>NC_091791.1:95035000-95770000 GCF_041296235.1 Equus asinus
GGAATGGAACATCTCCTGAAAGGCAGCCCCATCACCCAACAGGATAAGTCACAGTCCCCCAGTGCTGTAGGTCCATCCTGAGAAGAAGATGGGATTGTGAACTGACTGACTTTAACCCGAAGTAACCAAGTTCTACTCAGCAGAATGGGAACTTGATATACATTAGGTCCCATTACGGAAAACTGAAGTTGCGTTTCTTACACAGCTGCCTGAGTTATGAAGATTGTAAATGTCATCATCCTCCAGAGACTGTGTGTCCACACTATCCTGCCCCACCGAGGGGATACTTACCCTCAGAAACCATTTCCTTAAAATGTCCTGATGCAGAGGCCCCAGCTCAGACCAACGGTATCGGCATCTCTAGAGGAAAAAAATTGGTTGGTTGTTTGTTTTTGAGATCCCTGGATTATTCTCAAGTGAGCACAGCTGGAAACTACTTTGGATCTCCCTTGCCTGCCTGGCACAGAATCCCGTGTATAGATGATTTACTGGCTGGACAGACATAAGCAGACGATTGAGGACCCTCCCCTCCTTGCTGGTTTGTTTTCTGTCTTTCTGTGACAGCAAAGTTTCAAATACGGCCATATCGGACTCAAGTCCAGCTATGTTAATTTCGCTTCTTCTAATTTGCCAGAAGTCACACCATTAATGTCCTCCCGTGCTCAGGTTAACCAGTGAGGAAACGACAGCCATTTTGGACGGCCATCCCCTCATTCTGCTGAAACCGAGAAACAACTACGTGGAGAGACTGGACAGAGGTGCCTGGGGGGGTGGGACCGAGGTCCCCGGGGGGGTGGGACCGAGGTCCCCGTGTTTGCCCAGCAGCAGAGCCCTGGTTCCTGGCCCCAGGAGGACCCTGCAGGGACCCTGAGCCACAGGGCCAAGTGGAGAAGCCTGAGGGATGCTCAGAGTGTACTGACTCCAACTGTGAGCTTTCCTGACAAATTTCCCAAGCCCTTATTGTGACTTTGTCTTTGGAGACCCAAAAAAGGAGAGAATCTGCTCCACAGGGAAAGTGGAGAAAGTTAGAAGTGGATTAAACTTTTAAACAGAGACTGTTCAAATGGTCACAACCAGGCCAGAGATGTACCAAGAATGGGCTCATTGCTAAAAATGAAATGACTGGGATCCTGGAAAACCATCAAAAGCGGCGTAACCAAGGAACGTCAGGGCGTAAAGGATGAGGCACCCGCCATCCTGGGGTCCGGTGACCACGGCCGAGCCGTCTCTCTTCTCAGGCACCGAGGGAACCAACCGTGAGGGTCACCTCGTGGTGGGGGTGCCGAAACACTACAGCCAAGTTTAAAAGCCGGAGGTTGGGTAACGAGATGTGGCTTCTGCCTTCAAAGCAAGATGAAGAGGCCCGTTAACAGACTTCGCAAGGGGACTGGAAAGGGGATTGTGCTGGATGGAGCAGGAGAGCAGACGGGGTCGCTGTCTCTGCACATGCGAGAGGACTGAGGTTGGCAGGAAGAGCTGGGACGCTGTGAGACTGGCCCTGCCCCCGTGGCCAGAGGCACCCGTGGCCCCCTCCATCGCAGATTACAGCAAGAGTTTCAGACCCTCCGGCCTCGGCTGGTCCAGTCCCTGGGGCACCTAGCAGAGATGAGGAGGAGGAGGAGGCTTGGGGAGGGCAGGTGTCTATTTATTGCACGGCTGGCTCTGGCCCTGGACGCAGAGCTGATGCTCTTGCAAAGGCCCACTGCAGGTGTGTCTCCCCTGTCATTAGGGCCTGGGGGTAACGGCTGGGACGCAGCTAGGCCACAGGCCACTGTGCTTTCCATCATGGCTCCCCGACACCCTGCCCTCGTGAGTGAAGCCTCGTCAGAGGACCCTTTCCCAAGGCTTCCTCCTCCTTCCTATTAGGGCCCTGACTAACAGACACCAACAGCCCCTAGGTCTGCCTTTCCTGGCCATCCTGGGTGTCTGGAAAAAGACAGAGTACGCATTCAATAGAACACAAAAATGGTTCCATCTCAAGAAGTAAGAAACAGAGACAAGAGAAAAAGCCTATAAGAGCCTATGAAATGTGTCTCTAACTTTTTCTCCTTTTTGAGTCACCATTGTAATTTTGAGTACAATTGGTTAAAAATTAGTGTTCAGGGGCTTTTAAAAATTTCTCGGAGAAATGGTACCTCCCTTAAACCAATCACTGAATTCCTTAATTGAGGACATAAATCTCTATTGTGAACTCTGACGGTTTCTCTTATGCGGCTGTGTGCTACGCCGACCAGCCGGGGCCCCGCTGTTTTATAGACGTGTCAGTAAGTGCTCTGAACACAACATACTCCTCCCTGGGTGTGCGCTGAGTAATAAAAGTGAAGTTGTTCCTAAAATGATGCTGCGTTGCTGTTTCAGCTGGGAGTCTGCGTCTGAAGGATGTTTCTAAGGCTGAGCATCACTCATTAGTTCCTCCAGGGCCCATTTGTTCAGAGATCATCGGCCTCCCCAACAAATGGCAAAGTCGTTAATGGAAAACCCTGTTTGTTAGGCAGACTTGGGGAGGTGACTGTTCCTGAAACAACATGCTAGAGTCAGACCCTGGGCTCCCAGCTCACAGATGTTTCTACGGATTTAGTTATTTACTGAATACTAATTTTCGTATCTCCGTGTAATATTTTAGCTGTTTTGTTTGCTTATAAGCTTTACAAATGCTTCTTACCTTCCATAAATCCTTAGAAACTGGAAATGAGGGGAGAGACTTGATTATCCCAAAGAGCTTTCTGTAGTTCTGTTCAACATCCACCTACCAGTAGAAACATGAGGCTGCAAAGAATACACATTCCACACGTAAGGGGGTGGGTCCCCCCTCTTATCAAACTGCTCAGCAACTGCCCAGGGAAAAAAGAATCATTAAAGAATGAAAAGGCAAATGAAGCAATAATTACAGCCAATCTGGTCAAGCCAAATGGAAAACCCACCAAAAACCCGTGAAGATGTGAGAATAAACAGCAAACTAACCAGGGACATGCCAGCATAAGACACAAAAGGTAATCGGCAGTGTACAATATTGATTAAAGGAGTCGGGAAAAGATACAGGAGGAGTAACCAAGTTATGGCGGGTCTAGGCTGAATTTTTGGTCAACACCCAAGTTATTGGCACAAATTGCTGTTGCCCCAAGGGCTTGAAGAAGATGACTGAGAATCTGGGCAGAATGTGTCCCTGGTGATGAATCTGGTTGTGCAAATGTTTAGTTTGTATGATAAGGGAAGGGTAAATTATGCTAAAAAGCTATATCAGGGCTTCATTCACACGCACACACACGCAGGTGCACAGCCCGCCTTTGGGTCTGAATGACCCGTGCATCACAGTCAAGGCTTTTTGCCCTGGAACACACACACGTAGACTCTTACGCAGCTTCGTGCTCCGTACCGAGCTTGTGCCAGTTGCTGCTTCTTTCTGGAAGCCTCTTTTATTCTTCTTCTGCCTTTTAAGTTCAGATTTATATTGATGACCCCTGAAGAATTACTGTTCCCACTATACTCTGCTGTCTCCTCCTGCCTGGGGGGCAGAGCAAGGAGGGGTGTCCACGGAGGGGAGAAGCCCTTGGGGAATGGTTAAGGGTCCCCCATTGATGAGTCTGCTGGCTGCCTCGTTCTGCTCCTCAGGCCTCCTCTTGTCAGCCCCCATCTAGGGGGTCCCTTTGATTCCCGGGCTTCTGACATTGGTTGCCCCCAGGGTAAGAAATTTCCTTTCAGAGCATCAGCTGGCACACCTCTGGCTCTGCAACCTCACCATCCTTCATTTACACAATCTCCCAGGGGATGAGCTCAGAAGCCCAGCAAGTCCATGAGCGCATCCTCTGAGATGAGGATGTCAACGGACACACAACAGGGATGGACACAGCTGCTCTGAGTGCAGTCGACGGAGAGAAGACTTTCAGCTCTTATTAAGGGCTATCAAGGACCCCACGCTTTACAGCTGCTGTCTTTCTAAAGCCCACCAGCTAAAGGGCCCTCAGAACACATATGTGACCACAGCTAGGTTTATTGGCTGGGTGCAACAAGGGAGAACACATATCAGAGGGGCCGTGAAGAGCTCAAAAGGTGGGAGTTAGAAACGGCTACTCATTGAGATGGGGGAGCTGGAGTTGATCAGAGAATGGCCTTGGCAGGGATTGGTCAGAATCTGCAAACTGGGGAGTGGCTGGAGCACCCAGAACTCTCTAGAACACGAGTCATACAGATAGACACCCATATTCACAATGGTATTACCCACAACAGCCAAAAGGTGGAAGCAACCCAAACGTCCATTGACAGATGAGTGGATAAACCAAATGTCTGTAGACACAATAGAATACTATTCAGCCTTAAAAAGGAAAAGAATATCTGACACATGCTACAACATGGATGGACCTTGAAGAAATTATGCCAAGGGAAACAAGCCAGTGATAAAAAGACAAGTGTGTATGATTTCACTTAGAGGAGATGACCAGAGTCATCAAATTAATACTGACAGAAAGTCGACGGCTAGTTTCCGGGGGCTGGGGGAGGGGAGAAAGGGGGTTGTAGTGTAATAGATACAGAGATCCAGTTTCGAAAGGTGAAGAATTCTGCGGATGGATGATGGTGATGGTTTTACAACGATGTGAACGTACTTAATACCACTGAACTGGACACTTAAAAATAGTTAAAATGGTAGATTTTATGTTACGCATATTTTACCACAATTAAAGAAAAAGAGAGTCACGCAGAGTTACCGTTGGATCAGTTCGC
Organism: Equus asinus; assembly: GCF_041296235.1. Lineage (NCBI taxonomy): Eukaryota > Metazoa > Chordata > Mammalia > Perissodactyla > Equidae > Equus > Equus asinus. The sequence goes on from NC_091791.1 coordinate 95,039,717, forward strand.
CTGACGTCCTGTTAAAACACTCGGGTCTGCACAGCTGGCTGCGAGAGTCTGAGCTTAGTTTCTCCCGCGTGCTGTGGCTGAGTCCAGTTTATCTATTTTGCAAGTTCCTGGACAGTTTTGCCAAGTGGCGATTTCTGTTTCACGTCTCAGTTCCCCCATCTCAGACTCACTGCCGGCAGAGCTGTCTTTGAGTTTTTCAATCTCATTGGTTTGTTTGTTTATTCCTCTTAATAACTGAAAGTAGCAGATTCGAGATTCCAACCCAAAGCCTCTGTGACGCCCAGCCTGGGCTTTTCAACTGCAGGTTCCCCTAAAGGCTAAAGAAGGTCTTTGAAATCCGCACAGTCAGTTTGTCCCTAATCCATAACAAACGCAATTCAACAGCGTCGACCGTTCCAGGCACCGTAAAACACACAGGTCAATGCGGCACTGCCCGACCTCCAGGACCTCACTTTCGAAGGGCGAAACGATGCTACACGGTCAACGGTAGGAAAGGATGATGAATTCTAGAGAGCGAATGACCCTGTGCCCATGGAAAGCATCTCTGCAGCTGCGACAGAACTTGCTTACATTTGGTGAAAACGCTTTGACAAAGAAATCAGCTTCCTTTTTGATTACTAGACATGAGATTCACATTTAAGACGGGAACTCTATTGGAAAACATAAGAGTTCCTTAGGGTCCTCGGAAGCATAAATGACCATGTGAGAATCTTTCCTGAGCATATATTTAGATAAAGCGGAGAAAGAGAGTAAAATAATTCCCAGCATATGCACCATAATTGAAAGCCAGGGTCTGCAAACGTTTTCTGTAGAGGCAGGGCAGTGAATGTTTAAGGCTTTGCAGGCCACGCGCAGCCAAAGACACCGCATCAACAAAGGAGCGGGGCTGTATTCCAAGACGACTTTCTTTATGAACGCTGAAATTTGAATTTAATGTAATTTTCACAGGTCATAAAATATTATTCTTCTTTTTAATTTTTTCCAACCATCTGAAAATGTAAAAAACCACTCTGGGCCCTCAGGCTGTAGAAACACAGGCGGGTTTGGTAGGAACGGAATCTGGCCCGCGGCTGCAATCTGCAAACACCTGCTCTCATGCTCGCTTCTCAGAGTGTGGCCCATGGTTCAGCGCATCAGCAGCGCCCAGGAGCTTTTAGAATATCGATCCACCAGAGAAGCGGCCCTGGGAGGTTCTCAACCTCTCTGTACCTCAGTTTCCCCATGTGTAAGATGGAAATGATAGAGTTGCCTCTCTCAGCACGGTTGTGAGAATTACACACACACACACACACACAGCTTAAAACAGTATTTGTCATTACTCTTACAAACCCTCACATTATGTTATTTTTCATGGCCAGCCTCTGAGACAAGCATTGTTTACCCCATTTCACAGAAGAAACTATGGCCCAGGGAACCGGAGAAGCTTGTCCAGGGTCACAAAACAAAGGTCTTTCTGCATCCAGATTTAATTCTGAGGATAATGAAGAGTTCAAGGGTACCAAAGGCGGACACACTGCCCAAGCTCCAGGTCCCATGTCCGCATGTCCCTCTTAATGCCCACTCCCAGTGGCCTCCTTCAGCCCACGCCCCTCAGAAGCTCCCCCACTCCCCCATCACAGCTCCCCAGCCCCACCACGCCAAGATCTCCTTGAATCCCTACCCCAAGCTACCCTTCCGTTCCTTACAATTTATCTTCCCTTAAGTTGCAGAGTGCTTTTTACAACTTCTCTTTCTGGTTATAGATTGTAAATTCTCCCTCTGCTGGGTCTTGTAGCAGACTGTTTTTCATTCTATTTGTAGGGCTCAGGGAGAAAAAAAAAAAGGAAAAAAAGGCAATTCCTTTATTTGAGAATCCTGACATTTATTAGCATAATAAAACTCTTGAGATGAAATTGCAGTTTTCCAGACAGTAATTTCATTTTCAGGACAACCTACAGGGAATTTATTTTAAGGCCAGGTAAAACCTAAAATATATGAGACATGCAGAAAGTGCAGGCCCCAAATAAAATGAAATAAATGTGTTAGGCATGGAAAATGCAGCTGTTGTCTCCCCACATTTTAATTAGGGGTGACAGAAACAACAGCTCGGGGATTCAGGTTCTCAACCTGTCTTGGTTGGCTTTCAAAGCTGCTTTGGAACAAAAGGTTTCTTCTAACACCTTGAGAATCATCACATTATAGCCCCCTGACACGTCACCGCTGAGCACGACATCGTTCCTGCTGTCACTGTGTCGTCGTCAGCAATACCTTTCATCTAGACGGGCTCCCACGTTCATCATTTAATTGACCGGCCAAAAAACCTAGTGAGGCCCATACAGAAAATTTTCTTCTGTGCTACGGAGCTTTAGTGACGTTAAATGACTTGAACGAAGTCACAAAGTCGGTAAGTAGCTTGGCCAAAACTAAAATTCAGTTCCTCTGGGTCTAACAGAAAGAAGGTAATGACAATAATCATCAGCTATGGTTTTAAAGGGTGTTAGAGTTCAGAAAGCAGGTTCCTGCCATCACTTCGTTTTATCCGGTCAGAGGCCCTGGGAGACAGGCAGACAGGAGGGATGTCATGGACCCAGGCTGGTATTATTGAGCACATTTGTACAATACGTCCTCACCTGGCTTCCCCAAAAGGCAGAGCCTGCAGCAAATGCTGATGTGCTGTATAAATCTTACTCAGGAGTGCAATCTCTGGGAGCCGGAGGGAGAGAGAGAGGCGAGCGAGGCAGAGAAGGGGCAAGATCAGGTACTGATCTGGCCATGGCTTGGTTTCCTCATGGCTGGTTGCTGGATCCTGAACTGTCTTCTAAGAGGCCACAGAGAAGTGCCGCTCAGAAGAGCCCCCCCGAGAAGGAGGAATGGAGACCAAGAAATCTAGCAGCCTCTGTCTCTCACTGAGCACAGGCTCACTGAGAGGTGGACCTCCTCCTGGCTGCACGGCATCTTATGCCTCTGCAGCAACAGGAGGTGAGAGGCCCAGAGCACCACATGGGACAAGGCACCACTGCCTATGCTCACACAATGCTGATCAATACAGTGGGGAAAGCACAGCCCAGGCAAAATTGATGGCAGTGGGGATGACTGGGGTGAAACAAGCAGCCAAGGATCTGAGGAACAGGGGAGGCCCGAGGGGAAGCCGAGTATAAGATGTTTGATGCAGTCATCAAGTGAAGTAGACCAGTTCACCGACATCCAGAGTCCATTTGTCCTCTGACTCTCAGCAAATGCAACCCTGTGATCATTACAACACTAGTAAGTTTCAGCATGGGAATTTGGACCAGGTCTGCTTGATTCTAGAGCCCGTGATAGTCCCATCATAACCTGCTGTCTCCACGTATATGTCCATAAATATGAAACATGAGTATGCACAGACACCATCCCTGAGAGTTACTGGAGTTCTTGGGAGAGTCTTCTTGTTAATAAGAAGAACATACTCAGATTAAGTGGACAGTAGACTACGATCTAAAGGACTACAGGGGCAGAGGTAACCATCTGAGTACCCCACACAACGAGGGCCACATCCTGGAGGCCAAAGGCCTTACCAGACGTCTACAAACCACTCTTGGACTTATAATTCACCCCAGCTCTTAGGCACATCTGTAGGAAGACATGAAACCACTGCCTCAACATTGCAGAACAGAGCCAAGAGGTGATTCCCAGACCAAGGAGGGCTGGCAGAAGATGAGGAAAAAGGAGGCGGGGCAGATCGGTCATCAGTTCTGGAAGCTGGGGCTCAGGAGCCTTGGTAATTCCAATGATAATATCAATGAGGATGGTAACAGACACCATTAAAGATGCAGCATCTATGTCTTCCATACAAAGCCTTTACGATATTTCTTCCGTAACCTCCATGACTTTATACACAGTGACAAATAGGAAATCACTTACTAGAAATCATGGCTGACTGGTGTTGGAAAACTTTCAGAAGAAGTGCATTCATTCAACAAACGTTTATTGAACGTCCACCATGTGTTCAATTCAGAGTTCGGCACTGGAATTACTTGGATTATTAAAACATGACCCATGTCCTCTGCGAGCTCAGTTTAGGGCAGTCATGACAAAGAGACTTCATCTTCTGAGGTCATATCTAAACTCTTCATGAAAGAGTTGCATCAGCTATTAGCAATTTCTGTCCTAGGCATGGGGTTGGGGACCACAAGCACCTATGCCATATATTTCATAGCCCTTGAAATATATAAATCTACTTGTTCCTCTGGATGGTGGTGGAGCTTTCAAAAGGCCATAAGGATTCGAGCTGGGAAGTTCTTAAGTGGAGTTCAAAATAGGATGCCCAAAGGAATCCAATTGATAGGGAAGGAAAAAATCATTCAAACAACAGGTGGTAGTCTGGTGGGCTGTCCCTCTGTCCACAAGGCTCCTGCAGCAACTCTCCCCCTGAAACAGTGATAATTTCCTCCTAAAAGGAAAAAAGAGAAAAAGAAAAATTCATTTATAATCCAGAAAGGGGAATAAACATCCACCCGAGAGAGATTAGTTCAAAAGAGAAAGACTAAGAATATCTATCTGCCTCCTCCTCACTCTAACTTATAGAAATGACAGGAAAAAAATATGCTTTTAAAAAGAAATGAATCCACAAAATATGGAAAAATCAGAAGGAAGGACATCAACAGAGCAAAAATGCTGAAGAACCCTCAAAAACCAAAAGGCATACAGGATGAGATAGTCAGAGGAGTTAAGGTGGGGCAGGGGCTAGAGGAAGTGTCAGCAGGGCAGACTGGGGGACCCCAGAGAGCAGAGTTCCTTGCCTCAGGCAGGTCAGGAAGCGAGGGGAGGCACGCAGTTCCTTGGGAGGCAGAAAAGATCCAAGAAATTCACACTCCCATGCCCAAGATGAGCTACCCACCATCAACCCAACCCTTACAGTACGAAGAGATTCCTTGGGAGGCAGAAAAGATCCAAGAAATTCACACTCCCATGCCCAAGATGAGCTACCCACCATCAACCCAACCCTTACAGCACGAAGAGACTGCATCTAGGAAACAGCAGCTGTACCCACTGATGGAGAAACAGGAAATCCACAGTTCAAAGACCCCCTTATAGCCCAAAACTTATAAACATTTAAGGAAAATCATAACCATAAAGGAAAGTGCCAAACTCAACAACAGAGCCGACTCCCAAGAAAATATCAAGCTTATAAAACAAACAGGAAGAGCCTCTAAGAGACGTGTATTTAATCTCCTCGGTGGAATGAGAAGATACATCATCCATGAAACAAGAATGGGCTATTTCAAAAAAAAGAACCAATTAAAGGAGCTGGAAATGTAAAAGATGCCCGTTCAAATTAAAAGAAAAATTTCAACAGAAGAACTGAAGAGGAGAATAGACACAACTAAAGAGCAATTTAGTCGCCGGAAGAATTGACACATCAATAAGAGAGACATCAAAGAAGAAAAATGGATGAAGGATATGAACAGACAATTCACAGAGGAAATCCAAGTGGCCACTAAAATACGAAAGATCCTCAGCATCAGTGATAATCAGAGAAATGAAGCTTAACAACAGTGATGGACAGTGTCTGCCCATCTGATGGGAAAAAATTAACATGACTGATCATCCCAGTGTTGGCAGCAGCATAGGGAAATGGCCTCATCCACTTTTGGCAAGAGCATGAATTGGTGCTATATCTTTGGAAAGCAATCTGGCAGATCTTTTCAAATTAAAACGCGCATAGACTCCTATCCAGCAATTCCAGTTCGAGGGACCCACCCTAGAGAAATACTTGCACACGTGCCCAAAGTGACACACACAAGCAAGTCTCGGCAGCGAGGTTTGTGACCACGGAGACCTGAAAGCTGCAGACGTGGCCTTCAGAAGGAGGACGGACAACTAAAGTGTAACATGCGTCCAAACCGTGGAATACCACAGAGCATTTACAAGCACGGGGTACACGTATGACACGGGAAGACCTCACGGATGTATTCCAGTAACAGCCAGCATGTCCTGATAACTTACAAACGTGGGTGTATTGTTTCAGCACTTTGCACAGAGAAAGCTCCTCGAATCTTCACAGTGACCCTACGAGGCAGCACTGTTACTAACCCATCTTACTGGAGAGGAGACCAAGGTACAAAGGTCTGAGCAGCTGCCCCAAGTTACACACAGAAATGAAGCTGAGATTTAAAACTTGGCAGCCTAATTCCAGGGACCATGCCTTCAAAAAATACACTCTATGATACATTAACGATGCTAAAAAAAAAATCAAATTTCTGAGCTACTGGTAAAGGATTATCCAATTTATGTGAAAAATAACAAAACTATGTATTTCCTCACGGATGTAAATTTCTACATTAATGCCCAGGAAACACCTGAACAAGTATGTTATGAGGCAAACTGATAATTCAAGGTGGAGGATGAAAACGGAGATTTGAAACAGATGAGCCCCTCACCTCATATTGTGTTTGATTTTTTTTAGAATGTAATCATGAATTAAGCGTGTAATTAAAATTTTAATTTATAGAAGCTGGCCACCAGATCTCCAGGTGGGCATAAATGCAATCTCTCTTTAGTGTCAGGAACTAAATCGGCCGTCTCAAGTCTTAGATCTGGGAGAGAACACAGACCTTCCAAGACATCTTGGCAAGTGTTCCTCTGTGGGAACCTGTCCACAGCATCTCTGAGAAATGGATGTTTGCCCTTCGCTTGAATACTTCCAGGGACAAGGAGCTCATAACTGCTCAAACCAGCTTATTTTGGACAGAGGACGCAATGTGGCATAGAGGAAAAAGCTCAAGCTTTAGTGGCACACGACCTGAGGCTTGACTCCTGGACCTGGCCGGTACCAGCCCTGAAAACTTAGACAACCTCCTGAACCTCCCTGCCTCAGTTTCCTGATCTGCAAAATGGGACTAACATGCCACCCTCAGAGCTATCATGATGACTAAATGAGAACCTGGATGTGGAGCAACAGGCACAGTGCTCGACACAGAGAAGGTGCCATATCCACACCCCCTGCCCTTCTCTCTCCTGGAGTTGTCACAAGCCTGTTCCCAACACAAGCAGAATTCTGCCTTGACCTGGTCAGTCTAGTTTTCCAGTATTACCCAGTATTGGTAAACGGGTGAATTTCTATGAACTTATAAGGTCAGAGCCCTGGGGACATCCGTGAAGAAAAAGCAATGCAGATCCAAGAGTCCACACTATCACTATTACTATTGCAAAAACCCAGTGACACAGGCAAGCAACTCTGTGAACTTTTTACAACTGCAAAGCTCAGGTGATGGTGGGTCCCTGAGCCACCACGACTCAGTCCCTTGGCATCCCTGGGTCCTGCCTCTGGGTCACCGAGCTCCCCCTCTGGCTTCCTCCCAGTTACTCCCAATGCCAGCAGCCACCTGAACACAGAAGTCACTTCTCTCTACACACGCTGTTTGGAAGGTGACATCCCTCTGGATGCGAGGTCCACGCAGGGAACAGAGAACAAAGGAACAGAGAACAAAAACAGTTTCGGGCAGTAAGGACTTCCACACCACGTTATGGTTGGCGTGCTGTTAGGGACACTCCCTCACTTAATGCTCATGGGCCCTGAGCTAAGTATTAGTCACACCCGCCTGCCCCATTAGGAAACTGAAGCTCAGGGAGATGAAGTGACCCGCCTGAGGCCACACACCTAAGTGATAAAGCTGTAGCTGGAACAAGAGACATAACTCGATGAGAAAAGCTCCTCTATCCACAGAGTTGCTCTCTAGGTTTCAGCTCATCTACGAAGCCACCAGGGGCCTGCCCAGAATGTCCTCAGGAGGGACCCCTGAGGATGAAGTTGGACAGAAGGCTGGTCAACCAGCTCCTGAGAGCTGACAGCAAGGAGCACCCAGGTACTCCAGGTGAGAGGGCGCCTGGGGAGCCTGCACCGTCAGAGGGCAAGCCCGACAGAACAGTGGGTCCCAGAGCCTGGTCTAGCCAACCTCTGGTCTCTTCTACCCGACACTGCATATCCCTGGGACCCTAAGGACCTTCTGGGGCTTCCTGCTCACTCTCCATCCCCACCTCTTAGAATGCCTGCAGCCCGGCTCCCCGTCCAGCTCAAGCTTCTGCCCAGGTCGTCTCCCCACGAGCCCCCCGAAGAGGGATACCTTGTGGAAATCAACAAGATCGGTGAGTGTGGCGTGGCGACTGGGGTCTACCCCCAGGAAGCTGTAAAAGTCCCCAGAGGCGTCCACGAGAAAGTGCTTGAACCCATTCTGCAGGCGGTAGGAGAGGGTGTAACCCCAGATTTTCTCACTGACCCGAACCAGAAACGCTCCCTCAGTCATGTTCTCCAGGAGATGCTCTGCATCTTCTCGGCTAATAATTCCTGGTTTAAAACAGAAAAAAAAAAATGTCAGCAGGTTCTGCCACCCCTGCACCCTCAGCCTCCCCCACTCACCCAGCCCCTCATCCTCCGTGGAGGGTTTGGGGAAGGGAGGGGCTTTGGGGGCTGTCTGGCTCTCGCCTCATTTCACAGAGGGCGCATCTTGGCCCAGAGCAACCAGGCGTGAGTCTGGGGACCACAGTTTCTACTAAGACCCGAGTTTAGCATGCTTTTCTCCAAATTAAGCCACACTAATTTGGATTAATCGGGTAGGCAAAGAATCGGTAATGAGGTGGACTTATAGCACCTATCGATTACAAATACAAGTCAACACACACTGCCCTGTGGACAGCTTTAGGAGTTCTGTTTTAATGACGAGACCAGGACGACTCTGGATTCCTGACTCAGTTGTCTCTCCAATACCAGTGAATGAGCGCCTGAAAACGGTATTTCCTCTTAAGAAGTAAAAAGACTTCCTCCGTCTACCTGTGGACGCTGGGCAAACAGGTTCCTAACAGGGGCACAAAACTGAGCTTCACTCCAGCTCAAGGGACGAAACTCACTCAGGTTCTGCAGTCCTTCACGGTGCGGTTTCAAGTAGGAAAGGCGGGTCTGCCGTGGAGTTGTCGGTATGTCAGTGGCAAACCCCCGAATGCTTGGAGGAGCTGCTCTCGTCTGAGCAGGGCAGTTTACTGGATCAGATCCGGAGGCCGGACCGTGGGAAGATGCGGGCAGTCGGAAGACCCAGACTACCTGCCAACTCTGCCCCCACCTGGCTCTCTGATCTTCAGCCAAGCACTCAACTTCTCCAACGTCCTTTGACATCTAAGTGATCATCTCAACCCTCTACTTCAAAAGCAAGTGACCATTTGGCTAATCAGGGTCTTTGGTTGTTCCATATAAATTTTAGGATTCTTTGTTCTATTTCCATGAAAAATGTCATTGGACCTTTGATAGGCATTGCATTGAATCTGTAGATTGCTTTAGGTAGTGTGGACATTTTAGCAATGTTACTTCTTCCAATCCATGATTATGGAAGATCTTGCCGTTTCTTTATGTCTTCTTCCATTTCCTTCAGTAATGTCTCATAGTTTTCAGTGTACAGGTCTTTCACCTCCTTGGTTAAATTTACTCCTAGGTATTTTATTCTTTTGGTTGCAAGGGTAAATGGGATTGTATTCTTGATTTCTCCTTCTGCTAGTTCGTTGTTAGTGTATAGAAATGCAACTGATTTTTGGATGTCGATTTTGTACCCTGCAAATTGACCCTCTTTGTTAATTATTTCTAATAGTTTTTTGGTGGATTTAGGGTTTTCTATATATATAGAATCACGTCATCCACAAAAAGTGACAGTTTCACTTCTTCCTTTCCAATTTGGATCCGTTTTATTTTTTTTTCTTGCCTGATTGCTCTGGCTAGGACTTCCAACACTATGTTAAATAAGAGTGGTGACAGTGGGCATCCTCGTCTGGTTCCTGGTCTTGGATAGCTTTCAGTTTTTCTCCATTGAGTATGACATTGGCTGTGGGTTTGTCATGTGTGTCCTTGATTATATTGAGGTACTTTCCTTCTATATTCATTTTACTGAGAATTTTTTTTATCATAAATGGATGTTGAATCTTGTCAAATGCTTTCTCTGCATCTCTTGAGATGATCGTGCAAAGGAATCCTGAGACAAAAGAACAAAACTGGAGGCATCAAAATCCCTGACTTCAAAATATACTACAAAGCTACAGTAATCAAAACAGCATGGGACTGGCACAAAAACAGACACACAGAATAATGGAACAGAATTGAAAGCCCAGAAATAAACCCACACATCTATGGACAGCTAATATTCTACAAGGTAGCCAAGAACATACAATGGAGAAAGGAAAGTCTCTTCAATAAATGGTGTGGGGAAAACTGGACAGCCATGTGCAAAAGAAGGAAAGTAGACCATTATCTTACACCATCCACAAAAATTAACTCAAAATGTATGAAAGACTTGAATGTAAGACCTGAAACCATAAAACTCCTAGAAGAAAACATGGGCAGCACACTATTTGACATCTGTCTTAGCAGTATCTTTTTGAATACTATGTCACACCAGGCAAGGGAAACAAAAGAAAAAAATAAACAAATGGGACTACATTAGACTAAAGAGCTTCTTCCAGGCAAAGGAAACCAGGAACAAAACAAGAAGACATGAACAGGCATTTTTCCAAAGGAGATATATGGATGGCCAATAGGTACATGAAAAGATGTTCAACATCACTAATCATCAGGGAGATGCAAATCAAAATTACACTAAGATATCATCTTATGCCCAATAGAATGGCTATAATCACCAAGACAAAAAAGAACAAATCTTGGGGAGGTCGTGGAGAAAAGGGAACCCTCATCCACTGCTGGTGGGGATGCAAACTGGTGCAGCCACTATGGAAAACAGTATGGAGATTTCTCAAAAAACTTAAAATAGAAATACCATATGACCCAGCCACTCCACTACTGGGTACCTACCCAAAGAACTTGAAATGAAAAATCCAAAGTAACATATGCACCCCTATGTTCATTGCAGCATTATTCACAATAGCCAAGACATGGACATAAACCAACTTCCCAATGACTGATGATTGGATAAAAAAGATGTGGTGTATGTGTGTGTATATATATATATATATATATATATATATATATATATATACACAATGGAATACTACTCAGCCATAAAAAAGACATAATCATCTCATTCGCAACCACATGGATGGTCTTTGAGGGCATCATGTTAAGTGAAATAAGCCAGACAGAGAAAGACAAGCATTGTATTATTTTACTCATATGTGGAAAATAAACAAACTTACAGACAAAGAGAACAATTTAGTGGTTACCAGGAGCGGGGGGGAGGATGGGCATGAGGGGGAGGATGGGCACAAGGGGTGCAGGGGCACATTTATATGGTGTTTGACAAATATTAATGTGCAACTGAAATTTCACAATGTTATAAACTATTTAGACCACAATAAAAAATTTTTTTTAAAAAAAACACAACCCACCAACTGAGAGAAGATACTTGCAAACCATATTTCTGATAGGGGTTTAATATCCAAAATATATAAAGAACACATACAACTCAACAACAAAACAAACAACCCTATCAAAAAATGGGCAGAAGATCTGAACAGACATTTTTCCAAAGAAGATATACAGATAGCCAACAGGCACATGGAAAGATGTCCAACGTCACTAATCATGAGGGAAATGCAAATCAAAACCATAATAAGATATCACCTTACACCTGTCAGAATGGCTATAATTAACAAGACAAGAAATAACAAGTGTTAGAGAGGATGTGGAGAAAAGGGAACCTTCATACACTGCTGGTGGGAGTGCAAACTGGTGCAGCCACTATGGAAAACAGTATGGAGATTCCTCAAAAAACTAAAAATAGAAATACCATATGATTCAACTATTCCACTGCTGGGTATTTATCCAAAGAACACAAAAACACTAATTCGAAAGGATACATGCACCCCTATGTTCATTGCAGCATTATTCACAATAGCCAAGACTTGGGAGCAACCCAAGTGCCCATCAAGGGATGAATGGAGAGAGAAGGTGTGGTACATATACACAATGGAATACTACTCAGCCATAAGAAATGATGAAATCCAGCCATTTTCAACAACATGGATGGACCCCGAGGGTATTAGGCTAAGCAAAATACGTCAGAAGGAGAAAGACAGATGCCATATGATTTCACTCGTATGTGGAAGATAAACAAACACACAGATAAGGAGAACAGATTGGTGGTTACCAGAGGGGGAGGGGGTCAGGGAGGTGCAAAGGGTGAAGGGCACGTGTACGGTGACAGAGAAAAAACAGTCTATTGTGGGCGAGCAACTTCTGTCTCTACAGAAGTTGAAACATAATGATGTACACCTGAAATTTACATATTATAAACCAATGTGATATCAATAAAAATAATAACAATTTTAAAAGGCACATTATGACTTTCAAGTCAGATAAAGAATTTAAAATCATTTCAAAACTGAGAAGAGCAGTGGAAACATTGGCTCTTGTTATCATCCGTTACTTCCGGGAAGAGGTGACTTGAACATTGTCTGTTCACACACCCACTTGTTCACCCTCTACACACATTCAGGGGGATTATTTGCTGTCAGTGACACAGCAGAGGGCAGAAGGTAGCTGGCTGCCCGTCCCATGGCCCTGAGGCCCCACATACTGCGGCTTCTCCCCATCTTCAGTGCTGCTCCCAATTCACCGAAGACCCACTCCCCTCCCATTCCTCTCCGACTTGACATAAGTGACAGGGCTTTCCTCACGCCCAAAGCAGAGGACACAGAGGCAACTACACTGTCACCTGTCCCCCTTTTATCGACAACCAACACAACTGGGGGCCACCACTTTACTCCTTCCCCAGGACTTATCAGGAGGCAATCAAGCCAGCTACCCCCTCCCCAACCAGGCTACACATGGAGAAAACCTACATGGGGAGAGACAGAGGGAAGGAGGCGGGGAGCTCTCCCACCCAGGGCGCCTGAGGCATCAACATAGGATTCCTGGGGCTGCCCCATGGAGGCCTTGGTGCCTTCAGCCAGATGGGTGGTGACAGCCAACAGAGGGCCAAAAGGGCCCACCCAGAGCTGTCCAAAGACCCAACACTGCCCCTCCCCCCCGCAACACCAGGAGACCTAGACCCTAAAGGGGGCTGGAGGGTCAGGGAGAGGTAAGTAAGAGGAGACGGGGGAGAGTCAGGACTGGGAAGAAGAACCAGATGATGTCACCCCATCCCGAGTCCATGTACCCCAAGCTGAAGCCCAGCCTAGACTGGAGCTGGACCGGCCGAGCGTCACTTTGGGTGGGAGACTAAACAGTCCACTTGGAATATGACTAACATCCGACTGTGACCAGTACCCCCGGCCATGACCTCTCTGCCATCTAAAACCTTTGAAGGCCTCCCACTGGCCTCCAGCAGAGTCTGGGCTCAGGAACAATGGATGCCGGGCTCCGGGCCCCGCCCCTGCCTGCCTCTCCAGGCCCATCGCCCGCTCGCCTCATGCACCGCTCCCGGCTGCCCACCACAGGCCCCCTTGTGCAGCGCCTCCTCCTCATTCCTGGCCCCCTGGCCCAGCTGACCCTGAGTCCTCAGCCAAGGACTCCTCTCTTCTCCAGGAAGCACAGGCCGCCGGCTGCCTACAGTCTACGTTCGTGCAATTTAGAAAGAGACATCACTCCTCCGAGGGGTTGAAATAGAAAAGGGCGGCTTTCTGGGCCAAAACGGCAAAACTTACTCTTCTGCATTCCAAACCTTGTCCCTGCAACCACCCCCCTTGGCAGGGTCCCTTGATTCAGTGTCCAACCTGCGCAACCTTCACAGGAAGTCGTTTCTAGCTCAGGCTGCAGCAGGTCAGAGGCCCCCACCTTCTCCTGTGCCCTCTCCCCTTCATCCTTACAGGCATTTCCTCCAATAAACCTCTTGCCCTTCTGCTTCTTGGAAGACCCGAACAGACCCCAAGTGCCTGGGATGTTGGGGGGTTTGTCTGGGGCAGTGACCAAGCGTGTGGACTAAAATCACAGCTCAGGGACCTGATCAACAGGTCGCCTTGGGCAGGTGACTTAAGCCCCTCTGAGACCCAGTTCCGTGTCCTCATCTATTAAGTGGTACTGATAATACTACCTGCATCACGAGGCTGTTTGAGAATTCGTTAAAGGAAACCATGAATGTGCTTATTGTGGAGCCTGGTAACACAACGACTATGTGACACACTGTAGCACATTTGCATTGGATACACTGTGTCTTACACATGTGCCAGCACTGATGTCACTTTGTGCTGGTAGCAGCGATGGGCATAGCAGTGCCAGGCTGTGCCCCCACGCCAATCCTCTCAAACAGAGGCTGCTGAGGGTGACGTCCTCTGAAGGGCACTGCTGGGATCTCTGGGCCCCAACCTGGGCCATAGAGTCAGCCGGGCCCCTCCCAGGAGAGTCTGCAGGCATCTGAGAGAATAATAAGCATCTGTGGATTCTGCCTCCTCTTTCATACTCAGCTGGAAATCCAAACTGTGATTTGGCCCAAGAAGAAAGGTGAGACAGCCTCACGGTTCAGGATGGCAAAGACCATTTCACAGAAAACCCAACCCCCAACAAAATGCCGCTGGTGGCCAGGAGCCCTGCAGGAAGCCTGCAAGGAGAAGCTGTCAGGTTTTCCCACCCCATTCGCTCTGCCCTCCCCATCTGCCTCTGCCCTGGATTGCCTCTAAGCCAATTGTCCTGGGAACTGGGCATCAATCTTACCCCACCCCACCCCACCTCGGCCCCTCCTAAACACTCTACCTCTTGGCCGAGGAAAGAGGGCTGGGCCTCGCCTCACCCCTTCTGGCTGGGAAGTGAGCACTCCGTTGGGATCACAGAAACTTCCTAACTTGCTGACGACCAGGGCTGGCTGAGGGATGCAGCCCAACCAGCCTACGCTCCGGGGTGGCTGCTCCGGAATGATCATGGGAGAAGCCAACTGCAGATTCTTTCTGAGCCACTTCTCACCCCGGACAATCGGAGACATGTTGTTTCCAGGGAGATTTTCTCTCCTCCCTTCCTTTCTTCCCTTTTCCTTCCTCTCTTTAATAAACATTTATTAAGCAATCTCTGGGAGCCAGGCCCCATGCTGGGCACCTGGGAGTCAGCAATGAGTGACACACAGTTTCTGCTCTTGAAAACAAGGCTCACAGTAGCCGGTGGAGACAAAGGCCAGGTGGGCGTGGGCTCAGCTGCTGTGGTGGCAGCTAGGGGAGGCACGCCCCACCCCCCCCACCAGCAATGAGCCCAGGATGGAAGTGTCAGTTAGACTGAGAGCAGAAAGGCCAGGACAGAGGGACAATGCAGGGAGCGCAGTGGGCTGAAGGAATTAGCACACGGTTCTTTGTCGCTCAAGCAGGAGCTGGACAGTGGTGAGATGCAGTGGTAGGAAGGGGTCAGGCCTCAAAGTGCTCTCCACGCCGTTACAAAGATTATGGACTTAATTCTAAGGGCAACGGGGAGCTACTGATGTTTCCCAAACAGAAGAATGTGAGAATGTTCGAGGGTGGAAGATGGATCGAAGGCGCATGGACTGGAGGCAGACAAGCCAGGGATGTGAGCTCCGAAAGGGCTTCCTCATCTACGGATTGCTCCAGAGCTGTGTTTCCACAGTTGTAGCATTGAAATCCAGCTCCCAGACCAGCAGGCTGCTGGAAATGGCTTCCATCTTGAGGCAGAGAGGCAACGGGACACACTGAGGGTGACAGAAGAAGCCTCATGCCAGAGTCAGCACGGGGCACCATCTGGGGACTCTGTGGCCCTCATCTCATTTCGTCTTCCTAACATCCCTGTCCTCATCCGTTCATAACGGAGGGTCCGCAAGACAAGTGACTTACCCAAGGCCACACAGCTACTAAGTGGTGGAGCCAGAATTTGAACTCAGGTCCTTGGACTCCAAGTCCAGTGCTCTTTGCCCTACACCGTGACATCTCAGGCAGAGGACAGTAAGTGCAGTGAAAGACACAAGAAGGAGGGGACTAACGGGGCCTGAAGAAGTCAGAGCAGGCTCTGCAGAGGCAAGGAAGGGGGATGTGAAGGGGGCCCGGAAGGCCGGGCAGACTCTGTGTAAGCAGTAAGTGGTGGTGCAAGGATGAAAGGGGAGCAGAAGGGACAAGATGAGTGAAGAGTCACAGTGAAGGCTAAGAATGACACATCCCCGGACATTTAGATAATGTGATACAAGAGACGCTGAATCTAAGTGTCAGCTGGTTCAGAGACATGGAGACAGAGCTGAAGGTCTAAAGCACGTACAATCTGAATCCCGAAGAGCAGAGGGGAGGAGACAATATTGAAAGAGCGAATGGTTGAGAATCAAAGACACATCACAGTGAAGCAGCCCCAAGCTCCTCAGAGTCTCACTCTGTCAACCAGACAAAAGGCAGATGACCCGCAAAGAGTAAACACAAAGAGTAAACAACTGGGCTGGTGGCCGACTTCTCAGTGACAACAACAGAAGCCAGAGCACAATGGGCCACTATTTCCAGTGTGCCGAGAGAAAAATTAGTGTGAGCCCACCTGTCAGCAAAGCCTCAAGCTGGCCCGGGACTCACCTCCCAGCCCCTCCTCCACTCCATCCAGGGCCCTGAAACCATTAGCTTGGAAGTGGACCTCAGTCACCAAATGAGCTGCTTTTAGTTCTCTGTTAAGGCTTCTCCTGGGAAAGAAAGAGACCCAGATGGGCCAGACACGACGTTTTACGTTTTATGGGTCTCAATTCATCTGACGTGCATATTTCTTAAGGCTTTCGCCGGTCCACAGCTCCTCCATTAGTGCTCAGTTCTTTCTCATTCATTTTTGTGACTTTCCTCTTTTATTGCCATACTTCCCAGATAATAGCATTAAGGAGGCTGGAATTATTAAGCTCTTCATTCTCAGTTTCTCAAAGCATCCTAAAGCGGCAGAGATTGTGATGAATGGGTTCAAACGCCTTCATTTTTTATAACTCCAAATGAAATTCAACCATGGCTAACTGGTGAGACAAGGGTTTCACGGGACAAGCTTCTTGGTTCCAGATATATTCACGCACAAGAGGGAACATCCCGTGCCCGCGATCGTCTGCTCCAAGATGACAGGCCAGGTTCGAATAACTAATGCGGCCGATCACGACAGAGGGTTGCAACCACTCAGCAAAACGACCTCTGAAACTGGCTATGCAAGGATCCTGTGCAGCACAACCCCAACCGGGCATATAAATTTATTATGGGACTCATGCCAGTCTCGCCGACAGGCCCCACAGTGTCCCTAGGACAGAGGACAGGCGACTTCCCTCTCTGTGGTGGACATTGATTGGTTCCGCCTGCCCAGGACCACTGGCCCTTCTTCTGGCCATGTGACCAAACCAGACCCAGTAAGGGAGAATACTGGGACTAATCCTGGGACTGGAGAGAAAAGTGTACCCTCTCTTCTGCTGGATTTGAATCTAGGAGAACGTGGGCACTCGAGCACAGGCCCATGCACTGCTTGAGAAAGAAAACAACGAGGTGAGCGGCAGAGCTGAGAGACGGAGAGAGGAGGTGCCGAGAACTTAAGCTCCTGGGATCAAGCAAAGCCTGAAGCTGCCCCTCCGTTTGGGTTTCTCCGTCAACTGAGCCAGTAAATTCTCTTTTTTGATGCTACAGGTTTGATTTTTTTCAGTTACTTGCAAACTTCCACGAGGGCAGAGAAATTATCGGTTTCATTCACCACATGCCTGTGTGTGCCTAGCACACAACAAGAGCTCAACATCAACAATCAACAAACCAATTATTTAAATACCTCGCTCAGGATCCTGCCTCCGAGAGGCCCCGCCCAGGCAACATAACGATCCCAAATGTGGACAAGTCGGTTTCAGGCCATTTACTACATGAGGACTCTGCAGGCCGTACGGAGACCTGAGCAGCCCCCTTCAGGAATTCCGTGGGGGGCTGATGCCAGCCTCGAGGAGCAGACACCTCCCCAGCTGGGACTAAGACATGGCGGCTGAAACAGCTGGCAAGGCCCCAGAGACGGCTGGGTGTCTCCTAGAGGAAGAGCCGCCTCTTCCTCCTCTGGAAAGACACTGACCCCCTGGGTACAATGTGCCCCGGGACAGTCACTCAACCTTCGGAGCCTCTAGCTCCTCACCTGTGCGACGAAAATGGCTGCATTGCATCACGGATGAGAGCGTGGACCATGCAGCCAGACTAGCAGGGTTGGGATCCTGCCGCCCCATGCACTAACAGTGAGCCGCGGGCAGGTGGCCTCGCTTCTCTGCTCCGCTTCCTCATTGTGAAATGGGGCGGGTGCCAGAGGCAAGTGCACAGTGATGTTGAAGAATTAAATAAGTCAATGTACGTGAGATGCTTGGAGGAGAGCGGGCATCTGTGAGCCCTGCATACCTATTACCCCTCCAGAGAGCCATGTGGGGCACAAATGAAACCCTGAAGTTCAACGTTTACTCAACACAAAGCTGTCACAAAGCAAAGATTCGATAAACTATCAGTTAAAACATACAAGCCAGCATGGCCCACAGGTGAGGCCAGCCACCCTGAGGAGCGGTCCAAGGTCAGGCGCCCCCCTCCAGGGATGCCACCGTCCCAGCGGTGCCTCTGTGCACCTCCCAGTGGACACAGCCCCACACAGAGCAGAAGGCCTGGAAGCAGAGCTGGGGACCAGGATCTCAGCCACACACCTTTGTGCAGGACAAAGTGTGCACATCCATATGGCAGCCCCACCCACGACCACCTCCCACAGCAAAGGGAAGCCCCAGACGCTCAGAGGCCCTCTTGGGGAGAAGCAGGGAGGGGAGGAAAGCCTAGAGGCTGGTCTCCCCACAGGGACCAAGTCAACAGAAAAAACTGCACCATCGAATAGGATGACGTTAAACAAAATGGACTAGAGTTTTATCCCCACTACCTGGAGGGGAAGAAGGGGGCGGCGATAATTCTTGAGATCCGAGAAATTGTGGAGAAGTAAAGGAACTTTGCTTTTTCACGTTTTCTTTGCACACAAGCTTGAAACACAGCTGCAGGAATGTCGATCCCACCCTGCTGTCTGCAGGGGGTAGATAGTGTCCCACACATCAAGACCACAGACGCAAGCCAGGCTGACCCCTCCAGGAAGTGGCCAGGGGCTGTCGCATCCCTGTGTAGGGGACGCGCTCCGCCTGGTGTGCACCTGGGGGGCTGGTGGGGGAGCGTGAATCATAACAGCCAAAAGCAGAATCATTATTTTAAATGAAACCTGTAAGCAAGTGACTCTGGCAGGCGAATCTGTAAAGAATGTAATTACTAAACAGAAGGTGCTTTGAGTCTGATAAACTTTCAGTAATTAAGCGTGAATATTAACGTGAGTCCTCATCTCCAGATGAGGCTTCTCAGCTACTCCTGCGACCGGACTTTGTCCTCCAGTGAACGTCAAAGCCGCCACATTCATTTCTCAGAGAAGCAGCGAAAGAACGGTTCACGGTGGGAAGCGGAGGGGAGGAAAGTGTGTGATCTGATGGAAGCCTCATCAGACGGGACAAGCCAGGCCTTCACTGTCCTGACAAGGGGCTGTCTGGCCTCTGTTTACAGCCCCGGCCACGGGTGCTAACGACTCCTGGACGTCCTTTATTCCATCTCAGAAAAGTAACTGCTAGAAAGTTCATCAGACTGAACCAAAGCCGGCACCAGCTGCCCAGCGTCCCGGCCCTGAGGCCCTTACAGGTCGGGCGTGTAGTGGTTTGAAGACAGAGCTGTGCCCCCCAGCCTCAAGTCTCCCTTCTCAGTCCTGTGAACACATGAGGCCGAGGGCTGTGGTCTGAGCAGGAGCCCCAGGGGCCAGGGCTGGGATGAGCCTGGGGCTGGACGGGGGAAACCAAGAGCACAGGGCCCGGAGCAAGGAAAACCCAAAGGCAGCTTCCTGGAGTTGAAGAAGGTTCTAACCTGTGAGGGGACCTTCCCCGAGTTAGGGAGGCAGGAGGAACCTTCTGTAACCACCAGAAATACAACGGGACCGTCCGAAGTATATCAAATCATTGCATCACCAGAAATCACTGTTGATCGCTATTCTGTGTGCTTTTTTAAATCCAGATAGAAAATAAGAAATCAGTTCTATGAAATCAAATCCACATCCCCAGGTCCTTCAGCCTCTGACCTTCCCACACATCTTTGCTACCCACATCTGTGGATCAGAAACGAAGCACTCAGAAGAACATCTCAACCACAGGCGGGAGGCAGACCAGGCACAGAGGGTCTAAGCTCAGAAATGCAGAACCAGGGACGGCTGAAAGCAAAGAGTTCACATCTCGGGAATGCACTGCAGTCCACGCCTTCCTAAAGCAAAAAATGGCTCCGCTCTTCTTTGCAATCCTTTTCTGAGACTCTACAGCCAGTGCACGATTTTTAAAAAAAAGAAGGAAGAAGATTCCTTTATTTCTCAGTTGGAACAGCTTAAGCTGGAACTTAAGAGGAAAGTAGGTCAAGTGACCCACTTTTTTCTTCTTTAGAATTTTTGCATCTGGGATCAGACCTGGTGGAAATTTTCCCTCCCGAATTCTGCCCAGGAGAGGAAAGTCAGACATCACGGATGTCTTGACGTGATGGATCACGAGATGCTGGTCATGCCCCTAATGACCCACATGTACCCCTCACAGCTTTCAAAGCACTGTTCAAGATGAGTATCGTATTCCTAACAAAAGAAAGTTCAGGCTTGTGCTTTTTTACAGAAGCCTCAATAAGTGTCACCTTCCTCTTGTGCGCTGTCATTTGATGTCACCTTTCTCTTTACTTCCAACTGACGTCACTGGCGTGTCCCAAGGGCAGGAGCCGCCACTTTCATACTTCCAGGCCTGATGTGCCTCCCCAAAGGCGGCCGTGGTTCCTTATTCCATACGACAAACAGGAGCATTCGCCGCTTGCCAGGCACGTTCTAAACACTTGGCAAACATCATGCACTGAGTCCTCATAGCACCACAATGCAGTGGCTGTTGCTATTTCTCCACCTCCGTTTTCTTCAGCATCCTTTGCTTAACGTGGATTCGGTGCCTGAGTCCACACCGCCAGGTCCCCACTCCGGCTGCCACCTCTCAGCTGGTCCCCAAGCCTCACCCTGGGCTCGCATCCTCCCCCTGATCCTGGAAGCCAAGGCCCAGGGCTGAGCTGGCTCACTCTCTGCACCTTGGCCCCTGACTCCAGCCCCTGAGAGTGGTCCCGAAGAGCAACAGGGCATCCCCAGACTTTCCCTCCAGCTGCGGACGGCGGCAGCTCCACTCTGCAAGGTCACAGGAGGAGGAGGGGTGAGACATAGAATAAAGATCTCAGGCTGTGTGTAAAGGAAGTTCAAATGAACATCTGGGGGGACTGTAAATCCAGAGGGGACATGTTTTTGCCCCAGTCTCCATCCCTGGAGAGCAGTGTATTCAAGGAGCCGCCAGAATGGAGTCAAAAACCAGGAGCCAGGAGCCCTCATCTTGCCCCAGCTCCGTGCTTACTGCTGTGTAAACAGGGGTTGGTTTCTCAAGCTCTCTGGGCCTCCACGTGGTCTCCTGTAAAGGGCTGTCCATGCCCGGCTCAAGGCAGCTGAGAGTACCCATGAGACAGTGTCCATCAAACTGCTCTGAACAGCGACAGCCAGGCGGACATGCCAGACCACACAGCAGCATCGTGCCAAGTTCCACGCACGGTCAGCCCTGCTCAGCCCCCAGGCCCTTCCTGCTCTGTGCAGCTCTGAGAAGAGGCGGCCTCCCAGAGCAGCAAGGAGACAGGCCGAGCCAAGAGGCCATAACCACTCAGCCTCCACCTCCCGGGGCACAATCTTCCCACCTTGCCGGGGGCCGCCTCCTTGCAGGACAGCCTGGGGGGGGGTCTGCCCCCGCCCACAGGACTCTGGGCAGGCCATCCAGAGGGCTCACCACCGCCTGCACCTTGGCTCCTGGCCCAGAAACACCACTGGCAGCAGAGAAACAACGAGCAAGGCTAAAGAGAACACCTGGGCCCTCAGCCCACAGGCTCCCAGGCACCCAGTCCATGGCCAGCCCCACACCCCGGCCAGCATTCCAGGTGCTCCTGACCCCCTGGGCAAACAGGAGGCTCGGCAGGGGCAGGGCCAGGGATCTTGCAATGATGCCGGCAGAACCCCCCCTCAGAATCACACCGCATAGCAGGCGCCAGGGCAGAAAGCAGCAAGGCCGCCCACTCCCCAAGCCAGGGGCCCACAGGCCGTCTACAAGGCCCCACAGTGAGCTGTAGCCATCAAGAGGTCCTTTCTTCAGAACTCCCAGCCCAGCCCCTGCTCCATCCTCTCTGATAATCTCCCTCAAGATAAAGTCCCTCAAGACAGGACTCCCGAGCCTGAGAAGAGGTGGCTCTGCCCCCACCATCCCACCACAAGGCTCCTCTTGTCCCAGACAGACATTCCCCCAGGGAACCGCTAACAACGACCAGTATGACCTCTATTTCCTTCCCATCCTCTGGACACATCTGGACACACTGCGGTCAAGAGCAAGGAGTCTGCAGGGCTGGGTGACTTCTAGAATCTCACCACTCTGTGACCAGCACCATCCCTCTGCTCTAAACGGCTCTGGGGAGCCAGGAGGCGGCGCCCATGCCACGTGGAAGCTCTCGCTTCACACAGAGAGCCCCCGAGCTGCTGCGCTCTCCGTAGACCGTGCTGTCTGCACTGATGGGGGCACCTCCTCCACGGCGAAGACCCCGCTTCGTGCTCGTGAGAAACAGGACGATGACACCCACCCGGGCGCAGGTGAGGCCACGCCTGGGAGCCGCTCCCAGCACCTGTGCAGCATCCCACAGGAACAGGTCACCAACACCAACCGCACCACCGGCTGCACAGCTCTGGACCCTACCAAGCCCTAGGGACGCACACAGGACAGCCAGCGGGCTGTGGCCAAGACCGTCAGCCCCGGGGCCATGCTGAGACTGTTTTCTGGAAGCAAAGCTCATGAAGAGGAACGGGTTCCGACTGAGCCAGTGTTCAGACAGAGGATGCTCTTAACAATTTTAGATACATGTTGAAGTCCCAAAATAGGCTTTTTTCCCTCAGCCAAGCTTATGTGCAGTACTTTTCCCAGGAGAATTTCTGCATAACCAGAAGTCTCCCTTATGGCCCCTGGAACCTGACGACGGACAAAGGAGGAGTGAGGGATGACTTGACTGCTTTCTCTCCCTTTTTAACAGAGGAGACTTTATGGAGAAGCCCGTGGTCCCCGTGGGAAGCCATTTCCCCCCATCCCTGTGCTCTGAGCCCATTTCCCCAAATGCTTCCCAGAGGAGGCGGGGTCGCTGGTGGCCCACCATGGACTCAGGGGACATCATCACCGACACCGACGTGGCTCGTTATGGTGGACAGAGCACCTTGGTGGGATGATTTTCATAAGCATCCTGTGAATTCAATGTTCTAACCCCTGTCTCCCAGACAGGGAATATAAAGGACACCCCCAAGGTCACAGAGCTGCTGGGTCCTAGGGGGGCCCCACATCTTCAGACTCCTTGTCCACATCACTCTTTGGATTATAGCACAACACACGCAAATGCGTCTGCGGGCAGGTAAGTCAACACAAGTCACAGTACTGTGTCATTTTTAACCCGCAACTAAAATCCAGCTTAGTCAACTTGGAACGTCTTACTTGGGAAAGAAAAGATTCATATTGGGGTTGTAATCGGTGGCGTTACAGGCTCCAGTTCTCCTTCCCGCCCTCTTCTCACACCCTCTGATAGACGGTTTTGTGGTTCCTCACACGACAGGAGCAGACTCCGCTCCCCACCCTCAGCTCGGGGATGTATGGTGGTCAGTGGCACGAGGTGAGGGGACGGTGTGCTGGTTCGAAGACGAGACGTCAAGATCCCAGCATGCACTGCTTGCTCTCTGGTCCCGGAGAAGAGCAGGCCGGGGCCAGCCCACGGGTCCCAGGAGGAGCCTGAGAGAGACACGGGGCAGAGCTGCCCCAGTGAGACGCCCAGCAAGACCAGCGGAGAGAAGGGCCCCCAGCCCGGCCACAGCAGGGCTGCCCTGACATTCAGATGGTGCAGGCAGCCTGCGGGGCAGCAGCCTCCCTCTGTGTACTAGGACGGGGGCGTCCTATCTGGGATTCTGTCGGGAATTCCCACACTGGGAGACAAGCTGGACCCTACCAGTCTTTGGTCCAGACTTTGGGACCTTACATATGAGCGAAGTTAACTCTTAAGAGTGTGGAAACCAACTTGGGGCTGCCACCTTTTTGCTTTTCTGAGCAAAGGCAACATACAAAAATATCACTGCTGGAAGCCAGCCCCGTGGCCCGTGGTTAAAGTTCTGCACGCTCCACTTTGGCAGCCTGGGTTTGTGGATTCAGATCCTGGGTGTGGACCTACTGTACTTGTTGGCCATGCAGTGGAGGCATCCCGCATACAGAGTAGAGGAAGATGGGCACAGAGGTCAGCTCAGGGACAATCTTCCTCAAGGAAAAGAAGAGGAGGATTGGCAATGGAAGTTAGCTCGGGGCCAATCTTCCTCACCAAAAAAAAAAAAAAAAAAACCTACTGCCTACAATTACCATCAATTCATAAAAGATAGGACATTTTAACACTGAAACCAAGGAAAGAAGATCATCTTAGAACCACGCAGTCCTTTGCAAGCAAAGAAGAGTTCGGCCACCCTCCAGATGTGAGTTTTGTTCTTTCATTCTGTCACAGATCAATGAAAACTTTGTCACTGACTAGCTCCAGGCTGGGGATGAGCAACATGCCCGCTTTACAGCAGAACTGTCAGAAGAATGCGAAGTCAGTTATATAAGCCGCGAGAATGAAATCACTGTCTGTCCTGTGACAACACAAAATTGTAGAAAGCAAAGCTAAAGACGAGTTTGAGCATCTCCGTCCTGCCTTCTCCTCTGGCTGCCACAAGCCCCGTGGAGCGACCAGCATCCCGGCTACCCCCACCGCCACGCAGACGCCGGAGATGCTGGCGCCGTGCTCCCACGACGAGGACACGTGAAACGGAAAGGAAGTCAGCAGTTCCCACGGAAGCTCCCAGGGGCTCCAGGACAGGAGATCCCAAGACCAGCTCCAGGCACGTGGCTCCGTCACCCGCAAAGGCCACCTGTCTTCCTTCTGAGCCCTAAAGGGCCACCCCATCCTTCTGTCAGATATTCGGAGGCCGGAGAGAGGGAAGGGCCCCAGAAGTGGACAGTGGTCACAACAGACTCTGTCATCAATGAAACCGTCAACACCCCAGATGCCAGGCCGGCCCAAGAGACGGGAGCGACAGTGGCAGGTGCCGGCTCCAGACAGAACCTCAGGAGCCAACACATGACTGGCCAGGCCACCTTTCAGTCCATTATGGGACGATCAGAGTTTCCAATAGAAACAGCCCTTCAGCCTGAGGGCCAGATAGAAGGCCACAGCCAACGCCCAGTGGGCATCAACACGGGTAAGAAATGAAGCTCGGCTGGCGGAAGTCACTGAGACTTTGGGTCACTCGTCACCGCGGCACAATCAGGCGTAATCGGACCAATACGTCGGCAGCGAGGGTAACTGAGCTGGAGAGCTCAGCAACAGGGGCCACGGAGAAAGACGGCGAGGGTCTCGGATGTGCTTCTGCGCCCCACCCCGGGCAGGTCAGCAGCAGACGGGAGGGCTGAATGCGGGATGCCTGAGCCTCAGCCCCGAGGAGCCCAGAGCCGACCGCGAACGCAAGCCTGACCTCGCCTGGGGCACTGGACTTCCTGGCTGCTCCCAGCTTAACCTCCCCATCAGGCACCATGGGGACTCACACACCACCAGGGCCCAGGGCAGAGAAGCGAGGCTGCTCTTCAAGACTGGAGAGACCGGCGTCTGTCCCCCTCTGACACTGCACTGCACTCCCACCGTCATCCGTGGTCCCCAGGGATGCTTACAATGGCAGGTACCAGGGAAGACGGACCAGGTCCTCAGCTTTGCAGGCTTACACGCAGGAAGGGGAACAGACAATAAGCAAATTGCAAGATGAATACCAACTAGGTGAGCAGCTTTAAGGAAATGAGCAGGGCGAGAAACTGAGAGAAGGTGAAGGGTCCATGGAAGGCCTCTCCAAGGAGGGGACACTTGAGATGAGAAATGAGAACGTGTCAGCCATGCACAAAGCAAGGGAAACAGTGAGCAGAGCAACAGCAAGTGCAAAGGGCCTGGGGTGGAGAAGGAAATGGCCCATTGGAGGAACAGGGCAAAGCCAGAGCTGTGGATGGACCATAGAGGGGCCAGTGAAAGAGAGAGACCAACGAGGACACTCCTGCAGCCTGGACTGGGTGCTGCCATCACCTTTGGGGCCTCGGGCAGTCCCTTCACAGGGCCACATCACAGCCACCCATCTGGATATGCCTGTGCTTCACAGCCGACAAACTCTCCGGGCTCCTGCAGGCGGGGATGCGGGTGCACACAGCCGTGCTCGCCGTGGCACAATTTCCTCTAACCCTTCCAGCTGCCTCTCCCAGAGCTGGAGTCGTGCCCAGAGCTCGCCT
This sequence comes from Equus asinus, assembly GCF_041296235.1. Taxonomy (NCBI): domain Eukaryota; kingdom Metazoa; phylum Chordata; class Mammalia; order Perissodactyla; family Equidae; genus Equus; species Equus asinus. The sequence goes on from NC_091791.1 coordinate 95,066,020, forward strand.
GCGAAGGCCTCCCTCTCTAGCCACCACGACACCGGGTTCACCTCTCCATCCGGGTACAAGTGCGAACACACTGGCCAGGAAGCAGGTGGGCAGCGAACACGGCCAGGGGAAGTGCAGGCCACGGTGGGAGCGGCAGCGGGCAGGAGGGAAACTAGTCCTCTCTCTCCAGAGCAAGTCTCAACTGAAGCCGCAACCTGCCTCCATGTCTGAGGCCTCGAGGCGGTCGGATGGCTGGACTGGGGCCCTGAGGCTTGAGATGTACTCCTGAACTCGACCCTATGAGTCTCCTGTGACCTTCTGTGAACCACCCGCCCCTCCCAGGCCTGTTCTCTTGTCTGTGAAATGACGAGATCAGATACTCCAGGAGCCTCCGGGCTCCAGGGTTCTGTGTAGACGCCCGGCCTCTTTGGTCAGCCATTCTGTCACCTAACCGACAGGCATCTGCTCAGAGCCTGCTGTGCGCCAGCCCACGGCCAGCATCTGGGGCGCAGGCCCAGACCACGGGGTGCCCTGCCCACCGGGAGGTCGGGGTCCACGACAGCTCACTGTCTTGTGAGCACAGAGAAGACGCCTCTGAGGAGCCCCAGGTGGCCAAGGAGGCTGCGGGGCGAGAGGCAGGCTCGTCCCACCCAGCAGAGGGAGCGGAGCACCATTCGGGATGTGGAGTGAGCCCACTCCCAGACTCTGCCCAGAGACGTCATGCCCCGGTCTCTAGGCCTCAGTAAAGGTCACTTGGTGTTTCAGCGTGTGCCCCCCAGAAATCCACACTTGTGCCGAGAACTCAGCACCCTCAGCAGCAAACAAAGGACAGACGCGGGACCTCTCCCCACTCCCCTCACCAGGCGAGCCAGGACAGCCGAGTCCCAATGCTGGGGGACAGGCCAGGCTTGGGGGCAGAGCGGACTGAGCAGAGGCTCAAGTCCCCAATGACAGCAGGCCTTCAGGACCTCCTCCCAGCCCCAGAGAGATGCAGAGACGTGGGAGTTATCTGCCCTGGTGGCCCTGAAGGCAGTCCTACCATGGAACCAGGGGGCAATGGCTTTGGTGCTCCTCTCGAAGCCGGCTCGGCGAGGCAGCTGCTCCTCCTTAAACCAGCGGACGATGGCCGCTCTGGACACAGGACGCAGGGGGCGCTCCCAGGCCCTGCTGAGAAGAGAGAGGGGAGGGGGAGCATCGGGGAGGGAGGAGGGAGGGGGAGGGGATGAGGAGGAAGAAGGGAGGAGTGGAGAAGGGGAGGAGGAAAGAAGGAGGGTAGGAAGAGGGAGGAGGAGGGAGGAAGAGGGGGAGAGAGGGGAGGAAGAAGGAGGGGAGGAGGGAGGAGGAGGAGGGGGAAGGAGGAGGGGGAAGGAGGAGGGAGAAGGAGGAGGGAGGAAGAGGAGGAGGAGGAGGGGGAGGAAGGAGGGGGAGGAAGGAAGGGGAGGAAGGAGGAGGAGTGAGGAGGAGGGAGGAAGGTAGAAAGAAGGGAAGAAGGAAGAAAGAAGGGAGGAGGAGGGAGGAGGAGGGAGGAGGAGGGAGGAGGAGGGAGGAGAAGGGAGGAGGAGGAAGGAGGAGAAGGAAGGGGAGGAGGAGGAGGGAGGAGGAGGGAGGAGGGGGAGGAGGGAGGGGGAAGAGGAGGCAGGGGGAGGAGGGAGGAGGGGAGGAGGGAGGGGGAGGAGGAGGGAGGGGAGGAGGAGAAAGAGGTGGGAAGAGGGAGGAGGGAGGGGGAGGAGGAGGAAGGGAGAGGAGGGGAGAGGGGGAGGAGGAGGCAGGAGGAGGGAGCAGGGAGGAGTGAGAAGGCCACGGTGAGATTGAACACCCAGGATGCCCACACTGGCTCCTGTGGAGAGAATTCGCTGAGTCCAGGAACTTGAAGGCACTTTGCACACTAGCACGAAGCACAGCACAGGACACGCCAGGCACACACCAACCACGTGTTGAGCTGACATGCAGCGAGCATGCTGCCTCCAGCCCTGGGCCCAGCAGTTAAGACTTGGCTCTCACACCACGGCCTGGCCTCCCGGTCAAGGAACTATCCCCGTCTGTCGGCTGTCACACTGTGGCGGCTGCATGTCACTGTGATGCTGGAAGCTCTGCCACCGGGATTTCACATTCCAGCAGGTCCCCCATGGGGACGGGCTTCAGTGGAGCTTCCAGCCTGAGACAGACCAGGAAGAAGGACCTGCCCACCCACTTCCGAAGAAAATGGGCATGAAAACCCTGTGAATAGCAGAGAGCCCTGCATGATAGAGCGACACAAGGGGAGCAGATGGCGCAAAAGACCAGCGAGATCCCCACTCTGCTGTCCACAGGCCTCCAGGAGCTGGAATTGACTTGATGGCACTAACGACAACGACGAGATCACACTGCGTCCATTTATGGTCAAACTACAAAAAAATACAGCAGCTGAGGACGGGCCTTTGACCCAGCTCCAACAACCACAGCCTCTCCGTCTTCCCCACCCGAGTGAGAGAAATCTGGTAAGCTCTCACTTTGCTGCTGTATCTGCCCCTGGAGCACTGGCATTTAGCACCCCCACTGTTGTCACCGTTTTCCATAAAATAAACCTCAGCTGCCACTTCCTTGCAAACCACACAACGAGTTCATATTTCTACTGCCTTAAAACAAACCCACTCAACACACACAGAGCAGTGGAGGGTGTGAATTTTAGAAAGGATGTCACGAGAAAGACAGCAGGTGAGGTCCCATCACATGGCTCACAGCCATCATCGTGGGAGTCGGTTCTCAAACGTCCCCTTTCCTGCTGCCGCCTCTGGGCTCCCCTCACGCCCTCCCTCCAGCCCTGCTCCTGCGTGTCCGCCCTGAGGGACCGGCCCTTCTCAGTAACCCCAGATGCCGTTCCTCTTTATCAGGCAGCACATGACAGCTGCCTGGCCTCTGCCTTCTTACTCGCTTCCCCAATAAATAACTGTGCTGGGGGTGGGGGGGGCGGATCTTCCAGTTTCTAGGACTCATTCTCCTTAGGAGGCAAGAGAAGGTTAGAAATAAGAGCAAAGGAAACTCGTTCACTCTTCTCTCTCCATTTCTAAGCAGAGAATCTGATTCACCAGAACATAAATGCCAGGACGGGATGCTCCACAGGGCCACCGGGCCAGAAGCCTCGCTCCTGGGCCTGGAAGCCCGTCCCTTCGACAAGCCGTGTCCGCAGCGCTAAAGGCAGGCCCACGGGGCAGCCACAGGAGCGAGGCTGAGGCTCGGCCTCTCCCGGGGCCTGGATCTCACGGCCCCGGGTCCCCCAGGCTCAGGGTGGCGGCCACGGCTCCCCTTCTGACCACTGCATGCAGCAGCCTGGAGCCAGGGGGTCCCATGGTTCACACACCCGGGGCCTGAAGGACAAACCATCTGTTTCCTTAAAAACAGCAGGAGGGGAGGAAGGTTTTCTAAATCTTCAAATCCAGGAAACATAGAATCCGACCTCACAGAAATCAAGAATTCCCAGGCGACAGAAACCTTCACGGCAAAAGTCAAAAGACAAATGAGAAACTGAGAAGAAAGCTTATCACAAACAAAAAGGTCCTCGTCCCTAATATCTCAGGACTTCCTGGGAATGGATGAGGAAAAGACCAAAGGCACAGTGACAAAGCAGGGAGGGGCATGAACAGACAAGGAAGCACCAATGGCTCCTAAATACACACAAACCCTTTGCCCACTCACAAGTAGAAAAACAAATTTAAACCTCCACTGAGACATTATCTGACAACTCACTGCGGGCGAGGCTAAAAGGTGATGCGTTCACCGGGCCCACCCTGCGGACCACAGGTTGACGATAACCATTAGCACACCCTTGACCAGTGACCCCACCTTTGGGAATCTCCCCCACAGACGATAATTGTCTGTGTGTAAAATTAATGTCTACAAGGTTACTCATTAAGGGCAATATTGGTAATAACCAGAGATTTAAAACACCAACAATGTCCATTAGTATCGTCTTTGATAGATGAATTATGACAGATCTCTGCAGTGCAATACCATGCAGCTGTAATGAGAAAACCAAGTAAAAATAAATAGCTAAGAATTGATATGAAAAGACCTCCAAAATACAGTTAAATGGGAAAAAATCAAGATGCGGCACCATGTGCATAATATGCTACCTTTCATGCAAAAAAACTAAAATAAAACAAAAAACAGGGGCATAGAACTTTTTGCATTGGCAACTGCAAAAGGGCACTAGGAGGGTACACAGACCAGGAAGGGCGGCTCCTGTTGTGGAGGGGAACAGAGTAGATGGAGGCAAGGATGTCAGTCAGCCTCTTCTCCATATGTCTTTTCAACCACTTTATGTGTTTTGGGAGTCGCATAAATGACAAGGGAGGGAGGGCGGGAGGAAAGGAAGAAATGCAGATGTAGTCAGCATGCCCAAGACGGCAGGGGAGGGAGAAGGGGAGGAGAAGGGGGTTATGAATAATCCCAAATCCCACAAAACTCTGACAGCCTTCCATCATCTGGGGATGGAGGGACTTCCTGCGGATTAACCACGGCCAGGGAGCCGGCCCGGCTCTTGGTCCAGCCCTCCCTGGGGCCGCAGCTGCTCACAACCATGGTGCATGTAGGAGCGGGGGACCAACCTTGGGGCTGGCCCAGGGTGGGCCCAGGCGGAAGATGGAGAGGCTCCAGGCTACCTCTTGACCTCTGTCCTCGCAACAATGGGCGGTCACTTGAGCGCCCTCGCCAAACCCCTCTGGAGACTCGCTGTGTGTGGGACCCCCCTGCACCGACCCACGCTCATCGGCACACCCGGTCTCAGAACCCGGGACGCACCAGACCCCCGTGGGTACAAACCGCGGCCGGCCCTGCTTTCCAGGCTGCAGGTCCTATTTAACCCCCCTGAGGTCTTACATCACAAGCTCTTCACCTGGGGTCTTGCGGACCTTTAAGCGCTTGAAAGTATACGCAAACATCTTGGAGTATTTATGTACGCGCACTTTGGAGGGAAGAGCGCGCAAAGCTTTGTTTAGATTTTCAAAGGAATCCTAGACCCCAAAAAGGTTAGGACGCCCCACTCCAGAGTCAGAGACCTCCCATCCGGACTCCTCCCCTCCCGCTGCTGCCGGTTACACAGACTGGGATGCTGGGGCCCGCAGAGCGGACGACTAGCCCCAAATTGCACCGTAATTCGGTGGCAGAGTCGAACAGGATTTCCGCGCTGCGCGCCCCCGCCCCCGACACGGAGCCCCCAACCCACCTGGCAGGCACGGCGAGGGGTCCCGGCGGACCAGGCCCTGGCAGGTGGTGGCAGAGTCTGGTCTCCTGCTCGTGGCTCTGGCCGAGCTCTCGGAACATGGAGCTGAGGCCGGCGACCGTGCCCTTCTGGATGGCGCACAGCGAGTGGCGCCGGTATTCCTCCCGGGCGCGCTGGGCACGGCGGCTCTGCTCCTCGTCCGCCGCCTTGGACCGACGCACTGGAAAGGGATGGAGAGCATGTTCGCCCAGCCCCGCCACCCGGGCTGTACACTGTGCAAGCAGGGGCTGGGCGCAGGCTGGGAGCCCCGGGACTCACCCACAGTCCCAGGACCCACCTGGATCCACCCACATGGGCTGCATGGAGGCTCAGAGCCCCAGAATAGCAGGGCAGGCAAAGCCCTAGCCAGCTGACCCCATGGCACTTTAGGGTTATCTGGCTGTTCCTGCCACCCTGTTCCAGGATGAGCCAGCAACCTCTGGACGGATCCATCTCCATGTATCTTCCTTCCTGGGAGTGCCCTGCTCAGAGTGGCCTCTCCAACCTGGTGCCCCTCCACCTGGGCTCAAGGGCACCTGTCAAAGTGTCGGCATGTCCAGACACCACCCCATCGCCCACATCACTGTAGGCTCTCTCCCCCTCAGGCCTGGGTTCTGGGCTTCCCCTGCCATATCTCGTTGTAGCCTCTTCCCGAGGGAGGAGGGCACACCACTCTTTCTGCACAGAAGCCCAGCCTCAGGGAGGTCAGTAACTCGCCCAACGTTAAAGAGCTGATCAGGGATAGGGCCAGGCTGGGAACGCAGGAGCATGTGGCTCTGAAACCCCCACATCTCTTCCCACCACACAGACCCCACCTCTCAAGCTTCCTTTGTTGTAAAATCACGTGTCTGACACCAGAGCCCCTGCTCTTTCCTACAAAACCCGAAAGATCATTTAAGACGATCCAGTCCAAGCCTCTCATGTTCCTCATGGGGAAACTGAGGCCCAAGAAAGGGCAGTGATTTGCCAGCAGGGTCAGTGGCCAAGCCAGGCCAGGAACAATCCTTTCGGTGATCACAGGACGAGCTGTTGGGGACACTGGTGTCCCCCTTCTGACACCCTTTTTCTGCGGTTTCCAGCGGCCTTGGCATCTGGGGAGCGAGTGTGTTGGAGGGAGCGGGGAGAGGATCCTCTGATAGCTGTCACTCCACAGGTTTCCAGACCCCAAGACGCCCTTCTCTCCAGCCTCCCGGCTCTTTGTCTTTCTTGAGGCCGGGCCCCGCCTCAGCCAAGTGGCCTTGGAAAGACACCTGTGCATCTGTCACTGCTTCTAAAACTCAAAAGGGAGTCCTGGACCTGGGAGACGGCCATGGGAGGGCACAGGAGGCAAGGTCTAGAATTAAAGCCAATTATTTTGTAGTCTGATTGCATCTTGTCAGGCCCCCGTCTGCCTCGAAAATCCAGCCCTTCTGTGGAGGACTCTGAAGCTGGCCACGTCCCCCTGATTGTGTGTGACCCGTGATTGCACTAGCCAAGCAGGTCACCTTCCCTGCCCCGAGTAAACCCATGGTCTATTTCAGCTCTAACCCCATCCACACCCACGCAGCGACACCTACAACCTCCCCAGCCAGAGGACTGGGCTCTGCTGTGTTTGGAGGGGCCACCGGGTAAACAGCCCTGATCTACTGCTCAAGATGTCCGAGACCCTTCCTTGAAACATAACGTCCCCCAGGTCTGAGGGAGGCCGCGTGGAGCCTGACCCTCAGAAGGCATTTGTGGAACAGAGGTCACAAGGTCACACACAGAGACTCCAGTGGCTGCAGGCTCCCCGGGGGCAGGCAGGCAACTCTCCTTGGCCCACTCGTTGCTGTATTCTGGTTCCTCGAGCACAGTCGGCAGGCGGTCCACATTCTAGGACGACTGTGCCGGGTCCTAGCTGGGTACAGAGACGACAAGAACAGCCCTTTACCTCAAGGCACTCAGAGCCGCGCTGGGGAAATAAGATGCATCAATACCCCTAACGCAGTGAAGACGGCGACCGGCAGAGAATCTCAGGGTTCAGGGGCAGCAACACTCCTGTTCTGTGAGGAAGTGGGAGCCATGGCTGCAGACGGGCATCTGACTGGGTCTGGACAGGCCAACAGGAGTTTCCCAGAGAAGGAAGAGAGAGAAAAAGCCACCCCAGGGAGAAAACCTGGGTCCAGTGCCCCGTGGCCTGTCTGTAAGTTCCGGATCCTGCGAACGCCACGCCCGCCCTGCACAGTGGTAAGAGGCCCAGCAAGGCCAGGACACCGGGCACGGACTTTGCGTCACAAGATTGCAAACTAAACACAGAGGCCTGTGCCCTACTGAGGCTGGCGACCTTGCTGGTGACCCGAGAGACAGCGACGCTCACGGACACCAGGCAGACAGGTTGCAGAAGGAAGTCACGTGCAACCAGGAAGTCACGTATAGGTTCTCGCAACTCAGCCAGGTGAGGCCCCTAGCCGCCATCACTCAGAGACGGAGCCCAGCCTCCCCCAGCCCTGCCCTCAGCCCGCTGTTCTCTCCCCGAAACCTGCAGGGCTCTACGGCACCCGGGACAGAGGGCAAGCTCTTCCACCCACCTGCTTTCCCACCCCCGGCACCTTTGCACCGCTCCCACTCTGCACCTGGCTCCACAAAGTCCTCGCTGCTCTGTGAACCCTCCTCTGAGCAGCCGCGTCCATGTCGCAGTCCAGCCACCCTGCAGGCACCCAGTGAGGACCAGACCTCCACCAGGCCTCGGCAAGCCAACCCTGCTGCTGGCCTGGCTGTGGACAAGGACTGACGTGCAGTCAGACAGGGCACGGGCATCTCCAGAACAGCTGTCTTGTTCTTTTCCTCTCCCTGCACCTTTTTTTTTTTTTTCTTGAGGAAGATTAGCCCTGAGCTAACTTCCACTGCCAATCCTCCTCTTTTTACTGAGGAAGCCTGGCCCTGAGCTAACATCTGTGCCCATCTTCCTCTACTTTATATGTGGGACGCCTACCACAGCATGGCTTGATGAGTGGTGCCATGTCTGCATCTGGGATCTGAACAGGCGAACCCCGGGCCACCGAAGCAGAATGCGCGTACTTAACCACTGCACCACCGGGCCGGCCCCCCTGCATCGTTTTTCTTTGATATAAGTGACATATAACCTTGTGTAAGTTTAAGGCATTCAATGTGTTGATTTGATACGTTTCTATACTGTGACAATTGCCACCATAACTGACACCTAACCCGTCACATAATCCTCATTGCTTTTTCACGGTGAGAACATTTAACATATAGTCACTCAGCAACCTTGCAGCACGTACTACAGCAGTATTGGCAACAGTCACCACGCTGGGCATCAGATCCCCAGAATGTACTCATCTTTCAACTCAAGTCCATGCCCTGTGACCGCTGCCCCCCAACCCCGTTCCTCGCCAGCTCCCGTCTTAGCCCCTGGCGACCCCCATCCTGCTCTGTGTCTGCGAGATCTGCTTTTTCAGATTCTACGCATACGTTACATCATGTAGTATTCGTCCTTCTCGCTCTGATCTATCCCACTTGGCGTAGTGCCCTCAAGGTCCATGTATGCTGGCGCCAACGGCAGGATGTCCTCCTTTCTCGTGGTGAGTAACATCCCACGGTGTTCACGCCACATTCTCGTCATCCCTTCATCCGCTGATGGGCACTTAGTTTCCGTCTTTTGGCTCCTATGAATATTCTGCATGAACACGGGAGGGCAGACGTGTCTCCAGTCGCCTGTTGTCATTCCCTTTGGATGTGTACCCAGACCTGGGATTGCAGGAGGACGTGCTAGTTTTGTTTTTAACGTTTTGAGGCACCTCCACACTGTCTTCCACAGTGGCCGCGCCAGTTTACGTTCCCCCCAACAGTGCACCAGGGATCCCCTTTCTGCACAGCCTCGCTAGCACTCTATACCTGCTTTCCTCAGAAAACCCCGAATGTCCCCAGGCCTCAGTCTGCACATCTGCAAATAAGAACGATGCGAATGGCTTCCTCAATGAGTTATTAGCAAGATTAAATAAAACATATAAAAACACTGCAAACTATGAAGTGCTTTGGAAAAGTAATGTCTTATTAAGTCCGGGCTCTGACCTTGATCCTGTCTCCAAATCTGCCAGAGCCTGAGTCTGAGGCCAGGCTGCCTGGGTTCAGACCCCAACTGCATTCACCAGCTGTGTGACACTGGACAAGTTACTTAATCACTCTGGGCCTTTGTTTCCTCATGAGAAATATGGAGATAGTAATAGTCCTCATAAAGTTGTTACGGAGATTAAGAGAGCAGATAATATAAACCACGTAGAACCATGTCAGGTGCCTATTAAGCACCACAGGAAGTGTTAGCTGAAATTTTTATTTTCATCAGCCCTGGGATCGCCACGGGTGACAGGGAGCCGTGAGCAGCTCTTGGCTGTCCAGGGTCGGGAGGCACCGTGATTATCAATAACCTGGCATCTGCTCTGGGTCAGTTTTCAAGCAGCTCACCCTAAATGATGCTTCAAAATCTTAAAAGGTTGCTTTAGCTCCTTCTCAGAATCAGGGGACGATTCGGGCTGCGTCCCATGGATCTGCCAGAACTCATGGAGGGAAAACAACCAAGACGGACATCCGGAGCCACGTTAGGAGCTGCCACAAGCATCCTGTGCCCCGAGCCAGCACATACGGGACTGTCCTTGTGCCCCGGAGGACCCACCACAGAGGTGAGGGCCAGACGGAGCCCCCTGCTTCCTCCCACGGCCACGTTCTGACGCCACGCAGACCTGTCCAGCAGGTGCAAGGGCCTGCACTGCACGCAGAATAAAGGGGCACGTGGCCATTCCCGTTTCTAAGGTAGGTCCCCGGTCTCCTTTCTCCGTCTGTTATAGGGAGCGTGAGCTTCATCTCACAGAAACACTGTGAGGACGACTGAGACAGCACGAAAACGCTGAGGGCCTCCCATGAGAGCCTGGAGTTAGACAGTAAACATGGACCACCCGCAAGGAGACGCCACCTCCCACCCATTAGGACGGCTGCTATAGACAATTTTAATTAAAAAAAAACAGAAAATAAGTGTGGGCGAGAATATGGAGAAATTGGAACCCCTGTGCCGTGCTGGTGGGAATGCAAAACGGTGCAGCTGCTGTGGAAGACGACACGGCAGTTCCATAAAAACTAAACACACCATTACCATGTGATCCAGAAATTCCAGTTCTGGGGATACACCCAAAAGAAATGAAAGCAGGGGTTCAAACAAATATTTGTCCACCCATGTGCACAGCAGCATTATTCACAGTGGCCAAAAGACAGAAGCAAGCAAATGTCCATCGACGGAGGAATAGATAAACAGTGGAATATTATTCAGCCTTGAAAAGGAGGGAAAGTGTGACACCTGCTACCACACGGATGGACCTTAAAGACATGGTGCGGAGTGAACACGCCAGACACAAAAGGACAACACTGCATGATTCTGCGTCTGTCCCACATCTACTTTGAGTCGCTGTGTTCACAGAGCAGAGGGCAGAGGTCTCCGGGGCTGGGCTGGGAGGATGGGGATTTGTCATTGAGTGGGGACGGTTTCAGTTTGGGAAGATGAAAAAGTTCTGGAGATGGACGGTGGTGATGGTAGAACAACAATGTGAACGTGCTCCACACCACTGAACCACACACTTGAAGATGGTTAAAAGGGTCAATTTTATGTTGTACTTTTTACCACAATAAAAAAATGGGCATTCTGTAACATTCTGGCGTCATGAGCACTGCGCTGGGAATCAAAGACCTGCGAGGTGTCGCCGTCAGCTATGTGTGTGCCCACATCCACCCCTCAGTCCACCCGTCTGTAGATCCGAGGGGACGGTCCCTTCCAGCTCTGCCCTCCCACCACAAGGACGCTCCCACCTGCCCAGCCTGGGTCCCTCCTGCTCAGTAAGAAGCCGGGGGTCTCCCAGTGTCTGCAGCCCAACCTCACGCAGACAGACCTGGGAGCCAGCCGCCGCGGGCGTGGGGATGGGGGCGCTGAGCATTCTGCCTCGCTCTGCTCCTAGCTCTCTGTCTAGCCTACGGCAAGTCTTCACCTCCCTGGGTCTGCGTTTTCCCTCCGTGGAAAATAAGGGCAGTGCCATCCTTCGTCCAGGGCTGCCCAAACTGCTAGGCTGTTCTGGGATCATGTCCTCATCCGGGCTCAAGGCTCCAGCTCAGTCTCGACACTGAAGAGAGACACCAGGAGTTGGTTTTCCTCTTCGCTCCGGAAACACAGCCAGGCTGGTGGCGGCAAGAGACAGGGTTTCTGTACACCATCGTTGGGTGGCCTGTGGACGTTTATTGAGTATGTGTGTGTTTAGCGCCCTCTCTATGCCAGCTCTGTGCCGCACACAACTCCAGGGGTGAGGGCACCGCACGATCGTCACCAGTTGGCACAAGTCCTGGAACAGCCTTCTGGCAGGTGGCACTGCAGCGTCTGGAGGAACAGGTGACTTTTTCTCAACCTCACGAGGTCACTACATCAGCCAGCTGCCGGCTGGTGCCAGGAATGCAGATGCCGCCAGGAGCAAGGCCCAGTCGCTGCCTCCCCTAGAGCTGACTATCTGGCAGGGGGAGCATGGGAGCAAAGGGTGAGGGGAGCAGCCGGTTGTGTGCACGGTGCTGTGGGGCCCGGAGGAGGGACCCTGATCCAGGCAGAGAAACCCTGCGGAGAAGGGCAGCTGAGCTGACACCTGGTGGACCCCAGGATTCAACCAAGAGAAGAGAAGGCATTCCAGGCAGAAGAGGCTCAGGGCCAGAGGCTCAGAGGCAGGAGGGAGCTGGGGCATCCCTCTTCGAATGGGTCAGCGTGGGGGAAGGGCGGCCCCTGTAGGGTGGGTGCAGGAGGCTGGATGAAGAAACAGAAAAGGCCATTTAGGAGAGCCACAGACACTGGCTAAGGAATTTTAATGCTTTACTAAAGGGCGATGGGGAGCCACCAAAAGGCTTTAACGAGAAGAGCGGATGCCGTATGCACTTTTCCAAGCTTGATTGGGCTGCTGCGTTGGGAACGAATCTAACAAGAACAAGGAGGAAGACTTGGAAAACAGAAATCTGGGCAAAGAGCAAGGGGGGCCGAAGTGAAGACAGGGCCTGGAGAATGGGCAGGCGGGGCGTAAGCTCAAATACTCAGGAAGTAGGATCCGTACAATTTCCTGAGTTTGGGGATTGGTAGAGAGCAAAAGCGACAGACCTGAAGGACAGCAGGGTCTCTGCATCTGACAGCCAGGCGACAAAGGACGCTGCAGGGGAGAGGAGGATGGGGTTGGACGTGTGGAGGCAGAGGTGCCGTGGGGTTCCAGGAGGAAGGACCCACAGGGCACGAGGGTCTGCAAGATCTTTAGTTGCTGCTCTTCACGAGACCCCTCTGGTGAGCTTGCCCTGGTTCCCGGGGCCCCCTCCCCACTGGGCCCAGTGCTTTATGGAATTCAGACAATCCAGCGACATCCTACGGAGAAGCAGAACTCTTCAAACTAGTATCAGTTTGCAGTAACCTTTGGGCGAATAGTATCACGTCCCGGAAAATTAGGGAATAATCCTGTATACAGGAAAAGGCACCAAGAAAGATCTAAATTGTGCAAGTGTGCAGATGCGTTTAAGTTCTGCTCCATTTCCTGCTCCACGTGACCTGGGGCAACTTGAATTCCCATGTCTGTACTTTTTCTCCTCATCTGAAGGATGGGGGCCTCATAGACGTAGATGAGATGGTATGTAGATGGGCTTGGACGGTTCCTGGCACGGGGTCAAGGGTCACTAAATGCATTTACTGTGGTTGTTACCATTGTGTGCACCATGAGCTAAGGGAACAGAACGCCCTGGTAGAAAGGGCCCACCCCGTTTAGGCTCACGGGGTGGAGGTGGGGAGTGGTGCAGGGCTGGGAGCTCCTGTCTGGGAAACGGCGATGCTTCCTGACGCCCAAGGAAGGGACACAGGGGCCCAGATGTTGAAGGCTATACGCACGGCCCCTGGTGACTCAGCCGGCTGGGGCAGCCGTCCCCTGAGGAATGAAGGGTTTGGCACCATGACGATGGACCCTGAGAGATGAGCCTCAGGGAACCAAGGAGGCCCACCCGCAGGCGAGCGAGGCCAGGCGAGGGCTCTCTCCATCCTGACCCCAAGGCTTCTGAGGGTGGCTCCACCCATCCTCGCCCTGCTTGCCATGTGATGGCTGCCAGCCATGAGCCCTGTGGCCACCACAGCAACCGAAGGGACTCCTAAGGCCAGAGGGCTCCCCACACCAGTGGGAAATGTAGTGACTTCACTTCAGCTGACATACAGCCCCGAGGCATTCCTGAGCAGTTCAAGAGCGGAGAGAGAACCCTAAGCAGGACACGAATGGGGCATGTGGGGCTCAGGCTGGCATTATTCGAGTTCTAAAACCAAAAATAAGTGGAGTTTGAGGAGCAGTTCGAACCAGTTATGTCCACAATCGCCCATCCCTTCAGTGGACAGAAAAGGCCCTTCTTTCACGTCATCCTTCAGCTCTCCTTCCAGCCCTGAATTCCACTCTGCCCCACCCCAGTCTCCAGACCACGCCCCGTCTCCACAGCCTGTCTCCATCACACAGCATTTCAGAATCACCGACGTTAAACCCAGACCCCGGGGCACGCTCCTTCCTGACAGCGTATAGCAACATAACTAGACTGCAGCCCGGGCATAAGCACACATTTGCTCGCCCGGCTCTGACGACAGCTCAGCAAGGAGTGAGGCTGCTGGAGCACCGACAGCAGGTCAGGGCCCCGACCAGAATCACACAGTGCAGGGAGCCGGGGGGTGAACACAGGCCTGGCCGGCGGCTGCAAAACACTGTTCACACTTTAATCAAACAACAACAACAATGAAGTTCCAGTTTTTGTAAATAATCTCATTTACTACATCATGCTGGCTCGTCTCTAAATCTCGGGGAAACGAGATGTTACCCCTGCAAGCTCACAGTTGAGAAATTATGAAATGAATTTCTGCCTGATACACTCGGAGCTTCTCAGAAGCCCGAATCCAGAGCCTGATGTGCTGTTTGAAACGAGTAACTACTCCGCCTTCATGAGATAGCGAAGGGAGCAATTCCCTCTTCTTCCAATTTGTGGGATTTAATTTGGGTGTTTTATCCGAAACCGCTGCTCCCGGTAGATTAATGGCCCGCGATATCTCTCCTATTAAATTAATTGACTGCAGAATGGTTTTGCAGGGTTTGAATGACAGGCTCCGGAATGGAGCTCATCCTTCTTTAAGAAAGCATAAAATGAGGAACCAAAATCACAGCGCCCGAATTATCCCGTCTTTTCTCTGTTCTTTCAAAGGTTTTTCCATTTTCGGTGGCCACACAGAACATTAGTTAGCAAACAGGCAGGACCTGGGCCAAACGATTTCCATCTCCCACAAAACACCAGCCCAGCCCATAACTTTCCATCTCGTCGCCTAAAAGAGGATCGCTTGGTGAGTGATAGCCCCTTACAACTTAGAAAGCTCTTCAGCTTCCTCCTCTCATTTCACCCTCCAGACAAGCCTCAGCTCGGCGTCATCACCCTCTTTTTACAAATGCAGAAACGGAGCATCTTAGAGCTTGCTCAAGGTCCCATCAGTAGGTGGCAGAGCTAGGACAGGACTCCCAGCCCAGTGCTCCTTCCCCCACACGACAGTAGCCAGCCTCGTGTGACTTCACGTTGTAATTGTTCACTGCTGTTTTTTTCAGTATAACCTTTGCTCTGACTTCTTTCTCCACCTCTCTCTTCATCTGTTCTGAATTTAAATGAATAAATTCGTCTTTAGTTCTGGCCCATCTTATCTTCTAGCCTCATTTTCATCATTTCCCACCATCAACCCCAGGCTGCAGCCACAGCAAAACGCACGCCATGTCCTGCCGCACACAGTTGGCCTTGCCTTTGTGCAACGCTGTTCCCCCTGCTATCATGCCCTTCCCCACCTTCTTTACGCCCTCCGCCCTGCTTTTCCCAAACCAAATGCCATTTCCTCCACAGGGCCTCTCCAAATGCTCTAAGATTTTGTAGCAAAACATCACAGGATTTTTGCATCTGTGCTTATCAAGACTGGCTTGTCATTTTCTTCTCTTGTATTGTCTCGATCTGGCTTTGGTGTGAGGATAATGCTGGCCTCATAAAATGAGTTTGGAAGTATTCCCTCTCTTCATTTTTTTTGCAAGACTTTGAGAAGGATTCATATCAATTCTTCTTCAAATGTTCAGTAGGCTTCACCAGTGAAGCCGTCTGGTCCTGGACTTTTCTTTGTTGGGAAGTTTCTGATCACTGATTCAATATCCTTACCAATTAGTCTGTTTAGATTTTTCTCTTTCTTCATGATTCAGTCTCAGTAGGTTGTATGTTTCTAGAAATTTACCCATTTCTTCCAGGTGATCTAATTTGTTGGAGTATAATTGTTCATAGTGGTTTCTTATGATCCTTAGTACTTTTGTGGGATAAGTTTCAATGTCTCCTCTTTCGTTTCTGATTTTATTTCTTTGTGTCTTCTCCCTTTTTTTCTTAGTCTGGCAGAAGGTTTCTTCATTTTGTTCATCATTTCAAAAAAACAACTCTCAGTTTCATTGATCTTTTCTATTGTTTTTCTAATCTCTGTTTCATTCATTTCTGCTCTGATCTTTGTTATTTTCCTCCTTCTGCTAACTTTGGGCTTTGTTTATTCTTCTTCTTGTTCTTTGAGGTGTAAAGTTAGGTTGTTTATTTGAGATCTTTGTTTTCCTTATGTAGGCATAATTGCTATGAACTTCCCTCTCAGAAGGGCTTTTGCTGCATCCCATAAGTTTTGGTATGCTATGTTTCCACTTCATTCATCTCAAGATATTTTTTTATTTCCATTTTGATTTCTTCTTTGACCCATTGGATGTTCAGGAGTGTGTTGTTCAATTTCCACATATTCGTGGATTATCTAGTTTTCTTCCTCTTATTAATTTCTAGTTTCATCCCATTGAAATCATATCAAGTGTCTTTTCTGACTACAATCTTCTTCAACTTGTTAAGACTTGCTTTGTGGCCTCACACGTGATCTATCCTGGAGAATGTTCATGTGTGTTTGAGAAGGATGTGCATTCAGCTGCTGTTACATAGAATGTTCTCTACACGTCTGTTAGGTCCACTTGATCTAAAGTACAGTCATATGCAATATTTCCTTATTGCTTTCCAGACTGGATGATCTACCCATTATTGAAAGTAGGTTATTGACATCCCCTGCTATTATTGTATTGCTGTCTATTTCTCCCTGCAGATCTGTTAATATTTTCTCTGTATATTTAGTTGCTCCAATGTTGAGTCCAGATGTATTTATGATTGTTATATCTTCTTAATGAATTCACCCTTTATCATTATACGATGACCTTCTTTTACTCTTGTTACTGTTTTGGCTTAAAGTCTATTTTGTCTGATATAGCTACAGCTACATCTGCTCTCTTTTGGTTTCCACATACATGGAATACCTTTTTCCATCCAAGAAGGGAGAGTATTCAGAGAGACCCCAAGGAGGAAATGGCATTCAGTTTGGGGAAAGTGGGGGTAAAGAAAGTGGGAAGGGCATCTTAGCAGAATGAACAGCATCAATAAGTGCATTTCAGGAAGGAATCCTGAAATGCAGGAATGGATGCATCACAGGCAGGAATCAATGAGCATTCATCGCCTCTCTGTGACAGTCGTGGGCACAGATCTCAGGAGGCCCCGTGAGGCTGATGGCCAAAGACGTCCCTCCTCCATCCTGGTTTTGGAGGACACTTAATCCACAGGCCAGACACTAGGCCAGGAGTAAGGAAAAATGAGACCTTCATTGCACAGGATCCCCCAACCTGCCTCCTGAGTCTGAGCTTCAGTTTCCTTATCAGTAAAGCAGAAATGACTCCACTCTGCTCCACAGCTGTTCTAAGCAGATGAGTAATGACGTCCTAAGGCTTGTGAACACTCAGAGTTTGGGGCACTCAGTTGAATTTAATGAGGACATAGTTATCGGTAATATTTGGCAATTCTTGAAACAATTCTAACCCTTATGAGAATGGGCATGAAACACTTAAAGAGCAGTTATCAACGAGTAGGTGGAACATTCTCCCTCCCATGCATTTGCCCTTGAAGAAACATGAGCTTTGAACCCAAAGTTTGCATTTGTAATGTTAGGTCTGAAAGGAGGAAGTGGCTGTTACAGAGAGACACAGATGCCACAGCCAGAAGTGGTCAACAGGGGAAAGAGGACATGGTTCTGGTCAGGGACTCCACCTGTATTTTCCTCCCCAGCCCTAAGGGCACACCAGCACCCAAGCAACAAGAAGTGGAGACTTAAAAGCAAAATCCCATTGTAATTTCAATGACATACACACGCATTCCAGAGAGTAATTCCATTCCTATTCCAAATCGAGGATCCTTCTGAACCAGTCATTTTGCTGTCTCCAACAAATCCTGACAGGGGCCCCTCCCTTCATGCCCTGGTAAGGACGAGCTGAAGAGCTGGATGGACTCACTTCTCTGGTGCTCCAGCAGGTGGACCAGGAGAGTTTGCCCCTGCTTACACTGCTGGGTGGGCCCAAGATTCAGTTCTATCTGTATGATACAATCTCTTATGCTCTCAGTGATTCAAAGTGCCTAGTACAGAGATCACTAGGGAAGAAAGGAATTTTCCCTAAGAAAAGAAGATTTTAACTTAAGGGAAGCCACTCAGTCAAGCCAGTAGTGTTCAAAATGTATCACAGAGAAACAAAGAGTTTCATGGAAGTGCTCCTGAAGCCACAGGCGATGGGAGAATACACGGGGCTAAGGGACCAAGGGCCCCCACATCCTCTTCACCAGGCCATTTGTTCACACCCGCTTTACCTGTGGGCTTCAGCAGAAACAAGTATGAGAACAACAGCCCTAAGGGGCCTTTGGAGAGCCTGGTTTTCAAACTTTCTTATGACTATGACATCAAGTCCCTGGGAAAGGAAGACAGAAGGCCTGGTTGAGAGATGAGGCGTGAACCATGCTAGCCTTGGTGCTCTAAGGCTTCTGCCTTCAGGATGATGTCCACTCAGGGCCCAGGCACATACCCCTCAGGCTGCCATGGCTCAAGGGCCTGCGATCATCTGGTCATCCTACCTCATTGCTGAGAAGTAGGGAGGACACTAGGATCTTAAAAATTGCAATGGCCTCGGGGCTGGCCCCATGGCCAAGTGGTGAAATTCACATGCTCCACTTCAGTGGCCCAGGGTTTCACTGGTCCGGATCTTGGGCATGGACCTAGCACCACTCATCAGGCCATGCTGAGGCAGCATCCCACATAGCACAACTAGAAGGACCTACAACTATGTACTGGGGAGCTTTGGAGAGAAGACAAAAAAAGATTGGCAACAGATGTTGGCTCAGGGCCAATCTTTAAAAAATAATTGCAATGGCCTCATGGTGCAAAAAAATGTAAAACATGAAATTAAAATTAAATAAAAATTTTTAATAAATTTCTCACTTTTTCAATTTCTATTTTGCTTGTTTCTTTTCAAGAACTTGATTATATATTAGGTCACATGGAATTTTTAAAAATCTAACACAAAAACAAATACTTCCCACTCATCCCCTTCACCAGCAGACCAGTGATGTCTCTGAATCTGCTCTGAGAAGTTCTGGGTGTTTTAGGATGGGCCTTGAATTAATTAAATATAGATTTAAGAGGGTATTGGTGGAAAAGATGAATTAAAGATCTCTGAAAATGCTCTCCTCCATAAAAGCAATGACAACACTGGCAAAAATTGTCAGAATCAACTTTCTCAGAATGCTAGAAATTAACCAAAGGCTTGAAGCAATATGGGGAACATTTATTCGAGAAAAATGTCTCAAAATGAGTGAAGAGCTTAAATTATTAATTAAAAATAAACTTCCCACAAAGAAATTCCAGGACTAGATGGCTTCACTAGTGAATTCTACCGTGTGTTTAAAGGTGAATTAATTCCAATCCTTCACAAACACTTCCCCAAAAAATACAAGAGGAAGCAACACTTCCCAACCCATTCTTTGAGGCCAATATTACCCTGCCACCGCAACCAGAAAAAAAATCACAAGAAAAGAAAACTAAAGACCAATATCTCTTATGAATACAGATGCAAGTCTTCAACAAAATATTAGAAAACTGAATTTAGCAACATATAAAAAGGGTTATACATTATGAACAAGTAGGATTTATGCCAGGAATGCAAGATTGGTTCAATGTATGAAATTCAATGAAATATTATACCATATTAATAGAATAAAGAACAAAAAGCACATGATCATCTTAATAGATGCAGGAAAAGCATTTGACTAAATCTAACACCTTTTCAAGTTAAAAATATTCAACAGTCTATGAAAGAACAGAACTTGCTCAACCTACAAAGGTTATCTACAGAAAACCCACAGCTAAGATCACACTTGAGTGGTTAATTGGTACTTAAGTATGAAAAACTGAAAGCTTTCCCCCTAAGATCAGGAACAAAACAAGGATGCCTGCTTTCACCATTTCTATTCAACAAAGTATTGGAAGATCTAGCCAGTGCAGTTAGGGCAAGAAAAAGAAATTTTAAAAATCTAGATTGGAAAGGAAGAAGTAAAACTGTCTCTGCTTGCACATGAAATTATCTTGTAGATAAAAAAAAATCATAAGAAATACACAAAAAATCTATTAGAGCTAATAAACAAGTTTAGTAAGGTTATAGGATACAAGATCAATATACAAGTCAATTGTATTTCTATATTCTAGCAATGAATGATCCAAAAATGAAATTAAGAAAACAATTCCATTTACAGTAGCATTAAAAAGAATAAATAATTAGTAATAAATTCATCAAAGCAAGTACAGGACTTTCTACACTGCAAACCAGAAAACATTACTGAAAGAAATTAAATAAGACAAATGAATGGAAAGACATCCCATGCTCATGGATTAGAAGAAAAAATATTGTTAAGATAGCAATACTCCCAAGTAACATCAGCATCATGGTGTAGTGAGCTGTTCCCTTAGTCTCTCCCCCCAAGTTACAACTGAACAGACAGTCATTAACCAGCAGAGGATTGCATACAAAGCACAATAGGACATCTGAGAGATCCACACAGCCATACATCTGAAGGTTAGGGGGACAGATCCCCAGGAAGCAGTAGAAGGAGGTGAGTGGATCTCTCCCCCTCCATGGTGGCAGCGATCTAGGTGGTGGGTCCTCACACAGCAGCTGGTGCATGACTGTAAGAGGAAGCGGGGGGCAGCCAGGACCACACCAGAAAGCTTTCACTTTCAGAGTTGCAGCCCAGCCACGGAAGCACCCACCATGCCATGATGGCCCCATCCATGGGAATGCTCCCCACCAGGTGGTGTGGCTCAGCTCCCAAGAGGGAGCCTCCAACAAGTGCAGCAGCTCAGGAAAAGCAGCTGTGAGTGCAGAGCCAGCCATGCACACAAAATGAAGTGCCCCTCCACTCCTACCTAGCACACCATTTCAGCTCGTCCTCTACCAAGGCAGGGGTCCCTCACCAGAGCACCTGCACATGAGTGTGTGACCCACTAAGAGCCTGCAGCCAGTGGGAAAATGCAGAGGAGCCCTATCGGCACAACTTTCAGCAGACACAGTGGGTTCAGAAAACACAGCTCCTGTCCCCACCCCCCATACCCAGAGGTGGCAGGTGGAATCTGCCACCTGAAACTACTACAAATGCCTCAGCAAAGGATCAGTTCATCAGACACGATGAAAACTACAATAACCCTTCAGAGCAGAAGGAAAATGATGAGTCTTCAGAAACCAATGCTGAACTCACAGAAATGTACAATCTAAATGACAGAGATTTCAAAATAGTTGTCATAAAGAAACTCAATGAGTTATAAGAAAACTCAGAAAGACAGTTCAATGAGCTCAGGAATAAAATTAATGAATAGAAGGAGTACTTCACCAAAGAGATCGAAGCTCTAACAAGAAAATCAAGCAGAAATTCTAGAGATGAAGAACACAATTAATGAGATAAAAAATAATCTAGAATCCTTAAATAATAAAGCTGATGTTATGGAAGACAGAATTAGTGATTTAGAGGACAGAAATATAGAAATGTTTCAGGTAGAGGAGGAGAGAAAAGTAACATTTTTTAAAAATGAAGAAATTCTTCAAGAAATATCTGACTCAATTAGGAAAAGCAACATAAGAATTATAGGTATTCCAGAGGGAGGAGAGAAGGAGAAAGGAGCACAAAGTTTCTTCAAAGAAATAATAGCTGAGAACTTCCCAAATGTGGGGAAAGAACTGGATTTACAAGTACATGAAGCCAATAGAACTCCTATTTACATCAATGCAAAAAGACCTTCTCCAAGGCATATAATAGTAAAACTGGCAAAAGTCAATGACAAAGAATACTAAGGGCAGCAAGGCAGAAGAAAGTAACTTACAAAGGAACCCCTACCAGGTTTTCAGTGGATTTCTCAGCAGAAACATTACAGGTGGGGCTGGCCCAGTGGCACAGTGTTTAAGTTCATGGGCTCCACTTCAGCAGCTTGGGGTTTGCTGGTTCATATCCTGGGTGTGGACCTACACACTGCTCATTAAGCCATGCTGTGGCAGCATCCCACATAGAAGAACTAGAAGGACTTACAACTAGGATATACAACTATGTACTGGGGTTTTGGGAAGAAAAAAAAGAGGAAAATTGGCAACAGATGTTAGCTCAGGGCCAATCTTCCTCACCAAAAAAAATCTTTAAAAACAAAAAAGGAAATGTTACAGTCTAAGAGAGATTGGAATGATATATTCAAAATACTGAAAGACCAAAACTTTGAGCCACAAACACTCTATCCAACAAAACTATCCTTCAGATATGATGGAGAAATACAAGCTTTCCCAGATAAACAAAAGTTGAGGGAGTTCATCGCCACTAGACTTCCCTTACAAGAAATGATGAAGGAAGCCCTCCAACCTTAAAGAAAAAGGCAAAGATTTACAAAACTTTGAGCAAGGATATAAATAGTCAGACAAAATCAGAAAGTTCCAGTTCTCTATCAAAACAAGTTAGCAAATGCTTAATTATAAAATAAAAGTTACACCTGGCCCCATGTCTGAGTGATTAAGTTTAAGTGCTCCGCTTTGTCAGCCCAGTGTTTCGCTGGTTCAGATCCTGGGCCTGGACATAGCACTGTCATCAAGCCATGCTGAGGCAGCATCCCACATGCCACAACCAGAAGGACCCACAACTAGAATATACAACTATGTACTGGGGGGCTTTGGGGAGAATAAGAAGAAGAAAAAAAGAAGATTGGCAACAGATGTTAGCTCAGGTGCCAAACTTTAAATTAAAACAAAAGATAAAGGGAAAGAAAGCATCAAAAATAACTCCATTTAGTCACAAACTCACAACACAAAACAGAAGATTTTGTTGACAACAATAACTCAGAAGGGGAAGAGGAAAAGGATGGAACCTGCTTAGGCTAATGGAGATAAAAGGCTGTCAAAAAATGGACTATCTCATCTATGAGATCTTTTATACAAACCTCATGGTAAATACTAAACAAAAAATCAGAGCAGAGCCACAATTAATAAATAATGAGAAAACTATCACAGAAAACCACCAAACTGAGAGGGCAGTCAGAAATACAAGGGAAGAGAAACAATGGAAATATAGAACAACTGGAAAACAAGAAATAAAATGGCAGTATTAAGCCCTCATATATTGATAACCACTCTAAATGCAAATGGATTGAATTCTCCAATCAAAAGATACAGAGTAGCAGGATGGATTATAAAACAAGACCAACAATATGCTGCCTCTAGGAAACACATCTCAGCTCTAGAGACAAACACAGGCTCAGAGTAAAGGGATGGAAGATGATACTCCAAGCAAAAGAAAGCAGGTGTAGCCATGCTTATGTCAGACAAACTGGACTTCAATATAAAAAAAGACAGTGAGAGACAAAGAGGGTCAGTATATAATGATAAAAAGGACACTCCACCAAGAGGACATAATACTTATAAATACAGATGCACCTAACATGGGAGCAGCAAAGTATAAAAAGCAACTGCTAACAGTTCTAAAGGGAGAAATTAGCCACAACAGAATAATAGTAGGGGACCTCAACACCCCACTTATATCAATGGATAGATCATCCAGACAGAAAGTCAACAAGGAAACAGTGGATTTAAACAAAACACTAGATCAGATGGACTTAATCGATATATATAGAACATTACATCCAAAAGAGCAGAATACACATTCTTCTCAAGTGCACATGGAATATTATCAAGACAAGATAAACAATATATTGGGAAACAAGGCAAGCCTCAATACACTTAAGAAGATGGAAATCATATCACATATCTTCTCCAACCACAACGCTATGAAACTAGAAATCAACTACAAGAACAAATCTGGGAAAGTCACAAATTTGTTGAGACTAAGCAACATGCTACTGGACAACCATTGGATCAATGAAGAAATCAAAGTAGAAATCACGAAATACCTAGAGACAAGTGAAAACGAAAATACAGCATACCAACTTTTATGGCATGCAGCAAAAGTGGTCCTTAGAGGGAAATTCATAGCAACACCAGCCATCCTCAACAAGAAAAATCTCAAATAAGTAATCTTCAACTACACATAACAAAAGTAGAAAAAGAAGAACAAATAAAGCCCAAAGTCAACAGAAGGAGGGAAATAAGAAAAACACGAGCAAAAATAAATGAAATTGAAACCAAAATCACAGTAGAAAAGATCAACGAAGATAAGAGCCGGTTCTTTGAGTAGATAAACAAAATTGACAAACCACCAGCCAGACTCACAAAGAAAAAAGAAAGAAGGCTCAAATAAATAAAATTAGAAACAAAAGAGGAGAAATTACAATGGATGCTATAGAAAGACAAAGGATTATAAGAGAATACTATGAAAAACCATATATCAACAAATTGGACAACCTAGAAGAAATAGATAAATTCCTAGACTCTTACAACTTCCCAAAACTGAATCAAGAAGAACTAGAGAATCTGAATAGGCCAATCACAAGTAAAGAGATTGAAACAGTAATCAAAAACCTCCCAAAAAATAAAAGTCCAGGACCAGATGGCTTCTCTGGAGAATTCTACCAAACATTCAAAGAAGATTTAGTACCTATCCTTCTCAAACTATTCCAAAAAATTGAAGGTGACAGAACACTTCCTAACACATTTTATGAGACCAACAGTATCCTGCTACCAAAACCAGATAATGACAACACAAAGAAGGAAAATTACAGGCCAATATCGCCATGATCATAGATGCAAAAATCCTCAACAAAATATTGGCAAACCGAATACAGCAATACATTAAAAGGATCATGCACCATGATAAAGTGGGATTCATACCAGGGACACAGGGAGGGTTCAACATCCACAAATCAATCAATGTGATACACCACATCAACAAAATGAGGAATAAAAACCACATGATCATCCCAATAGATGCAGAGAAACATTTGACAAGATCTAACACCCACTTACGATAAAATGGGGATAGAGGGAAAGTACCTCAACATAACAAAGGCCATATATGAGAAACCCACAGCCAACATGAGAAAACAATGAGGAAAAACTGAAAGCCATCCCACTGAGAACAGGAACAAGACAAGGATGCCCACTCTCAGCACTCTTATTCGACTGGAGGGTTTGGCCAGAGAAATTAGGCAGGAAAAGAAAGAAAAGGAGTCCAAATTGGAAAAGAAGAAGGAAAACTCTGACAGTTTGCAGCCGACATGGTTCTATGCATAGAAAACCCTAAAGAATCCATCAGAGTAACTATTAGAAATAATCAACAAATACAGCAAAGGTGGAGGGTACAAAATCAACTTACAAAAATCAGTTGCATTTCTATATTCTAATAATGACTAGCAGAAAGAGGACGCAAGAATGCAATCCAATTTACAATCACAAAAAAAGAATCAACTGTCTGGGAATAAATTTAACAAAGAAGCTGTAGGACCTACACAATGAAAACTCTAAGACATTATTGAAAGAAATCACTGGTGATATAAAGAAATGGAAAGATATTCCATGCACATGGATTGGAAGAATAAACACAGTTTAAATGTCCATTCTACCTAAAGCAATACAGATTCAACACTATCCTAATCAGAATCCCAATGACATTCTTCATAGAAATAGAACAAAGAATCTTAAAATTCATGTGGGGCAACAAAAGACCCCGAATTGCTAAACCAATCCTGAGAAAGAAGAACACAGCTGGAGGCATTACAATCCCTGACTTCGAAATATACTACAAACCTTTATTAATCAAAACAGCATGGAACTGTTACAAAAATAGTCACACAGTTCAATGGAACAGAACTGAAAGCCTAGAAATAAAACCACACATCTATGGACAGCTAATCTTCGACAAACGAGCCAAGAACATACAATGGAGAAAAGAAAGTCTCTTCAATAAATGATGCTGGGAAAACTGGACAGCCACATGCAAAAGAAGGAAAGTAGACCATTGTCTTATACCATGCACAAAAATTAACTCAAAATGGATTAAAGACTTGAAGGTAAGACCTGAAACCATACAACTTCTGGAAGAAAATATAGGCAGCACACTCTTTGACATCAGTCTTAGAAGGGTCTTTTTGAATACCACGTCTACTTGGACAAGGGAAACAGAAGAAAAAATAAACAAATAGGACTAAATCAGACTAAAAATCTTCTGTGAAGGCAAAGAAAACCAGGAACAAAACAATAAAACAACCTACCAACCAGGAGAAAATATTTGCAAACTGTATATCTGACAAGGGACTAATCTCCAAAATATATAAAGAACTCACACACTCAACAACAACAAAGCAAACAACCCTATCAAAAACTGGGCAGAAGTGGGGCCAGCCCGGTGGTGTAGTAGTTAAGTTTGCACACTCTGCTTGGGTGGCCTGGGGTTCGCAGTTTCAGACCCCGGGCACAGACCTACACATCACTCATCAAGTCGTGCTGTGGCAGCATCCCACGTACAAAATGGAGGAAGATTGGCAGAGATGTTAGCTCAGGACCAATCTTCCTCAAGCAAAAAGAAGAAAAAAATGGGGAAAGGATATTAACAGACATTTTTCCAAAGAAGATATACAGACGGCCGATAGGCACATGAAAAGATGTTCAACATCACTAATCATCAGGGACATGTAAATCAAAACTCCACTTAGATATCATCTTACACCCATTAGAATGGCTATAATCACTAAGACTAAAAATGGCAAATGTTGGAGAGGATGTGGAGAAAAGGGATCCCTCAAACACTGCTGGTGGGAATGCAAAATGGTGTAGTGACTACGGAAAACAGTATGGAGATTTTTCAAAAAACTAAAAATAGAAATACCATATGACCCAGCTATCCCACTACTGGGCATTTATCCAAAGAACTTGAAAGCAACAATTCAAAGAGACTTATGCACCCCTATGTTCATTGCAGCATTATTCACAATAGCCAAGACATGGATGTAAACCAACTTCCCATCAACTGATGAATGGATAAAGATGTAACATATATATATACAATGGAATACTACTCAGCCATAAAAAAGACAAAATCACCCCATTTGCAACAACATGGATGGACCTTGAGGGTATTACGTTAAGTGAAATAAGACACACAGAGAAAGACAAGCACCGTATGATTTCACTCATATGTGGAAGATAAACAAACACATGGACAAAGAGAACACTTTAGTGGTTACCAGGGGGGAAGGGGGTTGGGGGGGTGGGCATAAGGGGTAAAGGGGCCCATTTATATGGTCACTGACAAATAGTAAGGTACACCTGAAATTTCACAATGTTATAAACTATGATGACCCCAATAAAATTTATTTTTAAAAACTACAATGAGATATCACCTCACACCTGTCAGAATGGCTATAATCACCAAATCAAAAAATAACAAATGTTAGAGAGGGTGTGGAAAGAAGGGAACCCTCATCCACGGCTGGTGGGAGTGCAAACTGGTGCAACCACTATGGAAATCAGTATGGAGATTCCTCAAAAAGTTGAAAATAGAAATAGCACATGACCCAGCTATCCCACTACTGGGCATTTATCCAAAGAACTTGAAATCAACTATTCAAAGAGATTTCTGCATCCCTATGTTCATGGCAGCATTATTCACAATAGCCAAGCCATGGATGCAACCCATGTGCCCTTCTACAGATGAATGGATAAAGAAGATGTGGTATATACACAATGGAATACTACTGAGTCATTAAAAAGACAAAATCATCCCATTTGCAACAACATGGATGGACCTTGAGGGTAAGATGTTAAGTAAAATAAGCCAGACAGAGAAAGATCAATACTGCATGATTTCACTCACATGTGGAAGATAAACAAACACATAGATAAGGATAACAGATTAGTGGTTACCAGAGGGGAAAGGGGCTAGGGGTGGACGAAATGGGTAAAGGGGCACATATATATGGTGATGGACAAAAATGAGACTATTAGTGGTGAGCACAATGCAGTCTATACACAAACTAACAAACAATAATGTGCACCTGAAATTACACAGTGTTATAAACCATTATGACCTCAATAAGATAATTGAAAAAAAAAAAATAAATTTCTGGTTGCTCTGCCTGTGTAATAGATCCTGATTCTGAACAGTTCTCTCCACCCCCACTGCTAACCTTCTTGCCCAACCATCCTCTCTCGCCTGGATTATGCAACATCCTCCTAACTGTCTGCTCGCTTTCCCCCTTGCCCCACACAGCAGGCAAGTGCCCCTTGAAAATATAACTCAGATCAGGACACTCCGGGCTCTGCAGCTTGCTGTCACACTTGGAATAAGACTCGAAGTCCTGACATACCCCTGGCTGCTCCTCTGACTCACTTCCTACCTCCTTCTCAACCACACTCCGCTCCAGCCACACTGGCCTCCTCGCTCGTCCTCTAACACACCCCAGTCCCTGCACGTTACATTTCTTTTTTTTCACTTTGACTTTGTTTATTTTTCAACTTAAAAATATGTCCCCTCAAATAAAACAACCACAACAATAAAACCAAACACATCGTCCCTACCCACAGTCTGGAACTTTTCCTGTAACTTTTTTTCCCAGCCTTATTGAGATATAACTGACATATAACACTGTGTAAATTTAAGATGTACAATGCAATGATTTGCTATATGTATATATTGTGAAATTATTAACGCAATAAAGTTAGTTAACAATTCATCACCTAAAAAAAAAAAGAGCAATACTCCCCAAATTAATCTATAGAATCAATGCAATGACTATCAAAATCCAAGCTGGCTTTATTGCAGACATCGACAAGGTAATCCTAAAATTCATATGGAAATGCCAGGGACCCAGAACAGCCAAAACAACCCAGGAAAAGAAGAGCAACCTCGGAGGTCTCATACTACCCAATTTCAAAACTTGCCACAAGGCTACAGTAATCAAGATTGTGTGGTACTGGCATAAGAATAGGTATAGAGATCAATGAACTAGAACAAGAGTCCACAAACGAACACATCTTGGGTCAACTGATTTTCAACTCAGGGTACCAAGGCCATCCAAAGAATGTTTTCAATAAAATGGCGCTCGGACAACTGGTAGCCACATGCAAGTGAATTAAGTGGGAACCCTCCTCCCACAAACCTTAACTCAAAGTGCATTGGACACCTAAGTGTAAGAGCTGAAACTATAAAACTCTTACAAGCAACATGGGTGTAAATCTTGTGACCTTGGGGTAGGCAGTGGTTTCTTAGCCACAGCACAAAGCACAAGCAAAGAGAGAAAAAATAGATAAATTCGACTTCATCGAAATGGAAAATTTGTGCTTCAAAGGACACTACCAAGAAACTGAAAAGACAACCCACAGAATGGGAGAAAATATTTGCAAATCATATATCTATAACGAATGCCATCCAGAATGTATAAAGAACTCCTTCAGGTCCACGAAAGACATAATTTTCAAAACTGAGCAGGGAACTTGAATGCATAATTCTCCAAAGAAGTTATACAAATGGCCAAATCACACATAAAAGCATGCTCAATACCATTAGTCATTAAGGAAATTCAAATCAGAACCATGAGTTATCACTTCACATCTGCTGGGGTGGCGAGACTCAAAACAAGCGCTGACAGGGATGTGGAGAAACGGGAGCCCTCACCCACTGCTGTGGGAACGTAAAATGATGCCGCTGCTCTGCAAAATGGTACGGGCAGTTCCTCAACACAGCAAACATAAAGTTCCCATGACCCAGAAATGCTACTCCTAGATACATACCCAAGAGAACTGAAAACACATGTTCCCACAAAAACATACATGAAGGTTCAGAGCAACATTATCCATAACAGCCAAAAAGTGGAAACAACCCAAACGTCCATCAACTGACGAATGGATAAACAAAAACGTGGAATATGCACACATTAAAATTTTATTCAGCCATAAAAAGGAATGAAGTCATGACACAGGCTGCAGCGTGGATGGACCTTGAAAACATGATGCTCAGTGCAAGAAGCCAGACACAAAGGGCCACATACTGTTTGATTCTATTTATATGAAATGTCCATAACGGACAAATCCAGAGAGACAGAAATTAGATTTGCCCTTTCCAGGGGTGCGGTGGGGGGAGGAGTAACTGCCGATGGGCACCAAGCTCCTTTTCATGCAGAGGAAAATGTTCTGGAATTGTCTAGTGGTGATGGTTGCACAACTTTGTGAGTACACCAGAAACCACTGAACTGTACACTTTAAAAGGATGAATTTTATGGTATGTGAATTATATCTTAGTTTCTTTTAAAGTCTGTTTAAGGAAGCTGGCATGTGGTTAAGAAGTGCTGAGGACAGGGGACTGGCCAGGAGGAGGCACCTCGCCCCTCTGCTCTCCCCGCTGTGGCCCTAGGTCCAGTCGTCCCTAACGTGCACCATGGCAACAGCCTCCTCTCGCTCACACCCAAACCCAGCCTGAATCATGCTCTCACCTTCAGAGATTCCCACTGTCCACTCATGTTAATCACACCTTTCTATTTTCTGTATTTTTTGACGTTTTCACATCTGGGGCCTTGGTGACCCTAAAGAGGGCTGGCCGATCCCTAAAGACAGTACAGGACTCACCTGCAAGCGAGCCCGTCACACACAAACCACCCAGTCCAAACCCCATATCCCAGCCACCTCCTTTGTGGAGCCCTCACACTCGGGGTCGCTGGCCACCTGCCTCATCACCCGAGGGCCAGGATCAGACAGCCAGAGCAGCCGTCTACCCCGGAGCCTGCTGAAGTCACTCACACCAGCCCGTCCTAACCTGCTCTCCCCTCCTCGCCTTCCCCTTCCCAAAGAAACCACGATAAAGGCTCCTGCCCACATCTCACGCTGGCTCCCTGCTCCTGACCGACCCTGGTGCTTCCCTGTGGGGCCCTGTGTGGCGTGCCCTGCCTCCTGCTTCTGGGACCCTGCGAGGAAAACCCTCTTCCTGAGCCACAGTCGTTTCTGTGTCTGCATGTCTTACCATCCTGATGAAAGCAAATCCCGGGGATGTATTCAAACACCACCCTCCAACCCCATCCCACCTAACTTCCCACCCAACTTCCCACCACCCAGGACACTCTCCGAGCTTTACGGCTGCCCACCCCTCTCCAGCTTCCTAAGCACAGCACACGCTCTGTGGCCGTGACTTACACACGTCGAGTGCTCCCTCCAGAGCATCCTCTCCAGCCTCTCGGTCTCAGTGGCTCCCGGGCCACCCTCAAGCCTCATGTGACAGCACCTCATCTGGAACCCCCCACAACAGGCACTGTGCTCCATCGGTAGGTGGTTCACTCTCCCTCACAGCCCTTAGCCTGTGTGTCCATCTCCTGCCCGGCCTCATCTCTAGATCCCCAGGGCTTAGCGCAGAGCCAGGAAATTACCGGTTACTCAGTGGGGTTTTGTTTTTGGTGTTAGGAATATGCCCTACAGCCTTTACCCTCTGACTCCTCAGCAGGACCACGCACGTGGCTGGCCCCGGGCTGAGTGAGTGAGCTGGAACGAAGACTCAGCAACTCAGTGAGTTGGGGGAGCAGGGGGCAGGCAGGCCGGGCTGTACTCACGCTGCTCCTCCCACACGCGCTCCTCACTCTCGCTGGCCGGGCTCTGCAGCTGCGCCCGCTTCAGGCTCCAGTAGAGCTCCTTTGCCCTCTGCTCCTCCTGGAGGCGAATCTGCTCTTCTCCTCGCTTCCTCTCCTCTTCCTCTTTCCTCTAAAACATCACAGGGACAGAATGGGGTCAGGCGACAGCCACACTGTGAGTCTGCGGCGGGCAGGGCTGAGCCATCTCCCGTGGGGTCGGCCCCTGCGGCCGCTCCTGTCCAGGCCTCTACGCACATGAAATGCAGGTGGTTGCAGCTCGTCAAGGCTTTGGCAAGGACCAAATGGGTGAAATGCCTGGAACAGTTTGTAAACTGTGCAGCCTTCTGCAAGGATAAGAGGACTCCGGGCCATCTGTGACCACCCTTCCATTCTGGGGGACAACGGAGGGGAGGTACGGGGAGGGTACCCAGTCTTTCTGGAGGCCAATCAAGCAGGATATGGTCATGGCCTGACCTTACGTCCAGATAAGGTACTTCAAAGAGAAAGTAGGTTTGGGTGCCCCAAATCTCCAATTTTTGTCCCATTTTTAAGCTCCCAAAAGATCAAGTGTGTGTGTGTGTGTGTGTGTGTGTGTGTGTGTGTGTTTTATTCTAACTTTGTTCACATCAAAGTAACATGCACCTGTCAATCACACATCAGATACGCACAGGCTTGTTAGAAAAAACAGCAATTCCCCAAACCACTGCTCCCCACCCTACCCCACCCCGCCCAGGGCCGAGCCCACCATTGTCAGCTAAGGCAGCCCTTCTTTCATGTGGTTACCTCTGTGTCTCAGTAACGCTGCTGATTCTTGACATCGAGTCTAGACATTGACCGCCTTTCTTTTTTGGTCCATAAGTATTTAACCCTTAGATGTCCCACACAGGTACACATCACACTTCTCCTCTCCTTGTCCTCACAATAAATTTATATCATGATTTGTGGCTAAATCAGTACTTACATAAATACAGTTCACTGCTAAGCCAACTAGGGCGCTAATTCCACCAATTCTAAGGAGCACATTTTTTAACTTTCTAACACAACCTCTGAAACATGGACGGGTCCCACAACTTACAAGTTGCCTTTTTAATAGGCAACAGCTTTTTCTTTCTTCTTAAAAGAATGATAAGTTTTACAGTTGAGGGTGTCTTACATTCAGTAAAAGTTGGCTGGATGATGGCTTTTCCTTTCAAATAATTTTTTTTCCTGAGTTACTTATTGTTTTATCTTGAAGTTGAGTATTGAATTTTCCCAAACTGCTCTAAGATCTGTAGCAAATCTTTCTCTGTGTTTAACCAAGTGCTTTTTATTATAAGAAATAACACAGAAATTACCTTTTTCCACAGGACATCCCCACCCCCAGGTGCCGTCTTTCCTCCTTCTCCAGTCTCAGCTGGTTGCTATCCAGGCCTCCCGTCCCTCCACCCGCCCAGAACTCACATCTCAGCTTCCCCGAGCTGAAGCCCCAGTTTCTTCCACGTTTTCTTTCTCGGCCGTGTCCTCATTCTGCAGAGACACGCCTTACAGTGCTTTTCAGGGAAAGACGCACAGAGAGTCACTTCCCGAGTCTTGGCTGAAGACATCTACACGCCACCCTCAGATGTAACTGCTGATTGAGCTGAGCATAACATTTGATTCAAAATCATTTTCCTGCCCAATACGGAAGACCTTACCTCCCCGTCTTCTGGCATCCGCTGCTGCCCCTGGGATCCTCCTTCTTCTGGAGGAGGTTAATTTCTCTCTTTGTCACTGATTTCATGAACTTTTTACGCGCCGCACCTTGGTGTAGATTTCCTCTCACTGACTGTCCTCAGCCCTGGGTGCTTTCAATCCAGAGTCTCGACCTCTCCAGCCCAACACATCCATGCTTAGGATTCCTCTGACCATCCCTCTCCTCTCCGTTCTCCTTCTCTTTCTTGAACTCCCGTTTGTCAACTGCGGGACTTCCTGAGCAGATCCTGCAAGTGCCCTAGCTTCTCTCTCATTTTCTGTCTCTTGTCTTTTTTGCTCTGCTTCCTGGTTGATTCCACTGACTTTATCTTCCAAACCTTCTGCTGACTTTTTCATTTCGGCTGCTGCCTGTGCCGTTCCCAGGCCCTGGTTCCCGTTCTGTGGGTGTCCCTTTTCGCTTCATTGCACGCTCCACTCGTTTCACGGGTGCGATAGCTCATCGCTGAGGAGCTCCGAGCTCTTTCTCCCCCACATTCTGATTTAGGTCTATTTCCTCCATTTTTTTTGCTTTTTGTTTTCTTTAAAGTTTGCTTTATCTGGTGCCTGTGGTTCGTGTTGAGGCTCTCCTCAGACGGCTGATGTTCCCTGACTGTTCACATGCAGGAGAGAAGAAGGAAGGATCTGGACGGACACTCGGCGTGTGTGGACAGGGCGTCCTCGAGAGCCAGCCTTCACTCTGGGATGACTGCATCAGCCATTTCACGGGGGAGCCCTCAAGTGTAAGGCTCTACGGGTCCTTTCTCTGAGACGATTCCATGTCTTCTCTGTCCTACCTGGGTGTTGTCTGACCCCCAGCGTTCCAGAGGTCAATGGGGGAGGCAGGACGGCCCTTACACCCAAGCAAGCAGGGCCCCACACTTCATGGGAACCCCACGCTTTGAATGCCTTCTTTGTGAATTTCCCCCTCAGGTCCCCCCAGGACAGGCTGGGGCAGAAGTGCAGTGCATCTGAGGTGTCCCAAGCCCACAGCAGGTCCCCGAGGAGCCCTCGTCCCTGTTTCTCCCCTCCAGGGGCTCTCTGACCCTCTCCTCCAGGTGAGCGGTTGATCACATGCCCCAAGGAGTCCCAGGATTCGTACTTCTGGAGTCATCCTGGGGCCTGGTGGCCACACCACGGTTCCAGGAAGGTGGCCTGGCCAGAAGATGGATCCTTATGGCCAGCACAGAATTTGATCACAAGATCACATGAGATCAAGTCACCAGAATAGACCTAACTGGCTGATTTTATGTGGCTCAAATTGTTAATATAGACAAAGACCCCACAAAAATGTTTTTATCAGCCCCATACCCGCTAGGGGCAACCCTGGCTGTAGGTCCCACTGTTCAGGGTTCAGACCTTTGCTCAGTCCTCCTGTTTCCCACCTGCCCCTCACCTGCTCGGTCCCTTCCAGCTCCCCATCTCCTTCTGGTCAGCGGGGGGACACAGCAGCCTGGCAGAAACAGGCGAAAACGGGGACACGAGGGTCCAGCCAGCCACACATTGACTGGTCGCCAGTCCCACATTCTCAGCCCCACCCCTCACTGTCTCTCGTGCCTGCAGGCCCTGGCCTGTGGGGGTTCTGGGCTGGGCCCCCTTCTGACAGTCACCCCACTGAGCCCCCAGCACTGTCTCTCTCCTGCAGCTCCCAGACTTGTGTGGACATCTTCTCAGCCATTCTCTCCTCTCATCTCTCTCCTGGTGTTTTATAACTTTTCCCATCCTTTGCTTCTATTTTAATGGATCAACAAGAAAAAAAGGCAGACAACTGTGAGTTTTTCATCCCTTGTTTTAAAAGACACAAGGTTTTGTTGCCTCTGAAATGGCATAGATTGAGGACTTTTCTCCACCTCAACGATCAATTTTTTAATTCTAAAAAGTAGACAAAATTCCAACTTCCTAATGATCCACTCTCTAAGAGTTGGGAATTAAGGACTGAAGAAGGAAAGTGGCTTCATCTAGTCATTCACCAAATACTTCTTCAGACTCTAGGAGGCTCAGCCTGTTCTAGGCTTGGGGATACAGCACAGAGCAAGGCAGACACCGTCCCCATCTCTTGGAGCTCGCCTTCCAATGGGCAAAAAACACTCAACAAATAAAAATCAAGAAGTATCAGAAAATAATAAACAGTGTGCAAAGAATTAAGACAGGGTAAGTGGTAGAGAGAATCTCGGAGGCTCCTTGAGTCCTCATGACCAGAAGTCCTCTCTGAAGGGGTGATGTACGATCTGAGACCCAAACAATAAGAAGGAGGCTGATAAGTGAGCATCAGAGAGAAGAAATTTCCAGGCGGAAGGAGCCACAATGCAATGTCCCCAGCATTGTGACTGGGTTGGGTGTGTTTGAGAACAGAATTATCCACTGTGGCCAGAGGGAAAAAAAAAATCAAAATTCTATTTTTGATGAGTTTGAGATGCCGTCCAACATCCGAGAGGCCGTTAGCAGTGGGGCGCGTGAGCCTGGGGCTTACAGCCGAGGTGAGGCTGAAGATCTTGACCGAGAGATCGTCTGAGTTGGGAGGATGTTTCTCAGCCGTGGGACTTAATGCTGTCACTGAGAGAAAGAATGTAGATCAAGAGGAAACAACCACAGGGCCTTGGGACACACCACCATTTAAAGGTTGAGAGAAAGAGTTGGAAGTAGAAAAAGAGACTGAGAAGGAGGCCAAGGGGTGAGAGGAAAACCCAGAAGGGGCAATGTGCATTGGGGAAGCCAAGAGAAGGAAGCATTTCAAGTGAAAGGGAGTGGTCAGCTGAGCTGCAGGTGGCTGAGGCATCGCAAAAGATAAGGACAGAGAAGCCACGAGGCATGATGGGAGATCTTGTCACCAGCAGCCCTGGGGGAGTGGAGGGTCCAGGCTACACGGGGAGGAGGTGGAAGTGACTGCAGACAACCCTTCCAGGGAGCAGCAGCTGGAGGGGAAGGTGGGGTTAAGAGGGAAATGGGGAGGGTGAGTGAGTTTTAAGATGGGAAATACTAGAACAGAGAGTTAGTGATGGATGCAAAATTGGAACCGAAGTCTGTCTGACTGTAAAGCAGAATAAGTCGAGTTTCACTTCAAAGTTGGATCTTACTTTCATCGGTCACTAGCGTCTCAGCAGCACAAAAAAGTCACTTCTCCCACTGGCACAGCACTTCACAGTTTACACTGTAGGTTTCCCATTCCTCCTCCAGGCCTCCCTAATCTGACTGTGGTCACCACATCGCTCGGCACACAGGGCACCAACCAAGACAGCTGCCACCCAGGTGCTTCGGACCTACCCCCCGCCCACGGGAGCCTTCCAGGCGTGAGAAGGTATCAATAAAGATACAGACAAGGCTGCCAGAGCCACAGGGCTCCATCCCCTGCTCCTGCTCCTGGTGCCGATAAGGAGTGTACTAGCTTGCTCAGGCTGCCATGACAAAGCACCACAGACCAGGGCACTTCAACAGCAGACATGTGTTGTCCCACACTCTAGAACCCAGAAGTCTAAGCTCAAGGAGTCGGCAGGGTTGGTCTCCTCTGAGGCCTCTCTCCTTGGCTTGTAAACGGCCATCTTCTCCCTGTGTCTTCACGTGGTCTTTCCTCCATGTTCACACATGTCTGTGTCCAGATTTCCTCTAACTATAAGGACACCTGCCATATTGAATTAGGGCCCACCCTAAACACCTCATTTTAACTTAATTTCCTCTTTAAAAGCCTTATCTCCAAACACAGTTACATCCTGAGATGCTAGGGGTTAGGATTTCGACACACGTATTGTAGGGGGACACAATTCAGCTCATAACAAGGAGACTGCAACCCCAGACAAGGGTCATGACAGGCGTACAGGGGACAAGGGGCATCTGACGGCCCGCCTCAAAGAACCATGCGGTGTTCCTACTCCAACCAGCTGTGGGTGCAGGAAGCAGCAAATGGAATGGCAGCGCCCACCCCCCCACCCCCCGAACCTCTAGCAACCACCACTCTCTCTTCTCTACAACTGTTTCCATTCCACATATAAGTGGCATCACGCAGTGCTTGTCTTTCTGTGTCTGGCTTATTTCACTGTAGCATAAGGTCCTCCAGGTTCATCCATGCTGGCCCAAATGGCAGGATTTGGCCTTCCTTTTTAAGACTGAATTATATTCCACTGTATATATATATACACTGCATTTTCTTTATCCATTTATCTGCTGATACACACTTAGCTCGTGTTTGGTGAGAAGGCGTGAAGTTTCAGTTATGCGAGATGAATAAACTCTGGAGATCTAACGTACAGCGCGATGACTGTAGTTAATACTGTATCGGATACTTGAAATTTGCTAAGGGTAAATCATCAGCGTTCACACCACAAAAAAGAGGTAATTAGGTAAAGCAATGGATATGTTAATTAGCTTGATTGTGGTGATCATTTCATGACGGGTACATGTATCAAAATATCACATGGTGCACCTTAGATACGATTTTTATTTGTCAATCACATCTCAATGAAGTGGGGAAAAAAATTACCACCCCCAAATAAATAAATAAATGGCAGCCCCTCTGCTCACTAGATCCTCTTCGTCTGAGAGAGTGGAGGACAATGCCCAGGGAGCCTGATGTTTCCTCCGTCGCAAAGGAAAATAACCGGCCACTTCCTGTGACAAAGGAAGCTCTCCACAGGGATGGGGACGACAAAAGAAAGCATTTTGTGACTGCAAATAAAGAGTATTGGATCTTTCTCTCTGCGGTTTTGCTAAAATGCTCCACCCTTGGCGGAAACTCATTGTCGTTGCTACTACCCGCATCCTTTGGCCCGTCTGTGATCATTGAAGAAAAGTCCACTTTTCTTGTGTTTGGCACCCAAGAGCCAGCACAGCCAAAAGGCAGACACTCCCTTCCCCCTCTGGGATCGACTGCCTTTTTCCGACAAGCCCAGCTCTGAGCTGTCCTGCTGACTCAGTCTCTTTCTCCTGAAAAC
Organism: Equus asinus; assembly: GCF_041296235.1. Lineage (NCBI taxonomy): Eukaryota > Metazoa > Chordata > Mammalia > Perissodactyla > Equidae > Equus > Equus asinus. The sequence goes on from NC_091791.1 coordinate 95,103,836, forward strand.
CCATCAGTACCAGCACCGGAGGAGTCTCCAAGGCCCGTGGGGTCCACCTCACTCTGAGGGAAAATGTCACTGGGACAGACACTCTTTTCTGGTCGTTACTGTTGTTAGCCTGGCCCCAATAACACCGCTGCCTTTGTGGGATGATGCCCTCCAAAAGGGTCAGGCCCCTGTCTCTCCTTCCTCCATCACCGGTTCCCAGCAAAGGCCCAGCATACAGTAGGTATTCCATAAACGTTGATGGTAGGAGTGGGTGAATTATTGAATGGATGAAGACAAGACAGGGTTTGTGACGACCCATGACAGGAAAAGGGTAAAGGACACCATGTCGTCTTGTTGACGCCAGCCTTGTCCAAGAGACACAGGAAAAGTCTACAATTTTCAAGAGAAAATTGAAAAGTGGAAGGTTTTCCCCCGACTTATAACTTTATTGGGAATAAGGTAACGATAGTTTCTATTGGTGAAGAGGATGTCACTATGAGGCCAAAATGAACTCCAACCTTAAAAGAGAAAAACCTAAAGGAGAGCAGCCTTGAATAGAAAATGGAGAAAAATCAAAGGACACCTTCACTGTGTCAGCTGTGTCTGTGCCTTATGGGGAAACTGGGAGGAGGTCGGAGCAGGAGAGCAAGAAGGAGGGTCCCGGGACCTGAGGCAGAGGGAGACAGCAGGGTCCTTACTGTCCCTGTTCTTTGGTCTTAAGCAGAGGAAGAAGCACCCAAAGCAGGCTTATGAGTAAGGAAAGCAGAAAAAAATACAAGTTTTATCCGGCCTCGTGATGTCCTTTTTGCTAAAGGAAACCTTTAATGTGCATGTGAATTGCCTTCAAACGGCACCAGCCACAACAAAGCCGTTTTTACAAACCAGTTTCCAGCTGTATCTTCTATTTTCAAGTTCCCTCTTTAACCCCACATAAGATTCTGGGATTTCCCCCCCATTTTCTAAAAGGAACTTTGACTGTCATCATTCCTATGACCGGGAGAATCTGCAGAAGCTGCCTACATGCTCACCAGAGGCTGCCCAAAGCCAGCCCAGCCAACCTCCCTCCACCACCAGCCTCCACTCAGGTTCCCTCCTCCACCCCAGCCCCTAGCCCTTCTCCCAGTTCTGGGCAAGGGGAAAAAAAAACCTCTGCACAGCCAGGCCAAGCTCATTCTCTCCTCCAAGACCGCACCTCCTTCCAGCTCTCCACAGCCAGGAGGGTGGTGCCGTCCACTCATCCCTCCGCCTGGGGCTCAGATGCCCCCGCTCTTTGCTTTCCCTCGTCCCAACATCAAATTGATGCTACGCCTTGCTGCCCTGACCACTGCCCTTTCTCTGTGTCCATCCCCGTCTCTCTCTCTCCATAGCCACAGACATCATTTCCCACGGAGACCAGTGAAAAATCTCCTAACTGGCCTCTCCCTCCCCAAACTTCCGCCACTGGACCTGCACCATCACCACCAGTTCTCCTCACGAAACTTGATCCAACCACGTCCCTCTGCATTTGGATCCTCACAGCTCTGCTCTGCCCACAGAGACCAGCCCACCTCCTTCAGGCAGCTTCGCTCCAGGGTCCACAGCCTGCCCCTCCAGGCTTACGTCTGGCTCCACCCATCACATGCTTTTTGCTCTCCCCCAGCAGACCATTCATCAGTCCACTTATCTGCCTTCCGTCTCCTGTCTTTGCTCGCGCCCAGATTCCTGGAGGAACTCCTATGTCCTCCACTGTAGTCCCTATGGCGTGGGTGGGCTGAGGGTCGCTCATGGAGTTATCTTCTCTCCCCAGCACCCGGTAAGCCCTTTTTTTTTTTTTGAGATCGTATTGGCTTATAACATTGTGTAAATTTCCAGTGTACATTATTATAGTTCTGTTTCTGAATAGACTGCATTGTGTTCACCACCAACAGTCTAGTTGTCATCCATCACCATATATATGTGCTCCTTTACCCCTTTTGCCCTCCCCCCACCCCCTTCCCCTCTGGGAACCACTAATCTGTTCTCTTTCTCCGTCTGTTTATCTTCCACATATGACGGAAATCATACAGTGTGTGTCTTTCTCTGTCTGACTTATTTTGCTTATCATACCCTCAAGGTCCATCCATCTTGTCACAAATGGCATGATTTTGTCTTTTTTATGGCTGAGTAGTATTCTACTCTATATAAATACCACTGCTTCTTCATCCACTCATCAGTTCATGGGCACTTGGGTTGCTTCCACATCTTGGCTATTGTGAATAATGCTGCAATGAACATAGGGGTGCATAAGTCTCTTTGAATTGTTGATTTTATGTTCTTTGGATAAATACCCAGTAGTGGGATGGCTGGGTGGTACAGTATTTCTATTTTTAATTTTTTTGAGGAATCTCCATGCTGGTTTCCACAGTAGCCGCACCAGTTCGCATTCTAGTCAGCTTTTTGAGAGCAGGGCGTGTATTGCTACCACCTCCCTCCTCCCCCCAAATAACCTGCATATAGGTTCTCAGGGAAAAAAAGGGTTAAATCAGATGATGCTCTTGGCACATTGCTGCATGCAAGACTCACATTATGTTAGAATCTTGGTGTTAAAAGATGCAATAAAAATCATCTAAGTCAATCTCTAATCTGATGCATAAATCCCTTCGGTGAAGCCGTTTGTTATGTGAGTAAAAACAAACTTCCAGAAAATGTAGTGGCTTGAACAACGGCCGTTATTGGCTTGTGCTTCTGTAGATGATTAATTCCGACAGGGCTTGGCTGGTGGCCCTTCTGCCCCACGTGGTGTCCGCGGAAGTCCGTCACTTGGTCGAGACGCGACGCTGGAAGAACAAGAAGCCCAGTGAGGGCTGTCTGGTGGCCGGTGCTCCTCCACCGGCCCCTTCTCTCTGGCGGGCCGGCCAGTTTCCTCCCAGCACCGCCATCCAGGCCAGCAGGGCTTCCCACGGGGCAGCTTCTGGAAGGGGGCAGTGCAGGAGGGGTGGACGTGGAAGCTGCACGTCTCTTGCAGCCTGTCCTCGAACATCACACACAGTCATTCCACTGCCCTCCACAGATCACAGCTGGACGCAAGGCCGCGGGACTCAGGGGAGGGGAAACTGAGCCCACCTCTCAAAGGGGGCAGTGAAGGACCCACCGGCAGCCCCACTAATCCACCACAGAGAGCTTTTCAGAGACTGTTCCAGCCTGCGCGCCACCGTTCCCTGTGATGAGGAGGAGCTCACTGACAGACGCTCTGACAGACAACATTCCAGCTGCAACCTGGCCTGCAGCTGGAGTCCACGCTCTGAGGCCCCTGCAGACGCTGCCTAACGAGCCTCCGGGCCTGCAGACACGGCTTGCGTCTCTGATACCAAATCAGGATTACTATGGGTTTTAAAGTTTAAACATTCACATTGAGCAAATTAATTTTTAAAACAGAAACAAACACAAAACAACCATAACCTTCTTTGGAAATGATGCCCGAAGCCCGCATTTGGGGTCCTCAGTGACCCTGAAGGCCCGGCCAGATGACCTCACTGAACCCTCCGTGAGCCCCAACACAGAGCACCCCACAGTCGATCACCGAGCTTCTCCACGAGACCACCAGCCAGGAAACCCCCACTGGGAGCTCAGTCCCTCCATCACCTCCCTGCGAACTAAGCCCTAGGACCCGGGTTCCACTGAGCCGCCTTCCCAGCCTCTGCACTCAGCCCACATCGGGAAGAGCGAGGCCAGACATTGGAACAGGGGCCCGCTGTTAGAGACACAGAAAAGGTACTGGCTTTCTTCCCCAGCAGACTTAATCCATCCCGTGCAAAATCTAACAAGATAAACTAAATCTCTCTCCTCCGTGGATGGGGTTTTAGATACTATCATGGAATCATTGTTAATGTCAGCAGGTGTGGTGGTGATTACTGTGGCTGTGCAGGGAGATGTCCGTATTCGTGCGAGATGCGCCTGAAGGACTTAACCAAGAGGCCGCAGAGCAAGGCTCCCTGGACGAAGCTGGCCTCCGTCTGCTATTTAAAATAGAGTCTCATTGGTGCACAGCTGCTTGCATTTGTTTCCATGCTGTCACAGCTGCTTACTCGCTACCAAGGCCCAGCACAGTAATTGTGACGGAGACAGTGGGGCCCACAGAGCCTGAAGCATTTACTGCCCAGCCCTCTACAGAAAACAGTTGGCTAACCTCTGGGTTAGAGTGTAAGATGTCTGCATCCTCCTTTCCAATTGTTTAGCAAAACAGCAGCAACAAAAAAAGTGCACATATATATATGTATGTATATACATATATAGAGAGAGAGAGAGAGGAAGAAAGAGAGAATGCAAATGTGGCAAAATATTAATAATTGGTGCATTTAAGTGGAGAATATATGAGCATTCATTTTATTTTTCTCTCAACTTTTCTGCAAGTTTGAAATTCTTTTTAAACATAATGTTTTGACAGTAAGTATTGCTTCATTTAAAATGCAAGGGAATCTCCTAAAGAATATATAACTTAGAGAAAGTTAAATAAGGAGATCAATAAATAAAATCACTATATATAAGTATATAACTAGCAACTGCAAGAGGTTTTAAAGTAATGAGAACAAATACATTCACAACAGCAACAAAAAATATTAAACCTAAGGTTTAACTAAAAAAGAAATGTGGAGCACTTAAATAAAACAATAAGTTTACGAAAGTCCAAAAGATAGATGCACGTAGGTTTGTATAAGTTATTGTGGATGTTTGTGACTGGGTGACCAGTGCATTTACAGGTGTTGAAAAAACAAACTTTATCAAAGACAAAAAGAAGATTTGCATAACAGGAAGAACATACACATTCCTGAACAAGAAGGTTCATCGACTGAATATCGCAAAAATGTCCAACTTCCACAAAAACAGCTCTATGTGGTGCAATTCCAATGAAAACCACCGTGTGGTTTTTTTGTTGTTGGGGAGAGGAGGATAGCGACAAAATAATTCATATGTGTCTCTATTAGAAGAAAATGGACATTTTAGGAATGAAGAGCAATGAGAGGTTCCTACCTTAACACATGTTAAGATTTATTTTAAAGACAATAATAAGTCAATCTGGCTCAGAAATAATCAGGCAAAGAAGAAAAATCCACGAAGAGATTCATAAGTAAGTGAGAAGTAAGAATGAAGCCAGCAAGTCCAATGAGAGGAGAGGACAGACCTCATAGTAAACAGTGTTGGGACCACCAGTCAACCATCTGGAAGAAAACAGAGTCGGAGCCCGATTATCACACCACAACCCCAAGAGAAGGAAAATTAAGTGCAAAGAAATAAAATCACGAGAGACAGACAAAAAACTGTAGATTCGTATTTCTATAAGCTTGTAGTGGCACAGATCTTTCTAAGCATGAAACAAATAATAAAGATTGACATCGTTGGCTAATAAAAATTTCAATCTTCTGCACACCCAAAAGCACTACAACTAAAATTAGGAAAAAACAACAACACTGAGAAAAACATTTGCAACAGAAATGATCTTAAGGGGCCAATATCCTCACTATCTAATCATTTTGGGGGAAAAAAGGTTTTCAAAACTCAAAAATGGGCAAATGCCATTAATATACAATTGTTGGGATTCAGCATGATGATTATTTTCTTCTTTTTGCTTACATGTATTTTCTGAATTTTCTACCCCCCCAAAAATGTATTTATTCCTGTAGCAAAAAAAAAATCTCAAAATAGAGACCATGTGCATTTTTCATCTCCTTGAAACCTCCAAAAACCTCAAGGTGGGTGTTGTTATTACACTAACATTACAAACAAAAAAGTGAAGGCTCAGAGAAGTTCAGCAAGCTTCCCAAGGTCACACAGCAGTAAGCATAGAGTTGGAACTGCATCCTAGGCTGGTCTGACCACAGACTCAGAACTTCCAGGCCTCCTTTCAGGATGCTTGGTTTGGGAGGCAAAGGCCTGAGTCCTGATCCTGCATCTGTGCCCAACTACAAACAGCCTTGGCAAGTCTCTTCCCCTGTCTGAGCTTCAGTTTCCTTATCTGTACAATGAGAAGTGGATTAGCCCAGATGTCAAATTCCTCCCTGCTCAGACATTGCCGGATTTCTGTTCTCATAAAGCGCTCAGAACCAACCAATGGCCAAAGGCTGGTGCAAACCAGAAATCGGCCCAGTGGCCCGGGAGTCGGAGGATGCGGCCGCACACAGACGCCCCGTAGAAGGCTCACCTTGAACTCTTCGTGAATGCGCTCCTCCTCCAGAACCTTAGCTGCCTTGCGGTCTTCCATCTCCACCTTCCACTTCTCCGCCAGGATCCGGGCTTTCTCATTGGCCAGAGCATCCCGGAACTTCTTGGTGATCTCCGCCTCCTTCTGTCTCCTTCCGAGAGAACCAGCGGTATGAGCTCGCGTGGGAGACCAAAGGACCACAGAACGACAGAACTTCTCATAAAAACTATGAGCCGCCGTTCTTTGTCCATCAGAATGGCAAACGTCTAAGGTCGAAAAACTCAACGTGGGCAAAGGTGGGGAGAAATAGGTGCTCACCTGTGTAGGAAAAAAGACTCAGAAAGCCCATTTCTCACTCAAGTTTACAAAGGTGTGGGTGGGAGGTGTTCATCAGAGGGCTTCAATAACGCAAAAAACTGCCAACAACCTGAAAGTCCATTAACAGGACCAGTAAGCTGGGTTTCTCAAGTAAAGGAAGACCAGGCAGAATCTTAAATGACGTCATGGGTCGATATTAATCAGCTTATCAAGGTGTGGATAAAGCCGATTATGAAGCACGCCTTGCATTCAATGCTCGTTGAGGTCATTTCAGGTGGTGAGTGTGGGTTGTTGCTACAATTTTACAGTTAAAACGCTGTCGTTAAAAATTGGGTGGAAAGTGTTGGAGTCAACTTCACACGGATTTCCAAGTTTGGCAAAAGAATGTTGAAAGTGGTTATGCAAGAAGTCTGACTCCGAATCTCTCTGGGGCTCCGCCGTCCATCTTGCGTGAGAAACAGGGGCAACACGAGGAGGACAAGTGGACAATGAAGTGAACCCAAACTGCTCCCCTGTCCCGGGTCAACCCCAGGAGGGGAAAGCGAGGGCACTGTTGTATTATGTCGTGAAGTGGCACTCCGTCTAGGTGGAAGGGCCTTGTGACGCCCACGGCACAGATGTGAAGACTGAGGCCCCAGGCTAGCTCACCTCTAACAGGTGGACGCGGGATTCGAACCACAAGGTCCTCCTGAGGCAAGACCCAGATGATGCCGGGTCACCGGTCTCAGCCGGGCTCTGACCAGCCAGCGGCCGCTGGGGACCTGCCCCTCCACCCGCCCGTTCTCCTCCGGCCTGGACCCACCAGCGGATCTGGGTAGTTTCCTCTCGCGCATCTTTGCAGGAAGCATTTTTGCCTCATAACTAGTTGCCATAAGGCAACTGGTTGGGAAAAATAAAATCGCGAAAAATAAAAGAAGGACACGAATTAAAGAGGATGTAATGAAATGTGAAAAAACGGACAACAAAATTAAAAAGACTTTATGGCGAAATACAAAATATTTGAGGACATTTAAAACGTTAGTATGCAGATGCACGGTGATGCTGTGCCAACAACTGACTCTGTTTCGTGTGCGGACGGTACCTAACCAAGCGCTTGTCCTGTTCTGTGGGAAACGGGGGTCAACGCTGTGCCCTCGCGAGGCCTAGGCCGCCCCCTCCAACGCAGCATGTTTCAAATAAGAAGCCAACTCTTGGGGCTCATTGTCCTCATCCATCAGCTTGATGAAGCATCAATAACGTGGCCAATGGGAAGAAATGCGAATCCTTTTAAGACCACCACCAGCACGTCCACCCCTCACTGTATGGACTGCTATGAGGCTAAGATTAAAATCCTATAAAAACGGAGTAACTGTGAGGGGCTGGCCCGGTGGTGCAGCGGTTAAGTGCGCACATTCCGCTTTGGCACCCCAGGGGTTGCCGGCCCGGATCCCAGGTGTGGACATGGCAGCGGTTGTCAAGCCACGCTGTGGTAGGCGTCCCACATATAAAGTAGAGGAAGATGGGCACGGATCTTAGCTCAGGGCCAGTCTTCCTCAGCAAAAGAGGAGGATTGGCAGCAGATGTTAGCTCAGGGCTAATCTTCCCCAAAAATATAAAAAACAAAATAAAATAAAATTTTGAAAAATGGAGTAACTGCGAGAAGTTCCTCGATGGAGAAACGAAATGACCAAAGTAGAAACAGCCAACCAGTTATTGAGTCTTTTACATCTAAATTGCCTGACGGCCAATTAGTTACAGGGTGAAAATGCTTGTGGCAAAAATGCTTACAGCCAAGATGCTTGGACCTTACAGAACCCAGGGGAAAAGACCCCGTAGACACAGACGGGCGGCCCCCACCCCCGGCCCACTCACCAGAGCTCCTCGGCCTCCCTCTGCGCCTGCAGCCGCGCCCGCTGAGCCATCAGCTCCTCAGAGATCTCCTCGTAGGGCTTGTCACCGGGGCCGTCGCCCATGATCCAGACCCAGACCTCGCCGTCCGCCCCCAGGAGCCACTGGATGTGCTTGTCGCTCTCTGTATCGGGACAGAAGGAGGAACAAGGGAGAAGAAACAGGCCGCATTCTCATTGGTAAGGACAACCCAGTTGGCTGATGGAGCACACCCGCCTGTCACACCCCCCTCCGAAGGCTGTCATCTATGGAAAGGATCCCAGAGAGACAGCAGCCCCAGCTCCCTCCCTCCGACTCTTTCTGGGCAGCAACACAGCAGCAGAGTCAGCCGCCGCAGCAGGTGTCCAGGCCCGGCGCCTCCAAGATCCGTAGCAGAGATGCTCTCTCCTGCCCACCTCTAGAAACACAACTGGAGACACTGGAGTTGCAAACGAAGCAGCAAGGTCCCTGAGTCTCCCTGACCCACGTCAGCCTGTGACGTGAGCAAGAAATAAACCTGCGTTGCAGGAAGCCACTGAGCTTTCCAGTTTGCCTGTTATAAGAGATCCTGTGAGCCCACGCCTAAAACGGAGGCCTCTCCCCAAAGCGGGGTGCTGTGGAGACAGAAACGGACCCTGCATGTCACTGCCGTGGCAGCTGGGCGGCGAGTGAGGTGGAGCCAGACGAATGGCTGGAGATCCGTGGGACGCAGGAGCAAACATCTGGTAAACTTGTCGGACACTAGCTTAAGAGGCAGCCGCTCCTGCCTTCTGAGCTTGTGGCTCTGAGGGAGGTGGCTGGAAAACAGAAGGCAGGTGGGGTGTGTTGGTTGCCAGCAGCTGTGTCAGGCAAGGTGTTAAGAGAAGAGAGTTCAAGAAAAGAACAGAGGGCTTTGCAAGAAGAAATGAAAGGGGATAGAGAGAATGCAGAAACTTGCAACTTTGTAGGATCAGAAAAACCTCCTGTTTCTAGGGTCCAGGTGCAAGGGATGGGCTATTTAAAGGTTTTGCATGGCAGAGCCCAGCGAGACTTGCAAGGTGGATAGAGTGACCTTGGGCACAGAGCGCCGTGGTGGCCGTGAGAACGTGCTCCACAGACATGGAGCTGCAGGGACATAAGCAACCTGAGCTCTCCAGCTCCCGCCCTCCCGGCATTGCCCAAGGCCACGCTTCCCACAGGTGGCTCCTGCCTTTGCCCAAGCAGGGCAGGCTCCTTCCTGGGAGATGCCGGACTCCTCCCGGCAGGCCTTCCGTGGACGTCATGGCTGCTGGAACCCCTCTGTCCACTTGCTCCCCACCTCATTGCCCCAAGGTCAGAGCTGCGTGGCGGTGTGAGAGCCCTCCCAGACTCCGCCGGCCCTCTGCCCTCTTTCTTTCACAGGGTTTCCTTAGCAAAACTCTAGGGGTCTAATCCCACTCCCGTCTCTGCTCCTCAGAGGAGCCAGGCCGCCACAAACACACAGAGTGCAACCCCTCGCACTCACTTTCAAAGAAGCTGAGGGAGGCGTCATGGGGTAAGGAGGCAACGAGGTGCAGTCAGTCGGTGGAATACATCCAGAAAAGACCCTTAGCCGTGGTTTCTCAGGACGCGGATGCAAACAGATCAGGAGCCTCCTAAGTTTTTGACTCTGGACTAAGAAAGCCTTTGGATGCTCAAGACTTAACCTTTGGGTCCCCAACCTCGATAAGCAGGAGGCTGGTCTCAAAGGCTGTACTGGCCCAAGGAAAGGGTGATCCTCAGCGTTCGGTTCAGACGAGGCCACGGAACAAGGAACAGGAGGGGGCCCTCGGGGGCACCGTCAAGGCCGGCCCTTCACTGCCTGTTGTGGGGGGCGCACCACAGAGCTCGACCTGTGGGACTGCAGGGCATCGCAGACAGGGCCTGAGCGCGCACACTCCCTCTTTCCCATGGTGGGCGTGCTGACCCGGAGCCTCCACTGCGTGTCGTGTCTTAAACGTGGGGGTGTCCAGATGTTATGTCTCTTTAGCCACATCCAGACCTGACAAAGACAAATGCCCCCACAGACTGTGGACTCAAGGCTGGATGCTGGGGCAGAAGGAGACTCGAGGGCATCCCCCTCAGGGAGATGATGGGTGTATTCATATGGAGGAGAAGAACCAAATGTGGGAGGGACCAGAATGACAATCTGTCAGGGACCACGCCATGCCAGCGCCTGCTTCCTCTCCTGAGCCCACAGACGCCTCCTTTCCTCAGCCTCCTCCGCCCCCGTCCCTGCAGGCTGAGGCTGTTGCAGCCGGTGCGCCTTCTCCACATTCTGCGTCTTGTCCACCCAGCTGGAAACAGACAACTCCAAGATGGTGGAATTGCAAGAGAAAAGCATTCAGATCTGTGAGTTGATGTTAGAAAGGGAGGCACAGAAGGGCTACCCAACCCACATCACGCTGTGATTAACCAGGAAGCAGCCCCTCCTGGTGTCAGTCCACTGACATGCCAGGTGTTATCCACTGCAGAACTGCAAATATCGGAATTGCAGATACCCATCGCAAATCAAAATTGATCCCCCCGACTAATATAGGAGGGCATTGCTATTTTTTAGCATGTTGAAAGCAATATAGTTACAGAGAAACGGGTTTAATTGTGACTGATGGAAACAGGGAGGCAACCGCGATTAGAATTATAAAACTTGCAAATTAATAGTGGGGGAATTAAATGCTAAAAGGCTTACCAACAGGGAGAAATGTGTAAAAGGAAGAGAAAAAACAACAAAAACGCGTAGCTGTCACAGCAGACTCGGCAGTCACCTGCCCACCACCCCTTCCTGCCCACCTTCCTCCCTGATCAGAAAATCTGATTTGTTTAGAGAGTAACAGAAACCCCTCAGTTTCGGGAGAGGCAAGTTTCCACTCCAGCCTTGAAGGACACATAAAATTGGTCGAAGCCGTCTTGTAATATTATTCTCGTTGGCAAGTGACCAGCCTAGGAGTGACCGGATGTCCCCGTTTCTGACAAAGCAGACATGGGCAGAATTCCCAGCAAGGGGCTTCCCTTCTCCAAACAAAAGGTGAAAACTCCTTAGGAGAAACCCCTTGAGCCTTTGCTCTTTTCCCTCGCCGCCCTCTTCCTCCCTGGGATGAAGTGATCGCTGGAGTTGTGGAGAGACTTTTGCAACCGTGAGGAAGAAAGTCACAAGCTCAGGATGAGTAAGCGGAAGGACAGAAGGAGATGGATCCTCAAGGATTTTGTCGAGCAGCTAAGCCAACAGTGCCCATCGCAGTATCCTCCAGATTTCTTGTCATTTGAGAAAAATACAGAACTTCAAGGAATAAAGCTCTGTAACTATTAAATGACCTATGATAATATAAAAATGTGGGTTTTATTTAACTAAGCAATTATTAGCCTTGTATTCTGTTACGTATGGTCAAGCGCATCCCTAACTGATACAGATAACAAACGAAATAACACCGAAGCCCAAAGTATACTTGTTACCACAAAAATGTGAACAGAATCAATCCCCCTATTAAAAATCTGAGACTGTCAGATGTGACTAAAAAATAAAATGCAACTGTGTATTATCTAAATAAAACACACGTTTAAAAAAAGAAAAAGGTTAAAAACAAAGAGCTGGGCAACAACAGACAGTGCCAAAAGCAAAAAGAAAGCAGAAGCAGCAATCTCAGACAAAGCAAATTCAAGGACAAACGTGTTCAACAGAAGACAAAGAAGAGTCTTACGAGAGAATAAAAGATGCAGCCCACAAAGAGGATATAACAGTCATGAGACTCTATACAACACACAGCATGGCAGACAACTGCATAAAACAAAAACTCCTAACAAGCAGGGAGGATTTGAAAATACATACGTGCCCATGATGGGGAGTTTTCCTACATTTCTTTCAGAAGTTGGTTTTAAAATAGACTTTAAAAATTAATAATATAGAGGATTTGAACGATATAGTCAATAAGTTTTATTTAACAACTAGAGAACTTTATTCCTTAAACACTGAGAACATATATTTCACGTTTGATCTTGCAATTTGGAAAAAAATTATATAGGCCATATTCTTTAATAATAATACAAAAATTAGAACTCAGTGGGGGATAATACCCTTTAAAAATCCTGATTGATGTATTGGGGCCAGCCCAGTGGCGTAGTGGTTAAGTTCACATGCTCTGTTTTGGCGGCCTGGGGTTCATGAGTTCGCATCCCAGGCGTGGACCTAGCACTGCTCATCAGGTCACACTGTGGCGGTGTCCCACATAAAGTAGAGGAAGATTGGCACGATGTTAGCTCAGGGCCAATCTTCCTCATCAAAAAGAAAAAAAAATCCTAACTGATGTATAATCAAGAAAATATTTCCTAGATAACCCATGAATCTAGAGGAAATCAAATTGAAATGACACATTATGTAGGGAGGGAAAATGTAGCAAAAAATATACATGCACAAGTAACCGTGAGCTTAAAACAAAAATATAATATATTTTATATTTATAATTAAAGGCTTAATGGCTTTTCTTTTTGATGTCCCCATGAAGATATACCTCTCTTCTCCAAAGATGTAACAATAATAGATACAAAATAACAAGAAAAAAATGCACAGAAATACAAATATGTATATTGTATGGAATCTATACCAAACAGAAGTGTGAAACTCCAGGCTTCCATGTGGGTCTGGAAGCAAACAGTGGTCACCAGGAATGTGACTCCTGCAGGGAAAAGAGGAATGAAAGTTCTCCGAGTGAGACAGGGCCTGGATAGGATCAGTACTGAAGCCAGGTGCTGGTAACGAGCTCAGCAAGTCCCAGAAGCAGCCAGCAGCCCATCATGGCTGCAGCAGAGAAGCAAGAAGGAGAACTGGAAACGAAGGTGGAGAAGCGGCAGTGGTCCCACTCTGTGGACACCTTCGGCCATGGTACGGACGTCGGATTTTATTCTGAGTGAGATGAGAAGCCTCTAGAAGTGGAGGGTGGGGCAGGTGACGTAATGTCATGTGTATTTCAAAATGCTTGCTCTCCCCGTCGTGTGGAGAGCAGACGGGGGGGACAAGCAAACCCGCAGGCAAGTTAGCATTTGTCATAGTGCAGGTGAAAGACAACCATTTCTTGGACACAGGTGGTACTGGTGGCGGAGGTACAAAGTGGTTAAGATCTAGGATTCATTCTGAAGGAAAAAGCAATATTTGCCTAAATTTTTAAATATGAATTGTGAAAGGAAGAGAACAAGAAAACGCCAAGGGTTCCGCTTAAGCAACTGAATGAATGGTCACGCTACCGAAATGGGTAAATGGAAGAAACAGCTTGGAGAAATCAACGTTTCTGTTTTGGCCAAATTGAGTTTGACGTGCTTCTTAGACATCCAACAGGCAGCTGAAAAAAACAGAGTTGAGAGGAGAGGCCGGAACTCAGATGGAAGTGTTTGGAGTCGTCAGTGTGTAGCTATTTAAAGGCACAACACTGGGTCAGAGCAGGCGCAGAGTGAGAATAGACAGAAAAGAGGAGAGGTCCAAGGAGGAAGGCTCAGGACACCCCCACATGCAGAGAAGAGGACGGCCCCCAGAGGAGACAAGGACAAAGCAGCCTGTGAGGCGGAAAAAACAAAAGACAGCAATGTTGCAGAGCCCACGGGAGAAAGAACTTCGGGAGTCAAGGAGAGAGCGAATGTGTCAAGGCTGCCGATGAGTCGATGGGATGAAGGCTGAGGACGGACCACTGGCTTCCGCAACGTGGGCACCGGTGGGGTTGACAACAGTGGTTTCAGAGTTTGTGAAAACAAAGACTTGGAAAGTTAGAAACTTGCAGAGGAAAATATAAAAGCAGATCATTATAACTTTGGGGAAGGGAAGAGTTTCTTCTCCGAGACATAAGAAAAAAGGACAATAACGTAAAAGAGACAATGTTGATAAATTTGAATACAGAGAAAAGCTTAAAATTTCTACACAATGAAACACACCATAAAAACAATTAAAATCAAGCCACCAACTGAGAGAAGATACTTGAAGACGCATAACTGTCAAGCGATTGCAACAATTAATAACAGCAGCAATATCAGCTAACAAGCACAGAGGGCTGATCCACTAGTCACGGTTCAACGTATTTTACATCTATTAATTTATTAGTGTCTAGAACAGTCTTTCTCTACTGGGGTCCTCTGAGAGAAATAAGCTCTACAAGACATAATTGGAATGATGATTTTTCTCAGTTCTCCCAAGGATGAGAGAGAGTACTAATACTGTACAGACAGTATTAGTCTAGACGCAATGTAGGAAAGTTAATGCACTACATTCAATGCATCATTTAGCTAATCAGATAATTAGCTCTCAGCATCCCCTTTACATTCTTTAAAAATATTGAGTATCTCAAAGAGTTTTTGTTTATGTGGGTGATATCTGTCAATATCACCATATTCAAAATTAAAACTGAGAAAAATTTTAATATGTATTTATCTAAAATAATGGTGAATCCATTACATACTAACTTATATAACGTTTTTATGAAACAGTTATATATTCTAAAACAAAAAATATTTCATTCAAAGAGTGGCCTTGTGTCATATTTTTTCAAGTCTATTTATAATGTCCGGGTAATAGAAAGCAGCTGGATTCTCATACCTGCTTCTGCATTCCCTCTGTTGCAGTACATAATTTTAGTTGAAGTATATAAAAGTAGTTTTGATGTCACATGATATATAGTTGGAAAAGAGAAGAAAAGAGAAAAATTAATAGTTTTTCAGATATGTATCGATAATCTTGTTTGACACTGTACCAAAACTCAAACGAGGGGTAGTAGGTTATTCGTGATGTGGAACTTGAAACAATATCAATGATTTTACTGTACTTTATTATACTAAAATTCTTTGGTCATGGTAATTTCTTAGTTTTGATCAATGCACCACAGTGATGTAAGATGTTAACATTAGGGGAAGCTTATATGGGAATTCTCTGAACAACTTTGCAACTCTTCCATAAGTCTAAAATTACCTCAAAACTAAAAGTTTAAAATTTTAAAAAGCAAAATAAAAATCCATTGATTTATTTAGCACTTGGAATGGATCTTTTACTCACGTGCAATTTTGCAACATTATTCATTGGTCCTTTGGAAAATATTGGCTCACTAAGTCTAGCAGGTCTTCCGAATGTGGACCCATTTTATTTTACAATGTTAGAAAATCATCTTCATTAATATCATTATGAATCTCATAAGAAAAGCCTTTATGTATCGAGAATCTAATAAGCTCATTGTGGCAGACACAAGTTTTCCAAAAATTTCTAATTTTTTCTTGAAAGCTGGATTTTGATCATGGGCATAAATTCTGTCAGTTGTTTTCCTTGAAGTGACAGATTCATTTTATTCTCTTTCAAATACCCAAGTCTGAAAAAAGATATAGTTTGGTCATCAGTCTTCTTTCAAGGAAAAATGGTATTCCATGAATAAAGAGGCTAGTTCAGCAAGTAACTCAAAAAGTCACACAGTGCTTTTCCTGAGGAAATTCATCATGCTTCAACACACAGCAGAATGCTTTATGCACACTCCCCATTTTGTCCTACAATAAAGTGAATAAGCTTTACCCTTTCATCAAGGAGTGAAACCATCATTAATTTTACTGTGAGTGTGTGACAGTGAAAAGATACGATGACTACTACAAATGCTATTATTTACCCACCAATTATCCTTCCATCCTCCCACTGCTTCCTTCCTCTTAATACTCTGAGTTCAATCAAGACAGCAATATACTTGCTTAATATTTTCATTTTCTGCCTCCACTCCAGGGAAGGGCAGCTGTGTGACAAAGTTCTGGCCAGTGAATGTAAGTAGAAAGTTGTGAGAAATTTTTCTGTCCTGATAGAGACACCATCCACGCTTTCTTCCCCGTGTTCTTCATGGCTGGAACAAACACGTGATGCTAAGGAGCACAACCACCACCTGAAGACCCAAAATGCTAAGCTGAAAACTTTCCTAACCTAAGGAAGGAAACAGACATCCAGGTACAGCAAGCACAGAGAGCACCAAACAAGATAAACCCAAAGGGGCCCACACCAAGGCAGATTGTAATTAAAATGTCCAAAATTAAAGATAAAGACAGAATCCTAAAAGCTACAAGGGAAGGCAACAATTTACATACAAAGGAAACCCCATAATGCTATCAGCTGACTTCTCAGCAGACACCTTACAGGCTAGAAGGGAGTAGCATGATATATTTACAGTGTTGAAAGGAAAAAACCTATAGCCAAGAATACTCTACCCAGCAAGGTTATCATTCAGAATGGAAGGAGAGATAAAGAGTTTCCCAGGCAAGCAAAAACTAAAGGAGTTTGTCATCAAGAAGACAGCCCTACAAGAAATGCTGGGAAAGTGGGAAAGAGAAGACCACAAATAGGAATTAGAAAATTTTCCCCCAAAAAAGGCAATGAAATCACTGATAAAGGTAAAAATACAGTAAAGGTACCCAATCAACCACCTATGAAGATAAGATGGAGGTCAAAAGACAAAAGTACTAAAATTACCTATTTCAATGATAAGAGGGTAACAGATCCACACACACACAAAAAGAGGTTAGATATGATATCAAAAACATAAAATGTGGGAGGAGGGGAGTAAAAAAGTAGAGCTTTTAGAAAGGGGTCAGAGTAAAGAAACCATCAACTCAATATAGACTGCTATACATGTAGATCATTATATAGAATATTATGTATGAATCTCATGGTAATCACAAGCAATAAACCTATAATAACTACACAAATAATTAAGAGAAAGGAGCCCAAACATAATACTAAAGAAAGCTACAAGGAAAGAGACCAATAGAAGAAGAAAGGAATAGAGAAGAACTACTAAAACATCCAGAAAAAAAGGAACAAGATGGTAATAAGTACAGTCTTATCAATAGCTACTTTAAGTGCCAATGGACTAAATGCTCCAATCAAAAGGCATAGGGTAAGGGGCAGGCCTGGTGGCAAAGCAGTTAAGTTCACATGTTCTGCTTCTTGGTGGCCAGGGTTCACTGGTTCAGATCCTGGGTGCAGACATGGCACTGCTTGGCAAAAGCCATGCTGGGGTAGGTGTCCCACATATAAAGTAGAGGAAGATGGGCATGGATGTTAGCTCAGGGCCAGTCTTCCTCAGCAAAAAGAGGAGGATTGGCAGTAGTTAGCTCAGGACTAATCTTCCTTAAAAAAAAGAAAAAAAGGCATAGGGTGACTGCTTGGATGAAAAACCAAGACCCATATATATGCTGCATACAAGAGACACACCAGACCTAAAGACACTCACAGACTGAAAGTGAAGGGACGGAAAAAGATACTCCATTAAAATGGCAATGAAAAAAAAACTGGGCAGGCAGTACTTATATCAGACAAAATGGACTTTAAAACAAAAGCTATAACAGAGACAAAGAAGGACACTACATAATGATAAAGGGAACAATCCAACAAGAAGATATAACACTTGTAAACATCTATGCACCCAACACAGGAGCACCTAAATATAGAGAGCAATTCTTAACAGACATAAGAGGAGAAACAGACAGTAACACAATAATAGTAGGGGACTTTAACATTCCACTTACACCAGTGGATAGATCAGCCAAACAGAAGACCAATAAGGAAACACTGGCCTTAAACAACACATTAGACCAGATGGACTTAGTAGATACATACAGAACATCCCATCCAAAAACCACAGAATACACATTGTTTTCGAATGCCCATGGAACATTCTCCAGGATTGATCATATACTAGGCCACGAAACAAGTCTCCATACATTTAAGAAAATTGAAATAATACCATGCATCTTTTCTGACCACAAAGGTATGAAACTAGAAATCTACTACAGGAAGAAAATCAGAAAAGCCACAAATATGTTGGGATTAAACAAAATGCTACTGAACAATGACTGGGTCAACGAATAAATAAAAGGAGAATTAAAAAAACACCTGGAGACAAATGTAAATGAAAATATGACATGCCAAAATCTGCGGGATACAGCAAAAGTGGTTCTAACAAGGAAGTTTATAGCAATTCAGGCCTACCTCAACAAACAAGAAAAACTCCCAAATAGACGATCTAACAGTGCACCTAAAGGAACTGGAAAAAGAAGAATAGACAAAGCCCCAAATGAGAAGAAAGAAGGAAATAATAAAAAATCAGAGCAGAAGTAAATGAAACAGACACTAAAATAAAACAATACAAAAAATTAATGAAACCAAGATCTGGTTCTTTGAAAAGATAAACAAACTTGACAAACCCCTAGTTAGACTCACCTAGAAAAAAAGAGAGATGGCTCAAATAAATAAGATCAGAATTGAAAGAGGAGAGATCACAACGGACACCTCAGAAATACAAAAGATAATAAGAGAATACTATGAAAATCTATATGCCAACAAATTGGATAGTCTAGAAGAAATGGATAAATTCTTAGAAACATACAACCTTCCAAAACTGGGCCAAGAAGAAGTAGAGAATCTAAACAGACTAATCACCAGTAAGGAGATTGAAACAGTAATCAAAACCTCCCCAAAAATAAAAGTCCAGGACCAGACGGCTTCCCTGGTGAATTCTACCAATCATTCAAAGAAGACTTAATATCCATTCTTCTCAAACTCTTCCAAAAAACTGAAGAGGAGGGGAAGCTTCCTAACTCATTCCATGAAGCCAACTTTACCCTGATACCGAAACCAGACAAGGACAACACAAAAAAAGAAAATTACAGGCCAATATCACTGATGAACATCGATGCAAAAATCCTCAACAAGATACCAGCAAATTGAACACAACAATACATTAAAAAGATCATACACCATGATCAAGTGGGCTTCATTCCAGAGAGGCAGGGATGGTTCATCATCCTCAAATCAATCAACGTGATACACCACATTATCAACATGAAGAATAAAAATCACATGATCATCTCAATAGATGCAGAGAGAGCATTTGACAATATACAGTATCCATTTATGATAAATACTCTGAATAAAATGGGAACAGAAGGAAAGTACTTCAACATAATAAAGGCCATATATGACAAAGCCACAAGGGAGAAAAACTGAAAGCTATCCCTCTGAGAACAGGAACCAGACAAGGATGCCCACTGTCACCACTCTTATTTAACATAGTGTTGGAAGTCCTAGCCAGAGCAATCAGGCAAGAAAAAGAAATAAGAGGGGTCCATATTGGAAAAGAAGAAGTTAAACTGTCACTCTTCGCAGACAACATGATTTTATATATAGAAAACCCTAAAGAAACCACCAAAAACTGTTTATAAATAGTAAATGAATACAGTCAAGTCGCAGGATAGAAATCAACATACAAAGCTCAGTTGCAGGCCAGCCCAGTGGCATACTAGTTAAGTTCGCACGCTATGCTTCAGGGGCCTGGGGTTCTCCAGTCTGGATTCCAGATGCAGACCTATGCACTGCTTCTCAAGCCATGCTGTGGCAGGCATCCCACATATAAAATAGACGAAGATGGACACAGAGGTTAGCTCTGGGCCAATCTTCCTCAGCAAAAAGAGGAGGATTGGCAACAGATGTTAGCTCAGAGCCAATCTTCCTCAAAACAAGAAAAAAAACAAAAACAAAAATCAGTTGCATTTTTACACAATAACAATGAAGTAGCAGAGAGAGAAATTAAGAATACAGTCCCATTTACAATTGCAACAAAAAAGAATAAAATATCTAGAAATAAGCTTAACCAAAGAAGTGAAAAATCTGTACACTGAAAACTATAAGACATTGTTGAAAGAAATTGAAAAACACACAAAGAAATGGAAAGATATTCCGTATTTCTTTGGATTGGAAGAATTAACATAGTTAAAATGTCCATACTTCCTAAAGCGATCTATAGATTCAAAGCAATCCCTATCAAAGTTCCAATATTGTTCACAGAAACAAAACAAAGAATCAAAAAAATTTATAGGGAACAACAAAAAAACCCCAAATACCCAAAGGTATCCTGAGAAAAAAGAATAAAGCTGGAGGTATCACACTCCCTGATTTCAAAATGTACTAAAAAGCCATAGTAACTAAAACAGCATGGTACTGGCACAAAAGTAGACACACAGATCAATGGAACAGAATCAAGAGCCCAGAAATAAACCCACACGTCTATGGACAGCTAATCTTTGACAAAGCAGCCAAGAACATACAATGGAGAAAGGAAAGTCTCTTCAGTAAACGGTGTTGGGAAAGCTGGACAGCCACACGCAAAAGAATGAAAATAGAACATTACCTGACACCATACACACAAATCAACTCAACGTGGATTAAAGACTTGAATATAAGACCTGAAACCATGAGACTTCTAGAAGAAAACATAAGCAGTACGCTCTTTGACATCAGTCTGAGCAGCATATTTTCAAGTCCTGTGTCTGACCAGGCAAGGGAAACAAAGAAAAATTAACAAATGGGACTACATCAAACTAAAAAGCTTCTGGACAGCAAAGGAAACCGTCAACAAAACGAAAAGACAACCTAACAATTGGGAGAAGATATTTGCAAACCATATATCAGATAAGGGGTTAATATCCAAAATATACAAAGAACTCATACAGCTCAACAAAAAAAACCCAACAATCCAATTAGAAAATGGGCAAAAGGTCTGAACAGAGATTTCTCCAAAGAAGATATATGGATGGCCAACAAGCAGATGAAAAGACGCTCAACATCATTAGCTATCAGGGAAATGCAAATCAAAACTACAATGAGATATCACCTCACTCCAGTCAGAATGGCTATAATTAACAAGACAGGAAACAACAAATGTTGGAGAGGGTGTGGAGAGAAGGGAACACTTGTTCACTGCTGGTGGCAGTGCAAACTGGTGCAGCCACAATGGAAAGCAGTATGGAGTATCCTCAGAAAATTAAGGATAGATCTACCATATGATCCAGCTATCCCACTGCTGGGTATTTATCCAAAGAACTTGAAAACACAAATCTGTAAAGATACATGCACCCCTATGTTCATTGCAGTATTATCCACAATAGCCAAGACTTGGAAGCCACCTAGGTGCCCATCAAGGGACGAATGGATAAAGAAGATGCAGTATACATACACAATGGAATGCTACTCAGCCATAAGAAATGATGAAATGTGGCCATTTGTGACAACACGGGCGGAATTTGAGGGTATTAAGCTAAGTGAAATAAGTCAGAGGAAGAAAGTCAAATACCATAGGATCTCACTCATAAGTAGAAGATAAAAACAACAAACAAACACACACATAGCAACAGAGACTGGATTGGTGGGTACCAGAGTGGAAGGGGGAAGGGAAGAGGGTGAGAGGGGTGATTAGTCATGTGTGTGGTGATGGATGGTAGTTAGTCTCTGGGTGGTGAACATGATGTAATCGACACAGAAATCAAAATATAATCATGTACACCTGAAATTTCTATCATGTTATATATCAGTTACCTCAATAAAAAAATAAAAAGAAAGAAAGAAAGAAAAATAAAGAACCACAAAATTACATTAAAATCGGGTTGCATTATTGCTTACAAAATCTATATTACAGTACAGAAATATACAAGCATGATCCACATTGAATTTATAATAAGGGTTAGAGATGGGGAATGAAATTTTAGAAAGGCATTAAAGTGGGTCTCAAATGTATGTATGAAGTGTTTAAATAAAAACAAAGAAAGCACTAATGTTAACATTTAATAAAGACATTATGGGGCCATGAGTATTTATTATATTATTTCCTATTTTGCCCATATGTTCAAATATTTTATAATGAGAAATTTTAAAAGCTTTATTTAAAAAAGATGGAACATGAATAAACTAAGTTTTCAATCTGACATTAAAAAGAACAATAAAATAAGGTAAAAGTAAGAAAAAATTAATGAAGAAAAACAGCTAATATTAGTGAAATGCAAAGCTTATATGTTATAAATACAACCAAAACATATGTTATTTGAAAAATGCAATAAAATGAGAAACCACCTGGAATGCCTAATTAAGTAAAAAAAGAAATAAAACAAAAATATATAGCATTAGGAGTGATAAAGACAGTGTAAAATAAGAAATGATTACATGAGAATATCATGTGCTATTCTGTCTTAATAAATTTGAAAATATAGATATAGGTACAGGCATGTAGTTGTGTATTTTTAGTTGTGGGTCCTTCTAGTTGCGGCATGTGGGACTACGTACCCGGGGGCTTTGGGGAGAAAAAGGAAATAAACAAAATATCTTTTAAAAAAAAACCTGCTCATAACAAAAGCCTGGGCCCAGAAGACATCACTGGTGAATTCTACCAAATACTTAAGGAGGAAATAATACCAATTCTACACTAACTCTTCCAGAAAATGGAAGAGGAAAGACTATTTTCCAACTCATTTTTATGAGGTCAACATCATCCTGACTTTTAACTAAAGACATTTCAAGAAAACTACAGACCAGGATCTCTCACAAACCCAGGTTTTAAAAATTCTTTATAAAGTATTAGCAAGCTGAATTCAGAAATATATTTTTTAAATAACATATCATAACCATATAGGGTTTATCCCAGGAATTCAAGGTTGATTCAACATTTGAAAATGAATCAAAGCAACCTGTTCTATCAGCAGACTAAAAAAGAAACAACTGTGATTATCTCAATGCAGAGAAACATTTGACACATCTAACAGTCGTTCCTAATAAAAATTCTCAGCAAACTAGGAATAGAGGGGAAGTTCCTCACCCTGATAAAATGCAGGTATGAGAAATCTTTGGTTAACATTAAAATTAATGATCAAAATACTTCCCCCTAAGATTGGGAACAAAGCAAGGCCGTCTCCCCTCACCATATCTATTCAACATTGTACGGAACATCCTAACCAGTGCAATAATGCAAGAAAAAGAAATAAAAGGTATACACATACCGGAAAGGAAGGAATAAGAGTGTCTCTTTTGCATATGGCACAATCATCTACCTATAAAATTTCAAAGAATCTACAAAAATGGCGATTTGCACCAGTAGGTGATTTTAGCAAGGTCACAGGAGATAAGGTGATCAATATACAAAAATCAATTGTATTTCTGTAGTTTATCAACAAAGTGAAAATTAAATTTTAAGATACCATTTACAATAGCATCATAAAACATAGAAGGAGACCAATTTAACAAAATGTGTTCTCTAATCCACAAAACATTGCTGAGAGAAATCAAAGACCTAAATAAATGGAACAATATGCCTTTTTCACAGATTGGAAAACTCAACTGTATTAATGTCAACTCACCCCAAATTGGTCTACAGATTCAACGCAATCTCAAATTTCTAGCAGGCTTCTTATGGCAATTGACAGGCTGATTCTAAAATATATCTGGAAAAGCAAAGACCCTGGAATAGCAAAACGATGTTGAAAAAGAACAAAGTTGAATGACTCATACAATTTAGTATCAAGATTTACTATAAAGCTACAGGATATGTGGTGTTTGTGTAAGGGTAGATACATACATCAATGAAACAGAATGGAGTCCAGAAATAGACCCACACATACGGTCAATTGCTTTCCTTTTTTTTTAATGAAGATTAGCCCTGAGCTAACATCTGCTGCCAAGCCTCCTCTTTTTTTTTTTCGCTGAGGAAGATTGGCCCTGAGCTAACATCCATGCCCATCTTCCTCCATTTTACGTGGGATGCCTGCCACAGCATGGCTTGATGAGTGGTTCCACATCCGCACCCGGGATCCGAACCAGTGAACCCTGGGGCGCTGAAGTAGAACGTGCGAACTTAACCACTGTGCCACCGGGCTGGCCTCATCAATTGCTTTTCAACAACAGTACTAAGGTAATTCAGTGGAGAAAGAATGTTTTATCCCACCAAAGAGTACTGGAAAAAATAGACATTCATAAAGAAACTAAAAAGAACCTTGACCCTATCTTTGCACCATATATGCCCACATTCCAGCAGCCAATGAGTGGGAAAGGTAACAAGATCCCCCTTCATCTTCCATTTTCCCTCCAAAGAGAAAGAGTGCTCCGGTGCCCGGAGCCAGAGCCATCAATATCCACCGCATTGTCTTACCCAGTTTCCTTCAGGGCCCAGCTGCGTGGTCACTGCCTCCAGAAGTGGCCCAGGAAGACGTCCCTTCTCTTTGACTCCTCCGCACTTACATGGCAGCAATTTTCCTATTCCTTAAACCCACTTTTTTGGGTAGTTTTCATGTAAGTGTGTCTAATGTGCCAGAGAGAGGGTGCCCAACAGTCCCAGTTTGCCTGGAACCAAGGGCATTCCCCAGATGCAGACCTTTCAGCTTTAAAACGAGGAAAGTCTGGGTCAAGAAAAACAAGATGGTCCACCCTAAGCGGAGACATTATCAGCTTCCCCATCACACCCAGCTTCCCTCCCAGCTCTGCCGGCCACAGCTCATCACCCTGAACGGCAGCATGGCCGCCTTCCCTGTGACCCCCACCTCTGCTCACAGAGGTGACGCCCGCTGAACGGAATCTAGACTGAGACACGGAAAGTGTGGGCGTCACTTGGTGATAACGGATCTTGGAGGTGGAAGCCACATGGACTCAGATCCGGGATAGCGTTAGTGGGGCTGTTTGCCGTTCTTGGATTCTGGGAAGTACCCTGGAAGAATGCCCCTTTCCCCAGCACGGCTTTACCAAAATGTTGGGCACTCCAGCCAGGTGGAAGGAGTCTAGTGCGCAGACTCAGCATCTCTCGCAGGAGATGCACGCCGCACACAGGAGGTGCTCACTACAGGTAAGCAGATCGATCACAGACTGTGATGGTTCATTTTATGTGCCAACGTGGCCAGGCTACGGTGCCCCGCTGTTTGGTCAAACACTATTCTAGATGATGTGGGTGGGCCTCATCGAATCAGTTAAATGCCTTAGGAGCAAATAACTGAGATTTCCCCAGGAAAAAGGAATTCTGCCTCAAGACTGTAACATAGAAATCCTGCCTGAGTTTCCAGCATTCTGGCCTGCCCTACGGATCTCGAACCTGCCAGCCCCACAATCGTGTGACCCAATTCCTTAAAATAAATGGATGGATAGATAGATAGTTAGATAGATGACAGATAATAGAAAGATAGATGATAGATAGAGAGAGAGATGACAGATGATAAAATAGATAGATGACATGATAGATGATAGACAGGTAGATACTCCTAAGGGAAGGGCACTTCTGATGACATGGTCCCTTCCAGTGAATCCCGCAGGGAGGCGGCTGCCCTGACAGGTGACACGGGTGTGTCATGATGTGTGAACATAGGTGCCTTTTGTTCTAAGCTGTGAACTTTAACCTTCCAGAAAAACCAGAAAAGAACTCATTGTGAATGTGAGAAATGTGCTCATGGTAATGTTTACCAGGTACTTACAACAAAGGGGGCTTTACGAGACCATCCCACTTCATCTCCCCACAGATCTGGGACATAGGTCCTATCGTCAACATGCCCAGTTTACGTAAGAGGAAACTGAGGCTCAGGCAGGCTTGAGCAACTTGCTGCGGTCAAATTATAAGTGGAAAGTAGCTACCCTTAGTTAGGGAGTGGGCAGAGCCGAAACCCGAACGCAGACACCCTGACCACTGGGCAGACTGCCTCGGGCACAGGCGACGTGAAGGCCAGCAGTGTGGGCGAAAGGTCCCTGGTCAGTAAAGCCAGGTTCCTTTATGTTGCACTCAGAACTGTCTTTGCTGCGGGTCGGCAGCACAGACACGGGGTCAGGTGCACCAAACCATCCATCACTCCCTCCAGCCTTGGGCCTGCACAGTGGTCCCTAAGATCCAGGCCACGTCTCTCACGGAAGCCCTGCTCCCTTACGAGAAGAACAAGAGAGCAACCCCAGATCTTGCATGTGTGTTGGCCTCGGTGTGGTCATCCCTGGGAATCCACAGGCCCCCGCCTCTAAGGCCAGCTGCCCAAGAAATCTAGACCCCAAAGTCTGATGCAAAACCTGGGTCCCAACGGGAAAACCCTCAGAAGCTCTGCTAACGTTTACATGAGAAAAACCTGGAAAGCAGTAACGCCAGCCAGCCACCGCGAGAGTGAGCCAAGGGCCAGGCGGCTGCCCACACCTGTGCTTCAGCCCAGCTCCTCTGAGCTGGAGCTCAGCCGGCCGCTCGTGTTTCAGGGAGTCAGGAGATAACCAGCTGGTGGCCTTGCGAGGGCGGAAATGGCCCCTGCTGACCCCAGGCTGGAAGGGGGAGCTGGGAGGTGACAGAGGCGATCACCCCCGAGGCAAGGGGACAGAAGTCAGCCCCCGGCAGGCGGGCGGCTCAGCCCAGTATCCCCCCAGCCCTGCAGCAGGCAGGGGAGGTGCTTCCCCCCAGAGCCCAGCAAAGCTCCGTCAGTCCGTCTGTTCAAACAGTCCTGGGGCTTCTGGCAGCCGCTGGGAGAAGCAGACAGGAGACGGAGGTGAACTTCACTGGAACTCGAGTCTTCTGCTGGGCCACCGACCACTGACCGATGTGAGGCCATGGGCTCCGGCCTTCATCCCATGCCCCACCCCATGGGCCCAAGCTCTTCCAAAACCTGCAGAAACAATGGAAGAGGACGTGCTCTCTGTTCTCTTTGCATCCGCCCCTCCGCCGGCTGGCCATGCAGGAGAGCAAACAGCTCCCTTCCCAGGCCCTCACCACACCACCACCCTCGAACCTCTTTGACTCTTGGCATCTTGTTCAGTTCGCATCACTGTGGTTTACCATGAGGTTGAACACCGGTCCATGCAGTCACTGTGGCCTGAAATGTCACTGCTGTGAATGGCTTGTGCACGTCTTTGCCTCATGTTTCTACTGTTTGTCTTGCACGGGTTGGTTTGGAGAACGTTGTTATGTTCCGTGGACACTAAGCGTCTGCCTGTTATATGTTGCAAATATTTTTCTCTCTTTTATCTCATTGTGTTCTTTTTTTAAACTCAGTTTGGTATCTTTTATCACAGAGTTTTTTTAAGACAGTCATATTCATCTTTATCTTCTTTGTCATGTCTTATTTAAGAAAGCCTTACCCTCCCCATATTGTCCCATGTTTTCTTTCATTGCTTTTATAATTTTGTTTTGCTCTGTAACCGCCTGCAATATCTTGTTTCCACCGAGGGAGCTGCTGTGCAGAGGAGCATTGCATGCTGTGGGAAGAACAGGGAACCTGAGCCCGGCAGCCCAGACTCAGATTCAAGCCCCAGCGCCACGCGGCTCCTGGAGCAGGGTGCCTCCTTCCTGAGATTCAGTTTGCTCAGCTCCAATGGGGACAACAACTTACTTCATTGATCTGAAGACACATATTTTCACATTTCTGAAATCAGGATGTGTCTCACAAACCACAGCCTCCCATGTTTAATTTACAGCTTTCTTCCTAGTATATAAATAATAGCGTCTTTCAAGGGCCCGGCTCCCAGGTCCCTAAGCGGGTGAGATAAATAGGGGCACGTGAAGGGCCCAGGACGGGCCAGACACAGAGGAGGCGCTCCCTCTGGGTGGGTTCTCAGGCCTTGCCCTGCTGGCCACCTGACCCTTCTCAGCTTCCAGCACCCGGGCCCCCTCTCCAGGACACCCTCAGACTCCCCTAACAAAAGCCTTCAGCTGGACAAGGCCACGCCTCAGTTCTCTCCTTCTAGATATAGAAAGCTGACAGTTAAGGGCGCCACATAAGGTTGATCTCCCCACAGCCAAGGAAACTGCCCGTCACCCCTGGGGACACCCAGGCTGCCAGGCACCAAGAGCCATCACGGCAGGCGCCCCACGTCCCCTCCCAGCAGCCTCTGCCGGGCAAGTCAGGGCCTTTCCAGCTCCTAAAGGTGCTGGAGTGGGAGAAGGGGAGCCGTGGACCCTCGGCCAGTTGGAGCCACCTCAGTCAGGAGCCCACCACTGGTCTCAGGGAGGCAGGGAGGAAAAGGGAGTGTGATGCGGGGCTGAAAGGAACCGGAGGCCCAAGGCAGGTGCCACGCAGGAACGTCGCACATGGCCTCCTTCACCCTCACAGCCCCCGGAGCCCCCCGCCCGTGACAGATGAAGGAACAGAGCTGCAGGAAGCAGGTGAGAGGGCTCCACCCACCAGCACTGCTGTCCACCTTTCTGTTCACCACACGGAGCCAGGACGTAGGGCTGGGAAGCCAGAAAGTGGGGGCCCATCAGGGTCAAGTCCACAAACCTGGGGGGAGCACCTGCTGCGAGGAAGGCTCACACTGGGTCTCACAATCTAGGCGGGTGGAGCAGAAGGACATGACCCCCAGCCCCTCTCTCCGTGCCCCAAACTACTGGGAGAACCCACACTATTCATATACACACACAGAGCTCTCAGAGACCCTAGATTCTTTGTTCCACCGCCTTGCCCAGGAGGGGCCCCACACCAGCCACACAATCACAACCGGGGCAGTCCCAGGCCGTGCACTGTGTCTCCACAGCGGGGCTGGTGTTCAAGGCCAGGACATCTACGCTGTGAAAGGGAACATGATGAGGCTGACGGCTCAGGACCAGCAAGTGAGGCTGCCGTGGTTACTGGATGGTCGAGAAAGACCACATCCCATGGCTTCCATGAGGGCATGGACCAGGCCCACCTGGGGCCGATAGGCAGCAGGAGCGGCTTGATGCTGAGACACAGAGAGGATGCTAAGGAGGGTGTCTCCCCCCACCTCTGAGTCAGGACTGCGGCTGGGAGCTGCCAGGCGGAGCCTGCAGGGAAAGGCAGGCCTAGGATGGCAGCCGCCTCCTGATCCTAGCTGTGGGGAACGGAGGCAGC
Organism: Equus asinus; assembly: GCF_041296235.1. Classification (NCBI taxonomy): domain Eukaryota; kingdom Metazoa; phylum Chordata; class Mammalia; order Perissodactyla; family Equidae; genus Equus; species Equus asinus. The sequence continues at coordinate 95,132,769 of NC_091791.1, forward strand.
AGGGACTGGAGCCCAGCAGGACCCCACAGGCTGGAACAGGGGGCAGACCAGGGAGCCAGCGCTGGAGGCGTGCGGGGGTTCTGACCCGGGGCTGGCTGTGTGGGTGAGAGACAGAGAGGAGAGGAAGCACCCCTCCCCGAGTGTGCAGGCTTGGTTCACAGCGTGGCTGGTGTCGGCCACATGAAAGGAGAAAGCGTGAAGGAGGGTGGGGAAAGATGTCTGGTCTCCAAGCAAAGGATGTCCAGGCACATAAGGAGGTGGTCACAGAGGAACTGGTTCGACACTGATGGAAACTGTCAGTCACGGCAGAACGGATAGGTCCAGGTGAGGAGGCCTCCCGGGTCACAGCAGCAGTGTGAACACACGTCACCTGCGTCCTGTGTCCCAGGCAACACCCAGCTCCAGGCCAAGAAACTGGGAGAGGAGCAAATGCAGAGGGTCCTGCGGGGCTGTGAAGGCTGTGACTCCTAACACGGGCGTGCGATCTCGTGGGGGCAAAAGGGCTGAGAGGGAAGAGATTGCAAAGGTCAGAACGACACTGGAGGGCTCGGCTCCAGTCTAGCAGGAACAGGACACTGTAACGCTCCTCCCCGGGGTCTCAAGGGAGGAGCGCAAATTCCCGCCAAACGTCCGATTTTGCCAGAAATGCGGCAAAACAGCAAATGCTACGGGAGATGAGAAAACATCCCCAGCAGAAGGTCTGCCTCTTCCCCATCAGAGCAGAGCATCCTCCCCAAAGCATAACGTGAAAACAGAGACAGGCCCACACCTTCAGGGCAGCAACGTGCGCCAGCTGTGACCACCATCTCACCCCCACCTGTTTCGGTGTGGACCCCAGCTGTGTGTCCCAGCAGCAACAAAGCCCCGAGCTGTGTAAACTAGAACAATCCGTGTCACCACTGTTTCCTCCTACCCTCTCAGGCACAAGTGGAGAGAAGGGACACTCTTGGGGACAGGGTGCCCCCTGCCCTGCCCGTCCTCCAGGCCTGAGCCCTAGGCCCACTGGGAGCCGGGAAATGTGCCCAGGAAAGAGAGGGTGGCAGGAGGCCACAGAGGACGAGCAGGATGGGGGGTGGGCAGGAGGAGGCCAAGCAGCATTCTGGCCGACCAGGCCCGAGTCAGCTGGGCTCAGGGATGCAAGGGGCTGGTACACAGCTCAACGGGCCACACAGATGCTTCCTCCTGGACAAGCTGCAGGGGGTAGTGGGGGTGCAAAATTGGGAAGGGGGCGCCTGCGAAAGTAAGGAAGAGAAGAGGCCCAGCCACTGGAGCCCGTCCCCACGCACTCCTGCCCGAGCCTCAAGCAGCCGCTCTGCTCCGGGCCTGGCCCCTGGCGCTCCACCTGGCTGTGTCCCCCTGAGCTGCTCAGCTCACCAAAGGCAGCATTGAGTGACATCGAACAAGGGGACAAAGGAATGAATGAATGAACAATGAACGCGTGCACAGATCATCCGTTGAATGAAGTCCGAGCTCAGAAGGGAACGAATGGAGAAACATCAGTCACGGGACCCAAGGTCAAAGTCACGGGACGCACGTGCCGACTCCATTTCTGGGCATCCAGGTGACTTTGGATGGATTGTGTCACTTCTGCAAGCCGTGGCTTCCTCGTCTGAAATGGGTCACAAGGCTACGGGGGCATCCAGTGAGGGCAGGCCCCTGGTAAGCGTAAAGCCCACAGACCAGGTCGGGGCGGTGGCATCATGATCCTAGGACGGGGGGCAGGCACTGTGTATCCCGGACCTGCAGCTGAAGGCTCCCCGGGGTCTCCCCAGACAGCTCCAGGGACAGGACTGAAGCAAAGGGCTGAGGTCTGGCAGGATCCCACCCTGGAATCCACACATCCCTCACTGTGTTTCCTCCTCTTTTCCATTCTTTATAAATCAGAAAACTAATTACCCAGAAAAGAGTCTTCTGCACCAGAAACCCAAACGAGTTTAATGCATAATTTATACACGAATGTAGATGTCAACGTGTGACAAATGGCCGTAAAAATATTTTTGCAGTTAAATTTCGAGGCATCTGTCTTCCTCCCAGAAGAGCCACTGGACAGACGACGGGAGGCCCCGGGGCCCAGGCCGGGTGGGGCTGGAGAGGCAACCTGTCATGTTCACCAGCTAGCGCTGCAGCCGCCAGCACAGCCCCGCCCGCAAGGCCCCCGCCTCGGCACCAGCCACACGCCGCCAAGGCAGAGCTCTCCCTCCTTGGGGTCCTGCTGTCTCTTTTTCAAAACAGGGATTTAACAGTATGTGCCAACTCTGTGCCAGACCCAAAGATGGAAGACAGATGGAGGACGGTCTCACACTCCAGTGGCTTTGAGTCCCCTGGGAGAGCTAGGCAAGCAGGTGACGAACGACAATGACAGCATGGCGTGTGGTAGGGCACGGCGGGTCCTACATGCCAAGCAGCCGCAGAGAAGCAAGGACTTCCCCGTGCTGGGAACATCCCCGAATACTCCGGGGGGCAAGGGCTGGTCGTGGAGGAGCTGGTCAGGGGATGGACGCAGGCGCACCTTCACAGCAGGAAGAACTATACACGCAAAGGCAGGGGCTGGCGCAACCACGGATGGGTGAGCGCAGCCTGTGGCACATGGCAGGGGCTGTCCCTCAGGGAGCCTGGCGTGGAGAGCCCGAGCCAGGTCACCGAGGGGCCTGGATGCTCAGGCCAGAAACAGGACTTTGTCCTGGATTGAAAACTGCAAACAGACCAGGTCTATACTTTGCTCTGGTGAACGGTATGGAGGCCATGAGGAGCGCTGCTGCGGGGAGTGAAAGAGAGAGATGAAAGGGCTTTGCAACCCAGAAGGTGTGGCATCCACATAAAGCACCCACCCCCGCTCCCAGCAGGGTCTTGAGTCGGGTACCAGGTCACCACAGCCTGACCACTCAGCTGCGCCTTTACCCGCAGATGCACCAGGCCCTGGGCGTGACCGGCACCTGACCGCACATGACCCACCGGAAACATGGCTTGGGGCCCTTGCTTCTTGTCTGCAGTTGCTGCTGCCATTTGGGGCTGGTCACTCATTGAGCAGGACGTCCCTTGACACCCTCTCTCCGCATGCCCAGTGGGGCTCCAGGCACAACCCAAAGCAACCTCTCACAGCCTCGTACACGGGGAGAGGGGGGACAGGGCATTGGGCACTGGGCTGGCTAGCTGAGGTCCACTGGGCCGCACACACAAGGGAGGCAGGAATAGCACATCTTGTTGCACCCCGTCCCTCTGTCCCAGGACCACGGATGAGGGTCAAGAATACGCCCACTCCCTCCCCAGGCCACCACCAACTGTGTCTGAGCACAATCTGAGACCCCAAATGTATCTTCCCAGAACTTGGACCTCCCACAACAAGACAAAGCAAGTCCCCCTTCCCCAACCCCATCGGGGTCCCTGGGTAGTCCCCTCTGCAGCCTTGGAACCCTACAGACCGGGTCAAAAGTCAGAGGCCAGGACTAACGGGACCGGACGTCCACAGAACAAGGGTTTAACGCCGCCAGCCCTCATCACACCAGTGCCCATGTGACCGGACAACAGAGCCCGGCATCAATAATTCTTCCACCTCCTGGGACGCCAGGGGTCAGCCCCTCGGTGACCCCAGCCACCTACCTCGCTTGACCGTCGGGGGCCTGAGGCCCTCGGCCTGGGCCAGGGCCTCCCAAGCCTCGCGTTCCCTCCAGCGCCTCAGCTGCTCCTCCCGCATTTTGTAGAAGAGGATGTGCTTCTGCACATCGCTGAGCTCGGCGAGGAGCTCGGGGTCGATGTACATGTCGTGCAGGATCTGCTGCAGCATGACGCCGCCCGGGACGCACACACCGGGAGGGCCGGGCTGGGTGGGACTCTCACCCCCAGGTCCTCACGCCCAGAGCCCCTTCTGGGTGCAGCATCCTCCGTCACTCGGCCTCACTCCCAGCCAGCGACAAATTCCTCTCCTCTGCCCAGGACGGCAACGGAGGCCAGGCTGCAGGAAACGGGAGGCAGCCAGACCCCACAAGGGGAGCAGGCACCACAAGCAACCTAGTCTTTGTGTTGGGTCACCAAGCTGCGCATCCCAGCAGCGCCAGCGTCTTGGCCTCCCCCTCAGTTCCAGGACAACGGGGAGGGTCAGAGCCTCCAGCTTCGCAGGGCGATGCCCGGGCCCAGCCCTGCCTGGGCTGGCAGGTGTCGAGTGATCTGTCAGTGGAAGGTAACGATGACACCAGTTGTATCAATGACAGTGCCCGGGCCAGCCAGGAACCGATCTCTCCCCGGCAGGTAAGAGGAGGAGGAACGGGCAGCCTCGCCTGCTGATTCCACATCCTTTGAGCCAATTTCGAACAGGCCAGAGGAGCCAGCCAGGAGCGGCTCGGCTCTCAGCCCCTCTCGGTCCCTGCTCCACCTCGCCAAGCTTATTCTTTTCCAGGACGTCTGGCACCCTCAGGTAAAACTTTTAAAACTCTGCCTGGGGAGAGGAGAGACCTTTCCTTTCCTTCTGACTGTGTTATAGCCAAACAGAAAACCAAGTGGAACCAGGAGGGACCCTGAAGGGGCTTCATCACAGAATTCGAAGACACGAGGGAGGGGGGCGTCGTCTCCCGTTTCTGGAAGGAGGTTCGAAAGCTCTGCAGGGGCTGACACGTCAACCCTCCGGGGCTCAGCGCTAGCTGCTGATGGTTTTCTTGTTTGTTGCGTGTGTCTGCAGATCATGAGAAAGAGTGAAACCGAGTCTTCTCTGTGCCCTGAATCTGCCGTGCTCTGGACAGAGCCGTGTTCTTTTAGGGTGGGTGGGAGCCGCTGTCGCTGGGACCAAAGCTTGGTCGATGTGTGCTCAGAGCTACTCACTGCTGCCCTTGTACTCGGACAAGGATGTCGGGGTCCAGAGGAGGTAAGTGACCAGCCTATGCTACCCACTAGACAAGCTGTTGCATTGGGGCCCTACTCCATTTCCAAACTACATCCCCTGGCAACTGAATCTTGCGATGGTTGGAAAACCTACCGACCGGGAGAAAACAAACGCGTTTGGCTGTGTGGCCTGGCGGGACTGGTGATCCGCGAGTCCCCTCCCCGGCCATGAGACCAAAGGTGGGTCAGGCGCCTATGGCGGGTGGCCGCAGGGGTGGGCGGGCCCTACTCTCCCTCTGCAAGTTCACACAACAGGAGCACCATCGGGTGGGTCCAGGTGAGCTCTAAGCCTGCAGGGTCAAAAAGAGGTGTGGGGGCCAGGCTGCCCCTCCCCAAGTCTAGCTGGCTTGTCCCAGCGCCACCCAGACCTTGGGGCCTCAGCACCGAAGCCCCGCTGGCACTGGGACCTGCACGCCCCCCGGCCTGGGCCATCCTGCTCCGCCCGCGCAGCGACCCCTGCTCGGCGCCCCCCACCCCGGGGTTCTTAGACCCGGGCTGCCCTGCCTCGTACTTCCCGGGGCCCAGACCCAACAGCGAGAGGGGGCGGCTGGAGCGGGCATGAGGCCGGGTTCCCGCGGGGTGGTGACACCGACGGGGGTAGGGAGGCAGGCAGGAGCGACCCGGCCAGCGCCCCGCTCTGTGCCACGGAGGTGGGTGGGGTGCTTCTGGGAGCCCGGCGCAGCAGGCAGGGAGTGGTCAGGGATCTGAGCCAGGGGGTGCAGCCTGGCTGGGGCAGGGACTCGTGTCCCTCCTACCAGCCACCCGCCAGTCCACCTCCCTCCGCCGGGTCCACACTCCGGTCCACCTCCCTCCCTCTGCCCGGGGGTGCCCCTGGCAGTGTCTGGGCTCTGTGGGGACCGGGGATGCATGGGACCCAGGCGGAGGGGACACGAGCCCTTCAATGGCCGGGCCCCCAGCGTGACAAAAGAACCCGGCGGTGCTGCCGACTAGAAACGAGTGAGCCCCGGATTCAGACACGGTTTTCTGCCTCCTTTGCGCTGGTTTGGTCTTGTTTTCTGTCCCCGGCCGGCGAGATGCATTTAATTCTGCATTAACTGCACATTGACGCGCTCCTCCTGGGCCAGAGGCGATGCCTGCAGCCTCGGACAAGGGGCTGGAGACCACTTGGACGGCCTCCGTGGGGCGCGGCAGCCAGGACAGGACGCGACACCTGTCACAGAGAATGGGGTCCACCTGCCTGCCATGCAGCAAAGATGTCCACTGGCAGGGAAAATGAAAGGGCCGCAAGCGGAGTTGTGTGCATAGTGTAATCCGTTTTTTAAACTCGATATGTCTCATCACTTTTATGTAGACAAAGGGAAAAAATGGAAGAACACACGCGGTTTCTTCCTTCTTGGAAGGGGGAGAGAGACCACTTTTAAAAACGTGGTATCATTTTATACGAGTAAGGTATACCTACATAATCCATAGCACTGAAATAAAATGTATTTCAAAAGTCCTAAAATGCGAATGGAGGTCAGTGCTGGTGGGGCAGAGACTGTCATGCACAGCCCTGTCCACATCACCCCCACCCTCACCTCCAGGGAGGGAAGTGCAGGCAAGGCCACCCCTTCCTGGCCTGGAAGGTTGTGACGTTGGGAAGGATGAATCGTCCCTATCTCCCTATCGCCCGAGGCCCTAGGCTGGAGAAGAGCCTCATCCCCGCCCCCCCAAAGCCCCTCTCTGCTCTCCCTCCATCCAGGCTCCACCCTGCTGGCTTCCTGCAGTTCTGCAGACACCAGGCAAGCTCCCTCCCCAGGGCCTCACAGGCTGTCCCCTCCGCCTGGAACCCATGTGACTCAATCACCTCCTTCATGTCTTTGCTCAAATTTTAACTCCTCTGAGCTCCTGGTCCTCCCTTATTCTGCTGGATTTTCCCTTCTCGTTTACTTTGTAAAGTATCATTTTACTTGCTTGTTTGTGCTTTGTCTCTCTCCCTACAAGATAACAAGCATGAGGGCCGGTGCCTCCCTAGTGTCCCTGGGGCCTAGAACACTGCCTGGCATGCAGAGATGCTGGACAATAGCTGTTGGAGAAGAGGAAGAATGAAGGAACTCTCCAAGTGGAGTTGGCCAGAGCCGTGCGATGCTGGGGAGGCGTCCAGAACAGGACTCTGGAGAGAGGTTGCTGGACGCTGGGACCTGAGAGGCGTGGGCAGGTGGACTCAGTCTGGGGGCATCAGGTGACTGAGGGCCCTGCCACAGAATGCCGGCCCTGCTGGCCCCCCAGGCCCTGACTGCATGGCTCCCTCAAAGGCAAGGCCAAGCGGTGGCCAGGGAACCCCGCATCTCGGCCGTGAGCACCATGGGCGTGGCCACCACACAAGGATGGGCCACAGGACGGCTCTCCCACCTCCACTGGCACAGTCACCTGGGGCAGCAGCTCCCACAGCACCTTCAGGGGCTCCCCGGGGCTCAGCTTTGCAATCCAAGGGCTCAGTGAAAGTCTAGCGTCATTTCTGCCTTGTCAGCAGCTAAGCTCCGCTGAAAAATCACGGCCATAACAATCAATGTGTCCCTTAGGAATGCAACCGCGACTCAGAAAACACGTGAAGAAGATCCTGTTCACAAGAGGAACCAGATAGGAAATCCCGGGAACGACTTGAACAACATGGGGTTCTGTATGAAGAAAAGCAAGAACCCTCACTGAGACACACCCAGGCTTTAAGCCGGTGCAGGAACACGGCACGTTCACACTTAGAAGGACCCGGTACCGTGAAGTGTTCAGTTCTCGTCTGTGTCAGTCGGCCCTCAGATGGCTCCTGACCGTCCCCACCTCCTGGTGTTCATGACTTGTGTGGCCCCGCACACGTGTCAGGGTTGAGCCAGAAGGGATGGCCTGTCACTTTAGAGATCACTAGAGAGACATTTCACCTTCCCTCCCCGGTCCTCGCTCTTTCGCATCCCTGACTCTGGGGAAACCACGTTGTGAGCCCCACGCGGGAGGAACTGGAGCTTCCTAACAGCGGCTGTGAGTGCAGCAGAGGATCTGGACAGGGGAGACGGCAGCCCTGTCAGTGTTCCACTGCAGCCTCCCGAGGGAGCCGGAGGCACCCAGCAAAGCCGATCCGAGACCCTGACCCGCAGAAGGGGTGGGAGGTGTGTGTATAGACGTGCTGTTTAAAACTACCAAACGTCAGGGCAACCTGTTATGCAGCGATACGTAACTAATACGATCTCCAATTAATTTATACATTTAATACAATTTCAAGCCAAACCTGAAAATTAACTGGGAAGTGGGGAGAGGACTGACGAGATGATTCCCGATTAGCCAAAAAAACGAAAGATGTGACCAGCCTAGAAAATAATGAGGAATACTGAATTCTAGATTGCCCGTAGTTCACACTTATGAAATCAAAGATTTCAGTCCTGACACGAGAACAAGCAGACAGAAGTGAGAAAGCCTAGACACAGCTCCAAATACGTATGTAATTATTTAGTGGATGATAAAAACGGCAGTTAATAACAGAGGGGAAAGGATGGATATTCGTCCAGTAATCAGAGTGGGAATAAATAGCCAGATCCTCACCTGTGACCTGTGACCCAGCCAGGGCGTCCCTCGGTGGTCTTGACCTCTGGGGCTTCTGTGGCACAGCCAAGAATAACTAGTGCAGCATTAGTCATCATAGTGCGAATTTCGAAACACCTGATGGATTCAGTAATGGGGTTTAGCAGAATAAATCGTGGCACATCACTAGGATAAAATGCTATATGACTGTTAGAATTGACATTGAGAAGGGTATTTGCTGGCATGAAAGGGTCCTCATGACGTATTGCTAAGGGGGAAGCAGGTTGTAAAATCTTATGTGTAGGACGGTCCCAGTTTTACGTATCAGGAAAAAGAATATTTTAACCCCCGCTGCCTTCTAAGGAGAGTCAGCAGGTGCTATTGGAAGGAAGGGCCGTGTCTGGAAACTTTGCTAGGTTTGCAGGTGCACATTTGGGAGGCCAAGCGGGGGTGAGCTGGGGTGCTCCACATACACAGGGCTGGAAATCGGGGTTCCTGAGCGGCAGAGCTGGCAGGGGAAGGAGAGAGGCAGACGAGGCTGTGGACCACCCTGCCCCAAATCTTCATCAAAACGATTTAACTCGCAAAATGTTTGCTGTGAGTAGATTTTTTATTTAGAAAAAAAGAAGTGAAGTTCATCCAATTCTGCCAGGACAGAGGAGGGACAAAACAGAGACAGCCAGGGGGGCATAGGAGTCAGAGGCATGGGCTGCTGGGAGCGCGTTGTTGTCCGTGCTCACAGCTGGACTCCTGGAGCCCTGTGGCCAGCAGAGCGAACCCTGCCTGGTCTTTTGTGCTGTCCTCTCCCCTTCCGGCGCTCTATCAGACAATGCCCCTGCTACTCACAAGGTTTTCATGGCCAATTTTTTCAGAAACATGTAGCCAATTCCTTCTTCCTAGTCTGTCTTAGTCTGGAAGCTCTGCTGAAGGCTGTTGACCATGGGTCACCCTGCTGGTATTTGAAATCCCGGTGGCAGAGCTTTCAGCATCACAGCAACACGCGGCCGTGAAAGGATGACCTACAGACGGGGGGTGGTTCCCGGACCGGGAAACGAACCTGGGCCTTGGTGGTGACAGTGCCGGATCTTAACCACTAGACCACAGGAACAGGAGTCCCCAGAATTAGCAGAATTCACAGGGAGGACTTGGGGCTTTCCCCACCATGGAACTTGTGGGATCCTAGTACCTCTGAAGGGCAAGGATACCCACACTGACATTTGTACACAAAAACCCAACAGTATCATTTATGATCGCAGCCGCAGTGCCCAGGGCTGCAGCCAGCCAGGCCAGACCCATGGGCAGTGCTCCTCGTTTCCATGACTCATTTACTCCTGTATCCGGGCGAACATCCTCTTCTGTATCTGGGCGAGCATCCTCTTCTGCATACGGACGAGCCGTCTTCTTCTGCATCCAGGCAAGCATCCTCTTCTGTATCCAGGCAAGCCGTCCTCTTCTGTATCTGGGCAAGCATCCTCTTCTGTATATGGGTGAGCCATCCTCTTCTGTATCTGGGTGAGCATCCTCTTCTGCACACGGGTGATCACTCTCTTCTGTACATGGGCGAGCATTCTCTTCTGTATATGGGTGAGCTGTCCTCTTCTGTATCTGGGTGAGCATCCTCTTCTGCACATGGGCGATCATTCTTTTCTGTACACGGGCAAGCATCCTCTTCTGTACACAGGCAAGCATCCTCTTCTGCACACGGGCGGTCATCCTCTTCTGCACACGGGAGAGCATCCTCTTCTGTACACAGGTGAGCATCCTCTTCTGTATACCATTGAGCTGCACAGGGCTTCTGTCAGCATTAAATGGATGCGGGAAGTTACGTGAGAGTCAGCCAGGCACATAGTAGGTGACCATGTGAGTCTGTTTCCCTGCTGCTTAATCTGGGACCTGGTTCCTCACTTGGTGAATCAAAATATTAGCTGGGGGTGGTGAGCTGTTGTAGCTAATTCTGTCTACGCAGCAAGCTCCCCCAGACTCCCATGGTTCAAAGTAAAGTACTGAGTCCTGGACCGGCATGTGACTCAGGCCCAGGATTGATAAACACACACTGGGTGAAGTGGGCTAATTTTCTGCTTTGGTTGCTAACTTGGTGGCTGGCGGCCCTGTTTCCCACTGGGAGAGGATCTGCCTGCCGTAGGAGGAACGAGGCCAACATGCAGTGAAGGGGAGGCTGCAATGGAGAGAGACGCCTTGTGCAGCGTGCAGTCTGTCCTAGCGCGCCAGGCCCGGTCCCTTTGTCTGTCTGTGAACGTCCCCCGGCCCTCCCTGCCACAGGAGCCGGTCAGCCCCTTTTGCTGAACCTTGTGTGAGTTAAGGTCACTGCAGCCAGTGTGCCCTGACCACCCCCATGGCTTGGCTTGCTCTCCATTGGTCTTGCCAAGGCTGCTGCAGAGAGGGCCAGGATGGGGCACCAGGAAGCTGAGGGACCTGGGCGGAGCATCCCTCAGGCCCTTCCTGAAGGCCCGGTTCCCACGGGAAGTCCTCTCTGCCTGCAGCCACTCCACCCGCTTGCTGCCCAGCCCCTCTCCCTCCCTCCGGGAAGCCAGTGACACAGCAGAAAAAGAGGCGGTTTCTGGAGGAGGCGAGTTCAGGCTCCCAGGAGGTGCAGTCCTTCCTGCCTGCACATGGCTGGTGGGGCAGGAAGCTCCTGGGGGCGGAGGGCATGCTGAGCCAGCTGCCCTTCCCCACAGGACCAGCCTGCACTTGCCTGCCCCCGCCCCGACCTCTACCAGAGCCCCAGTCCTGCTAATCCAAAAGCACTCGACTCCCCCCAGCCCCCTGGACCGAGGCCCTCAGCACAGGTGTAACAGAGTGACCAAGTCTCAGCCCAGGAGGGCCGCTTACGAACTCCACGGGCAGGAGGCAACTCTGAGGCCCCTGACGGCACACAGGCTGAGGCTCCGCCAGGCGGCAGCCACCCACCGAGCCCCCCAGGCCTCCAGGCTCCTACCAAGGACCACACGGTCCACCAGCCCTGCCTGCTGCCCCTCCCAGCGGCAGACAAGTTGCATCCAAGACACAGGCCCGGCCCCAGCAGGCCCGGGAGCATCCTGACCGGGCAAGAGGAGCGCCCTTCCCTGCAGGCCGCCCTGGGCAGCCCCAGGCTACAGGGGAGCCCGAGCCGTGCCCACGCCTCCTAGAGGACAAGGCTCACGCATCCGACATGCCCAGGTGTGGCGGCAGGCACTGGGCCCAGGGTTCTCCTCCATCTCACTTACTCCTACCAGACGTGAGGCGGGCAATTTACCATCCAGGGCGGTTCTGTTATCACGTCCCACAGCTGCTAATGCACACAGCATTGAAACCCAGGCCTTCTGAGCCCTGACAGAAAGGAGGGAAGAGCTCGCCAGCCAGGGTGGGGACTCCCACGCCCCGGTTTCTCAGTGCATCCATTACAGATTCTCTTTTTCTTGGGAACCCCACTGCCCGCAGCTCCAGGAGTTGCTTTGACTCCACCGAGAGGAGATATAAACTCACTTCAAAATGGAGCTGTGCTGGTGTAGGGGAGGAAGGCACATCCTACACCCTCTGGGCCCTTCTGGCTGGGCTGCAGATTAAATTGACATGAGACAGAATAACAGGAGAAAACCAAACAAAGCTTTATAACATGTATGCATGGGAGACACTCAGGAAAACTGAGTAAGTAGCCCAAATGGCAGAGGCTCCCATCTTAAATACCATCTTCAGTTACAAAGGAGGATGTTGGGGCTGGTGATTTGGGGCTTCATAGGGGAGGAAGACAATTCACATAGAAATGGAAAAGCAAATGTTTGGTAAAAAGAACTTAGGTAAGATGGGCTCAGCAGGGACCCTCTGAGTCTACCAGATACCCAGAGTTATCTATGGTGATGGCCTGTCCTGGGATGGCCTTTATCTTCAATTTCTTTCAGGCAATAGGGAGAATCTTAAAGTTTCTTTCAGAGTCTTTTGTTCCTAAAAATAATGAAGGCAAGACAAAGAGACACATGTTGGGGTGGCCAATTCTGATCCCCCACATTGGGAAAGAGATTCAAACGCACGCATTGCCAACAAGAGTCCCAGGCATCGTTCAGAAGAAAAGAAGGGAACGACACTGAAACCCATCCTGTTTCCCAGGCAGTGAGGCACTAAGATGAACTTTTAGTCCCTTTCAGACCAGGTGACTGACATCTTGTTGACTGAGGCGGAGCCGGAGTCATGCTCAGAGCTCAGGTGAGACCCACACTCCTGGACTTGGCCGTGGGCGTGCTGGTGCCCTCAGCTGAGACGCAGGAAACAGGAGCAGCAGAGTGGGGTGTGGGAGGGACGTGGGGCTGGGGGAAGAGACGACAAATTCGGTTTTGAGTGTGGCAGTTGACGTGTCTGCAGGAGTGGACAGGGAGCTGGGCCTAAAGCAGCTTGGCCAACACCAGGCTCTCTGGTCGCAGACGCGGCCCAAGCCATCCATTTACTACTGAGAGAGCAGCCCGTGCCCCCAGACGCCTCCCAGGTGGCTGACCCTTCCCCAGGGCACCCGGGGGGTACCCTAACCCTCAGGCTACCCTTCCCACAGTGAGACTGGCTCCTCGGATTCCCTGCCTGGGCTCTACTTTAAAAAGCGAGCTCTGTCAAAGGGAGACCGAGTGGAAGGAAATGTGGAACAAGCAGAAAGATGTTGGTTGTCTCCACTGGAAAAGTGCACTGTGCAGCGCATATCTTTCCAGTCATCTGATCCTGGCTCCGGGTTTGCCGGGCCTGTCAGCTGCTTTACAACTCTGTACATCGCAGAGTTAACGCAAAATACTCCATCTGCAGACGCACAAACAGCATGCCCAAATGAGGCTCACCTGACCCCACTCGCCGGAAGAAAGACAGTCTCAGCGTTCCTGTGCTCCCTGTGGATCGATGGCACCTTGTGACTTCTCCTTGGAACCAGTTGTTAGTTTTACCAGCTCCCTCGTTTGATCAGTAAGTGAATAAAATCTTGGACACGTGCATATGTAATATTTATCTGAGCGATGCTTTATTTTACTTTCTAACAAAGGGCACAGGAAGGATCACTGCCTCTCAGAAATGGGAAGACTCGCCAGGGTCCACGCAGCACAGAAACCGGCTCCAACCCCTCCATGTCACTCCCAACAGGAGGGAGGCGTATAGTCTGGGTTTGCACACCTCCAGGGACGGGGTGCTCAGTCCATCCTAGAGGCCTCTCCAGTTCTTTCCGTATAGGACCACAGCTGTGCTGATTTTAAAAAACAGAACAAAACAAAACAGCAGATCTAAAGCCAAAAGGAAACACAACGGCGCCCCCTGCTGACAGATGGATGACGGTTCGGGCCCAAGGAATCAAATCATCAGTGCACGGCCTCAGCCCTGGGCTCCTCAGAGGCGCGTGGGGCTGAAATGCCGGAGGACACAGGTGGCAGTGCCACCAGGAGGCGAAGCACAGGGTGCATGACGGGCTCCCACTGCCTGAGGACAGAACTGTGATGGAGGCACCTGACCTGCTGCCTTTCCCAGCCCTGGGGACTCACAGGTTTTTAGACACAAAGGTTTTCTCCTGGGAGGGGGCCGGGCCAGCACAGTGGGGTCCGGGCACTGTCTTACACACGTCACGCCCCAGGGGCTCCAGTCCTGCTGAGCCTGCCCACCACAGACATGGAGTCCTCCCCGGGGCAGGCGAGAGGTGGATGGGCCCCCTCTGCAGACAGCCCGGACCCCTTGGCAGGCGAGGGCCAACCTGCTTGCTCCAGGGGCGACGTCTCTGGTTGTATTGGTTTCTGGCAGGACCCACACTCCAGGTCCGAGGCAACCCCTCCCCACACCCCGGCCCTGTGATGCAGGAAGCAAAGACCTCAAGGAGCTCTGCTGAGGCTCCAAGACTTGAAGCCCATCCCACAAGGACAGGCGTGGATCCTTCCATGTCAGTCCAGGTGGAAGCTCACAGGTGGGGATGCCACCCCTGGAACCTCTCAGTGACCGAAACAGCCGTAACTTGGGGGCCCGCTACTTCACCCGCCTCCCCTCATTCAGTCCTTGGAACCACCCCACATCGGGGGGTTATCCTCATTTTACAAAAAAGGCTCAGAGAAGTTAAGCAACTTGCCAGAGGCCACAGGGCTGGTGAGAAGCAGGTGACTGAGGACTCAGCACCTCTCAATTATCCCAAGCTCTCACATCAACACGCACTCACTCACTTGAGACTCTGAAATCTTGTGAAATAAAACCAGTGATCTCCACTTTACAGGTGAAGAAGCTGGGCACTAAGGCATTTTGGGTTTTGGGGGGTTTTTTTTTGAGCCCGAGCTCAGACGCAGGCTCAGCACTGTTCCCATCCAAAGGAGCCTGCTGGCACTCGAGGAAACAGACAATCCCATGAGAGCCTCCCAGTGTCAACGCCTCTCCTCCCCTCCCCACTGCCCTGGCTCCACGTCCAGCTGTGCCTGTGTGCGCACCTGCCTCTCTGGGAGGGGGCTGCCTTCCTCCGGGAGCAGGACCCACCCGGCCGTCGGGGCAGCAATGGGCGGTGAGCTGTCCAAACCCCCAGGCCCCATCGCAGGGCACCAGGGCGTTCGCAGAGATGAGGCTGCGACGTGACATCACAACACCACATCCTGGAGCTCCAGACACCTGGCAGATGCCAGGCTGGTGTCTGCCCAGTCCTGGGCTCCCTCCCGGTGCAACCTCGGGGGTGGCACAGAATCTCAGCACGGGTCCCGACCTCCGCTGGAAGACACTGCCCAAATTCCTCCAGTCCCAGAGGACCAGCTACCTCTGAAGGCCAAGGCGGACAGCATGGGCCACCTTGCCCCTCTTGCACAGCCTCCCTGTGGAATCTGTGCTGTCATAGGCCAGAGGCTACTGGGGGGAGTCCTTGGAGAGACATCACTCCCTCCCAATCACCCTCCTCGGCCCAGAACCAGCCCTTCCATGGCGGATGCTCAGGGCACCCTCGCCACACATCAGCCATAGCCTGGCAGCGACAGGCTGGCCCTAGCCCTTACAAACACTTCTAGGAAGTAATTCCAACAACAAAACACCGCAGGGTCTTATAAGCCCTCGTAAGAGCAAAACACGGCACCGACTGACACGCCCACCCACAGACGTGGAATGTGGGTTGTTGGCGGCCTCCCTAATGCTCACGCCCTTCCATGGGGGCTGTTTCCCACCACTCGGTCTCAGTGGGACCGACAAGCACAGGAGGTCCTGGGGGGCCCTTCCCTCAATGGCTTCCCTGCCGTGCTGTCCCCATCACCAGGCTTGAGGTTTCCGGGTGCGGTCTTCCCTCCCTCCACCTCGGGGGATGGGGACTCTGGAAGGCAGAGCAGAGGGAGGTGAAGAAACCAGATCCTGCGGGCATCATGGAGCCACAAGAGTCAAACCAGCCCTGAAACTCACCCACCTCCGGACTTTCCAGTCCCAGGAGCCAAAACCCTCCCCTCGTGGTTTCAGCTAAATCGGGTTTCTGTTACCTGCGCCTGTAGACACACCCCGTGCAGAGCAATTTCCTTCACTGGGGCATGACCGTCGGAACGCACCGCAGGCGGTGATGCACTGGTGGAGAGAGACAGGCTTCTGAGACAGATTAAGTAGAATCAACTGTAGTGTAAAACATACTTCTCATTTGTGTGAAGAAGGCCTCTGAACATATGCAGGCCCTTCCGGACTGGAGCTCACTGGTGGCTGCCTCCGGGGACAAGACAGTGTCGTTTCACACTGTCCCATGTTTGGATTGCTTTACTCATACATTAAAAAAAAAAACTAGTTTCAAAGTGATTCAAGGTGGCAAAGCTACAGTCTCAGGTGATAATTTATTTTGGAAGTTATGAACTGTGTTCCCGAAAGCCCTGCTGGAACACAGGTGCAGAGCACAGGGGCAAAACTCAGAGCGGAACCACCCACCCGGACCTTGTAGGGAACGCTGACTGCCTCCTCCAAGGCCGGGTCTCTAATGCTGGTGCCTCGGTCAGAACAAGAGCCCCTTAAGCGGCCATGACCTTCCTTCCTCCCAAAGTTGTGCTGCAGCCTGGTTCTTCAGTGGCTGCTTCGGGTCTTCCTGAGGCACCCTGGAGACCCCAAAAGCGATGAGAGAATGAACAGACCTTTACTGAAGCCTTTGAGGGGGAAAAGCCAGGTGGGGCTGACTTTACAAGGAGCGAGAAGGCCCTAAAGCTGTGTGGGTCTCTGGATTTTTGGAGAACGCCCCGGTGAAAGAGGACAGCGTACAGCCAGCCAGCCTGTCCTGGGAGGCACGCAGCATCCTCCTGGGTGACAGACAAGCACAGCGAGCACTTCACCAAGACCCACCACTGGGGACAGGGGACCACGGTTTGGAGGCTGACAACCTGGACGCCCTGCGGCCCTGTGGCCACAGACACCACACACTGCGCTGGACCCGGAGGCCCACTCCTGAGGTCATATGGTTCCGCACTCACCTGGTGCAGCCAAGGGCGCTGAACCACTGCCAGACAGGGCTGAGCACCCGACACCTGGCGGGACCTTCCAGGACAGGAGGCCTTGGGTGCTGGGCCCCTGTGACGGCCCTCCCCTTTCTCTGGGCCTCTGCTGTCCCTGCTGCTGAGGCGAGGCCACCCTCCTCTGCTGGCCTCTGACCCAGCCTCCTCTTGTGGGGAGCTCTCCCCTGGGGCCCCGAGACTGCAGGGTCTACACTCACAAGCATACCCCTTACCCAGCGGCGGCCCCAGCACAGTCTCTCCTGGAGAGAAGGCTGCGTCCAGTCCCCCTGCCCAGCCCAGAAAGCTCTCCCCCGGCTTGCTGCCGCTCCCGCCCCCTGCATCAGCACAGACGGTCTCTCTCCCCGCTCACAGCCCGGCCCTGTGGGCAGCCAGAGCCCCTGAAGGCAGGTGAGCCGAGAATGGCAGGTGCAGCTGGAGGCAGGACGAGGATGGCAGGGAGGGTCAGACACCCACGACCCTGGGCCCAGACGCAGGGGACTCCAAGGATGGGGTGGTCCAGACTGTCAGGTGCTGCCGAGGCCAAAAGAGTGTGGTGCCTGGAGTGACAGCTGTCAGTCAAGTGAGGAGAGTGGCGGGTGGTGATGGAGACGGGTACACAGAGCCCAGACAGGCAGCTGCCTGGGATGTGGACACGTGATGGGGACAGAAGGAGAGGAGGTGGGACAACCAACATGGCGAAGTCCTGGGAGGAGGTGGGCAGGTGAGGCACAGGGGAGCAAGGAAAGACTGGGCAGCAAGAGCGACCGGGGGCTGAGAGGTCACAGCTGGCCTGTCACTGTCTGGGGACTCAGGGCAGCTGGGCCCTTGCAGAGTGGCAGGAGGCTGCCCAGTGGCCCCATACAGAGGGCCATATCCACCTGGACTCCCCTGTGCACATCTGTTCTGCGTTTCTCTTCCACCCTCATCCAGCCACAAGGAGCCAGGGGAGACAGCTGAAAATCACCAGAGTCCTGTGAACGAATTGAAAACAAACCTCTCCCTGAAAAGACACAGCTAGACCCCACCCTGAACGGGGCCGGGCCCTGTGAAAACCCGAGAGGGGTCCAGCTGCCAGTCAACCGGAACAGACGGGACAGCAAGAGCCCCCCAGGAGCTGCTTGGCCACACACCAGCAGTCAGCATCTATGGCCACCGACTCCCCCAGGGCAGGCCGGGCCAGAGGACCCCGGCGATGGGGCGCTGCCACCAGCCCCTCCACAGATGGGCCGGCAGCTCATGCAGCGTCCAGGGTCCAGCCCAGCGTCCCTGCACCCTTCGGCCTGGATCATTCTGCCTGGGGCGGACAGAGACAACCTAAAATCCTGTTTCCTCCGGGCCTGTGAGGTCAGACTCTTCAACCTCGTGCTTCTAGCTAAACATAACTAAGCCCTGAGCCAGCCTGTGCCAGCTGCACCCTCCACACAGAGGCGACTGGGAGGGGCACAGGGAGTCTAAAAGTTCACTTGGTGCCACTCATTTCAGCCTGTAGCCACCATGGACCCTCCACATCCACCTCCTGTTGTGTCAGCCACACCCCATCCCGCTGGTTCCCTTGGCAGCCAGGGTTCCCCTGAGATGCTTAATGCCACATAGATGTAACCCAGAACAAAAACCACCAGACACCAGCATTAGTATAAAGATATATTCCATAAAAGAGTTTGGCAGTCAAAGAAAAGCATCACAGTTCCTAAAACACAAGCATTCTTCTCCCCCTCGTCTACGGGAAAAACTGTAAAAAAAAAAAAAAAAATTGTAACAACAACATGGACACACACCCAGTGGCACCCACCACACCAGCACGTTCACTTGGGCAGGAGGCGGAGGCAGCACTCGACCCCTGGACCATGAGGACAGAACTGGCACGAGGTCCAGGGAGGCGTCAGAAAGCAGCCAGCTGGACGCACGCGGTCCTCCATCCCCCCGGGGTATTGGGTACACTAGACAGATGTCACTCCCAGGAACGAGCCCGGAACAGCCCGGACAGGAAGGGTGGACAGTGTCGGAAGACGCCCCGGTCTGGGGAGAGGTCCCCTCGAAAGCCAGGGTGACAGTCTGGGCGTCTGGCAGCGCGGGCTGGGCTGGCCGCACAGCTCCTCCCCGGGGGTAGGGGGGCAACCCAGGCCGACCAGCCCGTGCACCCGGCCGAGAGCAGCCCTGGCCCCAGGCGTCACCGGCTCCGGCTGGCTCCTGGGGTGCAGCTGGGGCACAGGATTCAAGTTGTGGGTGAGTTTCAGTAGCACCGAGACCGGAGTGAGGCGAGCCGGGGAGAGTGGGCTGCCAGGGCGCAGGTGGTGAGGGGCGCGCAGCAGCCGGATGTCAGGCAGCAAACGGGCCGCTGCAGGGAACCGAGCCTGGCCTCTTCCCAGGCGCCTGGCAGCTGCTCCGGACAACGCCGGGGCACGCAGAAGCGGGGGACAACACTCTTACCGATAAATAGACTATTTACACACTTTAGAAAAGGGGGCCAGCTGTCGGGGAACCCGCCCTACTCCTTGCATCATGGGGCCCAGCGCGGTGGAACCGGACACAGCTCCCGCCTGCAGGGAGGGAGGGACGGGGTCCCAGAACTCATCCCACACCCTGGCTCAGGCTATGTCACGGGAGGTGGCAGAGAATCGCACACGTGCCCGACCCTCAGAAGCCGCAGGGCCGGCACTCAGGCGTCCACTCACTTGCACGTGCCCCGCCCCCCACCCCCCAGCCCCATCACAGGCTGCACGGGGCCTCGTCCATACCTGCCGGGCCCCACCCACATCCCGCTCCCAGACACGGCTGTCCCCCCGGCCGGCACCCACGGCACAGTGTCTGCAGACGCTCCAGGGCACCAGGTCAGGCCCTCCTGGCAGCCGTGAGCCCCGACCATCCCTCAGTCGCCGCCCCCACGTGAAGACACATCTTGTCTCTGGGAGACCCCGCCCGGCAGGGGTCTTGGTCACACAGTTGTGCAGGTAAGACGGGCCTCGTCTTCAGCACCAGCAAGAAGCAGCAGAGAGACACATCACGCTGATGCTGAAGACGGGCCGCCGGCTCCGGCTCGGGCGGCCGCTCCCTCCCTGTGGACCAGTTGACGAGGGGAAGGGCCGAGGCCCCCACGGCGTGGCTCAGCTCCGCTCGCTCGTCTTCGCTCCTCAGAAGTGATGGCCTGCCTTCACTGCCTCAATGTCCGAGATCAGGGTCCTCGCCAGGAAGATGCCGAATATCTGCAACCAGAGCCAGCAAAGCAGCTGCCATTAGCTAGGGGCCCAGAGGGAGAGGGCGGCCCAGAGGGAGATCCAGAGAGAGAGGGCGGGGCACAGGGGGGCGCAGAGAGAGAGGGCGGGGCAGAGGGGGACCTAGAGAGAGAGGGCGGGGCAGGGGGGGGCGCAGAGGGAGAGGGCGGGGCAGAGGGGGACCCAGAGAGAGAGGGCGGGGCATGGGGGGGTGCAGAGAGAGAGGGCGGGGCATGGAGGGGTGCAGAGGGAGAGGGCAGGGCAGAGGGGGGGTGCAGGGAGAGAGGGCGGGGCAGAGGGAGGGCGCAGAGAGAGAGGGCGGGGCATGGGGGGGTGCAGAGAGAGAGGGCATGGCAGAGGGGGACCCAGAGGGCGAGGGCGGGGCAGAGGGGGGCACAGAGCGGGGCTCAGAGGGAGAGGGCGGGCGCAGAAGAAGAGGGTGCAGGCACCCCGTGCTGCTCACGTTCCCGCGCCCACCCTGCGGAGACAGCAATCCGAGCCCGCGGGGAGGTGAGGCCCACCCCCATCCCCAGCGGGCCCCGGGAATCTGCGCTGCTGCTTCCCTAGAGCCCAGAGGGCAGCCAGCAGATGCCACAGCAGCACCGGGCACGCGGCCCTGTGCCCAGCACGACTGTGCACGCCACGTACCACTGGCCGGAAGCACGCGGTGCCCGGTGAAACCAGAAGTAACAGGGCCAACCTGACTTTCTAATTCCCAAAAACTAAATCCTGAATGTTCCCTGCAAGCCTGGATTCCATCTTGACCCAGGCTGTCCCTGATTTGGGCTGTGCTGATGTCTGAGCTACCTTCTGACCCTGGGGACGGGGACAGTCACGTGGGAAGACTGAAGTTTTCTACCAGGAACAGACTAACGGGAACCCCAGGACTCTGCTTTCTTTCCTCCCTTTAAATTCTCGTGGTTTGTATTTGATGAGCCGGTTCTTCTGAAGTCTGAATCCCCTGCCCAATTTGCAAGTAAACTTTTTCCTTCCTTTTCTAGATGGCTGGGTCTTGGGGCCTTCCCCCGAGATGTCGGCTGCCTGGAGGAGGGTGTGAACAGCTGGGGCCCAGACCCCCCTCGGTGACCCTGCAAGGTGAGGTCGGAGCCCGCTTCATCCGTGGGGGCCTCCACACAACACAGCATCCCCAACCCAGAGCAGGGCACGCAGGGGAACCGCCCACGTCCCTGCCTCGCTGAATTCCTGACCTCCTGCCCCGAATCCTTCTCCTGGCCGAAGCCAGCCCGTCCACCCGAGGCCTTGCTGCCCCCTCGGCCACCAATGTCTTTCATGTGAGGAACCGGGTCCAACCCAGACGGGAGAGTGAGCCACCGAGGGCGGACAGACCTGCAGCAGGGAGATGGCGATGAAGACGCCGGCCACGATGTAAATGTTCCGTGGGAGCCAGCCCTCCAGCGCCGGGATGCAGCCTTTCGTGAAGATGGACTCCTCCCACTTGCCCTTCAGCTGCAGGGAACACCACCAGGGCCTGAGACATGGCCACAGGCTATGCCCACCCAGTTCCCACGGGCTCCCACAGGGCAGTGCAGAGCCCGCAGGAACGAGGACCCAGGAGGCAGGTCTCAGGCCCGGTCCCTCCCTGGGCAGGGTGCACCTTACAACCTCCCTGAGCCAGGCTCCCTGCTGCAACCTGGACCTGCCTCTGTCAGGGTGTCCACAGGCTTTTCTTTTTTTTCATTTTTTTCTTTTTTTCTTTTTTTTCTTTTTTTTTTGCTGAGGAAGATTGGCCCTGAGCAAACATCTGTGCCAATCTTCCTCTTTCTGTATGTGAGCCGCTGCCACAGCACCACCGCTAGTAGATGAGTGGTGTAGGTCTGCGCCAGGAACGGGAAGGGAACCCGGGTCCCCAAAGCTGAGCACACTGAACTCAGGCCACTGGGCTGGCCCCCCACAGACCTAAAGGTCAGCTCAGTCCCCGTTCCTCACAGCCCACCCCTGGAGAAAGGGGGTGGGGCTTGGAGAGGAAGAGGGGCCTTTAGGGGTAGAAGCCAGAAGGGGGCTCAATGTCATCTGGGGAGCTGGCCAGAAGGACGGACGGACAGTGGCTGCTCAGACTGTCCCCAGCCTGGGGAGGCTGGCACCAGGAGCCGGAGATGTGCCACCTGGCTCCCTCCCATCCTGCCTCCTGATGGCGGCTCCTGAGCGCGGGATCTCCCAAGGCATACATGCCCACCACCTGCACAGCAGCCAGCCCGGGCCTCACTGCCCAGCCCAATGCAGATGGGACAGGAGCTCTCTGGAGTGGTGTCGGGCTGGACTGCGTCCCCCAAACTCACACGTCCAAGTCCTAACCCCAGGGCCTCAGGACGTGACTATGGTTGGAGACAGTGCCAATACAGAGGTGAACAAGTTAACCTGAGGTCATACAGGCCCCCATCCAACAGGCCTGTGTCCTTGTAGGATGCAGACACGGAAGACCATGTGAGGACACAGGCAGGAGGCTCTGTCCATGGGCCCAGGAGGGAGGCCTCAGGAGAAACCAGCCCTGCAGACACTGGGTCTGGACCCCTAACCTCCAGAATGCTGAGGACATGACTTCTGCCGCTTAAGCCACTCTGGGTACTTCGACGGCAGCCCCAGAAACCGATCCAGGGGCAGCGAGATTCCTAAGTGGAGACAGCAGCTGAGGTGGACATGGGCCCCTCCCTGTGAAACGGAGGCCACTGCAGGGCGGCGGCAGGTTTCCCACACTGGAGGGACATGTCCCGCGTGGCACGGCCAACAAGAAGGGCGTCCAGTGATTCCCCGAGACACCCCCCACTTCAGAACAGCAGTCACTCATCACCACAGGTACCAGAGCGAGGACCAGGGCGGACTCTGCTCATCCAGGTGCACATCCCTGCGGCCTGTGGAAAGTCCTGGAGGACGGGGCCTGCTCCTGCCCTGAGACCCCACGCCCTCCTGCTGTCACGCTGCCCCGGACGGCGGCTGGAGCAAGCCCCACGCTTGCACAGCTGCATCCAGGATCCTACGTCACAGACACCCGGATCTCAGAGTCTGTCGCCCAGAACTCTCGTCCGACCTCTTTCCACTAATGCAGCAATGGCTAGGTTTGTGGCTACAGTCCATGGGGCTGGAAATCACGGCCCTTGCTGTCCCCGAGTCCTGCTGCCACCAACAAGGAAGGGAGCACATGTGCTCCGCTCAGACGGCACCTCTGGGCCGCATCCTGGTTTCCCACTCCAGTTGGCACCCGGGCTAAATCAGGAAGCTGGACCACAGGGAACACACCCGGAGAACTCCTGACGCCGGACTCACCTGAGTCCTGACGTCGTATCCACACTGCGTGTTCACGACTTTTTGCTGTAAGAGAAGCAAGAAAAATCAGCCATTTTTGATCTCAAGAAGATGACGGTAGAAAGCTCTAGCAACCTCACAACCAAACGCCGGTGCAGATTCCATCCTGGCTCACGTCCTACAGTCACGCTGCCAGCGGACTTCTCCTGCTGGGACGGGGGCTGGCAAACCTTTCATGTGAAGGGCTGGACAGTAAATATTTCAGACCCGTCTATGCAGCAACTACTCTGCTGTGTTGCTGTAGTGTGAAAGCAGCCATCAGCAGCACGTAAACAAACGGGCACGGCTATATTTCCATGACACTTTCCTTACGGGCACTGAAATGTGCATTTCATGTAATTTTCACGTGTCACAAAATATTACCTTTCTGATTTATTTTCAACCATTTAAAAATGGCTGAAACCATTCTGGGCTCACAGGTCGCACAGGGGCAGAGAGCAGGCCACATTCGGCCTGGGGGTCACAGTTTGCCAGCCCTGGGGCCAGGAGGTAAAAGTCACACTTGTTAAACATCTCACAGTCAAGTGGAGACCTCAGACATGGGCCATACAACCTCCCAGAACGCAAGCCACTCTGGGTGGGGACTCGCCCACGGGACAGAGACGACGCCCCAGGGCCCAGAGCCAGGCCTTCGGGACAGCACTGTGCCCTGGGATGGGCTCTGCTCTGTTCAGGCTCAGTCCAGGCAAACGCTCAGTGCTCCCTCAAGGGTCATCGCAGGGGCTCAGGGTCTGGAACCAAAGGACCAGGGCATGAAAACAGGTGAAGAAAGAACAGGGGAATTCTCTCTCCCCCGATGGTAATGCATGCTGCTGTCCCGCTGCCCCCGCGGGCTGGAGGGCGAGCTGGAGGACGGGCGTTTCCTCCAGAAAGGGGGGAAGGAGAGGGCAGGCCCGGGCCGGTTGGCAGCACCCTGTCCCGGCGCCCAGAGGGAGCAGGAGACTGTTTCTCTCCTGCCTCACCCAGAACACAGGGCCAGGGTGGGCCACACAAAGGCATTCCTGGAATTTACACATCTAGGAGCTCAGAGCTCAGGAGCCCTGGGGCGGTGGGGGGAGGTGAGCAGGGCATTCATCCAGCCTTAATCCAGGCCCAAGACCCTGAGTCAGGGACCGCTTGGCCCCAGGAGGGGTGCTCGGCCCAGGCACAGGCTGACTCACCGCAGGGTCAGGCACGCAGCAGGAGAAGGGCACCCCGCACTTCTCGCGGCTGTAGCTAGCACCGCTGCAGTTGAAGTAGACGTTAAGGTCCCAGTCTTCAGGGCCGTACGCCCCACAGCACTGGTTCTGCAACCAGACGCCAGAACGTCAGGGTCTCCGACAGGGCTGGGCTCACCCAGGGGTCGGTCCCGGGGCAAGTACGCCAACGTGGACCACCCCCTGACCTCCCACATGCATGGAGAGGCTGAGTGACACGACCCAGGCAGCCCCTACAAGGAGGCTGCAGCCACACCACCTCCCGGGCCACACGCATCACAGGCTCCGCACAGGACACCAGCACCGGCTCCATCCCTCCTGACACTGGGCTCTCCCCTCTGGCCTGCCCTGCAGGCCCCTCTGCACCGAGATGCACCCTCCGCCACCCCAGGGGACCCTCCTGTGGGCAGCGCGTCCTCCTCCCCAATCCCCTTCCAGCGGGCCTGGTGACCCCTTCTGTCTCTTTACATAAACCAGCTATTGCCTGTCATTCCCAGGAAGGAACTGGGCCTGGGCAGATGGTAACACCATCGACGCTCTGCCCCAACCAGGGTCTCTAGCCCTCCACACCCCCACAGCTGGTGCAGCTCAAAGAAAACACCCATCTTTCTGAACACCCGTAAGACCAGCCCCACCGACAGCAGCGCTCTGCCGGTAATGGCGTCCCGACCGGAGGGCAGACTCGTAGCTGCATCTGCCCCTGCAACTGATGGCCATGCCATGTCACAACACACACCCAGGACTTTCGGTGGCTTCACTTCTAAGCTGAACCTGTCGACCCACTGCACCCCGGGGTTCCAGGAGCTCTTCGGTTCCCTAACATCTCGCCACAGGAAGCACCGTGATTTACTGAGAATTTACTATTTTTAAAAAAGAAGGCAGGCAATGGAGAAAAGGACAGCGTCTTCAAGGCTGGGGAGAGGAACCAGCCAGCATGCTGGATACCAGCAAGCCCAGGCTCTGAGTGGACAGAGCAGAACCGAATGCAGGCAGAGGTGGCCAGCAGGGCTCCAGAAAGCGGCTGGATGGTGACTGTCACAGGCTAATACAGGCCACCCTTAACAACACAGAAAGGATCTCTGGTCACAGAAATGGGTTCTGCTGGATCCCATGACACCCAGAATAAGGGCAAGAGGAGTCTTGATTAATAAGGAGGGCAGACTGCAGTTATTTTCAACACTTGCGAACCGCGCTGTGCTCAGTTCTGAGGGAGCTGGGTTTTCTGGCAGAGCACAGTTGGCCTGGGGGCACGGGGTCCTCCCAGGGTAGGGACACTGGCCCCAGCCTCCAGGTACAGCCACCCATGAGGGGGATGGACACCAGATGGAGCAAAGGCCCCGACCTGGGACTGGTTACACAAAGCCCAGGACGTGTTCCCAGAAGGTGACATTCCTCTCCACCGGCGGAAGCACCCCCCAGGCGGGTAGGCCTCCTCAGACAGGAAGGGGAAGAGGCCCCGGGGAGGGAGGGGCGGGAAAAGCCTCAGACGGCAGGTCACGCGCCAAGGGAGGTGGCGGTGCCCTGGTGCCCGTGGCGCCCGGGCCCCCAGGCAGGGGAGGAGGGGACCGACCCTGGGGGAGGGTAGCCAGGGAGGCCGCGCCTGCCGCCCAATCCAAGCAGGGTGGGCACGGGAGCAAGTGCAGGCAGGCAAAGCAAAAGCCAAGCTGGCCAGGCCCCTACCCTGGCCCGGCAAGCGCCCCCCCCCCCCCAGGCCCAGCCCCAGCCCCAGCCCCAGCCGCACCGAGCCCGCCACCGCCCCGCCCCCGACGGGCCCAGCCCCACCCGCCACGGGCCCTGCACCCCATGCGCCCGCCCGAGCCCCCCATGGGTCCCGCCATGCCCCCACACCGGGAGAGCCCCGCCACCCACGAGTCCCACCGACCTCCCCACGAGACCCGCCGAGCCCCCCCCGAGCCCCCACACCGCGAGAGCCCCGCCGCGCTTACGGCCTTCTGCAGGGAGTCGATGAGGTTCTGCAGGTCGATGTCGTCGCGGTAGGACCTGATGTTGCTCTCGAAGAACTCGCGGAAGCGGTCCCGCACCCAGTCCTGGAACAGGAAGGCCAGCACGGCCACGGCCAGCTCCAGGAAGAAGATGAGCACGATGGCGCCGCAGAACTGCAGGGTGAGGGCGCGGTCAGCCACCTGCAGCCCGGCGGCCGTGCTCAGCGGACCCGGAGACCCGTCTTCGCGGCGCTCCGCACCGAGGCCCGGGGGACGCGGGGAGCGCGAGCTGGTCCCTCCAGCAACTCCGCCTGTCTGCAAAGCGGGGTGTTCGCCCCGCCCTGGCTTGTGGGCAGGAGCGAAGCACAGCAAGCTCCGGGCCAAGTGCCGACTGTGCCCTATGAGGCAGCCCCCCGACAAGGAGGAAAACCCCACGGGAGGGATGGCCATCCCACCCGCCAGGCCATCAGCGCCGTCAGGGCAGGGCCTGTGCCGCAGACACCCCTTCTGACCACTCTCCCCACCGCCACCATCCGAATTGCTAGGCATCTCTCGTCACCCGCGCTTCAGGGATGGGGAACGAGGCCGCTCGGTCCATGGAGCTTGCCCAGGGCGCACAACGCACACGGGACGGCTGAGCTCCCGACCAGCTGGCTACAGCCATGAGCTGCCAGCGTCTCCACACCCACCCCGCCTGTGAGGACGTGACAGCCCACCACACGACCACCTCTCCAGAGCACGCTGCCCAGCCTCGACAGCAGGAGCCTCCTGCAGGGCCCCCAGCCACAGCGGTACCGCCTCCGCCCAGCCGACTCTGCCCGCAGAACACATCCACACAGCCTCTACCACGGCCGTGCAGCACAGGAGTGGCTGTACCACACCTGGCACACACAGGGCCTTTCAAGACAAGACAGAGAGAAGTGCACACACATCAACAGACGCACATGTACAGACACAAGCATGCACACACGTACACAGATGCACAGACATGTACACACATGCACAAATACACACGCAAACACAAAGGCATACATGCAAACACGTGCACACACATGCATGCGCGCAAACGCGCTCACGCACACACGTACGTGCACACTCACGGAAACACAACGCAACCACACATACACACACGTATGCACACACATACGAGGCCCTCCAAAATGCAATCTCCACTCACACAGATGACGCTAAACATAGCATTTTTAAGAGGAAAAAATTAGGAAAAAAAACACGTTTTTTGCTTTTTAAGTTAAGCCCAGGAAAGAGAAAGCTTGATCTAATAAATCCAACAAATAATATATTGTAAAACATGATTATGTGTTTTCCCCACCAGGTGCCATCTAATTTTAACTGAACGCATTTCAAAAGGAATTTGTATCTAAATATAAACCCAAACTCTTAGTAACCCGAGTTCTGCCAGGAAATCAAGGATTCTGCAACACACACCCAGCAGATTGACACGCCCAGGAGGGAAACGATGTCCCACCATCACTGGCACATCTTTTCATCTCAGCCCGTAGGGCAAAGGTGAGGGGCAGAACAGACAAGCTGTTCTCAACCTGAGGGAAGGTCAGAGGCCCACTCCTCCCGGGAAGAGGAGCTGGCGTGGCTGGCCTGCTCCCTGTAGCTGTACCACTCGGTGGGCAGCGGGATACAGAAGACCGCACCCCCACTACTGGGGAGTGGGGGGCTGGTAAGAGTGGCGCCGCCCACCAGATCTGGTGAGAGCCCGCCCAGCAGGGCCCGCCTCCGCCCCCTCCCCGCCCCCACGGCGCGGCCACTCACAAACTTGAGCAGGCAGATGTTCTCCCGCAGCGCCCCCACGCAGCCTGCGAAGCCCAGCGTGAACATCACCACGCCCACCATCAGGACCAGCACCACCGGATCGATTCCATGCATCCGCGTCACTTTGGTGAGGTCGGAGAGCACCCCCTGAAAGGGGCAGAGCAAGGAGGGCAGGATCAGCCGTGAAGGGAGCCAGAGTGCCCGGGGGGCGGGGCTGTGTGTGGAACGGAACTGAGGGTAGGGAGCCGCCTTCGCAGGCTCAGACGTCTCATTAGAAGCCAGGCCAGTGCGGCCCCTGCCCACCTGCCCCCTACAGGCCCCTCTGCCCAGGAGATCCTCGACCACCCCGCCCAGGGCCCTCACGTGCCGCGGTCCCGTCTCCATCCAGGCCATGCGTCCCCCGGGCAGACCCCGTGCTTCCCTGGGAGCTCGCAGGATGCCTATGCCAGGCCTGGGGTGGAGGGGGGCCTGAGGAGCCTGTGGTCAAGGCCCTTTGGAGCCACAGCCATTATTAGTGCCCCAACTTGGCCCGCAGCTCGCAGTGAACCCCACTCTCCTGAGACGGACGCTCTGGTGGAGAACAGGCCGCCGCGGCAGATGCAGGCGACGCTGCGCACAGACTGCACTGCCCATAGCGTGGCCGCTGGCCGTGCGTGCGACCAAGCACCTGAAACGTGGCCGCAGGACTGAAGAAACGAGGCTAACTTGTATTTCATTTTAACTAGTTTAAATATAGTTACTTGTGGCTAGTGGCAACCACAAGCGACAGGGCAGCTGTACAGGACGCACGGAAGTAAGGAGAGCGAGCTGGGACCTGGGACCATGATAGCGGGCCTCCACTCAGGCCCTGCCGGCGAAGCCACACGGTGGCGCTGTGAGCCACCACGGCACGGGGACATGGCCCGCAGTCCTAGGGCCCCAGAAAGAGAGCCCGTGGACCTGGGCGCCCCTCCTCCTCCAGGCAGTGAAGGGAGGTCTCCTGAAGGACCGAGGGTCCTGGTTCAGCCAGCCCACTCCACTTGCTCCTCCCCCCCCACGCCCCCCAGCCCTCACCACCCCCTGCTCCTCCCCCCATGCCCCCAGCCCTCACCACACCACCCCCCCCCCCACGGCCCACCACGCTCCAGCAGCTCCTCCCCCTATGCCCCCCAGCCCTCACCACCCCCCCACACACTGCCCACCACGTTCCACCAGCGCCTCCCCCAACACCCCCCCAGCTCTCACGTCCCACCCCCACCACCCACCCCAGCTCCACCTGCTCCTCCCCTAGCCCTGCCAGCCCTCACCACCTCCTGGACGGCCCACCATGGCTCCACCTGCCCACATGCTCTAGTCCCCTCCCCAGGTTACCACCGCCCCTTGTCCTAGCAGACAGTCAGAGCCCACTCTCCCTTCCCCAACTCTCCCGGACAGGGTGGGGGCGGTTCACAGGTGTGTGAGGATCTGCCCGTCCCACAGGTGTCCACTCCCTGCCTCAGGGGCTCTTTCTGTGGGCGAGGAGGAGAACCTCAGGGATAAACACGATGTGTCCAGGGGCCTGCAGGCTCCCAGAGGCACAGATGGGTCAGGACGCGGCCCGGGCCTGCCCTGGACACAGCTGCGGGCCAGCCCCCAGGTGACCTGGGGCTTCTGGGGACAGAAGAAAGGGCTCTGCACACCCTTGGGCTCAGAGACCAGCCGCCCTCTGGGACAGGCCCCCCACAGGGAGCAGAGCCAGTCGAGGACCAGGGGTTTTCACTGTCCCTTCAGTGACTGTTTCCAGGAGCTGCTCTGCAAAGATTTAATGATGACAAACCACTACCTTGCACAAGAGACACTCGTCGGGGGGAGTCTGGAGGAAGGGGTCTGGTTTTGGCGGCCAATGCACAGGGTCCTGGCGACGGTTACACCTACCTTTTCGCTCCATGCCCATAGTCCAACTCCGAGGAAGACGACTCCGGCCAGCTGGGCAGGGGCGGCGGGGAGAGAGAGAGACAGTTAGCTCGGAAGTCAAAACGCGCTTCTCACAGGGGTCCTCGCTGCTCACCGCAATGCTCCTGCTAGCGTCCATGACAGGCGGAGGGGGGCAAGGCAGCCCTTGGCCCCTGCAGGTGACGGGGACTCTCTGCCCAAGGACAAGGGGACGCTGAAGTTCTTCAGACAACCCGCACCCCCTTCCCTGACGGCTCAGACATGCTCCTCCAAACCCAGACAGCCCCATCCAGAGAGCAGGGGCAGCAGACCATCCGGGAGAGACCCCTGGGTCAGACATGCGGCCACGCCCTGTCTCTTCCCCATCCCACAAGCCCCTCCACTCGCTCCAGGGCACTCTCTGCTACGGATGGCTGCGCCCCTTGTGACCCCCACCCCAGGCACCCTCGCAGGCTCCGCACCACCGGGCACCGCCCTGCGGCCGCCCCAGACCTCCAGCCCCGAGACACACTGCGCACAGACAGCAGCTGCCCAGGCCACCTGCCAGCCTGGCCCAGGCCCCTCCCCGAGACACCGACTCCACATGGGGCACACAAACACTTGAGCATTAGTTACAGAATTAAGGTGGGCCTGCACTAAGCAATGAGCACCCAGGAAAGGCGGCATCCCACCCCACCCCACCCCACCCCCGACCGCTGCCCACAAGAGCCCCTGGGGCTGCCTCGCTTCTCTTGCATGTCACCACCACAAGGAGCCTCTGAGAATACGCTGTGCTGGGCCAGCATTTAGGGCCACTCATTGCACCCCCAGGATAAAAGCTCATCGGACCCCCAGGATAAACGCCGGCCTGGGGTCTCTATCCTCAGGCTTCAGGACTCCGCAGCCCCCTGAGCTTCCTGCTCACTCACTCCTCCCCAGCGGCTGCAGGAGACAGAAAGGCCTTTAAAGCAGCCCCGGGGATCTCGACCTCTGGATCACAGACCACTTTCAGGAAAGGCGCATGCGCCCACTATGCTGACAGATGGCGCAGCACCCAGTCTTCCCCGGGCGGGCACGCGCCTGTGTGCGGGTCCCCTCCCTGCACCTGCGGGAGCAAGCGCGGCCGCAGGGTGGCTAGACCCCAGCAGGGGAGGAGGGCCTGCCGCCAGGCTCTGTTGGGTCACTGGTTCCTCACTCCCGAAGTGACTCAGCAGATACTGGCTGGGTGCACCCCAAGTCCAGCCCTGGAGACAGCACCGAGCCCGCGCCGGGACCTGGGGTCTGCGCTCCAGGGAGGTGACAGGGCCTCTCCACCCCACCACTGGGACTCCCATCCTCCTCCTCCCATGGAGTGACCCGCTGATGAAGGTCTGTTTTCTGGACGGGGTGCGGGACGGCCTCCTTGCCCTCCCCAGGCGTCTCAGTGCGCAGGAACAGGCCCGAGGGGACCAGTCCTGCCGGCAGCCCCACCACTCCTCGGTGCCCGCGGCTGACTGGGGTCCTCCTACAAAGCTGGGCGCTCACCTGCCCTCACCCACACCACCGGCACTAGGCCCCCACCAGCACTGGCTCTGCGGCCACAGCGCACTCGGCGTCTTCCGCCACCCCTGTCGCTCCTTCCCCGTCTCTGGTCTCTTGGGTTGGTTCCTCCTCCTCTTCCAGGCCCTCTGAAGGCCGGGCGCCTTCCAGCTCGGTCCTGGCCCTGGGCCCCAGCCTTGGGGCTGACCTGCAACTCACATGGCCTAGACGCAGCCGCACTGCTGACTCACAACCCTCCCGCATCAAAGCCCCTGGCATCTGCCTGGCCTGTCGCGAATGCGGAGCCACACTTACATCATAACGCCCCAGACAGAGCCCTGGTCTCCCCAGCCCCCACGGGCAGCCCCCTAACTCTTCCCCGCCTCCTGAGATGCACCACCGTCCATCCACTCATTTAAGGAAGAAAGCCTGACCTCAGCTTGGCGCCTCTCCCTCCAATCCCACACTGGGTTCCACCTTCATCATACATGGTGCATCTGGGCCCCTTTCTTCCCACTCTGTTCCCACCCACCCTCCTCCTGCAGGGCCTCCTCGCGCTCTCCCACAGGTCCCCAAGCAACTAGAACAATCCTTTAAAAATACAGACCAGGTAACTCCCCTTCTCAAAATTCTCCAGTGACCTCCTTTTACACCAGGATAAACTACTCGCCATGGCCCACTCCGGAGGCAGGCCCACATCCCACCTCCCGCCCCCAGGCCACCCCACCCAGGCATTGTAACCCAGTCCTGACCTCACTGAACTCTTCTCCCTTGGAGCCCTGCCCCTGCCCCCTGGCCTAGAAGGCCCTTCCTCCACACCTCTTCCTGTCTTCCTCCAGCCCTTCCTTCAGCTCTTCAAACTTCCCCTGCTCAGAGCCTCGCTTTCCTGTCCTAGGTGGACAGCTCCCTCCCGTCCACCGCTCCTGACCTCCTTCCCCACAGGGCTGGCTGTCTGTCTGTCAAGTCTCCCCCACTCGGGCTGAGGGCAGCCTGCTTCTCTTTTGTTTGGGTTGTATCCCAAAAACTTGCAGAAGGGCTTGGCCACAGCAGGCACAGAGCAGGCGCAAGTGAGCGCATCACCAGGCGCCAGGACCGGGGTAGCCCTGGCCAGTGGTCATCCAGCTCCCCTCCGGGTACTCCCCAAGGTGGAGCCCAATCCAAAGCCCAGCCCAGCCCGGCGGTCAGGCCCCACGAGGGCGCTCGGATCACGGCAGGACAGGGTCACGAGGCTGTCCACCCCAGCCCCCATCCAGGGTCCCCAGCGAGCATTCCAGGCCCTGGAATTGCTTCCCGTGACAATCCACCCCCCGACCCCACGGTGGGACATGGACGGTGAGAATCACGGCCAGCTTGAGAAGCCGGCCCCAGCCCCACAGCACAGCTCTCCTCCGACACAAGGACCAGCTCTGAGAAGACGGGCTCAGGTTTCCTCCATTGTTTCAAAGGAAGAACTCAAGTTAACTTGCACCAGAAAGACAGGAACTGGGGGCGTCACATGTCAGGTCACGGGTTCCACCAGCACTGGCCCCGGGCGGGAACTCTGGGGACCAACAGAAGTCTCAGAGACGAGGAGACTGAGGAAGGACTAGATAGGGAAGCGACCTGTCTGGGAACTCACACAGCAGCCCCGTGAATGGGCACAGACGCTCGGTGGCACAAACGCTCGCTGGCGGAGCCCATCCCTGGAACTCGGCGAGGCAGACTGGGCGGTCTCCCCGGCTGCCAGCCACGTGGGAGCGACAGCTCAGCTGGGCGCCCTCCAGCCTCACAGCAGCCTTCTCTCTCTTCTACAATCTAATTAAATTCCCTCCCAAAGAACGGGGCCCAACTCCTGCCGAGCCCAAAGGAGGCCAGCCTTAGACCGTCAGGACAGATACCACGGTGGCCACCCTGGCAAGCAGCACCACCCTCCCCCCCGGTGCTGGACACTAAACACTGACTACCCCCAAGGAACCCCTTCTACACCCCTCACGCTGGAACCGTTACCCCATTTTTCAGTGAGAAAGCGCAGATGTGGGAGGATTTGGTGATCTGTTCAGAGTCACACAGCTGACTGGTGGCAGAGGTAGGAACCAAACCTCATGTCTCTGGGCCTCCTGACCACTCACAGGGCAGCCATCGACGCCAGGAGCAGCGAGTGGCAGCCTGCATCCCCACCACGCAGCAGTCACGGGCCAGTGCTGGGAGAGTCCGTGAAGGGGCGCTGGGCTGGGTAACTCTGAAGCCAGTGACCCCATCGGCAGGTGGTGAGCTCAGGTCACGCTGTGTCCCAACCAGGGTGGGTGGCCAAGGGAGCAGGGCCTCTTTGGGGTCACTGCAAAGATGGCTGACTTTCCACCTTAGGTGACGGCCCCTACGAAGGAAGGGGTAAGATCTTCTCAGGGAGCTCTGGGCGGGTCCAGCCCTGCCATGTCCTGGAAGCCACAAGGAGTCCCTTACCACAGGAGCAAGCCTGTGGCACTTCACGAGGCAGGCTCACATCACAGCGGAAGTGCAGACACCCAGTGAGGCCCTGCTGAACTGCAGGACAGTTTCAACACCAACCTGGTCAAAAGCAGCCCTCATCACCACGAGTCAGTGGCCCTGGCCCCTGGCAAGACCTCGTCTCTGTGTGTGTAAAGGACTTAGGCAATTTTGAGGACCTTCCTCAGCAAGCTCGGGGCAAACCACAGACAGCAATGCACCATGTGCAGCCCTTCCCCTCTGGTCCCGGTTCCTGCAAGTTCCCCGGCCAACATGCACAGAGCCCCTTGCCCTGGGCCACCTGCGGACGCCTCCGGGAAAACCAGAAGCAAAAGCAAGAGTGAGCCACTGGTACTCGAGGCCGCCCAGAGCACGCTGGGCGCCAGCACAGGCGGCCGCTCAAGTTCCCATCCCAGCCCTGCGGGGCAAATGGACTTGGTGCGAGACCAGGAACTTCTCCAGCTGACGTTTTCCTCTGCAAAACGTGGATGAGCCTTTCTGGGTCCCAGGAGGGTGGTAAGGACCGAAGGCAACAACACTACAGGGCCCCGGTGTGCCAGGGCACAGAGCACGCCATGTGAGCCCCACCTGCGAGGGAGGCTGGCAGGGGCTGGGGACCCACTCTGCGCCCACCCCGCACGAGCCCCCTGCACCAGCCTCTGTCCTCAGACGAGGCCCTCCTTTCCAGAGGCCTCTGGAGACGAGAGTGAAGCCGAGCTTGGGAAATGGAGCCTCCTGCAGGTTTGTAAAGTAAGATAGGAAAGGATGGGGCTGGCTCCGTGGCCTAGTGGTTAAGTTCGCAAGCTCCGCTTCAGTGGCCCGGGCTTCACAGGATCAGATCCTGGGCTCAGACCTAGCACTGCTCATCAAGCCATGCTGCAGCAGGCGTCCCACACAAAATAGAGGAAGATGGGCACAGATGTTAGCTCAGGGCCACTCTTCCTCAACAACAACCAAAAAGATAGGAAAGGATGATGGGAAGAAAACAGGGTAGGGAGTGAAGGAGGCTGGAATAGAGCCTCACTCTGTCCCCAGCTGACCCTGTGGTCTGAACACGCCACCCCTCACTTGGACCTCAGTTTGCCAATCTGCAAGACTGCAATCTGCAAGAGCAGTGGGAGACCAAGATCTCCAGGGGCCCAGGCACCTCTACTGCCTCAGCTCTGCCGTCACACATCACGCCAGGCGGAGACCCCACAGTCCTGGCACCCCCAGAACAGGAGCCCCGACTCCAGCCTGCTGAGCTCAGGGAACAGCAGAGATGCCATGGCCACCTGCAACGGCAACAACCCAATCACTAGCCAGAGGAAGCCAGACAGCAGAGACCCGACACCCCACCCGGCTTGAGAGCCCCGTGGGCCCTGGGGAGTCCCGGGGTCCCTGTGGGACTGGGAGGCCTGGCCCCTCAAGGCGGTGGCCACCAGGCACCCTGACGGAGCAGGGCGGGCCCCTCAGACAGCCCCACGGTAAACGGCCTGAGTCAGCCTCTTCCCTGAGGGTGTGGAAGGCCTGGAGCCAGAGGGCGGCTGGGGCCCAGCTTCCTCACCACAGGGGAACCGGCATGGTAGGGGGGGGTCACACGGCGGTCACACGCCAGCCTTTCCTCCCGCCGGAAGGGCGGCTCTGAGAACCAGGAGCACGTGCACCGTTCCCAGCACAGCCAGTGAACCCACGCAGGCCCCGCAGGCTGGGGAGGAAGGAGGAGGACTCCCCAGAGAGCTGTGTCCCCAACAACAGAGCACACCCTCGCCAGCCCCGCCCAGGTACTGCCATGTCAAGGCCTGTGAGAGGAAGGAAGGCGGAGGGGCAGCTCCCCAGGCAACTGGGAGAAGGAACCCCCCCAGCCCAGCCCCTGCCAGGCCGGCATGGCTCAGTGACAAACCGTCAGCAGAAAACCAAGACACTCAGCCGTGGTCGACGTCTCTCCAAAGGGCCAGACAGTAAATGTTCCAGCCTCGCCTGCTGGACGATCTGCTGCCACTGCTCGACTCTGCCGTTACAGCGGACAGCAGCCACAGGTAACACAGACACGAAGGGCGGGGCTATGCTCCGATAACGTCGCATGCACAGAACAGGCAGAGTGCCCAGTCGGGCTGGCAGGCCAGAGTCGGCCGAGTCCTGCAAAACTGCCACACTAAAGCCACCTGGACCCGGAGACGAAGGACAGGACTGCCTGCGGCCAGTCACCTGAGCCGGGACATCCTGGGTCCAGGTCTCCCACCCTGGCGTGTTTCTGTGTTACCTGAACAGGTCATAACAGCATGACCTGTAAACAACCCACGTGATACTTCCCCACGACAGAGAGAATGAACGAGCTGTGACCACACACGGCAGCATGAATGAGTTTCACATGACAGTGAACAGAAGACGTCAGGCTCCAAAGACTTAATACTGACAGGGAAGTGTTAGGGGTTGAACATCCCCCAAAAGTCCTATGTTGAAGCTTTAACTCCCACTGGTTTCTGGGAGTGATGGAATCTGGAGGGGGGCCTTTGGGAGGTGATTAGGGTCAGATGCGGTCATGAGGTGGGGCCCCCACGATCAGCACCCTCGTAAGAGGGAGACCGACCAGAGCTCGCTTGCTCCCTCCCTCTCTGTCTGCCTTGTGAGGACACAGCAAAAAGGCAGCCGTCAAGCCAGAGAGGGGCCGCCCCACAACCAGACCGAGCTGGCCCCCTGCTCTCGGACCCCTGGCCTCCAGACTGAGAGAAATGAACTTCTGCAGGTCAGCCAGCCTACGGGACTGTGTTCCGGCAGCCCGAGTGGACCAGGACAGCGAGGATACTCAGGTGGGATTGGCAAGGAAGGAAGGAAGGAAAATGTGACCCAAACAAGGAAAACTTCAGTGACCAGAAAAGACTCAGGAACGACAGAGAAGATGGAACTAGCAAAGACTTTACAACAGATGCTGTAAGCATGCTCAGGGATCTAAAGGAAAGTATAAACATGATGAGGAGAGAACAGAAAATATAAAAAACATCCAAATGGAACTATTAGAAATAGAAAATACAACATTAGAAATGAAGAATTCGCTGGACGTGTTTAACATCCAGAGACACCAGAGCAGAAAAAAACGACTGAACGTGAAGACAAAGCAATAGAAACTGTCGAAACTAAAGGATGGGGGAGGAACTAAATAAGGCCTCAGGGACATGCGGGACAAGGAGACTGAGAAAAAAAGTGGGCGAGGGTGTATATTTGAATAAATAATGGTCAAAATGTCCCGAAGTTGATGAAAACTACAAACCCACAAATCCAAAAACCCAATGAACCCCAAACAGAATAAACAAAGAAAACCACAGCAGCATATGTTGTAATAAAATTGCGGAAATCCAGTAATAAAGAGAACTCTTAAAGGAAGCCACAGCAGGAAGGAAAAGACACACTGCAGACAGAGTATGCATGTATGAGACATTTTAGCCAAATGAAACACATCAAAATGTGTGGGACGCAGAAAATGTATAATATCAAATATCTGAAATCAATGCTCTGATCTTCCACCTTCTTAAGAAACTAGAAAAAGAGCAAAATAATCCACAAGTAAGTAGAAGGGAGGAAATAATAAAAACAAGAGCAGAAATCAATGAAATAGACTGGATATGGGAGGCGAGACGGCTGCACAACAAAGTGAAGGTACTGATGCCAGAGCCGTGCACTTATACAGTGGCAGGCGGCAGATCCGAGTTGCTGGGGTGACGGGGGACACCGCCGCCAGCTCACTGCGCTGCACACTGGAATGGACAAACGCTATCCTCAATCACACTTCAGCAGAGGTAACTTTTAAAAAGTACTTCTGAAAATAAAAGGCACAAATGAGAGGGAGCTGGGGCACTCCATGCAGAAGCCAGGTGGCTCCAGCAGACCGGGCCCTGCTGGCTCTGTACCAGCAAAGGATGGAGACCCACACAGCAGCCGTCCCCTGGACTCGGCACCCCCGTGAGCAAGTGTGAGTCAGCATACATGCCAGGGACAATCACAGGCGCCGGGAACAGCCCTTCCTCGGAAATCCCTGCCGGTGGTCCAGGGCCCAGGAGGGCCGAGCCAGTGGGATCAGAGCGAGGCCCCGCAGGGATCCAGTCCAGCGACTCCCAGCCCTGTGGACCCTCCGACTGCCTCAGCGGGTCTGCCTGTGGAAACACACACGCACTCCACGTGCCAAAGACAGGGCAGTCGCTGCCTGTGAGCTGGGACAGCCCTTCCGAAGAAGCAGTCACGACTATATAGATAACGCCAGGCTGGTCAAACAACGCGCACACCTTCTGACCCGTCTGTCCTCACTCCCGGGAACCCAGCCCGGCAAACCTTCTCCTGAAATCACAGCATGAGAGGCATTTCCAATAAACGCATGTTCTCTTTTCCTGGGGAACTTCGCCCCTCCCCCAAAGGGAAGAATGCGTGTCACACAAAGCTGATCACTGCGTCCTTATCTAGGATGGCAAGAAACTGGAAACAACCTGAATGCCCAACGTGAGGATTTCCAAGACTACAGTCGGGAGACTATGAAGCAACCTGGACTGTTCGACACCAGGTGAGGCTGGAATAGAACATGATGACATGGAGCTGTGTGTGTGACGCAGACAGGGGCACGCGGCCCCGTGAGATGCCTTGCGGAGGCCTCTACAATTGCCACGCAGTTCAAGAAGTTCATTAAATAAAACCTCAAGAGGCAAAGGGACCGCTTGTTCTCAGCAGGAAAAGTGAAAACACACCACACACAGTGTGTGTGTATACGTAACACTCGACTTTTGCCTTTGTCTGCATGAATTACAAACAGTAGAAGCAGAAAAGGCATTTGCATTTGGCCCTGGCAGTCAGGCCCTGGGGTCCGAGGACAGAGCGCAGGTCAAATAAGGGCAATTCTCTATCAGAGTGATCCAGCGACAACGGGCCCCTGTGGGAGGTGGGGAGTCCCCTGTCAGAGGAGGAACTCAATAAAGGCCAAAGGAAGAGAAGACGACCCGGCCAGGGGAGCCTGCTATGCACAGGCGCAGGGACCAAGCAGGCCTCTCCACATCTCCACACGGGACTTGCTTTGCCATCTTGGGTCGAATGGCCTCCCGTCCTGGTTTGCCTGGGACAGACCTGGGGTATACCTGTTGTTCTGGCAAAATTCCTAATAACCTCTCCTTCTCTCTTAAAAGTTCCCGATTTGGAGCATAAGTCATACGTTCACCCCCTGCCTGGGAGGCGTCTGTGGCTGAGGAAGGGCCTCGAGGCAGGCTGGCACAGCGCAGACGTCCATGCTCGCCTCTCTCCCAGAAACAGGCCGCGCGTTAGGCCGGGACCCTCATTCCGCCCCTTACAAGCAGGGGAGCCGAGGCTCGGACGTGCCCGAGCCCTGAGACGGCCGAGGCGGGGCTCTCCTCCTGCGAGCACGGGCTGCCTGCCATGCTCTGAGGGGCTGTAGCTCCTTACTGTTCACCCCCCTGGGAATCAGATCCAGGCCACGGCTCCCTCTGCCTGCAGATGAACCGGGCGCTTGTGCGGGAAGAAGGCTGGAGCTGCAGACCTCGTCTGAGCGGGTTCACTCAGCACACCAGGGGAGCTCAGATGCCGTGTGGGACCGGGGTTGGGGGGGCAGTGAGAACAAGCAAGGGCGCCCCTCCCGCACACCCCCTCCAGCTCCCTTCCTCTGGAAGCCAAAGGGTAAATCCCGACTGTGCTAATAACATAAAATTGACCGTCGCAGCCATTTTTGAGTGCAGCTCAGTGGCAGCAGGCACGGGCACAGTGCCGGACAACTGTCACCAGCATCCACAGGATGCTCTTCATCTCGAGAACCGACACTCCGTCCCCATGAAGCAACTTCACCCCACGCCCCCAGCCCCTGGCACCTGCAGTCTACTGTCTGTCTCAAGGATTTGACTTCTCAAGGGACCTCGTGTAAGTGGAATCATAGCATCCTGGTCCTCTGTGACTGGTTTATTTCGCCTAATGTCTCCAAGGTTCACACACGTTGTAGCAGGTGTCAGAAGCTCCTTCCTTCTTAAGGCTGAATCATGAGCACTAGCCATGGGGCGTGCGTGCCACATCGCGATCATCCGTTGTCCATCCATCCATCACACCTGGGCTGTCTCTACCTCTGGGTTGTGAGTGGCGCTGCCATGAACACGGCTGGGCTCGCATCTCTTCCACCTCCAGCTCATTCTGCGGAGTGCAGGCCCACAAGTGGAACTGCTGATCACACGTGATTCTATTTTTTACTTTTTGAGGAACCTCCACACTGTTTTCCACAGCAGCTGCATCATTTTACATTCCCACCAACAGGGCACAAGGGCTCCAAGTTCCCCACATCCTCACCCACATTTCTTATTTTCTGGTTTTTAATAACAGCCATCCTAAAGGTGTGAAATGGTATCTTGTTGTGGTTTTGATTTGCATTTCCCTGTGTCAAAGTGCGACTTTGCACTAGAAACAGGCCTGACACAACCAAAGAAAGATTATTAATATAATTAAAAAAAAAAAAAGGTAAGAATGCTAGTGTCCTCCAACGCTGTGGGCTGGAAGCAGTGTTTCCCTGACATCCCTGTGACAGGAGCCCAGGACTCCTGCTCGCTTGGTGAGAACAGACACGGATGTTACTAGCATCCACATTCCTCACCCAAGCGAGTATTAACGGTCCCCTGGAAAAATCGCAGCCCGGAAGTTGGGGAGAGCGAGCTTAAAAAACCTGCTAAGACGGCTACAGGTGTTTACTGTAAAAGTCACTCTGAACGGGGAAACTGCTAAATAGGGCCTCGTACTTGCTCCAGCGCCCAGAACTGGCCCAGGACCCGCAGGCCGCCACCTGCACAGTCACACGCGCCCGCTGAGCCAGGCCCACGTCGCGGCCACGGCCCTGCCCCCTGAACTCTGCAAGTTCATGGAAACAAAACAGACACAAAACGCCGTGCAAAACAACCTGTCTGTGCTCCGCCTGGAAACAACCCAAGGGGGGAACACAAATTAAACAGAATTGGCTGTGAGTTGACGACAGCTGCAACCAGGTGACGGGAGCACAGCGGTTCACTGTATTATTGTTTCCCTACTTTCTCCACCTAAAAAGGAAAACTTCTCTGAGGAGGTAAGGTCCGGCCTGTAGTTTCACACTCTTCCAGCAGCCCCGTGGGGCAGGCAGCCAGCAGGTGAGAGCAATGAGACAGGAACACAGCGAGGCCTCAGCTCAGACGAGTCCAGACAGCACCGGGTGACCCGCTGTACCCCAGTTCCCAGGCCTCACCACACTCCCAGCTCCTGCACAGACTAAGACAGCGATGACGCCCAGGACCCAGCGGGGGGCCGGGTGCCCCCGGCAAGGCGTGGCCTCCCCCTCGCCTTCCCAGCCGAGCACCCTCCCGCCTCGTGCTCCTGACTGCCCTCTGTCCCGGCCGGCTCTGCCCCAGTGCACACGTGGATGACGGTCACCTCTCAGCCACACACGTCACTGGTCCTGCAAAACTCCGGGAGCACCGCAGCCTGCAGCCTCGGAACCGACAGGCTAGGATCCTGGATTCACGAACCCGCTGCCTGATGTCAGTGCTGCCCACGTACCACTGGGCAAGTGAGGAAAGCTTCCCGGGAGCAAAGGCCCTGTTCTGGAACGCTCTGAGGAAACGGAGCTCACCAGGCCCGTCCGCAGTGGTGGAGGGCCCACTCCAGCTGCAAACATCAGGATGAGTCATAAGTCGAGGCACAAGCATGGCCGGGGGGATGGACGAGAGCTGGGCGTGTGAGGGTCCAGTGTCGAACTGCCCGCCTGTGCCAGGTGGCCTCCAGCGCACACCTGCTGGGGGGTCAGAGGGCTCCCCTCCAGGCAGGGGGCAGCGAGGTCTGGGAAGCCACCCGCAGCAAGGATGGGGCAGCCTCGGGCCTCCCACTAGGAGAACCCACGGGAACAGCACCCAGCGTCAGCATTCCCACCGCCAGGCAGCGAGGAGGCAGCTGGCGACAGCAGTCAAGCCACTGCATCCCACCCTATTCCTCCGGGACAGAAAACCCTCAAAACTGAGACAAATCATCAGATGACGACACTGTATGACCAAGGCTGAGATGTCTGGTGCGACGCCTGCCTCATTCTCGAGACTTCCAGCCCACAGATGAAACGCCCAAGTTCGCAGGGGACACAAGCGCAGCACCAGGCCGCTCACCCCGTCCTGCTCCTGCCCCGTCCCCACAGCCACTGGGAACCCTGCTTCCACCAGGTGCCTCTGCGCATGGCCAGGTCCTCCCTCCCCTGCAGTCAACGTCCGCCTCTCCCAGACCAGACCCACTGGCCACACACACAGTACGGTCTGCCCTCTAACCCGTGAGCCACCTCCAGCCAGCCCCAACCCTTCTGCTCCTCTTTAAGGAAAGAGTCCTTGAAAGAACAGTCGGGAGCCTCCGGTCTCCAGTGTCTCATGTCCACAGGCCCCTCTGCCAGCTCCAGGTGGGCATCCACCACCCAGAGCGCACAGCAGCTCTGGTCAAGGCCACCAGCACTCACCGCCTTGTCAAAGCCAGTGGCAATCCCATCCTCACCCTCCTCTCCCCTGAGAGTGGCCAAGACCTTCATCTCCAGGATGGTCCCTGACACAAGAGGTGCCA
Organism: Equus asinus; assembly: GCF_041296235.1. NCBI lineage: Eukaryota > Metazoa > Chordata > Mammalia > Perissodactyla > Equidae > Equus > Equus asinus. The sequence continues at coordinate 95,175,452 of NC_091791.1, forward strand.
TCTCCACATGCTGCCTAAGAGGCCATTCAAACCCCCAAACCCCGTCTCAGAGCACGGGCCCTTGCAAAGTCAGCTCATACCATCCAACTCACAGCCTACCGAGAGGGAGAAAAAGCGGAAAATGGTTCCAACTACTTACTGCACCGTGCACGACTGGGCCCTGTCATCCTCTGCCCTCACCTGCGTGCCCTCTCCCACAAGCTCGCTCAGCTCCAGCCACAGGCCCTTCTTTCCATCCCTCGCACATGACGAACTCATTCCTGCCTCAGGGCCTTTGCAAACGCTGCTCTCCCTGCCTGGAGCTTCGTTCCCCAGACCCCCACATGGCTGCCTCTTCACCAGCACTCGGGCCTCAGCCCACAGGTCCCCTCCTCGGAACACCCTTCCTACCACCCTTCCTGAGTGGAGGAGCTCCTCTCCCCTCCTCTGTTGCTCAGGAGGCTGATGCCGCTTTTGGTTAAACGCCAGTGGCACAAGGGCCAGGCCTACTGCCTTATCCACTCTTACCTCCCGGGCCTGGGGCAGGGCCTGGCCACGGTCAGAGGCCCACGTCCCTCTGGGGCGTCCCAGGGAGTGGACGGAGGGAGACAGACATGCCTCAGGGACCCCCGGGTCGAGGCCAGCCCCTCCTCTGGGTGTCAATCACCTTGGCCTCCTGTCACCACACTCCACAGTCTGTTTTACAGTTCACTGTTGCCGCTCCGTGGGGACTGGGCTCGACCTTGACCTTGACCGCCTCCCCATCCCGAGCCTCCCAGGGGGCCGGCAAAGCAAGGCCGGGAGAGTCGAAGCTGACTAAAGGACGGACGCGGCAGGGGACGCGGCCACTGGCCCACTCACCCAGAAGACGATGTTGTAACTGAAGAGCAGGTACTTGTACCAGCAGCTGACCTCGGCGCTGGAGTATCGGTAATAGTGCATCTTCCGAGACGCGGCACCTGCGGGGAAGAGTGGGGTGAGACCGCCGCTCGCCAGGCACCCGCCCCACTGGTGCCGAGGGGAGGGCACAGGCAAGGCTCGCCAGATGCCGGTTCCGGGTTGCCGCTGTGTCCCCGCACGGCCCCGGCACAGGTTCCTCCCCACGCCGGCTGCAGGCGGGCTCACGTCTGGCTAAGCCGGCTTCCCAGACAGCAGGACGAGAACTGCCCTAGGAAGGGAGCTGCTCAAGCACCTCCTGAACACCAGCGCGCCTGCCTGGACCCTCCCAGACACCATCTCTGCCCCCTCCTCTGGGTGTGGACCTCTCCACGCTAGGTGCAGGGAGGTCACGCGCCTCGCCCAAGGTCAGGACAGAAACAACAGGGCCCAGGGTCTGAACCGGAAGGCGGCTCCACATCCCCGCTCCTTCCACCCACCGCCACCCGCGCCCAGCAGCAGGGGAGGAGGGCACCAAACGCAGCAATGGGCCTGGACCATGGAGGGCCACGTGAGGGAGGAGGCAGGAAAGGACGGCGGTGCAGGCTGTGCTCACGCGCCGGCCGCATAAGCATGGAGAACGCAGAGCCGACGGCAGGAGAAGGGGCGCCGAGTGTGTCCTCCGAGGGGCACCCAGCTGCCTCAGCACTGCCTCCCCCATCCACCCCGGGCTCCCCGGGCCTCACCCCACGGAGACCCACGACCCCTCGGGAGCAACTCTGCTCTCACAGACGTCAAGGTCCAAACCCACGCCTGCCGGTCTCAATAAGCAGGACGTGACCCGAGCCCTCACTCCCGGAAATGTCAATACTCGGGGCGACGCCAGCCGGATCCACACCGGGGAACGGCCAGGAAGCCATGCTGACCCCCCACGGCACGGGGGCCGCGCTCAGACGCCCACCCTCACACGTCTGCCACACAGCCCCGAGCACGCGCACAGCATCACCCCACGTGTGGGGGCCAGGATAACCCGTGAGGCCCGGGCGGGGGCCCAGTGACGCTTCTTCCCCGTCCCACCACAGGAGAGGGAAGGGTGAAGGCGCACCTCTCAGTCCTCCTCACCCACTCGTCCTGCCCCCACGGGAAGATGGGGCTCTCACTGGCCAGCGAGGCTAGGGACCTCGAGCCTCCCTGCCTGGCCGTCGTCACCTAAGGGGTGGCAGAAAGGCTGCCCTTGCCCGTGGGCTGCGCTCTGCTGCGGCCCGTCGGCGGAGAAGCAGGTCCCGAGCTTCAGCGTCACCAGGCGATTCCAGTCTCCAGAGGCTCAGCCCCGAGGAAAGTGGAGGAGGAGACGGGAAGGCCGGGCCCCAGCCTAGCCACATCCTCCCACAGCCCCATGGCCTTTGGTCCGGGGGCACAGGGCCAACACTGAGCTGCTGAGGTCCAGCCCACCGCATTCAGAACCTCAAGGAAGGGAAACATTGACGAGTGCCCGAGCCGCCAACCTGAGGAGTTCCCCGCGTTTCCAGAGAACCCCAAGAAGGCGATTAAGGCAGTGGGGCTGAGACCAGAGAGCAGAGCTGACGCAAATTCAGCCAAAATGGCTCCAGAGTGACCGTGTTCCCCGACAACTCGCTTTGCTTGCTAAATGGAGCCACATCACAGGACATTAAAACCGAGCTCTGTCATCTAACACATTCAACCAACACCGAGACCATTCACCCTAAGACGCACACACAGCACCCCGGCTTCCTCACAGAAGACAGACCAGCTTCTCACGAGCACTAATTAACTACCACCGCGGCCGAGAGGCAGCACCAAAAGCCACTGTGCTTATGCACAGAAAACAGTTAGAAAAATTTAATTGCAACACCTCAAACTGTCTCAACCCCAAAACTTATTAAAAGAGAACAGAGCATTTACACAGCAAAGAGGAGACATGTGCTTGTCAAAACATCGACTTCTCAAAACAAGGGGAGAGTTAGTTGTGTAACGGTGTTGAGATAGCTGGTTAGCAATCGATCTGAGAGGAACCAAATTTCTAGAAGCCAAAATGGCTCTGAATGTTAAAGACACGAGGACAGAGTCAGGACGACGTGATCTCCTTCACTTGGAGCCAAACAGGAAAAAACAATCCAAAGGACAGAAATATCAACACGAGACACATAAAAAGTCTTAAAATTCCCATACAATTAAAGTAACACTGAAGTAAAAAAGGAAAACACGAACGAGAAGTTACCTGCAGCTACCGCGATCAGGACAAAGGGGAAACACCGACGATTCGAAAGACTCACATATCATAAGATGACTCCAGTTTCAGACAAATGGACAACGGATACGGACGTCATACTGAAAGGGGAGGACAACACAATTCACAGATGAAAAAATACTCCACGCCACTGGAAAGGAAACTTTCAGTCCAGAGATGCCATTTTACACCTTTTAATTTAACATAATCAGCACGGCCGGGCCGTTGATGGCAGCCCATGGTGGGCCACACGGCACACGTCGCAGGCAGCACAGTGAACGGTCACTGCCCTTTCGTAGGCAGTACAGCCACAGACACTCAGAACAAAACAAAACAAAGGTCAAACCCTTAATCCAACAAGCTCACGACTAAGCATTTGCCTCAAGAAAATAAAGCAGCAGCAGAAGAACATGGATTAAGTGTGAAATCCGAATATCAGGGTTTGCAATTACGGAACACTCTGTAAGTATGTGGTTAAAGACCAAAATGGAATATAAAGCATGAAAATGGTTGCATGGAGGGGTGGACTTATCGGTGATTTTCTAAAAAGGTTCCAGGGTAGGGGCCGGCCTGGTGGCGCAGTGGTTAAGTTCACACATTACGCTTCTCGGTGGCCCGGGGTTCACCAGTTCGGATCCTGGGTGCGGACATGGCACTGCTTGGCAAAAGCCATGCTGTGTTAGGCATCTCACATATGAAGTAGAAGAAGATGGGGCATGGATGTTCAGCTCAGGGCCAGCCTTCCTCAGCAAAAAAAAAAAAAATAGAGGAGGATTAGCAGTAGTTAGCTCCGGGCTAATCTTCCCCCTCCCAAAAGAAAAAAAGTTCCAGGGTAGCACTCCCATGACCGCCTGTGTATTATAAATGGAAACTGAGGCCACGGCTGGTGGGGAGCCTGCTCCCAGCTGAGGGTGCTGGACCCCATGTGTGACCTCTACTGTCCACAGGGTCACCATCCTCAGGGCTTGTCTACCTTCAGACTGCACTATCCTGTAAGATCCCTTCCTCCTCCCTCGCCCTTGCCCCCGCTTTTCAACTAAACTGTAGCAGATGCTCAACCATAAGACATGTAAACAACGCACAAGCGTGAAAAGGGAACTGGGGACAAGAAACCACAAAACGATGGCGCTCCAGTCTTTCGCCACAGCCCACAGGAAGAAACACACCTCAACACGATCAACCCCACGCACACCCGCCAGCACCACGGAGCTGCAAGAAACAGGACGTGGCCTCGTCACAGGCCACGCACTCCAGAGTTGCCGTTGTTTCAGTCTTCCTCAAAATCAGAATCAGCCACCCTAAAAGCTGAGCCGAGGAAACGGCTGAGTCGAGACCCCGGGCCACCCCTCCACCCTCCCCGGGGAGGCTCGCCTTCTAGCTGAGTCCCGAAGGTTTACACCAGCTCTCTCAAATTCTTGCGCGCCACGTGCTTGTATTACTAGTCCCTGGTTCACCAGTTTCAAGTGCTCTCTATCCCCTTCCTCCCCTGAAGACGAGACTATGACTCTTTCTACCCCCCCAAACCGCCCCCGCTCCTTTCCCCTGACTGCCCTCCAATTTGCAGGCACGCGCCGCATGAGGACATCCTGGTCGCTGACAGACCGCACGCCCGGCGGGGGCCCCCTAAGATTAGAACCATAGGCCGGGTGTGTCCTGGCTGCACCGGCTGGGTGGGCGTGAGCACACTCTGATGTCCACACGATGACGACATCACCAGCCACGGATTTCTCAGAATGCAGCCCGCAGCTGAGCGGCACAGGGCTGTACTCAAACCACAGCGCCACCGTCACCACGGCCACATGCGCCACGGACGCCAGCGTCACCTTCCTCTCCCTGGGCAGCTTTTTCTTCTCCGGAGTTAGCAATTCTCTCACTTCTGTTGGCTTAGTTTTCTACGAACTTAATCTTCAACCCCGAATTCAACGCCGGCCGTCCCAGTCTCCTCTCGGCAAGTCCATTCACCTCGGATGTCCTATTTCTACTTCTCTTCCGGAAGCATCTCTCCCGCGGCCTCAGTGTGCGCAGGTGCACAGACTCCCTCGCCTCCTCTGGGGTACGGCCCACGGGATCCAGTCTTGCTCGCCTCTGTGGAGAAATCCTTCAGGGCAAAAGGCAGGTTTCCCAGACCCTGTATGTCTGAAGAGATCTTCGTTGTACCTGGATTTGGGATAAAAGCTTGGCCGTGTGTGGACGTCTAGGCTGGAATCCGTCTCATGGAGAATGACGGCTCTGCCCTACCGTCTCCCACGCCCCGTGTACCAAAGAACCGGAACCACTCCGGTTCCTGACCTTCGTATGAAACCCGTTTCTCTCTCTGTAAACGCGCAGACCACCCCTTTCTCCCTGCGGACTGAGATCTCCGGGCACTGCTCTGGGTCCACCTTCGTCCACCGGGCCCAACATTTGATGAGCCCTTCCAATATGGAAACCAATATGCTTTTCTTCCAGGAAATTGTTTCTTGATGATTTTCCCACTTACATTTCCTCTGTTCTCTCTCTCTCCAACTCCTGTTAACGAATATGGGAAACCTGGCAGATCCTTTAATTTTCTTACCTCTTCTGCTGTTATCTATTTTCTGGAAGTCTCCTTCAACTTGACCCTCTAATAATTCTATCGCTATTTTTGCTCTGCCCTTATTTTTTAACTCTCAATAATTTTTTGTTTTCTACATGTTCCTTTTTTATAGCATCCTGTTCTTATTTCATGGATACACCCATTTATCCTTTTTTATAGCATCCTGTTCTTATTTCATGGATACAGTATTTCTCTTATCTATCTGAGATGTCTAATTCTTTTCAAAACATTCTTCTCCCTAAATAGAATATACCTTTCAAGAGGGTTTTTTTTCCTATTTGTTTTGCTTCCTTTCATGTTGGTACTTTCTTCAGACGTCTAGTCCTCCTTGGTAAACCTCATGATTAAGAGCAAATGTCTGGGGCCGGCCCCAGGGCCCAGTGGTTAAGTTCACACCCTCTGCTTTGGCAGCCCAGGGTTTTGCTGGTTCAGATCCTGGGCGCAGACATGGCACCGCTCATCAGGCCATGCTGAGGCAGCGGCCCACATGCCACAACTAGAAGGACCCACAACTATGTACTGGGGGGATTTGGGGAGAAGAGGAGGGAAAAAAAAGAAGATTGGCAACAGATGTTTAGCTCAGGTGCCAATCTTCAAAAAAGAAGAAAAGAGGGGCTGGCCCCGTGGCCGAGTGGTTAAGTTCGCGCACTCCGCTGCAGGCGGCCCAGTGTTTCGTTGGTTCGAATCCTGGGCGCGGACATGGCACTGCTCATCAAACCACGCTGAGGCAGCATCCCACATGCCACAACTAGAAGGACCCACAACAAAGAATATACAACTATGTACCGGGGGGCTTTGGGGAGAAAAAGGAAAAAAAATAAAATCTTTAAAAAAAAAAAAAAAAAGAAGAAAAGAAAAGAGTAAATGCCTAAAAACTAACTGGCAGTGCTGAATCCTCAGAAAAGTGAGTTTCTGTGCAGGGTGACGTGCTGGGAATCCCACTGTCAGCATCTTTAGCTCTTTCCTCTCAGGCTGGTCAGGCTCCGCAATGAAGTCCCCTTCAATCTCCCGGCTGGAAGGTGAGGGGCTGACTGTCACTGTTGGAGAAGCCAAGTGGGGGCAGGTGGCTGGGGACGGAGGTGGTCTCCGTGTGAACCTCCCACAGCACCTGGAGCCTCCCAGAGCCTTGGCTCTTCCTCCTGCAGAGTGAGTCCCCCACATCCGGTGTGAGAGAATGGAAAATACTCGTTGGTCTCCGTCCAGGTTCCTGGCACAGAGCTCCTAACACGCTTGTAATTTCCTAACTGATAAGAAGGCTGGGGGGGGGGGTCTCTTGCTCTGACGCCGGTCTTTGACCTCTGCTCCTCACACCCTCGGGATCTCCTGGGGACGGGAGTGTCTGTGTTCTAACGAGGGGACTCTGGGTGGGTTCTTGCATGGGGGCGGGTCACCAGAAAGACCAAGCCATGATTAGAAATTGGACTTTTCAGCTGCCCCCCTCCGTCCCCCGTTCTCTCAGGAAGGGCTGAACATGCAGTGAAAAATCCCAAAAGGATGGGGTTCAGAGAGAACACGTGGAGGTGCCAGGAGAGGCGTGCACCTCCCTGACCTTGCCTTATGCACCGCTTCCATCTGGATGTGCGTCTGCAACCTTTATCACACCTTTCATAAGAAACCAGCAATCCAGTAAGTCTAACGTTTCTCTGAGTTCTGTGAGCCACTCTAGCAAATGGATCGAACCTGAGGAGTGCACCGTGGGAACCTCGGATTTCACAGCCAGGTGGTCAGCAGCACAGCTAACAGCCTGAGCTTGAGACAGGCGTTGGGGGTGGAGGGGGCAGGCAGTCTTATGGGACTGAAGCCTTAACCTGTGGAACCTGACGCATCAGGATTGAGTTAAATTGCAGGGCACCCAGCTGGTGTCTGAGCATCATTAGTTGGGTGGGGAGCTCCCCCACGTTGAGGCTGAGTTACAGAACACCCATTTATCCCACTGAAGGGGAGAGGCAGTCCCCAAGCCTCGCAGAGGGAAAGGCATCTGGGCATCTAACCACGTCGACCGCCCTCACACAGTCTGCAGGCAGCCACCTCTGATGCTCTTTCCCTCCCCCAAAGGATGATAACACACTGATACCAACTCCCACCTTCGAAACTGGGTCGCTTATCCATCTATTCTTGGCTTGCACATTTTTTCCTTGCTGTTGCTTTCTTTCCCATTCTGCCTGTCCTCATAGATTGATTCCTTTTTAAAAACTCCCTTCATCTTAACTTTTGTGCGGTTCTAGGATAAAGTAAAATGAGGTGCGTCCACTCAATGCACCATTTTTACCCAGATCTCTAGGAAGGATTCAAGACATTTTTAGTTGCCATCTTTTTACTGAGCAATGTAAAAAAAACAGCAAGTATTATGTATCACCAAATAAAAGAAGGGGCAAAAGAGACTTTGCACATGTAATTAAGGTGACTAATCAATTGACCTTAAAATAGGAAAGTGATCTGAGTGGGTCTAAGGCAAGTGCATACGCCCTTAGAAGCAGAGCCATCTCCCAGCCGAGGGCAGCCGTCAGAGAGGACGCATCTGAGCTGGTGGAGCCATGTGCAAGGATGAGAGATGCTCCAAGAGTTAAGGGGAGCCCTGGCCGACAGTCAGCAGGGGACCAGGCCCTCAGTCCTACAACAGTGAGGAGCTGAAATTCTGCCAACGACCTGAATGAGCTTGAAGTGGTTTCTTCCCCAGGGCCTGCAGACGGGCACGCAGCCTGGCCAGCACCTTGACTGGGGCCACACAGGACCCTAAGCAGGGAAGCCAGCCGAAGTGCACTGTACCCGGACACCACCAAACGGCCATCTCCTGAGCCAGAACCCCGAGACACCCCCTGGCTCCTATGCCCTCATTCCCCAGAGTCAGCCACCCACCAAGATGCAACCTTTGCACCTGGCCTTCGAGGCTCCAGGACCGACACCTGACCCGGGTCACAGGCCCAGCATAGGGAAGGGGAGCCATCTTCCCAAGGGAGCTGGGGGCCTCCTGCACACAGCAGGCCCTGGACACTCCCACCGTCCGAGAAAGGAGTCCTCAGGGCCCTTGAGAGCTGGGGACACACACAGGCCAAAGGGACAGGCGGGTCCTAGAAGTCCAGGAGGGGACAGGCGACATGGAGGGTAATAGGTCTGTGGGAGAAGGAGCCACAGTGACAGGCCAGCGCAGGCTGCCCCACTGCCCAGGGAGTCTCAAAGAGGAGAGACGTGCCTCAGCCCCAAGGCACCGCCACCCCGGGAGGAAGGAGGGCTGACACCCCGGCTCCCCACACTGCTCCCTCAGACTCGCCGTCAGTCAGAAGCGTCTATGTCCTGCTCTAACCCATTCTCCCACCCACTGCCCTGACCCAGGGTCGGCCAGAATCAGCGTGGAATCAGCCACAGTCAGGCAGCCACTCCCCAGCGCCCAGGCCTGGGACCCCTCACCACGAGAAGCACCAGAGTCCCATGGAGTAAGGGTGGGCCCTCTGGCCCTTGGTCACCAGCCCTGGGACAGCCTCCACGCGGAGGTCCAAGAAGCCCAGGCCACCAGCCCGGAGGCGCCCAGGCTCCCCGGCAGCCCCAGTTCTGAGTGCCTGGCTTCCTGTGTGAAACTCTGAACTCGGCACACAGCCTCGTGAGTTTCCACCAGCACAACCCACAACCCAAACCCGCTGCGTACCGGGAGCGCCGGGGGCCTCCTCGCCACCCCGGGAGGGGGCACGTCTGCCCGGTGCTGTCTTCAGAGGGAGGCACGGGTGTTGAAGGGAGGGGGTGCCGGGAGGCCGGCTCTGCAGGAGAAACGCCGGCGGGAACGGAGGTCACCTCGGCCAGAGATTTTCAAACTTAACTATTTTTGTTACTTTTTAAGCTACAGGAGCCTTTGCTCACAGCAGCCCTGACCCAGAAGCCAGCAGGGCGGCGGGCAGAGCGGTCGCTTGTCTTCAGTGGCTCAGGGAGGGGGCTCAGGAGGCGCACGCGGGAGAAGGACAATGGCTGACCCGGCCGCCTCCAGACTCCACAGAACATCAGACTCTCTCGGGGGGCCCTTCCAAATAACGCATGGAGACGGGTCTGCAGGACTGCGACAGGCCCAGAAACACAGTTTAAGAGCCCACAACAGGCAGTTTAAAGGGACCCCCCCCCCGCCTCAACATGGGCCAAATCTGGAACAATCTAAGTGCCAAAATAAATAACAGTAATGGGTTTTAGCTCACTGAATAAAATAAGAAGGCCTGAGTCCACTGTAACATGGATAAATAAATGGATAAACAAACAAATGGGGGAGAAGAGAAAGTTCTCTACAGCACAAGGTCAAGTGACAAACGCAGTAGTTAGTCGAATTAAATCATCGCCATTCGCAACTTCGAGAGAAACAACTGCCTGCTAAGGACCGTGGGTGGGTCCTGCCCCCATCTGCTGGACACCACAGGCTGGGACACTCACTCCAAGAGCGGACATTTACATCTCCCAGCCCTGGAGGCCGGGAGGCTGAGCAGGGCGCCCCCATGGTAGGCAAGGGCCCTCCTCCTGGTCCTCGGCTGGCACCTCTCACTGTGCCCACACATGGTGGGAGAGGTGGGGGGCTCTGCGGGGTCTTATTAGGGCGCTCATCCTAGTCACCAGGGCTCCACCCTCGTGGACTCACCTCCAAGCACCGTCGGATCAGCATTCGGATTTCAACGTACGAAATTGGGGACGCAACATTCAGACCATAACGGGTCCTAAAACTGGCTGATGTAAGTTGGAGGACAGAGCATGCTCACCTGGGCTGGAGCCTCCCCCACAAACAGCACACGGAAATTCAGGGTGAGAACAGCAGACGCCTCCGTAACCCGGGGAGCACTGCTGCCACGGCCAGAATGAGTCAAGGCCCCAGGGGCCCTCCCGGGGGTGCGGGAGGAGACCTCACTACTGTGGCATGCCCGCCAAACAGGCCCATCCTGAACCCAGTTGCAGGCGGATGGAAGCAGCCCAGAGCAAGAGAGAGTCCACAGAATCAGTGGCCATTTTCCTTTGGGGAAAAAAAAAAAGGAACGAAAACACTGGGACAACAAACAGGCCTGGGGCCCAAACAGAGGTTCAGAGAATGACTCAGCAGGCCCCAGGGAGGCCACCCCGGGGAGGCCCCGGCCCACCCTCAAGGCAGGGCAGTGACCCGCAGCTGCAAGCCCAGCTGCTCAGAAAGCTGGGCCAAAGGAGGCCTGGCACCTTCCTGGCTCCCCAGTGGCTGAGGGCGGAGCTCGGCTCGGGGGCCAGGGGCCCTGGGCATCACGTGGGCCTGTTTCTGGAGACATAGGTCGACGTGGAGCGTCCACATCCAGCAGCTGCAGCGCACAAGACGTGGTGCCTCTGGGCCCAGTTTACAGTGACATCTCCAACGGGGACAAGGCCCAGGAGGCCAGGTGCTGTCTCGTCCAGACCTCAGGAGGGGTGGATGGGGCCCTGTCCACTCAGACCCTCGACCGAAGGCCGGAGGCCAAGCGCTCCCTAGATTGGCAAGACTGAAGACAATCCACAGGGCAATCCAGCAGCAGACTCGCTCTGCAGTCCCTCGGGGTAAACGGCTTTTGTTGCAGGAGACAAACACCACAGGACCTGCGTCCACACCTGCTGCGTGCGAGCCAGGAGGCGGCCAGGGAGGCCAAGAGCTCAGAGCGAGACCCACGCCAGCTGGGGACTCAGCTCCCTCTCCAAAGACAGAGTTGGGCGGGTGCGAGAGAGCAGGAAGGGGGTACAGGAAGGAGGGGGAGGAGGGAAGCTGGTCAGGAAGCACCCACAGAGCAGACATCTACACGTGGACGCCCAACAGTCTGGAAGGGATGGCTGTGCCCGGAGCCGGGGACACGACACCGCAACCCAGCGTGGCAGCGGGCAGCAGTGTCACGCACAACGGACGCTCCAATGCGGGTTATCGACAGAGCTCTGTCCACTGGGCCCAGACACACAGCAAGCTGCCCCTGCGGGGCTGGCAAGTCAGGCTGCAGGCCGCTCCCAAACGCCGCAGATGTTCTGAGTGATAAGCGAGCAAAACACTCTGGGGAGAAATAAACTGCTCCCACAGCTGCGTCTTCAGCGGCCGTTCCGGGAGCTGCTCCAGCTAGATGCAAGATTCGACCTCGTGTCTAATGTAGACCCGAAATGTCCCCGTTGTAGGGGCTGCCTACCCGCACCTCCCTCCCCCACCACCAAGAAACTATGTAAGAGAATGCAGAGTTGCACACGTTTACTCCTTTTCCTCCCCTTCTCCATGCCTGGAAGGCACAAAGAGTGCTGCTCTAAGACACTAAAAATCTTTGTATGCAAAGTTGCAGGGTCCCATACAATACAGTGTTTTAACACAGACAACCCACCCTGCTCCAAGGACAGCCGCTCCAAGGACAGCCGGGGTGCGTTCTCTACCCTGCCAGGCGGGGCTCCCGGCCTCCTCCGAGCCACGCAAACAGCCCGGGAGGAGAGGTTCAGAGAGCGGACAAAACAAACAAACAAATAAACAGACATGCCCAGGGAGGGACGCCTGCCGGAGAAAAGTAAGTAAAAGGAAGTGCATTGAAAACATCAAGAGAAAAGCAGCACGGGGCTGGGGAGAGGCAGAGAGGAACAGCTTTTTTTTTAAATGCAAATCAATGGTGGGAAACTGCTGAAAAAGGCACAGGGGAAAGGAATCTGGAAAGTCAGGTCAGTCCCTACAGCAGTGGCCCCCCAGGGCTGCAGCCAAGCCAGGAGCTCCGTCTCCCCGAGCCAGCGCAGGGGCTCACCCAGGCCTGGGCACGAGCTCCTTCCCCGCAGGCACCTCCCCCTCCACCAGAGAGCTGGGGCGGGCAGGAATCCCAGCTAAGTCAGGAGACTTCTTCCACTACCAGAAATAAATGTATAGCTCTCCTTCTCCACCATTTATTTGAACTTTGACACATCAAAACAACTCTATACAGAACGCCTTGCTTCTGCAGAAAGCAAACAAGGTTGACAAGCTGAGTCTCATCCTGTCGTCCAGCCGGGCTGGGCGGGGCGAGCGGCGCCAGATGGCCAGGAGGCTCTGGCCGCCCAACCACAAAGGGCTCCGATTACCCCCTCGGCTCTGTGCCCCAAAGACGACCTCGCTGGTAGGCTCGGGGGAGGCGCCCGCAGCTGCCAGCCCAGGCGGCTCTCTCGGTCCCCGGGCCCACCTCCGGGACACCCCAGCGCCCAGGCTACCTGCTGTGAACGCACGCCCAGTGGGCTGCCAGACTCGTAGAAGTCAACGACTCTAAGAAGGGCCAGAGGGCAAGACTGCACAACCACAACACAGGGGGAGGAGGGGGAGGAAGGGGAGGGGAGGGGAGGGGGGGGAGGGGGGAAGGGGGGAAGGGAGGGGAGGGGAGGGGAGGGATGGGGCGGGGCGGGGCTTCTCCAACTTGAAAGTCCTGCACATCACCTGGGAATCCCGTTAAATGCAGGCTGATTCAGCAAGTGTGGGTAAGACCCCCCCCACACCGAGAGTCTGCATCTTAACAAGCTCCCGGTGAGGCCAGTGAGGATGTAAGATGCCCAGACACAACAGATGCAACAACACTGAGGGAAGAAACGACCACGAAGGCAAGTCACGGGAGGAATGCCCATCTTCACTGCGTGTCCGTTTCCAGGGACATGAGCTGCTCTCGTAGAGGAACGCCTTAATTCTGGCATCTGTTGGGTATTTTACTGCATCCCCCTGCATCCTCACAGGTTATTTTTATTCCCATCTCACAGCTGGGAAGCTGGTTTCCCTGCCCCTGGGGTATCGTCCAGGCCTCGGGTGACGCATGCACGGCAGCAGCACAGCCTAGGAGTGGCACGGAGGCTGATCCCGGAGGCCGACAATAGGAGGAAAGCCCCTGGCACGGGAGGCCCAGGGCAGAGGCTGGCAGGGAAAGGCAGATAACGACCCAAAAGGGATGCCACCGAACAGATGGTTTTGCCCCCTGGAATCACAACAAAATAGAGACCAAATGTAAACCCAGGCCCCAGAGGAGGAAAGGCGACAGGCAGGCACAGCGGCTCCAGGCACCCCTTTGTTTTTACTTAGCCTGGCCTCACCCTGGGAGAGAGCTTTCCTCTCCTTGCCGCAGACTCAATTTCACCCGAGAAGGAAGGCGTCAGATCCAAGAGAAGGGGGCACGGCCCTGAGCACCACAGAGTGCGTCCACGTTGGCGTCGGGTGGCGGGTGTCCAGGGGCAACCAGACATTGTGCAGGCGACCACTGCCACCAAGGCCTCAAGGGCCTGAGGGAGACCTGCCCCAAGGAGAGACCCCGTTAGTCCCATCTTGTCACATTCCTTCCAAAAGGTGTTCTGAGTTGGCAACAGAGGTCCAGGGCAGGGACCGACCAGTGAGGCGTCAGCATCGCAGGACTCAGTCACAGCTGAGAACGTTCCAGAGTCCACCTGAGCGACCCGCCATCGCAGAGACCCCGCCCACGGAAGTGAAGCGCCAGGGCTGCCTCCCCAGCCAGCCTGGAGCACGGAGCGCCTCCATCGCGCCCCTTCCCAACCTCAAGGCCCGGCGGTGCCACAAGCAGCACCCGTGTCAGCGCACCTGCCCGGGAACTCAGCTCTCTGAGTTCCCCACAATGTGCACTGGAACAGGGACACTCACGGGCGGCCCTGTCAGGGGACTGGCCTCCTCATCAGTGACTCGGCTGATGAGTCAGTAAGACGGACGGAGTTTTAAAGGGTGAAAGAAAACACTAAATGCAAAAACAGTAGTGAGCACTCGGGGAGTCCTCACACGCACGACTCGATGTCAAAGGCAGGGGCCAGGGGCAGAGCCGCACCTCCAGGCAGAGGCCAGGGAGCGGCCTCACGGGGTGACACCAGACCCCAGGAAGCTCATTTTGCCCCAAAACTGGGGGAGAAGCGAGGCATTGAGACGTCAAGGGGCGGGAGACGGAGAACAATCCCCACAACCACAGGCTGAAAGCAGCAGCTGCCGTTTGTGCCCACCCACTGCCGCCCACTCAGAGCCCTGTGCACCCGGCGATGGGGAAGGACCGGCCGGACAGCGGTCGCTCTCGGCGGAGGGGCCACTAGTGGCCGGGGGCCAGCACTCCAGAGGCGCCCGGAGCACACTCTCCCCTCCCCACTCCTCTCCACTCCCTCGGGGGCCACACACAGGTGAGACCTCTCATTCCCACTGTACAAGTCACCATTGTTATGATCCCATAAGAGGGTGACACCCTCTCCAACAGAGAGAAATAGCACCGCTGGGGAGATGGGGGACTGGGGGTGCAGAGGGCTGGGGGTACAAGGGGAGCTGGAGGCTCAGCGGGGGTACTAGGGGTACAGTGAGGGGGCTGGGGGTGCAGCCCGGGATGGGGGGCTCAGCAAGGGGGAGGCTGGGGGCACAGCATGGGCGGGGCTGGGGCTCAGCAGAGGGTCTGGGGGCACAGCGCGGGGCTGGGGTACAGTGGGGGCCCACAGGCCTTGGGCTCAGTGGGAAGCCTCCTGCCGTAGGGCTCCACTGGTGCCGCCCGAGATGCAGCAGCCCAAGATACAGCAGCCAGGGTGCAGAACAAAGGAGCGGCAGCAGCTCGGGCAGCGGGGGAGGCACAGGCTGCCGCCAGCAAGCAGGCTTTTCTGCAGCTGAGCGCTGGAGTGAGGACAGGGCACGCTGGGCCGAGCACGCAGGCACAAAGGACAGGGGGCCTGCAGGACAGCCACCCAGGCACGTGCCTGGCCCCCACCCAAGGGTGCAGCTGGGCGGAGGGCGCAGGCAGACCCGCTCCAGAGGCGGCTGGCAGGTGGCTGACAAGAAAAGCGCCGGGCCCAGCTGCTCAGAACTCCTACCCAGGGGCTTCCAGGCACAGCAATGGACTTGAGAGGAGAGGGGGAATCTTCACAGAGGTGCCCACAAGGGCACGCCCCTTGTGACCTCCAGGGATGGGGACCCAGGCTTGGCAGCTCACTCAGCACCAGAGAACACAGAGGCCCTGGAATGGCCGAGGTCGGTGCACCAAAGGGCCTCTATCAAGCACAATGGGCTCCCGCTGCCCGCAACAATGGAGCACTGGCCACCCCCGCTGGCTCCTCTCCCCTCAGGAAAGGCCACAAAGGGAGGCAGCAGGAAACCAGGGCAGAGCCCATGAATGGCTCCACTGTCAGCTCAGGCCCCACCTCCTCAGCCCCACAGGTCAGCCCGCCCTGCCACCCTCCGGCCACAATGGCGACCTCTGTGCTGGGGCCCAGCCCACACAGCAGAGCCTGGGAGGCTCAGGGCTCATGGGGCAACTGGAGCTGCAGGGGCCACAGAGGTGGGGCCGGCATAGGACTCACACCGGCCAGCTCAGGGCCACACCTGCCACCTTGCCATTTAGAGGCTATGTGCCAGCCAGCCTTAACATCTCCTGCCTCCTTCCACGGAGGGGAGGGTCAGGGTCATCTCAGAGGCACAAGGGGGCCACAGGATGGAAAACAGCCAGGACTCCAGGGAGGATCCCCAGAGAAGGCTCCAACATGCACCCTCCCTCCCCCACCATCCCAGGAAGGAAGACTCATGCGAGCTCAGGCCCTGCAAATGCTCTCAAAGGAGGCCCCCTGCTCACGGCCCATCTATTATTTACACCAGGTGCCGGCTACACAGGCTTTTAAAATCACAGGGCAGCAGTGGGGGCCCCAAGCAGCCTGGGGCAGCATGGGCTGACGGGGGCTGCAGAGCAGCAGCAGATGGGGACATCCCGGGCAAGCGACGGTCTAATGAGGCCGGGATGGGGGCCAGACCCTCACACCAACCCCTGGAGCCAAGGGAGAACTTGCTCTTCTAGAAGCTGATGCCCAGCCTCCACCTCCCACCCTGCCAAGTGCTGCAAAGCCCTGGGCAGCTGAAACCCACAAATGGGAAGCCCTTCCCCTCCCCAGATCCCATCTGGCTCGGGTGACCCTTCACAATCCTGTATCACTCTTGGGGGTGCACAGACCTCAGGGCCCACGGGACACAGCCAAGGCCACAAACAACAGGTGCCACCAAGACGGCACCCAGCTCCCCGACCGCAGCCCCTGCAGCCTCCCCACTGCATCCCCTCCAGTTCTAGTACCCGCCACCTGGACTCCTGCAGAGCCGTCTCCACCACAGACCAGCGCCCTGTGCACGGCACTCTGCAGTCTGGCTCGCAGAAACAAATACTAAAAGAAACTCGGTGTCCATCGACAGGGGCCGAAGTGAACGGGCTCACCACACAGAAGCACGGGGCCCTACTGAAAGGACGGCCTCACCGTGTGTGCTGGGATGGAGCAGCCCCCAGACGAACTTCAGAGCAGAGCAGTCAGAGCAGAACGGCGTCACGGTGCACCAGCGGGACAAAGAGGAGCGCGAGCTGCTCCGCTGGGCGCCCAGCATCTGCGACGGGGCCTCAGGGGAGCTGAGCTGCAGGGTCGGGAGGGCCGTGCTGACTTCCACTGTGCATCCTTATGTGCTTTTCACCATGGATGCATGTTCTTTAAATAAAGTTAAACCTAAAATGACATTTGAAATCCCTGAAGTTTGTAGCTGGAGGCACAGGAATTTTACCTCTACGTCTCTACTGGCAGTTTGTGGCAGAGGAAGGAGCAGCGGGAAGGAGGGGAGAGACAATGGAGGAGGAGGGAGTGCCGGCCTCTGGAATACAGTGAGACTCAGGGACTCAGAGGGCTTCCTGCTCACAGCTCCTCCCCATATCCCACAGCAGGAAGTTCCCAGGAAGATCAGAGCACATTCTGACAAAGGCACAGGCAAACGGGGACCACCTGCAGCCAGGCCACTCGGGAGACTGCGGACCCCCAGGTGCCCCCCCGTGGTGGCGGGAGGGGACTGAACACAGGCATCCAGGCATTGGCAGGGACCCTTCCTGGGGCCTCCCAGTCACCAGCGAGGCACAGGTCCTCAAGGCAGGAAGCCATCCCAATTCTAGCAGCTAAAGAAAGCTATTTCAACAGATTTCTAGGCCTGGCCGGACTCCAAGAACAGGCTAAAAACAGTTTCTCCAAAACCCCAATTCCTTAACCACTAAACTCCACGTGCCTTTCAGGAAATGGAAGCAGCAAAGTGGAGCTATAAGATGGGTGTGTGCTTACTCCTCATAAAGGACCCACGTTGTCTAAAAGCTCCCTGTAACTGATGTGACAATAAATACCCTGCATATCTCCTCCCAGTGACCCTCCCCCTAAGGAGCAGAGTAACCATCCCAGTCCTCCTGCTGAGGAACAGGACACAGGCCCCTGAGAGCCTTGATGGCCCCACCACTTGGGGGGCACGGAGCGGTTCAGGAACCGAGCTCTTCCCACCCAGCAGAAGCCCCCACCCCGTGCCCGGCGGCCACCCCAGCACAGAGATGCCCCGGTGCCCTCAAGCCCATATGCCCAGGCCACAGAGAAGGAAGGCTGGAGAGAGGGAGGGTACAGGCTTGGCTCCTCTATCCTGGATGATGCTTCCGGATGACTGCTCGATACCTTAAGGAACACACATGGGACCTCACAACAAGCAGGACCCTGCCGGCACTTGGGGCCTCACCCCTCAGCTGCTGGGAACAAGTTCCTGCCCCTCAGTGGGCCACTCTCGCCCAGAATCCTACTACCCTGTGTCTGTCTGTCTGTCTTCCCACAGAGCCGCTTCAGGACGACCCTGACCCACAGGGGCCCTGCGCCTGGGCCATGCCACCCCTCCTCCGGACCCCTCAGGAATGCGTGCCCCCCCCCACACCGCCTCTTCTGAGACACGCCCGGCAGAACGGATCTGTGCTCACACCACCACTTCTATCTCACAGGAAGCAGCTGGGGTGACAGGAGACAATGACTGTGGCAGGCAGGACGGCCACACAGCCGGGTTCTGTCGCCACCACTGTTCCCTGCAGGGGTGGAAGCGGGCTGTGGGGCTCTCGGGAAGGGGGGAGGGCCCCCAATCACACCCAGCAGGCTCTCGTCACACACCGTTCCCTCTCACAATAGCAGGTGGCCTGGTTCGTAAAAAGTTGGCTGCTGAAACCACAGCAGCCCCAAGAGGAGGAGACACACCAAACAGGGTCACTCATGCAGGGTCTGAGCAAGGAGAGAGGAGGGGCCATGAGAACACGGAGGAGCCCCATGCATGGAGGGGGAAGAACAAGGCTGGCTGGATGCAGCCGCCAAGGCCCTGGGCAGGAAGGAAGCCGGGGGTCCCCCAGGAGTGCGCCAGGGGCGGAGAGCTCCCAGAGCACCTCCCTCCACCAGCTCAGGTGAACTGGGCAATCCAGTCCCTGAGCCGGAAGATGGGGAGATCCACAAAGTCGTCAGACCGGTTTGCCTAGGATGGGGAGAGCAGAGAAGACAAGGTACAGAGGCCAAGGAAAGAGGGTCAGGCATTGGGAGGGGCTGTGGTCTGGCACCCCAGCCAGCATTGGTAAGCTGCAGGGAATGGAGTGGAGGCCAGGCTACTTCCTGGGTGCAGAGGGGCAGTCCAGCCAGCTGAGAGAGAAGGCGCAAAGGGACAGGAGCCAAGAGATGCTGAAAGGGTCTAGGGCTTCTGGAAACAAGGGCGTGACACCACTCATGAGAAAGAAGAGTGAGTGGAGACAGCTCAGGCCAAGAACCAGGTCAAGACAACAGCTGGCCTGGGGTCCTGACAAAATGGCACTGCTCCACCCAGCTCGGCCAGGCCCTGATGCAGAGCCTGACCTTGGTTCCTTCTCTGACCTTGCAGAGTTCGGTTTTAGCAGGAATCCTGCCAAATCAGTTTAGCCGGGATCCACCCCCCATAGCTGAGCAAATTCCTCACCCTCCAGTGGAATACCCCCAGGTAATCTCTGACCACCTCAGCGCGCCTTCAACAACAATCCTCTGAGGCTAGTGGGAAAGATCCACCCCACCCTCTTGGAAATCTTCCATCCACCAACGGCCCCACCTCTGTTCCTGGGCTATAAACCCCTACCTTTCCTTGTTGTCTCGGGATTGAGCCCACTCTCCCCTCAACAGCAAAACCCCCTGTAGCAGCCCTTACCCGTCTGACAGCCCTGAATAAAGCCTGCCTTACTGTTTCAACAGGCGTCAGGATCATTATTCCTTTAACAATGCAGACCCCACGTGTCCCTGGACCCCTCACCCAGAGAGGGAGAACCACCTGGACTGGGGCTGGAGCTGGCCTCCCCCACGGAGCCCCAGGAACAGACCCCGTCTGCCTGGCCCAGGGGCGAAGGGTGAAACCAGACAGCCAACCCACAGGCACGAGGGAGGTCACCTGGAGAGGAAACAGGGTCTCTCACAGCACTAGTCACTCCGTGGACACCTGGAGCCTGTCCCCGGAGTGGCTGGTGGGCAGCCAGGGGGCACAGAAGAAGGAGGTCTGGGCACAGTTGGGCGGGCACCCCAGATGGGGGCCCTAACACTCCTGCTGCTGAAAGGCCCACCACAGCCTGAACTGCTGCTGCGGGTGTGGGGCCCACTCGCCCTCCAGGAAGTCCAAACCTGAAGCTGAGGCAGACGTATTCCTCAAGCCCAGATCTCACGCACCCAGGGGGCGGCCAATGCTCTAAGTGCCAGAGCCCGCCTTGGGACGGTGCTTCCTGGGAGCGGGTGCAGCCCCTGCCCTCCCTGCTCAGACCACGGGGCGTAGGAGGCATAGAAGAAAGAGATTCAGGGGACACCCACTAACTCCAGCTGCCGGGAGGGCCCCTCTCCGGGCATCAGAACTAGGAACAGCTCCAACCTCCTTTTCTAAGGTTCCGTCCGGGGTCCTACAGAGGAGAGCAGCATGGGCCCCCACAGCTGAGACACAGTCAGGGAAAACCCAGGGAGGGGCACACCACCCCCCCCAGCCGCTGGTCCCGGCCCTCCTCGAATCTCACCCTGCAGGAAGGCCAGCTCCAGCCCCCCAGTTCCCAGGAGCAGGGTCTGAGGCAGCTCCAGGAGCTCGCCTCTCAGCTGGGGTCCAGAGGCCACTCAGAGCCAGTCGCCACGGCTCCCCGCCACCCGCACAGGCAGGAGGCACCAGGAGACACGACTGTGCCTCCAGCCCTCGCGAGGGCAGATCCCAGGCTCCAAGCCTTCTCCCTGGCTGCTTAGAGAGAGGAGGGACAGACCTCTAAAAGTGGGCAGTTGTAACTCCAGCCTGCCTAGGCCCCCTTCAGCCCCCACAGCCAGGTCTCCTGCCTGCAAGGGAAAAGCCATGGCACAGCACGGGTGGCCCAGCCCTGCCAAGCCTGGGGTGGTGGGGAGGAAGTGGGCTCCAGAATCAGCTGCTGGCGGCCCCTGGGCTGAGGGCTGTCACGGGACGTGGGACGGCAGCCCCAAATCAGCCCCACATCAGCATCAGGCCTGACTCGGGCTCAGGTGCTGCTTCTCAGACCTGAAGTGTGGACTGAGGCTCGCGGGACTGCGGGAGAGACAAGAAGGGCAGCTCCTCCCACTCCACAGACGAGAAGACCAAGGCTGGGAGGAGAAAATCACGGACCGTCTAGGTCGCTCAGCTGCAAAGTAGACACGACTCAAAAGCTGGCCCCACACTGTCCCCTCCACCAGCTGGACGGCGATGCTCCTCTTCGTAGCCCCTTGGCAGAGGACCGGACACCCCCGAGGGCCAGGCCCTGTGCTGGTCCAACACGGCCACTTGCCCTCATCTGAATCAACCAACACGCTGCCGACAGAAAACGGAGAAGAGATACTGCGAATGCCCACACTGACCCACTCAGAGGGGACGCTGCCACAACGGGGGCCCAGGCAGACCGGGCACGCAGGCCTCGACCAGGCCAAGGGCTCCCACAGCACTGGTCTACGCGGTCCCCTGGGGACTTGGATCACCAGCCGAGAGTGGGACCGCCATGGTAGACCACCGGCACATCTCCGTCTACTCCAGATGGGGAAGCAGAGACCCTGAAAAAGGAGGGAACGTGACCAAGAAAGTGAGTTAACCACAACACAGAAGAATGTGAGGTCCCACCACCTCCACCTGGAACTCACCCAGACCAAGCCGGTGCTGGTCAGACAGAAGCACAAAAGGCAGGCCCACAGCGTGGCCCGAGGGGGAAGGCAATTAACAAAGCGGTGCTCCCCCACCTCCTGCAGACCAGAGAACCAGCCAAGCCCCACACTCGAGCCCGCTCTCATAGGGTGCCATCCTGGAGGAACCTCACCACCCACCCCGTCCACACTCCTGGGCCTGCAAGCTCAGCCCGAGTCCCAGAAACGGAAGGGGAAGGGCGAGGCCCACAGGGGTGCCCCTCCCTGCTCCTGGCTGCCCCTACGACCCACAGCCAGATAGAGCATATAGAGCACGGGACGTCCAGGGCTGAGTGCCGGGCAGTGAAGGGAGCAGGGGTCTGCTCCATCCCCATGGACATGAACGTCTTTCCTTAAGTGCCACCAGGACCCAGCAGCAGGAAACAGGGATGGCCGTCCCAGCTCATAGCCCCCAGCACGGAGCTGAACACATGCTTAGTAAGAATCCCTGATCCGTGACTCACCGCTAGTCCTGAGCCACAAACAAACGAATGAACAAATGAAGGAGCCCAAGACCCCAGGAACTCAAGGAGCTTCCCCGGGACCAGAGGAGCAGTAGCCGGGCTCTCTCTGCCCTCACACGCCTTCTTGTCCACCGTCCCTCTGCCCCTCAGACGACATCGCAATTCACCTGTGACTTAAGCAGCGTTTCTCTAACTTATGACCAATGGGACCTTGGGAAGAAGTCACAGGGATGGCACCGAGGTGGCGTGGGGGGGGGGGGGCGTGAGTAACGTGCACCGGACACTTCCAACTCTCTCCCCACCCCCGAAGGTAAGTCTGGCCACAGGACGGCTCTGCCCAGCGAAACGCCACTTCTGGGCGGCCGCCGTGAGTGCCCAGGTGGGACCCGTCACACTCTCTGTCCCTCTGTCCAGGGGCAGGAACGTCCCAATCAATGAGCACGGGTCCCACGGTGAGACACGAAGTGGATATGTGACGGGTGTGGTGTGACATGAACCCGCGTTGCTGTCGGCCTGAGACTTGGGGAGCGTGCCCGCAGCAAGCAATGCTCCCAGACAGACAGGCGTGACTCATTCCCGTCTCCTCCGCCCCGGCAGTGTGGTCTCCCATCCAGCCTCGGGGAGACAAAAGCTCATCCCCAGGCAGCCGGCCGGGGTTCAGGGCACCTCCCTGACCCGCGGTCAGAAGCAGGGCTGCAAGGGCACCTGCATGAAGGGCTTTCGGGTCCCGCTGTGGGCCCGGCTGCCGGGTGTACTGACCGACTTTAACACAAAGGCCGTGTTTAACCAGAGAGGAAACCCGCTCACTCTGAGACCTTAGGAAGTCGCCCTGTGGCCTCCCAGGGCCGCAGTTCCTCATCTGCAAGATGCAATGTTAGCATTCTCCTGCGCACCCTGCGGTTTCAAGGGTCAAATGAGTCAATCCAAGTGACACTTCTGGGATAGCGCTGGGTCCCAGTCTCCGGGAACTCACCAGGATGACACTCAAGCCTCCCACAGAACTGCTGTGCGCATCTCCGCAACCTCCACAGGCTCAGACCCAGCAGAGCTTCCCAGCACTGGCGTAAGGGCGCCCTGTGGGCACGGCCAGCCCGAATTCTACCCTGGCTGACGTTAACTGAGCAACAAGTCAAAACCCCACACGCATAGTAGCCCTGAGCGAGGCCTCAGGAAATGCCTCCAGAACCAGGGCTTCCCGAATGCCCTGCTCCGGACTCCGCACCACCAGGACCTGCAAGGCAGGCCTCTCCACCCACGCGGCCCGAGCTTTGTCCTCCCAGTCCCAAACACGGAAGGGAGGCACCCTCACCTGTCCTGGAGGTTCACCCCCCCCAGCTGGTGGAGGAGGAGACACCCTGGGAGGCCAACCCTCCGAGGCCTCCTCCTCCCCTCGCCCTCTCCTCCCAGGGGCACGCACAACCTCGTGGAGCAGCCATGGGCTGGGGCTCCTGTTTGCTAAGCTGAGACCCAGCTCAGACCCACGAGCACCTACTCCACGTCCAGGCTGGCCTCCAAGACCACTCAGCTCAGAGCCGGTCAGGGAGCTGTGAGCCTGGAGCAACACTGGCATGCCACCGGCACCCCACCAGCTCCCCAGCACGCTGTGTTAAATGAAACGAACATCCCATTTTGTGGTCCAAGCAGTGGAGTTCAGAAATGTGGGGATGAAGAGATCAAGAAATTCTCCAACGGAACGTGGGGTGCAACAGACAGAAGAGAAAGCAATGACGGGAGGGGAAATCCCTCTGGTGGCCCAGGCTTCCAATCCTGACCCCAGTCAGGAAGGATGCTCAGGATGGGACAAAGCTTGGAGGCAGCTGAGAGAGGAGCTATAAGAGCATGTAAGGCCAAGACACGTATGGGCTTCATTCTGGGGGGACCAGGAACAAGAGAATCCATAGGAGGAAAGGCACCCGCCAACCACGGAGCTGGCCAAAGCCAGTGGGGACACAGGGGTGGTGGGGGTGCTCTGACGGCCTGGGCACCAGGTCTCCCTTCCTAAACAGGGAAGGGTGGCCTGAGCACTCAGCAGGCACCAACTTTTCCTGCTGTGAGGTCAAGGGTTAGGGAGAAGGCTACTTGTGAGGATCGGGCAGGCAGCTCCCCGCACTCCTATCGGCCCAAGGGCAACCCCCATCTCAGAAGGGAAGAAGACCCCCAGAGAGCAGACCACTCGGGAGGGCACAGCTGTACAGGCTCCAGTGCAACGCCCTGCACGCACGGACACCGCCGCACCCACCGCGCTGCAGTCGCCGGGCCAGGACCCGGCCCGCGACCCTCCCCACCCCAGCACGGACCGCTTCTAGCCCTGCGACCCGTGTCCCAGCGCCGCCGGGACCAAAGGTCCTACACACACCCCACACACACACACACACACCCTACCCCCTCGGATCCCTACCCTGCCCCGGCAGGACCAGCAGCCCGGACAAGACCGCTCCGCAGCCCCAGTTAGGTCCAGAGTCAGGCTCGGCTCCCCAGCTCAACCCCAAGCGCGCGACACGGGGAAGCTGGGTCACCACCGACTCCAACTCGGGCCGCCCCGCTGAGCGCACCTCCAGCGGGCGGGGCCGGGAAGTGACGGCCCTCCGGAACGCGGCACCCTCCACCCCGGCGCGAGCCGCGACGGCCGAGGTGCCGCGCTGGAGCCGAAAGGGCGCCCACCGCGGGGTTGCAGCCGGGGACAGGCAGCAGCACCCAGCCCGCGGCCGTCCGGCCCCTCCCCCGCGCACCCCACCCCCGCTCGGCCGAGCAGCCGTCCGGGGACGCGAGCAGGGCGCGGGCGACGGTACCCCGAGCACCCGCCGGTCCCCCGCAGCGGCGCCCCCGCCCGGGCCCGCCTGCCGCTCTGGGTCAGCGTCCAGGCCTCCCGGCCCGCAGCGATCGCGCAGACAAAGCCGCACCGCCCCCCGCACGCGCCGGAGCCCAGGAGCAGAGCCGGACGGGGGAGCGGGCCTCGTCCCCGGGAGACGCTCAGGGGGCAGCTTCAGACAATACGGGGCCGGGCCCGGCGGCCCGCGGGCTCCGCGCTCACTCACCGGGCGCGGCGACGGCGGCCCGGCTCGGCCGACGAAGTTGGAGCAAGTTGGGCGGCGCGGCGCGGGAGGCGCCACTCCGGCCGTCCGAGCGCGGGGCGGGGCGGGGCGGGGCCGGGGCGCGGGGAGCAGCCGCCGAGGGACGGGCGCCACTTCCCTGCGCCGCGCGGTGCGGCCCGCCCCCCGCGCACGGCCCGCCCCGGCTCGCCCCGCCCCCAACGCGCCGGCCCACCCCCGCCCGCAAACCCGCCACTCCCCCACCCTCCGTCCCCCGGTTCGCCCCGCCCCAGCCCCCCCCCGCGCGCCTGGCACCCCCTCCGCGAGCCCCTAACCCACTGGCTCGCCCTGTCCCCCGCGCGCCGGGTCCGCCTTCCGCGCGCTCCCAACTCCACGGCTCGCCCCGCGCCCCCCCCCCCCAAACCCGACTCCGGGCCCGCCCCCCGCTCCGGGCCCGCCCCGGCTCGCCCCGCCCCCACGCGCCCCCAACCCCAGCTCACGGCCCGCCCCCCCGCGCACCGCCACTCCCAACCCCCATCCCCCATCTCGCCCCGCCCCTGCTGCGCGCCAGGCCCGCCCTCTGCGCACCCCTCCACCGCCACCCTCCATCCCCGGCTCGCCCCGCCCTCCGCTGCTCCGCGCGCCCTGGTCCCCGCCCGCCCCTTTGTCCCGCTTCGGGCGGGGCCGGAGGCGGGGCCGCCCTGTCCCCGCGGGTGCGTGGCGCAGGCCCAGCCTGGCGCAGGCCCAGCTTGGCCCCGGCGGAGCGCTGGTGGCTGTCGGGCGCTCGGTGGAGGGCGCTGTGCGGACGCCGGCCTCGCTTCTGATCCGCCGGTCCCGAGCCAGAAGCGCGATTGTAGGGGCCGAGGAGAGGCGATACCCCAGGGGCACGGGGTGACCGGGTAGAGGGGGGCGCCGGGTTAGGAAAGATGGCTGTATTGCAAAGAGAAGGTGTTCGTGCCGGCCCTGGATGCTGGGGTGGGGAGAGGCTTCAAGAAAAGGGTAGAAATTAACATTTTCATATTTCTCTGCAAACCGGGCGGTAAGGACTCGCTCCTTCCAGCCTTGGTGCTAAAAATACCGAGCCTTCTTTGGACCGCCTGCTGAGATTGGTGCCTCACCTTCTTCCCAAGGAGATGGCTAGGAGGATTCTTGAGAGGACGGGAGGAGGGACGGTGGAGGGGTGTTTGCGCCCCCCCCCGGCTGGGTCTGGCGTTGGAACGGCCGACCTGTGTGGTCTCGGCCCGCCTGTCTGCAAAGCGAGGCGCAGGCAGCGCCCGATTCTTAAACCTTATTCGGTGGAGGGGGTCTAGGTGGTCTGCGATGCCGGGCAGCAGGAAACGCGGGACTGCTAGAACTGGGTTAGGAGGCTAGTTGCACCAGATGCCAGTAAACGCAGCCAATGGGTTACGTCCAATGTAGGGAGGAGATCTTGAAAAGGACACTGTTTTTTTTATTAAGGGGGATGCAGCCTGAATGTGATGCCCCAGACAGCTCAGGGACCTCCGTGGGGCACCTGTCTGTCCAGTCCCCGTTCCGCAGACAGTGAGTGCTTGATTGAGTGCCTGATCTGGGCCAGGCCCTGTTTTCATGTAAATGAGTAAGCGAGACAGCTGAGGACCCTTGCTTGGTAAAGCTTATTGTTAGCGAGAAGACAGATAATTGCGAGTTGAAGTGACCACTGGGACTGACCCAGGGGCTGTGATAGGGAATAAGGGCTGGGAAGGTGTCTCTGAGGAGCTGATGTTCAAATTGAAGTCAAAACAATGAGGAGAGCGCCTTGGGAAAAGCCCTGCGGAGACATCCATGTCGAGAGCAGTATGTGCCAAGGCCAGGAAAACGGTACTCCAGATGTCAAGATGCTGAGACAGAACCAGTGTGTCTGGAGAAGCAGCCTGGGAAAGAGAACCAGGATGAAGGGCGGAGGTGGGCAGGGGCCAGGGCGTGCACGGCTGCGTCTAGGAATGGAAACTTCTTATTAAACCATTGAAGGGTTTTATGCAGAAGACTAACATGTTCTGATTTTCTGCTGTGTGAAGAATAAATTGGGTGGGTGGCGGGCAAAAAGAAAAGCAACGAGACAAGTAGACTGTTGTGGCCGCCCAGGCCAAAGATAACCGCAATTTGACCAAATTGGTGGCCAAGCTGAGATGAAGACTTGAGAGATGCTATTTTCGACATGGACTTGTAAGGACACATGGATAGGATGGATGCAGGGGGAGGAAATGGAGAAACCACAGATAACTTTCAAGTTTCTGGCTGGAGTAAGAGGGTGGACAATGCCTCGTTTCTTGGATGGGGAGCCTGGAGGAAAGGGGCTCCAGCTCAGGGAGGAACATCGAGAGTTCTGATTTGGCCATATTGAGTTTGAGATGCCCGTCAGAGATCCTATTCGATTGTCCAGCCACCAGGAGCTGAGAAGAGAGGCCTGGACTGGAGGTGGGGCCTTGGGACGCATCATCTTACAGATAGTAAAGGCCATGAGATCTGAGCAACTCGCCTAGGGTGAGGAGGTAGACACAGAAGAGGAGAGGGCTCAAGAGGGACCCAGAAGAGGCGGGCAGGAGCCAGAGCAGGAAAGAAGACTGAGAAAGAGAGGCTGGGGAGGAAAGGGGAGAGCGCTGTATCCTGAACACTGGGGAAGGAACGTGCTTCCAGAAAGGAGTGGTCCGCTGTGTCATGTGCTACTTAGAGGTCAAGTAGAACAAGGAGGGAAGGACCCACTGACTCTGGCAACATGGAAGTCATCAGCTGACATGGTACGGACAGTGTCGCTGGAGTAGTGGCATGGCAGCCAGGCCATGGCAGAGCTCTCGTGTGTGGACAGTGTGTCTGACAGGGACCGGAGAACTGGGAGGGGTCTAGAAAGAATCACAGGAAGGTTGGCAGAGATGGCTAGGTGACCCTAACAGCCATTCTTCCCCTTTTCTTTCATCATCAAATTCCAATTCTAGCTGGCCCCGCGGCTTTCCCGAACGAAAGCAAGTTTCTCAGACGCCCTCGCAGCTAGGCACAGAAATACGCCTCGTTCCAGCCAACAGGAGGTAAGTGGAGGTGCCCACGTGCAGCTTCTGAGAAGCAGCTTCAAAGGGAAACGGTGTGCTCCCCTCGGCTGTCGCTCTTTCCCGCCCACTGTTACGTGTAAATAGGCAGCTGACGCTCCAGCAGCCATATTAGAGTTGGAAGTGGAGGCCACATGTTGAGGATGTTAGCGGAACGAGTTAGAATAAATCTGGGCTCCTAAAATTTGAGGAGCCACCATTCCTGCCCCCAGCTGCCCACCTCTTGACTTTCTATATGAGAGAAGGAAAGAAATTTCTTTCTTGTTTAATGCTCTGTTTCTCGCATGTCTGATTTTAACTTTTTTTAGAACACAGAGGGTTTTGTGAAAATATGCAAGTTCCTAGAGCAGATTTGCAGTGACAGGAGTGACCCAGGAGAGAAGGCAGGGGCGATGATTCTGAAGAAAAGGGGACAGGAGGTGGGATATGGGCACTCATGGAGAGGACGCCTCTGATAGAAGGATAGGTCCGCCATTATAAGGAGGGGGGTGGGGAGGCAGAGAAGATGTTTCCAAGGAAGGTTGGGATTGGAAAAATGATCATTCACACTTGATGATTTCTGCTTAATCCTGCCTGTGAAGGAGGTCGTGAGCTTGGAGCAAGGAGGAGGAGAGGGTGAAGCCAAGCTAGTGAACTGTGGACTGGGTGATGCCTCTGGGACACAGCTCCTTTCTGGACCAGTTGGCCACACTGCTGCAGGGCGTGAAGAGGGGGAGGGAAATGCCCACAGAGCCAGCGTGGCCTCCACTCCGCCCCCAACCAGGCCTCTCTTGCCAGTTACTGATCACACTCACCTGCCATTCGCAGCTGCCACGCGAGACCCGCTGAGCTCTACCTGACCCATTTTGACAGTAATATGGGGCGGCCTCAGAGAGCATCAGGGATACTCAGAGCAGGCCCACTTTATTTTCCTTTATTAAAAAATAAAAAGATTCGAGACACGCACAGTCCCAGCTCATAAAGGGGCTGTACTGTAACCAGTGACTTAGTTTCGGGGTGAAGCCCAAACGGTCATTGCCAAGTGTATAGCTGAATTGTAGCGCAGACTGCAAGCCTGAGGACTGGGATTATGGGAACAAGAAGCAGTCAGGAAGGAGGAAAAGAAAGAAGCTGAGAGTTTCTTCTCCTTTTCCTGGCCCCGAAGTCGGCTGTAAATAAAGTTTTAAATAGAAAAGCTTGGCCTCTATCTTCCTCTGACTTCCCCTTTACCGCTCTGTCCTGATGTGGTCTGGTCCCAGGGCCGCTTGTGCTCTTCTGGCCTCTGCTCTGCAGCCCCGCCTGTGTGTGGCCAGGCCAGGGGTGGGCACGGGGAAGAAGCTTGAACGGAATGGGGCCTTTGGAATTCAAGCTCTCCTAATCCGCAGCCTCTTGATCCTGAGCAGAAAGTTTGCATCCCTGAGCCCAAGTTTTCTCATCTGTAAAGTCAAGATAATAGTACAACCCCCCTCCCCCAAGCTTATAGTAAGAATCAAGTGAAATAACGTTTGTAAAACATCCTGTAAGGTGTAAGGAGCTCTGTATTTGTTATCCGGGAATACTGCCTTATTGGGGCCAGACTACCAAGGATCTTAGCATTAGTCGGGACTTTTCGGTTGGAAGTGAGAAAACCCCACTCAAACTAGCTTAGGTTACTGGAACGATAGCAGGTTGTTGACAGAATAAAAAGAAGAACTTGAAACCAGGTCGACTCGGGACACTGAGGGCTGTGAATGGCCTGATACACGTGGCCCATCGTTGACCGAAGTGTTCTGCAGCACCTGACTATGTTAGAAAGCAAAACTTCCCCAGGGCTCCCCACAGACTGCTGCTTATGCCTCATTATCCAAGTCTGGTCACACGGCAAGCCGTGGGTCCAAGGGAGGCTGGAAAATCTAATTAAAAAAAATTAGGTCTCCAAGCCTGTTTGAAAGAAGAAGAGAACGGATATTGAGAAAGCAGCACAGGGATGATAATTAAAACCACGGGAGTAGAGGAAATGATCCTGGGACTGGGAGATGAGAAGCAAAGAGGACCAAGGACAGAATCCTGAAGAAGACAAAATTGGAGGAGATCAGGAAGAGAAAGAGGAGCGGGACCAAGGAAAGGAGAAAGAGCAGCCAGTGAGGGACCTGCAAAGCCAGAAGGGTGGCGTGTGTGGAAGTCAAGGGAAACGAACGTTTCAAAAAGGAAGGAGTGATCCCTGGTCTCCAGCGCTCAGAGAGGGCCGGCAAGACCAGGCTGAGGAGTGACCACTGGGGTTGGCAGCCTCAGAGAGCTGCTCCAGTGGGATAGTGGAGTCAAAGCCAGCCACTAGTAAACTGAAGAATAAATGAAGATGAGAGAGAGGTCGTTAGCTGGAAGACTATGAGGGTGAGGGGTTAAGGGAGAGATTTTTTTTTTTTTTAAGAAAGCAGAGACTTGAATATGTTTAAATGATGAAGGGAGGAGGCTGTAGAAGAGGAGAGATTGAAGAGTCTGGAGGAAGAGAGATAATGCTTGCTGAAGAAGATGGGAAGGATCGGGGTTCAGAAGAGGGCAGTCAAAGACGAGGGC
This sequence comes from Equus asinus, assembly GCF_041296235.1. Taxonomy (NCBI): domain Eukaryota; kingdom Metazoa; phylum Chordata; class Mammalia; order Perissodactyla; family Equidae; genus Equus; species Equus asinus. Next base: position 95,206,126 of record NC_091791.1, read on the forward strand.
AGAGGGGCCTCCATGGCGACAGGAGGAAGGAGGAAAAGCTGAGTGAGGATGCGGATGTTTGTGCATTTTGTGGGGGGCCTCTGAGTGAAGGCTTCCATTTTTACTGCAAATGGGAGGAATTGTCACCTGCTGAAGGTAAGTGGGAGTGGGTGGGACCCAAGGATTTCAGAGAAACTTGGGAGAGAATGAAAGAAGCTTCTGAGGAGGACCAAGCGGGAGGGCCTGGGGAAGGATTGAGAGCTTAGCTGAGAATGGAGACTCAAAGTCAGAGTGACATCTCAGAATACACAGCCTTCATCAGTACTCGGCCGCTGGGGTTCCTACAGGCACAGAGAACAGAGAGTAGAATTGATCAAAGTTTAGGGTTTTCCAGGAAGGCATGATAGAAAAACAATGGTGCAGAGGCATCAAGAATATTGGAAAGAAAGCTCTTGAGGTGTCTCGTGAGTCTTGGCTGGTAGGGGGAGAAGTGACAGTGGGAGGGGCTGGTAGATGGGAGAAAGGAGAAGATGGGGCTGGGGGCTGGAGGGTCCTCAGTAACTGCAGAACACAGGTATGGTTGCACAAGGCTGTGGACAGACAGAGGCATGTATCCGTGGGAGTGGGTGTTCAAGATGGAAGGAAGGATCAGCGGCCCTCAAGGTGAGGAAGTCAGGCCAAGAGGCCAGTGTGAGGATGGGTCACCCCATGAAGGTATGAAGGACTCAGGGTGCAGGCACTGGCAGTGAGCCAGGCACCAACACCTCGGGAAGACCTTTCCCTCCAGGGCCAGTTTTGAATTAATGCCGCCTTTCTTGAAAAAGAAGTCAGGGAGCCCTGGGGACACGTGAACAGCAAAGAAATTGATTCCTGGGCCTGTCACCCAATGCCTGCCTTATTTGTTCCAGAACAATCTCTCTTAAAGAATCTGCAAACTTCCCAGGGCCTCTTGCTCCTGTTTGCGTCTGCAGCCTCAGCCATGAGCCCCCTGCCCTCCGACGGTGTCCTCTACAAGACCCTAAAGCATTGTGATGGGGCCTGTGTGTGAACATGAGACGCAGTGGAGCACATTTTCATGATGGGGGCTAAGGCTGTGTTCACAGGCAGTGGTGGCAAAGGGTCCCGTCGTCCCTCAGCTCAGTTGTCCCATCCATGAACGGAAGGTGGGAGAGAGGAAGTTTCAGTCAGTGGCCGCCCAGGGCCCTCTCGGCCCTGACTGTCTGTGAGTCAACCACACTGCAATTTCTGCAAATGGGGGAAGATGATTTTGCCAAAAAAGGAGCCCCAGATGAGGCCAGACCAGGCATCAGGGAGAGGGAGCAGATCAGAGAGGTCAAGAGCAAGGCCCGATGAGTCAGACTGCCTGGCTAACCCCTAGCTCTGCCCCCTAGAAGCCGTGTCCCCTCAGGGAGCTATGGGATACACACAGTGCGAAAGTCGCTTGGCAGCCTAGAGTGTTTCTTCTGGAATAATCTCATGTGAGCTGATCTTCACAAAGCCCCGACGGGTAACACAGACTTGGAAATGAGGCTCAGAGGGAGCTGCTCAGCCCACAAGTGACTAGAAGAACCAGAACTGTCGGCTCTGTGCCCAGACCTGAGTGCCCCGTTTGTCACCATCTCCCACCCAAGACTGTGCCCTGGACAGTCATGAACACAGAGATTTGTGGGTCTGCGCAGTCCCTGGGACCTCTGTGCTCAGGCCCTGCAGGAGGGGCCAAGAAGACCCCGGGAAGGGAGGAGAGGGCGTGCCCCCCGAAGCAGCATGGAGCTGAGGCGGGTCGCAGGCGTCACAGTGCCCCCGCTGTCCCCACAGCTCTGGGCTTCCGCGGTCCGCTGCGAGAGCCTGCATCCCGGGAACTCTCCGGGCAGCTGCCGCGCGTGCACACTGCCACCTCGGGGCGGGCGGCGGAGCATGGAGCCGGTCCAGCCTCGCTGTGTGCGCCAGGGAGGGAGGAGGGCTAGCAGCCCGTGTCTCCCGCCGGGCTCTCCTCCTCCTGGCCACCTTTCTGTTGTCTCTCCTCTTTGCACGCTCGGGAGGGACCGCATATGGCGCCCAGCCTCTCTGCCAGTGTCCTGATCTCCCCTCCTGTGAGTGCCGCTGCTCTTTCCAGACTGCACCAAGCCCCCTTCGCCCTCGCTCACCCCCGCCGGCTGTCCCGCCCCGGCGCACCTGAGTCTTCAGACACCGTCTGTGCCCTGGCCACAGCTCGTGTTCATCTCCAGAACGGATGTCTCTCCAAGCGCCAGCCCCGGTCTGGGCTGAAAATCGGACCTCATCATCCCCTCCCAAAACCCTCGGACGTGCCTTTTCTACGGAGGCTGACCAGGCCTGGACGCGGTGCCCGCATCTCTGACCACAGCCGCCCGCACGCCCGGGACCAGCCTGTCACCTCTCAGGGGCGGGCAGGCTGCCCCTCGGCACCAGGTGCTGGAATTTGATAGCTCAGCAGGGAAGTGCCCAAGGGCCTGAAGCCCCCTTTCATCGGTTCTGGACAACGGATGAGTGATCCGGGCTCCGGGCTCCCCGTGGGGTCAGGCAAGGCCTGGCTCGGACCAGCCTCACGGTTCAGTTTCTCCCCCACCCCTGCTCCCCTCACTTCTCGTACACAGAGCTCCAGATCCAGAGCCGCTGCTGTGTCCTGTGCACGTGCGTCGCCTCGGCCTAGAACATCATTTGCCTGTCCCCTTTGTCTGTGAGGATATGCAGGGAAGGAAGAAGCCCCTCAGCCCAGCTCCCCAGAGAACAGGCTGCACGTGCCCCCACGTTGCTGGCTCCCGGATCATCATTCACACCCCGACACTGGGGTCTCACTTTGCTTCTCCTCCGCCAGCAGCTTCTGCCCTCTGCCCTCTCTGAGAGGCACATTCGGGTACCCCAGGAGCGAGCTGCTGATGGCTCTGCTCAGCTGTCACCACCCCTTCTCAGGCAGAACCTTCCGGCAGGCCTTGCAGGTGCCTCTCCAGCCCACGGGTCGCTGACTTAGAGTCCAGGACCCACCGCTGGTCCAGCAGCTGTGCCCGGAATGGAGAGTTTGTGGCACGGAGCCCTGGTGAGGGGCCTCCGATGGGAGGTGTAGCATGACGTGCTCTCCGAGGCCCCCAGGACAGGGCAGTGACGCATGGGATGTGGTCACAGAACCTCTATTCCGTCTGCTGACTACAGGCAATAAGGAAACCAATTTAGATCCCCACATTAGCATTTGCAACAGGTTTGGGTATGAATAGGCAGATCCGGTTTCGGGATGATTATGTTCTTATCTGTCGATTTTTAAAGGCGTTTGAAACATTTATGAGACTGAATCATCAGAATTGGGAAGAGTGTAATTGGTTATATTTAATGTTTAAATGTTCAGAGACATCGACTTGGTTAGAATGATAAAAATTCAATTTATTAATTGTAGAAATAGTATGTGAGTATTGAGAGAGATGCTGTTTCCGTTTTCCTACCTTGGACGTTGAACGAGCTGTGGAACTGGCAACGTTTCTCTATGCACACACAGCCCCTCAGCCCCGCAGGATGCTGGGAGCCAGTGGAGGGAGCAGGATCTTGCTGTCTGTGCACCAGGGGTGGGAGGCCGTCTGTTCCGTGCTGTGCCCACCACCCATCTGGGGCCCATGGGAGGGGCTGCCCAGTACTCTAGGGTGAGGGTTTCGGTGCTGGAGGCCCCCTGCCCGCACCCACGCAGGCCTGCAGTTTGTCCCAGGCCCTCCTGAGTCACAAAGGCTGGGGAAGAGATGCGAGCCAGATATGGGCAGTGGCCTCTGCCTGGCACAACTTCAAAGGGTTCCTGCTTCAAAGGGGAGTAGCACCGCCCACTCCAGGAGCTGCCTGTGTCTCCAGCCCAGCTCCCCCGCCCCCTGCACCCAGGCCCCATCCAGATGGTGCAGGCCGCCTCCGCCTGCTCTGCAGTCCTGGGCACAGGCCTGGCAGCAAGGTGGGCCTTTCTCTACCCTGAGCAAGCCTGGCACAGTCACGAAGGCCACAAGGTGGCCGGGGCGCCCACGGGGTTCACAGGCTCAGGAGGCCTGGCTCCCTCAGGTGCTTGTCTGAACCTGCGTTCCTATCCAGGCCTCTGCCCACGCAGGCCAGCGGGGCCTCCCCTGCTCCTCAGAGGATGTGAATTTCCCACTGTTTGAGTCTCACACATCTGCAACCTCTCCGAGGGCGGGAGAGGGCGGGCACACAGCCTTCTGGCTGGTGACCCGGCTGTGGAGGTTTACCAGGCACAAAGGGCAGTGCTATTCTTATTACTGTGTTAAAAATGTGTAATTAGTTACTACATTCACATGGAACAAATTATGCAGTTTGAAAGGGCAGTAAAAGGGACATTTTCCTCCCACTGTGTCCACAGACACACCAGTCTCCTGCTCCTGGAAGACAGTACTGTTACCAGTTTTTCATGTATTTTCCCATCAATATGTCATGGCAGACCCTGCTGGTTGAACCCTCAAGTCCATTCTGTTTTCTCTTTTTAGGGACAGAAGCACCAGAGGTGAGCAGGGTCTGAGCCGTCCATGAGAAGGACTGCATTTCCCAGCCACCCTTGTGGTCATACACAGCCCTGAGCCCTGGCCAATGAGAGGTGAGCAAAAGCGATGGGTTTTTCTTCCAGGTTGTACCCTAAGGGAAAGAAGGACGTTTAGCATTTGACGAAATTCAACATCCTTTCTTGATAAAAACTCTCAACAAATTAGGTGAAATGATGCTGGCTCCGCGAGCCTAGGAGTCGAAAGAAGGATTTCTTTGCCTCTCATGGTCTGGCAGTGGTGCTCTTTTATTCAGAGACTAGCATGGAGTAGCATGGGGACAGGACCCATGGGCACTGAAGAGCTGCAGGCATGGGGACGGGACCCGTGGGCAGTGAAGAGCTGCAGCCTTGGGGATGGGACCCGTGGGCAGTAAGAGCTGCAGGCATGGGGACGGGACCCGTGGGCAGTGAAGAGCTGCAGCCTTGGGGACGCGACCCGTGGGCATTCAAGAGCTGCAGGCATGGGGATGGGACCCATGGGCAGTGAAGAGCGGCAATGTGTTGAGGGTTAGACCTAAATTTATACGGCATGGGTGTGTGAGTTATTTCTTTACAAGACAAAGGAAAGATGATGTAAAAGGTAATTAAATGGTATCAGTGCAGGTGGGGTCTGGTTATTGTGTGGTCATATAACTTTAGATATGAGTCAGGTCATATAGATCGGCATGTAGGCCAGGACACCTTGGGCTTCTCTCCCTGGTGCAGCCTTGATCCACATCAATAGGACCGTTCTCAGCATAATAAACGCCATATAGGACAAGCCCACAGCTAACATCATATTCAATGGTGAAAAGGTGAAAGCTTTTCTTCTAAGATCAGGAACAAGACAAGGATGCTCACTCTCGCCATTTCTATTCAACACAGTGCTAGAAGTCCTAGCCAGAGCATTAGGCAAGAAAAAGAAGGAAAAGGCATCCAAATCAGAAAAGAAGAAGTAAAATTTTCTCTATTCGCAGAGGACGTGATATAGAAAACCCTAAAGACTCTGCCGAAAAAACTGCTGGGACTAATAAATGAATTCAGTAAAGTGGCAGGACACAAAATCAACACACAGCAATCAGGTGCATTTCTACACACTAACAATGAACTGTCTGCAAGAGCGATCCTGTGGGCGCCCCATCCAACAACAGCAGGACACACATCCTTCTCAAGTGCCTAAAAACATTCTCCAGGATAGATCATAGTTAGGCAATCAAGTAAGTCTTAAGAAGTTTAAAAGAACTGAAATCATACAAAGTATGTTCTCTGACCACAATGGAATGAAATTAGAAATCATTAACAGAAGGAAATCTGAGGAATTCACAACTATGTGGACATTAAGTAGCATACTCCTAAATAACCAAGAGGTCAAAGAAGAAATCACAGGGGAAATCAGAAAATATTTTGAGATGAATGAAAACAAAAACACGGCATACCAAAACTTATGCAACCAACACAGTGCTTAGATAGAAATGTGAATGTGTAAACAGCTACATTGGGAAAGAAAGATCTCAACTCAATAACCTAACCTTACATCTTAAGCTACCAGAAGACGAAGAGCAAACTAAACCAAACACAATCAAAAGGAAGGAAATAGTAAAGATTAATGCCAAAATAAATGAAATATAGAGAGGAAATTTTTAAAAAGTCAATTCTGTGAAACAATCAACAAAATTGACAAATCTTTAGATAGACCAGCCCCCCCCCAAAAGACTCAAATTATTAAAATCATGAATAAAAGAAGGGCCACTATTATGAACTTTTCAGAAATAAAAATGATTATAACACGAAAAAAAGAAGGCAATCTCATGTACAGTAGCATCAAAAAACAATAAAATATTTAGGAGTAAATTTAACCAAGGAGGTGAAAGACCTGTACACTGAAAACTATAAGTCATTGATGAAAGAGAGTGAAGAAGACACAAATAAATGGAATGATATCCGATCTTCTCAGGTGGTAAGAATTAATATTGTGAGAATGTCCACACTACTCAAAGAAACCTACAGATTCAATGCAATCGCTATCAAAATTCCAATGGGATTTTTCACAGACAAAGAAAAAACTATCCTAAAATTTGCATGGAACCACAAAAGACCCTGAATAGCCAAAGCAATTCTACGACAGAAGAATAAAGCTGGGGGCATCACACTTCCTGATTTCAAGCTATGTTGCAAAGCTGTAGTAATCAAAATTGTATGTTATTGGCATAAAAATAGGCACATAGGTCAGTGGAAGAGAATAGAGAGCAAATGATATGATTGTCCATGTGGGTTTTTTAAAATAGATATTCTTTATCAAGTTGAGGAGGTTCTCCTCCATTCCTGTTTACTGAGAGACTTTATCATGAATGGATTTTGGATTCTCTCAAATGCTATTTCTGCATCTGTTGACATTGTTGACCTTAAACAAATGGCCAGTTATCTCTCCAGCAAAAATGGGCTTATTTGGGATCAACAAAGAATTGCAATTTGAGATCTGCAACCATGGTGAGCTGCATACAAAGTCCGAGGGACAAGGGGAGGAGAAACTCTTTTACAGAGTGGGAGAGGAAATTGGGAGGGCCATTGTAAAGAAAGAGTCCATTGGAGGAATTGAGAGTTCGAAGGACTGTGGCTTGTCATGGGCTGAGTTCTGACAGTCTCTCATTGGCTGAGCTCTTGCCTGGCAAGAGGGGGAGTCTTTCTTCGTCCTGTTTGGCTCTGCCATCATCATAGGCCATGACAGCTCCCCTTCTGGCCTCCCAACTCCATTTTAAATGAGGTGTCTGATGATTAATTTTCACAATATGATCATGTGATTTTTTCTCTTTACCCTGTTGATGTGATGGATTACATCAATTGATTTTTGAATGTTCCACCAGCCTTACATACCTGGGGTAAACCCCAGGCTGTGATGTGTAATTATTTTTATACATTGTTGGATTTGATTTGCTAATATTTTGTTGAGGATTTTTGCATTTTTGCACCTATGTTCACAAGAGATATTGGTCTGTAGTTTTCTTTTCTTGTAAGGTCTTTGGTTTTGGTGTTAGGATAACACTGGCCTTGTAGAATGAGCTAGGAAGTGTTAACTTTGCTTCTCTCTTCTGAAAGAGATTGTGGAGAACAGGTATAATTTCTCCCTTAAATGTTGGGTAGAATTCACCAGTGCACCCAGCTGGGCTTTGTGCTTTCCGTTCTAGAAGGTTATTAATTATTGATTGAGTTTCTCTAGTAGATATAGGCCTATCCAAATTGTCTCTTTCCTCTTGTGTGAGTTTTGGCAGATTAGGTCTTTCATGGAAATGGCCGGTTTCATCTAGGTTATCAAATTTGTAGGTCTAGGGTTGTTCATAGTAGTCCCTTATTATCCTTTTAGTGTCCACGGGATCTGCAGTGGCGTCCCCTCTTTCATTCCTAAAGTTAGTAATCTGTGTCCTCTCTCTTTTTTTCTTAGTTAATCTGGCTAGAGGCTTATCAGTTTTATCTTTTCAAAGAATCAACTTTTGGTTTAGTTGATTTTCCCTATTCATTTATCATTTTCAATTTCCTTGAGGTCTGGTCTAATTTTTAATTATTATTATTATTTTTTGTTTACTTTGGATTTAATTTGCTCTTCTTCTAGTTTCCTAAGGTAGAAGCTTAGATTATTGACTTTAGATCTTTCTTCTTTTCTAATATAATAGAATTCAATGCTGTAAATTTCCCTGTAATCATGGCTTTCATTGTATCCCACAAATTTTGATAAGTTCTATTTTCATTTTCATTCACTTAAAAATATTTTTAAATTTTTTCCTGAGATTTCTTCTTCGATGCATATGTTATTTAGAAGTGTGTTGCTTAATCTCCAAGTATTTTGGGATTTCCAGCTATCTTTGTGTTACTCATTTCCTGTTTAATTCCACTGTGGTCTGAGAGCAGACATTGTAGGATTTCTATGTTTTAAATTTGTGAAGTTGTGTTGTATGGCCCCAGACTCTGCTGTGTCTTGGTGAATGTTGCATGTGAGCTTGAGAAGAATGTGTATTCTCCTGTTGTTGGCTGAAGCAGTCTGTAGATATCTGTTATATCCAGTTGACTGTTGACTTCAACTGTGTCCTTACTGGTTTTCTGCCTGCTGGGTCTGTCCATTTCTGATAGACGTGTGTTGACGTCTCCAGATATAATGGTGGACTCATCTATTTCTCCTTGCAGGTCTATCAGTTTTGCCTCATGTATTTTGACTCTCAGCTATTAGCTGCATACACATTAGGATTGTTTTGTCTTCTTGGAGAATCAACCCCTTTATCATTATGTGAAGCCCGTCTTGATCCCTGACAACTTTCCTTGCTCTGAAGTCTGCCCTAGAGAAATCATAGCTATTTCTGTTTTCTTTGGATTAGTGTTAGCATTGTGTATCTTTCTCCATCCATTTATTTTTAATGTATATGTGTCTTTATATTCAAAGTGGGTTTCTTCTAGATAACATTCAGCTGGGTGTTGTTTTTTGATCCACTGTGACAATCTCTCTCTTTCATCAGTGTATTTTGAACATTGACATTTGAAGTGATTATTGATATAGATGGATTAATATCTGCTATGTTTGTTACTGTTTTCTATTTGTTGTCCCTTTTGGGTTCCTATTTGTGTCATCTACTTTTTTTCTGTCTTTGTGGCTTTAATTGAGCATTTTATATAATTCCGTTTTCTCTCTTTTCTTAGTATATCAGTTACCCTTCTTTTTAGTGGTTGCCCTAGAGTTTACAGCATGGTCATCACTTAACTACGGGAATACCTTCTGAGAAATGCATTGTTAGGCAATTTCATTATTGTGCGAACATCATAGACTGTGCTTACACAAACCTAGACGGTATAGCCTACTACACGGCTAGGCTGTATGGTACTAATCTCATGGGACCTCTGCCATATATGTGGTCTGTTGTTGACAGAAATGTCGTTATGCAATGCACGACTGTAAACATTTGCAACTAATCCAAGTCCACTTGCAAATAACACTATACACTTCATGTGCAGTGTGAGTACCTTACAGTAACAAAATAATCCTAATTCCTCCCTCCCATTCATTGCTGTCATTCATTTCACTTATAATAAGCATACACAAGCATATATATAAGCATATGTAACTGAATACAGATAGTCCTTGACCTACAATGGTTCAACTTTAAATTTTTTGGCTATACGATGGTACAAACGTGATACACACTCAGGAGAAACTGTACTTTGAATTTTGAATTTTGATCTTTTCCCAGGCTAGTGATGTGTGGTGTGTTATTCTCCTGTGATGCTGGGCAGTGGCAAGCCGCAGCCACGTGATCACAACAGTAAACAAGTGATACACCTATGACCATTCTGTACCCATCCAACCATGGTTTTTCACTTTCAGTACAGTATTCAATAAATCACATGAGATATTCAAAGTTTCGTATAAAATAGGCTTCACGGTAGATGATTTTGCCCAACTGTAGGCTAATGTAAGTGTTCTGAGCACATTTAAGGTGGGCAAGGACAAGCTATGATGTTCCATAGATTAGGTGTATTAAATGAATTTTCAACTTACGATATTTTCAACTTACAATGGGTTTATTGGGAAGTAACCCCATCATAAGTTGAGGAATATCTGTATATTGTCACTATTATTATTTTGAGCAAACTTATCTGTTAGATCAATTAAGAAAAAGAAAAATGAAAGTTTTTATTTTACCTTCTCTGATGCTGTTCCTTCGTTTATGTAGGTCTGGGTTTCTGACCTATGTGATTTTCTTTCCCTCTAAAGAACTTCCTTTAACATTTCTTGCCCAGTAGATACACTGGCAACAAAGTCCCTCAATTTGTGTTTGTCTAAGAAAGTCTTTATTTCTCCTTCATTTTTGAAGGATAATCTCACAGGATACAGAATTCTAGGTTGGTATTTTCTTTTTTGTCCCCGACACTTTAGAAATTACACTCTGCTCTCTTCTTGCTTGCATGGTTTCTCAGGAGGAGTCAGATCTAATTATTATCTTTGTTCCTCTACAGGTAAGGTGTTTTTCCTCTAATTGCTCAAGATTTTTATTTATTTTTTATTTTCTGCAATTTTAATATGATATATCTAAGTGTAGGGGGTTTCTTCGTTTTTATCCTGCTTGGTCTTCTCTGAGTTTCACGGTTCTGTGATTTGGTGTCTGACATTAATTTGAGGGAAATTCTTAGTCATTATAGCTTCAAATATTTATTTTGTTTCTCTCTTCTCCTTCTGTGGTATTCCCATTATGCGTATATTACACCTAATTTTCAGTTGTTCCACTGTTCTTGGATATTCTGTTCCATTATTTTCAGTCTTTTTTCTTGGCTTTTCAGTTTTGGAAGTTTCTCTTGAGATACCCTCAAGCTCAGAGATTCTTCCCTCAGCCATGGCCAGTCTACTAGTAAGTTCATCAAAGGCATTCTTCATTTCTGTCAGGGTTTCTTCATCTCTACCATTTCTTTTCTATTCTTTCTCAGAACTTCCATTTCTCTGCTCACAGCATCCATCCGTTCTTGCATGCTGTCTACGTTATCTGTTAGAGCCGTTAGCATATTAATCATAGTTGTTTTAAATTCCTGATCTGATAATTCCAACATCCCTGCCATCCCTGAGTCTGGTTCTGATGCTTGCTCTGTCTCTCCAAACTATAATTTTTGCCTTTTGGTATGCCTTGTAATTCTTTCTTGATCGCTAGACGTGATGTGCTAGGTAAAATAAATTGCTGTTAGTAGTCCTTTAGAAATGCGGGGGTAAAATTTAGGAATGTGTGTGGGGGAGAAGTGATCTACGTTCCTATGATTAAGTCTCAGTTTCTTAGTGCGCCTGTGCCTCTGGGCTGTGAACGTCACAAGCGTTTCTTAATAAACCCCAACCCACCCCTTCAGCTGGAACAGGAAGGCTAGAACCTGCTGGAGTTGCAGGTTCTCGGGTCAGTTAGGCTCTGATAAAACCCCATCAGGCTAGGCTCTGGTTAAGTGGTTTCTCCTGAGAGCAGCCCTTGTTAGGAACAAAATGCTCTGGTGTATTTCAAAACGGTTGCTTTTACCTCCCCCTACGAGAAGCAGGAGGGATTTTTGTCCAATATTTACTGTGAGAATCTCACAAAAGTGTGGGGACCCCTCCCTCCAACCCATGACATTGTCCCCTGGAGTTTTTTGACTCTCAGACTTGTCCACACTGAGCCTCCAGCAATTCATCAGTTATAGTTTAGGTGTTCCTATCCCAGCTCCGGTCCCCACAGAGCTTTCTGCACGTGGACCTCTGCTCCGGTACGTTGTGATTCTCTGTATTCACCTGTTGGTCTCCCCACTTTTGGGGGCAGCAGTCCGCCCTGTTACCCCACTTCTCTCATGGACCTAAGAAGAGTTGTTGCTTTTTCAGGTGGTTCCGTTTTTCACTTGTTGTTAGGGTAGGGTGTTAACTTCCAAACTCCTTACATGCGAGACCAGAAACTGGAGTTCTCATTGTCAACCTTTTATTGATGTGTAGGAACCGGCATTTGGAAAACCAGCCCTTTGTCGTGTGAGTTGCAAACATCTTTTCCCCGTTGTTTGTTGGTCTGTTGACTTCATTTGACTTGGATGGTTGTTTTGCCGTCTGAGCTGTATTATTTCTTGAGTGCCAGGCTCTGTGCTGGGGGCTGAGGACACTAGGATGGACAAGGCCAACATTTCCCTTCCTTCCTGGAACGTCCATTCCATTGATCCAAAGGAGGATGGGTTCAGCAACAACAGCACCAGATGTGAACAGATATCTGGACTCCTGGTTTGGTCCTGATGAAGGACCTATAGGGCCTGTGGCTACCAAATCTAGAACAGCCCCTACTGGGACCCAGAGAAGGAAGAGACTGGCCCAAGGTTTCATGGCAAATGGCGGCCCAGCTCCGCAGGCTTAGTTCAGAGCTCTTTTCTGTCAAAATGCTGCTCCTGATAGCTTTGGGTCTTGTAACATCATCTCCCCAGAACTCTGACTCCCCCTGCGGCCCCCATAAAGGGAGGGGGTAGGATCAAGATTTTAACTAACTCAATCTGTGCTGGGGGCACATGTGGAATAGGAAGTGGTACAAGCACGTCTTGCTGGATGAAAAAGGTGCAGTTAGAGGCATCGTCTGCTGGGAGGATAGGTCTTCAGGGCATTTCCAGGGACTCGGCCTCTCCTACTGGACACCCTTGACCTCTTGCCTTCTAATTATGGCCGGACCAGCCCTGAGTGAGTGCTTCTGTAACGAGAAACTTCTCTCATTTACTCTTTGGCTACTTTGAAGCAACGAAGGCAGGATAAATGCTTATTTCCTTTTCTTTATTTTCCAGATTTTAAAACAACTTGCTTTTGTAGCATCATTCAGATTCTTTCTCTTTATTTTCAAAGGGTCATTATGAATTCATGAATTTACACATATCTGATTTGTTTTAATCCATTGCAATTATTATTATTAATGCTCAAATTGTCCCAACTTTAGCAAGAGAGAAGCTCTTCAAGGCAGCTCCTGAGTCCTTTCTTTCTACAAGCCTTCAGTGGTCTTTGAGAGCTTGCTTGCTATCTGGCGTGACAAGATGTTCCAGGTTCATATTGTCTATTTTCTGCCCTAAGCCTGCAGTCAGCCATTTCTCCAAGGAGTTCCTTTGGTATCGAAAGACCACAGTCTGGGCCCAACCAACCTCTTGGGAGAGTTTGTTTCTTCATGTTTCTTGGCTGAACAACGTGGAAATTAGGGCATGGGTGTCTCTTGCCTAACTCCAAAAAAGATACTCTGTCCAAGGCTTAGATATAAAAATGGAAAACTTGTGCTTCTCTAAGATTTCACAGTTGTTTCTCGATTTAAGGCAGTGGCTTTCCGCTTTGCCTCCAAGTTAGCATTCCCTAGGAAGCTTTAAAAAATGCTCATGCCTGGACCCGTCCCCAGAGATTCTGGTTTCACTGGGTTAGGATTTGGCCTGGGCAGTAGGATTTTTTAGAATGTGAAGCAACCAGATGGTTCTCACCCTGGCCCCACGTTGCTGATCATTCCATATGTGTTTTCACACTTTACTACATATGTGTGGGGCTCCAAACAATACTTTGTGCATGTCTTAAAAATGTATGTAAGTTGTACCCTACCGAGTGCACCATTCAGAAGCTTGTTTTTCACCCTAGTTTTTGTTGACGCATCCGAGTTGACCCTTGTCCCTCTGGTTCATCCACTGTGACTGTCGTAGCCCATTAAAACCTTCCCTTATCCTGTCATTTTCTGCTCCCCTTTACTGCAAAATTCATGTGCAGTTCAGGCCAAACAGAGAGTCATCCTTGACTCGTCTTTCTCTTCTATCCCACATCCAAGTGTTGAGGAAATCCTCTTAGCTCTGCCTTCAAGTATCATCTGACAATTTCTCACCAACTCCACTGCTACCAGCTGGTTCCAGCCACCATTCTCTCTTGTATGAATTACTGCAGTAGCATCCCGAGTGGTCTCCCTGGGTGGAAGCGTTGATGCTCTACAATCCACTGTCTCCAAGTAGCCAGAACAATATACGTCAGATCATGTCACTCTCTTCTCAAAACTCTCCAGTGGATTCCTGTCTCTCTCAGTAAAGTTCAGTTCTTACCATGGCCTGCCAGAATCACGTGTGCGCATCTCCACCATCTCACCACTCTCTGACCTCATCTCCTGCCTCTGCCCCCTTGCTCACATTGCACTAGCCATACTTGCTTCCTTCTTGTTCCTTGAAAGTAACAATCCCCTGGCCTCTGGGCCTTTGTGCTTGCTGTTTCCTCTGTCTGGAATGCTATTCCTCCATATCCCTTGAGACCTACTCCCTGACTTCTTTCAGGCGTTTGCCAGAATGCCATTTTATGAAAGAGGCCCTCCCTGGCCGACCTGTCTACGGAGTACGCACACCCCGTCACTCCCTGTGCTCTTACTGACCTGTGGGGACAGCTGACTCCTACCCTTAACTAGTTCGTGGGGTTGGCCCACACCGTCATTATGTAACACAGAAAGGTGACTGGGTATATCTAGGAAGGACCATGTCCTTGAAATGATCCCCCCCAAAATCCAGGGCTCGTTCTTTCAATTGCTTAGGAAACAAACCCTTCTCCTTTAAACCTAGAAAGGATTTGAGGAGTTAAACCAGAACAGGACAACTTTTCCTTACCCCTCTGTCCCAAACATAAACTCACAAATACGCACCTGCCTACTCACCCTGGGACATTAGCAACAGAGAACGGAGGGACCAGAGGCGGGACTGCGAAGTGCTCAGTCTGCACCCTCTGATTACATCTATGCTCCACACTCACAGCCCCTACAGCCTCTTCCCCAGGCTCACCTTCCCCACCACACCCCTTCATCGCCCCAGGATATGCCTGGCTCTGGAAAAAGACAGAGAAATGTCCACAGGCACTGCTTTTATCCCCCAGTAGAGCAGTCATTTAATTTTAAGATCCTCATCAATGTGAAAAGGAAACTGCTCTTGAGAAATCCGTGTTTTAGGGAAGAGGACTCGGAATCAGATAAACAAAACAGACCAGACCCCTCCCTGTTCTCCCACACGGACTCTTTACTGTCCCTCTGGCTACACCTGGGTTCAGGAGCTTGATCTTCCCTGAAATGACCTCTTTACCCTGCCCTCCTATCCAATCTTCTCTAGCTCCAAGGTTCGGTTCTGGCCCAGGCTCCCCCCACGTCCATGTCCACACCATCTCTGACCCTTGCCACCTGTCAACCAAGGGAAAATCACTACAATTTAAACAGCAGGTATTTATTTGGGCAATTAGAATTGTAATTCGGGAGACACAGATTCAGGTAGAATCCCCAAACACGCTTCAGCTACAGGACAGGGGCTGAGGGTTTTTATGGGAAAAGGGAGAATGAGATGAGTTGTACTAAAGAGTTCATTGGTTTTCAATGAGGTAGGACTAGGTTTGTACTTCATAGGTTGCCTTAAGATTCGGTCATCAGGCAAAAGGCTAGACTTGCACTCCGCTGATTGCTTAGTGATTCGGTCATCAGCAAAGTCCAGTTTGATCAGTCCTTACAAACAGGATATTCTCGTCCTTATCGCCTTCTTGGAATGTTGGCAGTTTGGAAAATAAAGAAAATAAGATGTGCAAGACAATTCCTCTGAAAAGGCTGGCTTGGCTGTATTTTAATATGGCTCCACTCATGTCATCTTTCACATTCCCCTCTTGATCCAGATCTTTCTCTGAAAGCATCACTGGTCAAACATTGGAAAGCATTGCTGATCAGCCATCAAAGGATCATTGGTCCCTCCTCACCAGGAAGGCTAACGCCTAGTATGTCATGTCCCACATAGGAGGAAACATGGTTTCCTTAGGAGCCACAGGCCACATTTGAGCAACAAGAGGGCCAGGGCAGAGGATGCCTCTGCTGTCAAGTTCTTTTAAGGGTAAACATCTCCTGCAGCTCCTTGAAGTTTCCCACTGAAGATTCACAAGCCTTAGTAATCATTTCAAAGCACTGAGTGACCATTATCGCAGTGGCATTTTTTACAACATCCAGCTATGCAAAGGAGATAAAATTTACAACAATGAGAATTCCTGTAATAACAAACAGAATGCTAAGTCCCATTTGGAGATAGACGTGAACCAGGAGGAAATGCCTGGGGGCAGCAAGCTAAAGAGACTGAAGAACCCAGGGCGAAGAACCCAGGGCATCAGTAGGCACTACATTGAACCATTTGGCTTGTGCCCGAATTCTGCCTTCCCGAGGTGTTTACCCAACTAAAACAAGAGGTACTTACAGCAGTTACAAATGTTAGCTCTGAAATGCCTCGGGGTTAAGTTCTAGACACTCAGCACAAGGAATTAAGGGAGGAGTGGCAGAGAGCTTGGCAATTAAATGTACTAAAGGATCTGTAGATTCAGGCACAGGTTGCAGCTTCTGATGACAAACCCAACAGTCAGAAAGATTTCCCGGGGCCAGCCTGGTGGCGTCGCAGTTAAGTGCACACGTTCCACTTCTCGGCGGCCAGGGGTTTGCCGGTTCGGATCCCGGGTGCAGACATGGCACTGCTTGGCACGCCCTGCTGTGGCAGGCGTCCCACATATAAAGTAGAGGAAGATGGGCAGGGATGTTAGCTCAGGACCAGTCTTCTTCAGCAAAAAGAGGAGGATTGGCAGTAGTTAGCTCAGGGCTAATCTTCCTCAAAAAAAAGAAAGAAAGAAAGATTTCCCCCTTTTGTAATAGACTGGGAGATGTGGAGGGAATAAGGCAAGAAGCAACAGTGAGTAAAAGGCACACAGGCCTGGTCTGGCCATCCTGGGAAGCCGTCTGCCTTGGACTGGCTGCTTCTCTTCCTGGTCCAGTGGATGCGGAGGCCTCCCGCGCTTGTGCAGGACTGATGTCAGGCGGAGCCTTCTCTAGCTGCGAGATGTGTCTCTAAGGTTCAGTGCCTTCTAGCTGTGCAGCAGGGTCAGTGGTCAGGAGCTCATGGTGGGGTCCTTTCCAATGGGACTCAAGGGCTGTCTTCTGATGTCACTTCCAGAATATCAGTCACCAGGCTCTAGACTGTGACCAACAAGACCCTACATTGGGAACCAGGAAAACGTCTTTAACCAAACTGTTGATGATGAGCTCAAGCATAAGACATTAGAGACTCACAGTAGCTGGTGATACGAGCATGAGACAACAAGCGATCAGCAGAAGGTTGTGCACCAACAGGCACTGACCTGCCAGTGACCATCCCACGTAGGGTCACTTCGTGTTTTCCAAAGGGGGCACTGCAAGCAGCAGCGAGACCAAAGGCAGCACCTTAGGCCAGCGGCGTGCAGTCCACGGGTGTATAACAAAACCTCCAAGACAATTAACAGGACCAGAATCCAACATCTACAAAGATGCAACAGAATTTTCCTCTCCCCAATTACCCTCGTTTTTTTTTTTTAACCAAAGATAATCACAGTAAAACTATTTTTTTTTACATTAAAAACTTGGCCTGATTAAATGAAAATAAGAACACTCACTGAGAGTTTCTGAATTCTGAGGGATCAGGCAGGAGAAAAAGTAAATGTTTCATTTTTATTCACAAAGGTATATCTTACCAAATTGTTGATAGCTTAAGAGAAAAGATTTCTTCAAACCTGGAAAAACAGAACATTAGCACCCCTCCTCAGTTCATTAGTCCCAAGTAATTTTTATGTTCTTGATCTTTCGTTAGAGGTTTTACGAAGCCATCAGTTTCTCCGTTAGATTTCTGTAAACTCTTACCCAGTTCAGTTTTACGATCTGAAAGTTTACCAGAAACCTGTCTTCTAGAGTAAGTGTCAGAGTCCTTTCCATGAATCTCTCTGAAGATGAAACGTATTTGCAAAAGCATCAGATTAAAATTAATAACTGTCAGTAAATGACAAAAGACTTAAAGGGGCATGGTTAAAGATCTGATTAAAATGCAGTTGACAAGGAAATCTGGTTATTTCTATGACGTATAACATTTTAAAATAGTGACTAGAATTATGACATTATACCAGGACATATCAGAATTTTAGGAATTTTATATAATTTTTAAAACACTTATTTTAATACCATTCACCCTTAAAAATATAACCTAAGAAGGTTTATCATCATTTGACAGTGCTTCCCATGTAATTTAACATACCAAATAAGCCTAATTAGTTTAATAGCTCCCTTTTTATATGAAGAGAGAACAAATTCTTTGAGAGGTCTCAGGGGTCTACTGGAAATTCTCAAAGTTACTTTCAGGTCAAAAGAAAGACTTTAAATAGGATTTGAATTTTGGGGAAGTTTGTCGAAAATATCAAAAGGTTTTAAAACACTTGGGCAAATAGGATCATAGATCACTGTGAAACAAAGCTTAGCCATTGAACCAAAGTGACAACAGAAGATGCTAACAACAAGCAGAGAGAGTTAAACAGTTAAAAAAACAAAAAACCTTAGCTCTCTAAATAGAGAGGCCTCAGCTTCTTGAACATAGGAAATTATTTTCTCTCTCTCTTTTCTTTTTTAAGGAAGATTAGCCCTGAGCTAACTGCCGCCAGTCCTCCTCTTTTTGCTGAGGAAGACTGGCCCATCTTCCTCTATTTTATACGTGGGATGCCTACCACAGCATGGCTTTTTTCAAGAGGTGCCATGTCCGCACCTGGGATCCAAATCCGTGAACCCTGGGCCACCGAGAAGCAGAACGTGCGAACTTAACCACTGCACCACTGGGCCAGCCCCCACAGGAAATTATTTTGACAAAACATAGAATTTCTGCCTTTTAGGTAGACTTACTCAAAAGAAAAACATTTCATAATCTCTTTATCAAGGGCAGACCAGAAGTCCAGAAGAGAGAAACCCAAATTCTAATTTTGCACCAACTTCCTTTGATATTAAAATTCACTTACTTAATTAAATTCATTTCAGTCTTAGCCAGTCTGACCATGCACAAAACCTTTTCTCAGGGTTCGCCTTCCACAAACCTATAAACTTCTTTTCTACATTCAGAATTTGTCCCATGCCCTCCCTCCTTCCTAGCATCTCCTTAGGACAAAAATTACTTTCTTCTTTCCCATAACCAGTTTTACTTTAGGACAAATTTACTTTCTTAACAAAACAAACAAACATATCTCCACTCCTTATACCTTCTTTACTGAAAACATGCTTCTTACTTTCCTTGTATACAGAGATGCTTCCCTTATTCTTACACATTAGCACTCTGTGCTTGGCAGACTTATAAATACTGTCTGTAAACACGTGCTTTCTCACAGAAAATTCCTCAGCATGGCACAAAGCATGTGTATTAATAAACCCAAATATTTTTTAGCTTCTCTGTAATAAGAAGCCAAAGGCAGATAAACCTATGTTGAGTAATTAATGTCTAATATTTTATCTTATTTGGAAATGATCTAGATACTCAACAAATTTCCATCATTTAACTTAATTGAGTAAAACCGTAAGGTTTCAAGTTACCAAAAAGATTTTGGAAGATTTTCTAAGTACATATACCTTAACACATAATTATTATTTAAAAGTTCACCTAAAAACCTTTTAATCTTACTTACAGCTATTTAGTTTACTTGTTCCCAATAATTATATTTAGGTTACCTACAAAAACTTTGTGAGACATGAGACAAAGTCAGCCATCAATTTTTTGGCTGTCAAATTTTATAACAGAGATAATATAAATTTGTTTGACTTTTAGTAAATATAAGTAGAACAAAATTTAACTTGAAAAAATTCGGGTTGGTTTCTAGTATATTTAGAAATAATTTATATAAGCACTTACTTTAAGCCAATTAAATAAAGCCCTTTCAGAAATTATACCCTCCAGAGGTAGAAAAATATCACACATATATAACATACATAGATACATAGACAGATGCAAGCAGAGACCTTAAATAGTTTTGTTTTAAAATTTTACCCAAGAGACAGATAGGATAATGCAAAACTCAGTAGTTTATCAAAGCACAGTTGGACCCAAGCTGTGTTTCTGACAGATAGAAGAAAGTAAGTTTATCTGCGTGGATAGCCAAAGCTTTTCTTTTCTTTTTTTTTTTTTTACTAATAATTGTGGATAAAACACCTAAGATGCTAGATTTGGGGCAAGGGTGCTTCTATAGCTGTTTGCCTCTAGAACTGCATTTCCAGTTTTGCAAAGACTTGTGCGATAAGGACAGTCGCTCTCAAGTCCTTAGAATCTGGGTTGTAACTTAAACGACATCCTAGGTTGATCAGCGCATCCAACTACATCATCGTAATTTGCTTCTTTCCCTCCGGGTACACAGTTTTATTTTAACTTAGGGAGGAAAGCCATATATATGAAAAAATTCCTATCAGGCTCTGAACATCAGCTTTCAATTTAGCCACACTTCTGATCATGTTACTAAATCCTTTCAAATATCTTGTCAGGTTTTAGCCAGGACAAAAAAGTCAATATTTCTGGCAGTAGTAAACAACTCCATTTTAAATTTTAGTTTCTCCTTGACTGTTTAAGGGAATAATGTAGCAGTTTCCCAGAAAATCTCTCAGCATCTGGTTAACTCTGGGAGGGGCTCATAGGGGGCCTTCCTTCAAAGGTAGATGTGGGGTGTCTGTGAAGCCATTAACTGAACGGACTTTTGTTTAGTCTTTCTCTTAGGTACCTTGTACATCTTAATTTTTCATTAGCTTTTTTTTTTTTTTAGATTTTTTAATTTTTTCCTTTTTCTCCCCAAAGCCCCCGGGTACATAGTTGTATACTCTTCATCGCGGGTCCTTCTAGTTGTGGCATGTGGGATGCTGCCTCAGCGTGGTTTGATGAGCAGTGCCGTGTCCGCGCCCAGGATTCGAACCAATGAAAGACTGGGCTGCCTGCAGCGGAGCGCGCGAACTTAACCACTCGGCCACGGGGCCAGCCCCTAGTTTTTCATTAGCTTTTTGCAACAAAACTTTCAGTAAGTCTGTTTTGGAATTTCAAAGTCTTCGCTTTAAGTGCAGTTCTCAAATGATCTTATCGAATTGGAATGTCCCTTGTCATGGCCAATGTAACTCCCCCGAGGCTGGCGTAGTTTGGTAGGGCCCTACTGCAAATGGCGTTTCAGCCCCCATTTCTGCCCAGCCATATCTGGCCACAAAAGGGGTGCAACCCACACTTCTGTCCAACTGTATTTTGGCCCCCAACCTCATGGTTACCAAGCCAAGCTCTCAGGACACAACATGAGCTTAGTAACGTATTGCTAGGTGTTTTTTTTTTTTTGTAATTATTTATAGCTTCTGGACCATAATTTTTAAGCATGTGTGCCAAAAGGTGGCGTGCTTGACTCTTTAGATATTAAAGATTGCATTTAATTTGTCTGGCTCATGGTTCTCAAATCTAGTGCCCAAAAGACAAGTTTTGGAAGCTCAAAGGAGCCCCAAAGTGGCCACTGTAATTTTGAATTATCTTCAGTATTACCAGTCAAGTAACGGGACAAAAACTTACAAGAGGAAGGATGCTAGTCCTTTAATATAAAACCAGCTGGAGTTCCCAAGGAAGGCTGATCATTTATGGTTGTTCTGGAGCAATTATTCTCCTTAGTTTAGGAACGGCTGTTCTTGGATGACCAAGGCCGGAGGGTACGTGTTCTGGGTTGGGTATGTGCTGCTTGTGAGGACAACTTCCCAAGGTGTCACCCATGGGCCGCTGGTCTCTCTCTGATGTGTCTCAGGAAACCCTGGACACTAAGCAGTGTCAGGTTGCTCAGCGTGCTAGGACGACCAGTCCTTGACGTGAATGTCCCGGACGAGCGCACGGAGCCCCTCCTGACCCAAGGACGGAGTGTGTCCTTCAGCTGGAAGGCCCTGCGAGACGGCCGCACGTCGTGGACGGAGTCCTACCACCTCCGCTAGGGTTCTCGTCACCTACCTACAGACACCCCTCAAAGGGGTCAGAAGGAGCGATGTCTCTTCTTTTCAGCGTCAGAGGACCCTCATGTGGATGATTGGAGAAGCGAAGAGGTCTGCACTGGGTATCAAGAACAGCTGAATTTCAGATTGCAAGAGACTGTGGCCACTGTAACAAAATGAAAAGCGAATAGAGCTACAACATTCACCACCAGAAGTCCTTCAACTCAGATCCTCCGCCTAGTGAAGATGAGGATGGAGTACTCCCCTCCAAGAGGGAGGACAGCACCGGTTAGTCCGCCCCAATAGAATCTAGTCTTAACCTCAAGGAAAGAAATAGGAAGCTTGGATCCAGGAGAACTTACAGCCAGAGCTCAGAGACTCGCTGGTGGAAATGCTAGAGAACAAGGGCCTGTTGGAGGCACCTCCCGCGTGACCGAGGTGGTGCCAGGGCCCAGGGTCAGCTGCTCTGGATCCTGCCCACTGTGCCAAGACATGTCAACCAAGGAAACATCACTACCATTTAAATAGCAGGTATTAGTTTGGCCAATTAGAACTGCAATTCAGGAGACAGATTCGGGTAGAAACCCAGAAGATGCTCTGATTAAAGGACAGGGGCTGAGAGATTTTTACAGAAGGGAGGATGAGGTGAGTTGTATTAAAGAAGAGTTCATTGGTGTTAGATGAGGTGAGGCTGGGTTTGTACTTCATTGATTGGTTAGCCATTTGGTCATCAGCAAAGTCCAGTCCTTACACACACGATATTCTTGTCCTTACCGACTACTTGGAATATTGGTGGTTTGGTCCAGTTGGAAGGTAAGGAAAATAAGATGTGCAAGGCAATTCCTCTGAAAAGGCTACTCTGGCTCCATTTGTGGGTGGGTGTGTGTGAGGAAGACTGGCCCTGAGCTAACATTTGTGCCCGTCTTCCTCTATTTTATATGTGGGACGCCTGCCACAGCATGGCTTGATGAGCAGTGTGTAGGTCCGCACCCGGGATCCGAACTGGTGAACCCCGGACTGCCCAAGCGGAGCGTGTGAACTTAACCACTACCCCACCAGGCAGGCCCTCTGGCTCCATTTTAATATGGCCCCACTCATGTCATCTTTCATACACCTACAGACTATTTTCCAGAACTCTTCAGAGATTATCAGAACAACCTGGTTCTAGGTAAGTCCTCCTAAAGGTGTGAGTGCTGGCCTTCCAATCTTGACAGAGTTCTCTTAGGATGGTTCTCAACTTTGGCCACGTGTTGGAATCACCCAGGAGCTTTAAGAAATAAAGTGGCCTAGGTCCAATCCTGGAGATTCTGATCTAAGGGGCCAGGGGGTGTGGACTGGGCATCAGAATTTTTTAAACCTCCCCCAGGTGGCTCTCCTGTGAATCCAAATTGAGAACCATCAACTTTCCAGCAAGTTCTTCCTTGCATCGTCTTGGTCATTTGCATTCATATGGACTCTCAATTTGTTTATCAAATAAAGAAAAGCGAACCTGCTGATGCTTTTCAAAGGCTGCTGAAGCTTCAAGCCCAAAGCCCACAGATGTTAACGTCTTGGATTTGTAGGGCTTTTTACATTCTTGCTTCTCGAAGTGTGAGCCACCGCCCAGTAGAACCTAATGATCACCAGGCAGTGGGTAGAAATGCAGTAACTCTGGCCCCACCCAGGCTTGAAAACTGTTAAACTTTACAGCACAAGTCATTCTGTCCACCCCCGACACCAGGAGACTTGAGCAAACACTGGCATAGTTTCCAGCAGCTCAAGGCTGGTTCCCTGGGACAAACCAGCCCCTTTGAGTTCCCGCCTGGCAAAGCTCCAGGCTGCCAAAAGAACTGACCGTTTCTTCCAGCTGAACAGCTGAACACCTGACCACAGGCCTCTGAGCTCCCTTTCCTTAAAGCATTTACTTAAAAATATTTGCATGTGTAAATCCTTTCTCTGTCCCTTCGAGATGTAGACGCTTCTGAAACCAGGAGGGTCTTTCTCAAGGACCAGGGGGCCATCCCTTTGAGATGTCACCATCATGACAGACAGGGGTCTATCTCCCCATCTCTGTGGGAGGGTAACTTGAGAAGGTAGCCCGTTAGCAGACACACAGAGCCTAACCACATGGACCAATTCCCGCTACGGCCCACCCGCCCTGTAACTTCCACTTCTCTGACTCTGCTCAAGCCCCTGCTTGTCCTTGCTCCCTATCCCTTCATTCTCCCTTTAAAATTCCAACTGCCTGTGCCCTGAGCTCCGTGCAATACTGAGGCCTCTCCCCGACTGCAGCAGTTAACAAATAAAGTCTGTCTTTCCTGCCTTTAACTCGTGTCTGGCTTCTCTTTAACTGTTTCCATCTTAACAACACCCTTAGGGGACGAGCGTGTGGATGAAACTTTGCGAAGCGCTGTTTTATAATGTTTATCGTTCCCTCAGCGACTTCTAATCAACAGCCCTGAACGTGAGACAGGAACTGTGATGCCCATTTCACCAGCGAGAGCGCTGAGGGTCCGAGCTTGGCTGAGTCACACCGTTAAACTAGAACTTGAACTCGCCTCCTGGCTCAGACCGGGGCTCTTCCCACAATGCCACGCTAACCCAAGAGACGAGACCCCTGCACACGAGGACCAAGAGTAAGACAGCTGGTGACAGAGACCACGGTTAAGGTTTCTCTTTACGCATCCATTGCTGCAACGTCCCGCGGGCTCTACTCTTCTTTAATTGCCAGAGAATCTTTTTAAAGTCAAGTACCTTCCAGGCCCCGCAGAATTCTCATCTGAGTTATCCCACAGCTACAGGGGGATGAGACACTGGACGGAGCCTGTTCAAGTCTGCAGAAGCCCATCCCCTCGGGGGCCCTGCACACGCCACGCAGCCACCAGGCCCGGTCTTGGTCCTGGACCAGCTGCCCCTACTCGCTCTGCACACTTACTGCCGACGCTCTCCCAGCTTCCCCTCCAACCTCAGTCTCCGTTCTCGCCTTCCCGGGTAAACGCTGACACCCCTCCTGCTGGCTGCTCTGGTCCCCTGGGCCCCCTTCTCTGTGCTCCCATCCCCGCCTTCCTATCCAGGGCGACCTGGTACTGGGCACAGACTCCCGAGGGCAGATCTCCCTTCCAGTTGTTGCTGACGTCAGACTCACTCACGTGACAAAATTTCAAACGTAACAAATCAACGAATTAAATTCCATCCCAGCCTCTCGGTCCCTTCTCCTCCTCATTCCCACATCAGGCTAAAAGAACACCAGCAGGAAAGCAGCTACCCATTTTAAATCCCCAAGTCACTCCTGCAGGAGAGACGGCAAAATCACTAACACGAGTGACAGGATGAATTCTGCTCATCTGCAAACCCCTCAGATCATCAGAACTACAGGAACTACCCCCTGACCCCTGACCCCCGGAGAACACTGATCTTTCAGGTTCAATGCCTTTGGCACCAGTGATTCAAATTCAGACGTCCTTATGGTAAATATTTTTATTGTTAGTTTTATCAGAACAACTTGTATGACAATTTCTGATGCATAAGTTTATCAGAGCCAGAGATGATCATTTCTTCTAGAAAAGCAACCCTCTGAGGTTAGAATGGAAGACAAAGAAAAAACAGATTTCACTTTAGAATTTACTGTCACCAAGCCCTCAGCAGCACAATTCCTTTATATATCACTTGAACATTACATAGCAAGTCATCAACAGAAAACAGACCCAAAACCTTATATCCTTATTCTTCCAGTCAATCATCAAATTTTCCTAGATCTCTGAAAACACGAAAATAAAAATCATTTCAATAACAGCATCCAAACACCATAGACGCTGTAATGAGGTGCAGCAGTCCAACTTTAGGCCTCCTATTGTCCAGATTTCAGCTGAAATAGCCTCCATCGGTTTCTTAGATTTTATCACCTTGTTTGGGAGGCCTGGCCTTGCTGGGCCTCAACAGACTACAGCACTAAACACGTTAATGATCTATACTGAGAATGCGGTGTGAGTGGGTTTCTAACTCTTCGGGGACTCGAGTGGGAAGATGACGCACCCCATGAACACAGCCGAGTGCCCCTGGGTTATCCCTGAGCTGGGCCGTTTGACACAATCACTTTTCCTCAGAGGCCAAAGTCTGCGGTTTGATCTTCCTGGCGGCTTCCAGAACAGAATCCACGTTTACTTTGTCTCCAAATTCTTTTTCTCGGTGCTCGAGGAGAATGCCCTAAAAGGAAACAAGAGGGGACACCGTCTTCATCCCGAGTTGCTGGTTCAGGAAACAGGCCTGGGTGGCAGCGACCGTCAAGCCCGCGCCCAGGCGGCGGGGAGCAGAGACCCGACTCAGCCCTGGCTCTGCTCGGGAAGGCGGACGCTGCCTTCACGGTATCTGGACGGCACAAGCAGCCCTTCGGGAGCAGGAAGTGAGGAGGGACTAACGTGTAAGGGGGCCAAGAAAGCTTCGCAGGTAACAGAGCGTGGAAGCACACTAGGACACTGGAACCCCACACACTCTAAAGAGGTAAAACAGACGGGATGATGGGTTTGCGATCAGCCTCAAGGAATCCTTGCTAGAGAGTTCTTTGACCATGACATCTAGGAACGCATCTTAAATTAAAAAAGTAAACATCTATACACATGTTCGTGTACCATTACGTATAAAGACTTTAAGAAAAGCCAGCAGCCCCACCACGCTGCGGCAACCACAGGGAGGCACATCAGGAAACTGTATTCACCTGCCTAGTAAAGCGGGGCACAGACGTCAAACATACTGAGGGGACAGACAGGGACACGGGAATGTTCACAACATACTGTTAAATGGGAGAACACCTAGGTTAATAAGACACCATCTTCTAAAAACCAAGTCGAAGGCCTCCGGGCCCAGCTCTGACCTGACGGGCTGTCCACGGTGGCTGAGAGGAGAGGCCGGCTCTGCCCACCTTCTACCGTCCCATTTTCACATTTTCCATGTTGAAAACGCCTTTCTTTTTTAAAGGAATGGTGCTTCAGAGATTACTATTACTATTACTATTACGAAGGAAACCCCACCGAGTGGCACCTGGCACAGAGGGACTGCAAAAACTCTGCCCCCAAGAAACACGGAGCCTTCCTTGTTCCCTGAAGCCCACCAGCCCGTCACCCTTCCACCAGGAAGGAGGAAGGCGGGAGCTCCAGGGGGCACCAACAGAGCCAAACACCACACCTAGCAACACAGAGAGCATGCCAGGCAGGCCTGGGAGCCTGTGAGCACCCGGTGAGTCACCAGGCAAGAGAAGGCTGGCCAGTGGGCCAACCCTGCCCAGAGGCTGAGGGGAGCAGGTAGGGGGGAGAGTGCCAGCACGGGAAGAGGCTGAGGGACCCCAGGGCCAGGGCATCTGGGAGGCCTCTCGGGAGCCACCTCCGAGCGAGTTTCCAGGCAGGGGAGGGGCAGGGTCGCTGGGAGAGGTCGGATCTGAGTCCTGAGGCTCATTTCCACTGCACCACTTGCTGGCGGTGTATCCTTGGCTGAGTTATTTCCTATCTCTGGGCCCATTTCCTTCCAGGGAGATGGGAATAAAAACACCTAACACCCCAGACTGGCTGTGAGGGAGACGAGATCACGCATACGAGCACCTGGAACAAGGCAGGGGCTCCTGGCAGCCATTATCCTAAGACGTTCTGATAGATCTACCAGCAAGTTGGCAGGGGTTTATGTTAAATCAGACACTAATTCATGCCAGATTCAATACACACAAGCAATAGCAGTTACTAAGATTTAAAAAGAAGAGATCAGAAGTGAAGCTTAAAGTTGCAGGATTTCTATTCCCACTAGCTTTTATTCCTCCCAGACTGGGAAAAGCATGCAACGATCAACCTTGGCAGTGAGACCTACCCAGCAAGGTGTCAATGTCATCCCAAGGTTGGCAGAGACAGGCCCAGAGGTCAGGCCACCCATCTCCAGGTCCTCCTGCCCTGCCCTCGAGCCCACATCCACTTGACCGCATCCCTGCTCTGTGTCCAGCCGGCACCGGCCAGCACTGCCTCCAGCAGGGGCGTCACCACGGCTACCGCCTGCCTGGAGTCTGACAAGGAGCATCAACCACCTGCCCCTGGGCCCACAGAGCCTGAGAGCCCTGTGCTGACTCTGCACCCTCAGCTCCAGCGCCCCACACAGCCGCCCACAGAGGTCTGAGACGCCCCTCGCTTCAGGGAGAGCACACGTACCACCTCCCCCACCTCTCGCCACCTCCCCCACCTCTTGCCACCTCCCCCGACTGCGCCTGTTTCCATTTCTTCTCTCCTCTTCACTCTACTGTCCATGGTGATGACCTAGGACCACGGCAAGGGAGTAAATTCTTGACAGAACAGAAACCGTGCTTTCGTTCGAGCACAGAAAACTTGAGATTAGGAACCTGGGTACGGGCCTAGTGGTGCCACTGATGAGCTGTGCTCCCTGAGGCAGTCCCTCACCCGCCCTCCTCCCAGGTTACTCACCTGCAAAGCTCTCAGACTGTCTCATGACACGATTGTGATGAGTGAGGAGACTCACGTGTGAGGCGTCAAGAGAGCAGATTTGTAAAGGATGATTCCCCTTCCCCATGTTCTCTGGCTTTCTGGAAGGAAGGCTGGGAAACCCCGATATGGGGTCTCGCACTCACAGACACAGACACCCACAGACACAGAAGTGGACACCAGGGACTCACCTGCCTTCCTGACCCCACCACAAAAACTCCACCGAGGATGAAGCCTTCACCTTCCAGGTTCCCAGAGAAGCCGCTGTCCCAGGCCCGGAAGAAGTTACGCCAGACGCCCAGACGGACGAACCCTAACAACATCATCTTCCGCCTCTGGGGACCGTAGAACTTTTTCTGCAGGAGTAAGACAGACAGGTCCCGATGAGCAGGCTGAAGGCCTGCCTCCCCGAGGAGGAAAGGGCCAGCAGGGAGTTCAACACAAAGACCCAGAGCCGCTGGTTCATGTCCTTCTCCACCCGACACACACGGCTCCACCGAGGGCACCCTCAGCTGCCTGGGGACACAGGGAGCCTGGCCAGGTTCCCAACTCGAGGCCCGAGCTCGGGAACAGACTCCAGCTCGGACTCTAACCGCGTGCTACACATGCCCAGGGTTCTTGCCCGTTAGGATGACGACAGCGCCACATGCTGCAGAGGTGACAGGAGAGGGGGAAGACACGTGGCTGCAATGGATCAAGGGATGGGGGCTTGCGGTGGGGGAACCCAATGGGGTTTCAGGCACAGGCATCCCTCAGCATCTGCGGGGCAGTGGTGCCAGGACAGCCGAGAATAACCCAGTCTGTGGATGCTCCAGACTCTTAAAATGGCTGAGTGTCTGCGTATAACCGACCCACACCCTCCCGTGAATTTTAAATCATCTCTCGATGACTTATAATACTGACACAGTATAAATAGTTGTTATAGTGTATTGTTTAGGGAACAATGACAAGAAAAAAAAGTCGGTACAGGTTCAGTGCAGCCGCAACCGCAGGCCTCTCCGTCCACAGTGGCTGAATCCGTGGATGCCAAGGGCCAACTGCATTTCCTGGGCTCCCGTTCCCAGTCCCAGTGCACGCAGGGCTCAAGCGATAACTGAGAAAACAGCTCTGCGCAGAGGGCTGGCAAAGCCCCTGCAAGCCCAGGGCGGCCGAAAGCGGGGCCAGCCTCCAGCTCTAGGCCACACGCACGCAGCCTGGGCCACTGACTTCCCACACCTGCATGCGACACCCGCCAGCCCGTGCCCCATAGGCTCACGGCGCTCGCACCTTCTCATCCAGGAAGATTTCTCCTTTGAAGTAGGGCTGGAAGTCCTCCACCTCCGTACTGAGCTGCTCCTTGACCACGGCATAGAGGGGGACGCCCAGCTCGTCCAGCTTGGGCTTCAGCAGCGACAGGTCCATGGCCTCCTGCAAAGACAGGGCAGTTCAGGCACAGGAGTGCCTAGCGTTCTCAGCCAACACCACCTCTTCCCCATGGGCCCAGGGTGGGGCCGGCACTGAGTGCGGAAGAAAGAGGCAGCAGAACGCCAGCAGCGATTAAGGCCTGGGCTGCCCGGTGCAAGGCTGCCCCAGCAGGGCATGAGGACATCAGCCCAGGTTCTAGTCTCCTCCACGGCAGGAAGGAGAGGCTAGATTCCTGTTACAGGCGTCCCAACCACGGCCTGGGGAGCATCCGGTAACTAAGAGATGGCACCCAAACACTGTCTGTCTGCCCTCCTGGCCACAACGCCCCTCCCCTGCACGGAGCAAAGCTGCAGGGGGCCCACCTAACAAACCCCACCCAGCCATGAGGACGGCCGCTTCCACACCTTTGCCGACTGGCTCCCCACCGACCGCCAATAACCCCCCCTTTCTCCAGCTCAAACCCTGCCCTCTAGAAAGGGATCTTGTTCTAAGAGCTCTCGCTGGCTAGTCCAGCCCGGAGCAAGGTCCCAATTCTCAAGCGTATCTAATCCTTCCTGCCTGGTGACTTGTCCTGTACTGTGTGTCACCATGAAGACACCACTAAGTGTCTCAAAGTCAGACACTGCGTCTCCCAGCTCTTGGGTCCCTCAGGGCCTGGCACACAGCACTAGACACCAGGCGGGAAGCCGTGAAGGCGAAGGTGGACAACGGGGAAGATGCAGCTGAGCTGACAAGCAGAGACACTCCTGACTCACACGGCCTGCGTGCTGGACGGATAAACACAACCGCACGCGTCACGCTGCAGCTTTGACGTGAAGAACAAATTCCTTTTTCACATTTGGTGTCATAATCAGATCCTTTAAAATGTACCCGCCTCACCTCCAAAACAGCTACGTTGCTTTATGGCAGCAACTACACTGAATTTTTCATTTATTTTCTAGAACCACAACAAGAACAGCTAAGGAAGCAGGATACCAAGAGCTTCAGAGAGGCACAAACTTTGCCCCAGAGCAGAGAGGACCACAGGTCTGATGTGGTCTCAGACCAGCTGTGTGTGACACGAAAGGTTTTCCTCGCTCTTCCTGGGCCCTTTGCTCTGGGTGTGCTGCTGTGCAAAGCCGTGAAGTGGAAACTGAGTCACACACCTCCTGCCACGGTCACTCAAAATAACTCTGACTGCCATCCAACCATCCTTCTAGAAACACAAGTTTCCACAAAATGCTCTGCTAGGATAGAGATCAGAGCACGTGAAAACAGGTCGTAATCTGAGCCATTGCTCTTGGCCACTCTGGGGTTTAACTGGCCTGGAGAAATCAAGTCACCCAGGCTTCCATGTCGGCATTCGGAGGCTTCACAGATTTGCAACCCAAAGGCCCGAGTTTAAACTTCCCCTCTTGGGGGAGGCAGAATAACACCCTCGAAGGATGTCCACATCCTAATTCCAGGAACCCATGAGTATGTTTTGTCACACGGCAAGGGGGAACTAAGGCAGCAGATAAAATTGAGGCTGCCAGTCAGCTGATCCTAAGGAAGATTATCCTGTGCTATCTGGATGGTCCCCACGTAAAATCACAAGGGTCCTCAAACGTGGAAGAGGAAAGCAGAAGAGTCAGGGCCAGAGCGACGAGCTGTGAGAAAGACTCGAGGGGCCACTGCTGGCTTAAAAACGGAGGAAGGGGCTGAGAGCCGAGGAATGCCGAAGGCCGACGCTGGGAAGACACAGAAATTATTCAGCCCAGAGCTGAAGAAGGATCGCAGTCCTCCTGCCACCTCCAGTTCAGCCCCGTGCAGAAGCCTGACCGCCACAGCTGTCCGATGGCAAATCTGCACTGTCTACAGCCGTGGTGGGGCAGTCCCCATGGCAGCAACAGGAAATCAACGCACGTCCCGACGGCAGCGGGACTTTGTCACAGCCTCTGTACCTCAGTTTCCTCCTCTGTAGAACAAGAATGACACCAAGAAGCCGTCTTTTCCAGGGATGGGGTGGGGAGCCACTGGGCAACAGGCGCGAGAGCCCCAGGTGGGAGGAACAGCAGGGCATCACGTGGTCTAAGTGTCCAGCCCAACTGCACAGCCAGGGAGACCTGCAGGGCTGAGGGGAGGCACCCCACAGTGGGGAGGACGACCGGAGGAGCAAGGAGGACCCTCGGGCGGGGCCGAGGCCGAGACTGACTGGGGAAGCAACGCTGTCTCAGGAGCGAGAAGAGGGTCATTCCCAGCTCTCCCCAAGGCAAGGCGGTGATCTCAGAACCCAGGGCTTCTGCCACCAACCAACCGTATGACCACAGATAGGTCACCAAACCACTCTTGTCCTCGGTTTACCTATCTGTGAGGTGACAGGCTGGACCCTGCCTTCCTCTGACAGGCTTCCTCCGGTCTGAACAGACGATGACAGGCTCCTCAGAGGGAGACGCGAGGTCAGTGAGCCCCAACTCACACCAGACTCATGCCTACTGCACCCAGGCCCGGGGCATGACCCAAGTCTCCCGGCTCCAGGACCCATGCCGAGGGCGCACAGTGGGGCAACAGGCCGACCACAGGAGATGTGCGGCTGTCGGCCTCCAGCTGGGACTCCAGGCACCTCCTCAAGAAGAGGCGGACAGGCGGGTCCATCCTAACAGGGCGGCCTGGGCTTCCTCCTGTGCTGCGGCTGCCCCATGGGGGAGGCTGACCCTACGTGCCCAGGACCAAGCCAGACGCCTCATCCCACGAGCACAACCCTGTGCCGAGCATCAGGACATGGAATCAGACCTGGTCCCCATCCCTGATTAAATGGGAAGACGGTCCAGAATGCGGATAGAACCACAAGAGGGAGCGGCCTTGGGAGTCCCAGAGGAAAGTCAGGCATGCTGCCCACCCCAGGCTACGGTGAGCTGTTAAACCAACAGAAACAGAGGGGAAGTTAATAGAAATACCTAGAGCAAAGAACAGACACTGGGCCTGTGTTGACCAAGGGCTGAGGTGGGCCCACAGGTGCTTGTCCTGGCTGGAAACGCAGCAGGCCCCACTCGCTAGGACTCCTCCCTCTGCACAGACCCTCAAACGCACTCACCTCCCGACAGAGGAAGCAGCCCGGCCTCCGCACGGCCATGATCACAGCTCCATTCTTTTCCCAGAGCTCCTTGGCTTTGAAAGTCCTCGGTTCTGAGGGGAAGAGAAGCGAATTCAGTAGCATTTCCTCCCAGGCCAGCCCAGAGAAGCCGCTAAGCAGCTCGTAAACGGCAGCAGGCCTAGCTGGGGACCTGGACAGGCATTTCCCACGAGGGAAAAGCAAACAGGAAACCCAGACAGGTGGTATCAATCCTGCAGAGGGAAACAAACAGCGGGAGGTCCCAGGGTCTCCCCAAAGGCCCCACCCCCATCCAATCTACTTGCAAACTTGGAAAAACCCAAACTGGAACATTTCTGGAAAAGCGGCCAATTCCTTTGCTGCTGGTGTCAATAGGCCTTGTGACAACCCTGCAGGGCAGGTACACGGCCAACGTCTGAAAGCGATGTTGCACTTTGGCCAAGAAAACACCAACTCTTTAAAGAGCATTCAAAGGAAGAAGGTCAACAGAAACTTTAAAAAAAAATTTTTTTAAATATGTTAACTGCAATATTATTCACAGCGGAGGGCAGAAGACGCCCAACAAGGAAATGCCGAGGGGCAGTCCAGCACGGGAGCTCAAGCCGGCTCCACCGTCAGACCGAGTCCACATCCAGCTGTGCGACCTTGGGCATGCAGGCCTCCCTGAGCCTCAGTTTCCTCGTGTGTAATGCACATGTCTGGCAGCTGCACCCTGGGCTGCAGCGAGTATGGAAAGATGGATGCACCAGTGCTCGCCAGTGTCCAGCAACACAGAGCCAGCGAGGGCTCAGGGAGTGTGACTACTTCAGCAATTCTCCGGGGAAGCCACGTCCCTGCGGGATGCGATGTGGAAAAAAAGGGGGGGAGGGGCATCTGTAAACAGGTGAGTCTGGGAAACCCTGGGTGAATGCAGCTCAACAGGGCCCTCCCTTGGCAGGGCTTCTGAGTCCCTCACGAGGGTGGCTGACGTCCTAAAGCTGCAGTCATAGACCCTGCCTTTCTCGACGGGCTTCCCCGTGTCCTGAACAGATAATGGCGGGCTCCCTCTGAGGACCCCACTTGGAGACCGCCTGGTCAGTGAGCCCCAACTTGCACCAGACTCATGCCCACTGTACCCAGGCCAGGGGCATGACCCAAGTCTCCTGGCTCCAAACCCCATGCCAAGGGCACACAGTGGGGCAACAGGCTGACCACACGAGATGTGCAGCTGTCGGCCTCCAGCTGGGACTCCAGGCACCTCCTCAAGAAGAGGCGGACACGTGGTCCGTCCTAACAGGGTGGCCAGGGTGGCCTGGGCTTCCTCCTGTGCTGCGGCTGCCCCACAGGAGTGGCTGACCCTGCGCACCCAGGACCGAGCCAGATGCCTCATGCCACGAGCACAACTGTGTGCTGAGCATCGGGACGCAGAATTGGGTATACAGTGTTTCCCAAACTTATCCAACTTGGGAGCTCCTTTATTTGAAGATCCAGGGGCCCAGAATTGCTCAGAACACTCTGGAAGGTTCAGTTAAGCAAACGGCAGTATGACTAAATATTATGGCGCAGTTATTGTTCCAAGCAGAGAGACAACAACAGAAAGTGAAAAACGCTTCTTTTGATTAATATCACGGGCACCAAGGTCACACCCGCATATGGCCATGCACACGCAAGGAAAGAATTGTGCAAAAATAAAAACCATTCAAGGGCAATGGAATT
The DNA here is from genome assembly GCF_041296235.1 of Equus asinus. Classification (NCBI taxonomy): domain Eukaryota; kingdom Metazoa; phylum Chordata; class Mammalia; order Perissodactyla; family Equidae; genus Equus; species Equus asinus. Next base: position 95,240,506 of record NC_091791.1, read on the forward strand.
ATCAGAGATTTAAAAAGCGTTATTACATTTTTCCTAACATTGTTATATTGTCTTTTCAATTGAAAAAAAAAAGGGAGAGCTATTTTAAAAAGAAAAACATAAGTAAGCCTGAGCCCGGCGCTCTGGAAAAGTACCGGGACCAGCGGGGTGGCTGCTCACCCTTCTCCAGGGTCTTCAGGTCTGTGTCCTCCAGGTACTCCAGGGCTGCCTTCTGGGACTTGGGCAGGAACATGTCTGTGTTGGCCAGGAACAGGGCCAGGGCAGCGGCCCCCAGGGCCCCCACACCAATGGACCACATCCCCATGGTGAAGAGACTCGGATCCTGGAGGAAAAACATTTCTGGAGATTGAGAGGAAGGAGGAAGACATTACTGCTCCTGAGAGGGCTGGAATCTAACATCTGGGATCGGCTAACCAAGAGGCCAGAGCAAGGCAGGGCTGGGGCTGGATGAGGGCAGGGCGCTCACTGAGAAAAGGCAGCCCTCACAGACACTGCTCCTGCCGCCCCCTCCCGCACCCTCGGAAGGCAGCGGCCCCAGCTCTGGGGTGCTCCTCTGCATGAGCTGCGTCCCCTGGGGGCAGCGACTCCTCAGCCCCCTCACTCGATGCCCGTTTTCCTTCACGGACTCGGTGTCTCAGCCACCAGCTCCCCGGGGACGGGCAGCTTTCTCCTCGTGACCAGAGGATGCTCAGAACACCAGTCCCATTGTTCTGTGACCCCATCCTTCCTCCCCATTAGTCTGTGACTCTCTGGGAAACAGACACTGTGTCCTGTTCACGCAGCGCCAGCCGGTGCCCTGCAGGGCGTCCCCACTCCTGGGAGGCAGGAAATCTCAGCACATTTGTCCCCGGGGAGAATCACTTTATGTTTCACTCATTACACAAGCAAACCAGGCTCAGAGTGAAAACAGAGCCAAAAAAAAAACCCAAACGGCTGCAATACATAAAACCAGAGTCAACAAAACAGCAAATCTGTAAATATCCGCCACCTGTTACATCGTAAAGTTAACAGAGTGGCCGCCGTCAAACGCCAGGGTGACAGTTTCCTCCCATGACCAGAACCTCCGGGATGTCTGTCAAACGAGCGGGAGTAGAGACTGGGAGAGTGTGCTGAGAAACAGCCGGACACTGGGGTCGGCCGCAAGCTGGGCGAGAGATGCCTACACAGGGCGGGAGCTCAGCAACTGAATCGCAGTTCCAGGCAGGACCAGAAAGTCCAGCCTCGTTCCCAGCTCCCGTCCAGGAGTCTCACCAGGCTTCCTCCAGGTGAGAAGCAGCCCACCACCGCACAGCAGCAGGAGCCCGTCCGGCCTGCCCTCACCTGCCAACTGCTTACAATGCCCATCTTTCCGTTTGCCCCCTCGCCATCCTAGGATCTGACTTATACTGGAGGCTTCCTCCCTAAGTAGCAGCCTGATCCTGAGCGCTGAGATCACCGGGTACAGGCCTGGGGTTGGGGTGTCTGTGTGTGTGTCCCACGTAACCTGACCCACCTCACCACAGACACACCTCTCCCTCGCAGGACGTGGCCGGGGAGAGCATTTCTCCAAAGGATTAAGCGGAGGCCTGGGAATCTGCAGTTACTGCCAAGGCAGGGCCCGTGTGGGATCCACCCCACGAGGCAGGGCTGGGAGCAACCTGGTGGTGATGACCTTGGGAAGAGGAGGGGAGGCCAGTGTTTCGGCCGTCTGGGAAGTTCAGATTTGAGTTAAGAAATAAAAGGGAACTTCCAGGCAAGGGTGGGGGGCGGGAACGAGCAAATGAAAACAGCACTTAAGACAGAGGAATTTGGCACATGTACGCTGGACGAGAGAAGAAAGAGGGGAGGCCAGTGCGTATGTGTGTGTGTGTGGGGGGGTGGTGTCTCTGATGTGCTGGGAGGGGAAAGTTCCATCTTATAAGCTCCCTAACTCACCATGAGTCTCACAGGCTGGCGGCCCTGGCCTCATGCAGAAATGCAGACTCTCGAGCCTTACTCCAGAACTAAGATATCATAAACTCCACTTTAATCAGATCGCAGGCGACACAGACGCACATTAAGGTTTGAGAAGCATTGTCTCAGAGGAAAGAATTCAGGACTTTGTGCTCGGCTGGTCATAAGCCACAGAACAAAGCACAGGCCTGGGAGCGCCAGGCCCCCCTCGAGGCCAGCTCCGCTCCCTGGCGCGCGGTGGGAGGGCAGCGATGCCTGTCACACCTGAGCAGCGCTCCACGCCTCTGCCTGGAAGGCCCGACCTCGCCCATCTTATTCTTCAAGACTCAGACGCCTCCTCCAGAAGTCCTCCTGGACGCTCTGCCTAGCCCCACTCCCACCGCCAAGAGGCGTTCACGCACCCCACCTCAGTCCTGGGCCCTGTGCATCCCCACACCCTCTGATGTGCCCGACACTCTGACGTGGACCTCTCTGCCAGTGCTCTCTGCCCTGACTCTGTGCCTCAGTTTATCTCTGAATCTCCTGGCCTGGCGCAGTGCCTGCTGGGTACAACGTGGGCTCTCTGTAAACATGAATGATGGAAGTGAGGACACACAGAGGACCGAAAGAGCTGGGAGGCCGCCTCCACAGGCCGGCTTGCAATTCTTTCCATGGACGAGTTACACATTACCAGGTTAAAGTTCAGAGAACAATGAGAAGGAAAACAGCAGCTCCCACACACCTGCTGTGAACAGCAGGCTCCCCAGAGCCGGGCCAACCTCTGCGCCTTTGCGCCCTCCCTAGGTGGCCCCAGATGTCTGACTCAGGAGCCCAGGGCCTGGGCCCTGATGACAGATCTGATAACGTCTCTGAGTCAGTGTGCAGAGGCTGGCCCACCCCCCCACAGAAGGGCTTCAATTCCTGGGAGCCATTCAGGAAGTCCAGGGGGTCCCCGTGGAGCGCAGTCAGCTCCACGCCCTCCCAACTCGCCACCGCTGCTCCGGAGGCAGGCAGACTCCCTCCCCCGCTGCCCGTCCACGATGATCGTGTAGCATGTTTGCTCAAGAGCATGAGGGAAGCGGACCCAACCTGCCATTCCGTCTATTTCCAAACCCTCATCAGCCCTGCCCTGTTCAATAAATCCAAGTGAGGAGGACGTAAAACCGAACGACGCATCATCCTCAAGGAGAACCAGGCCCAGCACACGGACGAGAGAAATTCAAGCAGGACGGCGAGGCAGCTCGGCCCAGGCACAAACGTGGGGTGAGAGCCAGGGACGTCCGGTCCAGGCAGCCACAGAAGCATCCAGAAGAAAGGGCTCTGGAGCAGGCGGGACTCGGGGGCAGGATGGAAGAGCTGGGCCAGGCCTGGGCGGAACAAGCCTCGGAAACAGCAGGCTGGCTGGGGGCGAAGGCACCCAGAACGCGGGCGACCCTGTCCCAAAGGCCCCCCTCTCTGCACGTCAAGCCCAAGAGCTGGAGTACACGACTGGGCTGCAGAGCCCCCAGGAGCATCGCTGCCCACCCCACCCCGACTCTGGCTGTGACCCAGCAAGTGTGAGCAGGGTCACCCCTTGGGGAGCGTGTGCCTGGTCCTCAGACCCCGCAGCCCCAGGATGTGAAGCACGACTGCCCTGCAGCTGGGCGTCAGGCCTCCACACCAACACCTGCTCCCGCCGGCTTCTCGCAGCCGCAAACTGACTTCTGGACACACCTAGAGCGTGTGCAGGTCCAGCCCCACAGCCAAGCCCCCTGAGCGACAAAGCCACCCTCACCCTGGCCCTTCTCGCAGCCACTGCCGCTCTGAATCCTGAATCGCAGCGATTCCCAGCCACAAGCACAGGGAGGCGGCGAGGAGCCTGAACAGCTGAGGGACGATGCATTTTCAAGGGGCCTCGAAGGCTCCCGACTGCAGGGAGAGGGAGGCCAGGAAAACCAGCATTCACTTAGCATCACGCGACATGCTCGGCCTAATTGCATTCACTCAATAGTCTTGTGAGGCAGAGGGGATCCTGTTTTATGGCCAACAATCCCAGAATTCAGAGACGCTCAGACCCTTGCGCTGGGTCACAGAGTAGCATCAGTACTGCGCCCCCGACCCAGATCCCCAAGGCTCCAAAGCCTGTGGTCCTTCCACATCAGACATTGTCTCCCCACTCATCCATTTGTGGGGTTCTGGAGGTCAAGCGGCATGATCCCCTTTGTCTTGAAGATAATTTAAAAAGGCCCACTTATTTTCTCAGCCATCCCATATAGCCAAACCATGTTTACCCTGAAAGAAATTTACCATACGACAGTTGCCCCTTCTCTTCCTCCCCTTCTCTCCCACTTCCGCTCAGGAAAGGGTCAGGTTCTCTGAAAGATAATAGCAAGGCTGTTTACAGAAGGGCCAGCCCCACCTGACACAGCGACCGACCAGACCTTATTCAGTTCCCCGCTGTGGGGCTCAGCGGCCGGCTCCTCTCCCAGCCGCCCAAGGGCTGTGGCATGATTAGACCACACGCAAACAGCTGTGGCAGCTCAGAGAGGCAGCCCTGGGCTGGGAAGGGTGTGGGGTGAGGGGGAGACCCAGCTGCACTCCTGAGGCCATGATGGGTCGATCCCTCCCCAGCCTCATCTCCCTCAACTCCGAAAGGAGGGGGATGGACGAGGCAGACGCTGAGGCTCCCCAAGCCCCCCAGTGACATCATGCAACTCCATCCCACAGCTCAAGCTGGAGTCTGCACACTCTGGGTTCCTCCTCATTTCCATTTCCAGACTGTTCCTTCCTGCAGCCCGGAGCTTCGGGAGGCACCTCCCCTGCCCCACATGTGGTCCCTCCTTCCCGACCTGGCAGCTCAAACCTGGGACAGGCACTCACCATCCACAGCGACCACACTCCTGCTCCTGCTGACAAAGAGGCTGGCCCAGAGGAGCCAGAATCAGAGCAAGCAGGGTGGCTGGAGGCGGGGCGGCAGGGCCCCGCCCATGGCCGTCCACTGTCCACAGGCAGCACCGGGCCACCCAGAAACCCTGGGGCTCCTTCAGCTGCAACAGCCAATCTCAGAAAACATCAAAAGGGAGAGCTGCCAAGGCCCCTGGCCCTTCGAAAAGCTGAGCAAAGGGTGAGTCATTTGCAGTCATGCAGATGGCAACAGTTACCCCTCTCGCTACCCTGTGCAGACTGCCGAAGCGGAGTTGCACCCTAATCAAAGGAAGACGTCCCTTTCCCCATGGCTGCTCCTGCAGCCTGCTCCCTGGCCCTGGTCTTCACCCCACACCCAGGAAGTCAGCTGCCACCCCCGAGGACCCCCACCTGCCGTCTATCCTTTACCTCCCTCTGCCTCCCTTCTCCTCCTGCCACATCAGTGCTCCCCTCAACCCACACGCCCTTCCTGGGCGACCTCACCTGCTTCCAGCGCTTTGCCCACCAGCTCAGGATGGGACTGGCTTCCCGGCTCCCCCTGCCCTTCCTGAGTCAATGCTTCTGTGGGGACCTGAAATTGGCCACCCCAAGATATGTCTCTTTGGCATCAGGATTATTTGAGGCTGATTGCTTTTGATAAACTGGGACAGGGAAGGAGGCTCTGAGGAACGGAACTTGCCCTTTGTTAGGACACATTTACACTTGTAAGGTAAATCTCTATCTGTAAAGGTGCCTCCCTCTCTGCACCAGGAAGAAGAAAGCAGATGACTTTCTCTCTAGAAACTCTTAATCAATACCAAAGGCAAGGACTTTAATCTGCATTTTATTGTGCTTGTCTGGTAACCTCCTGTAACTGCCTGGCCCGTGGTCTCTGTCGCAGCTCATCCAAACTCTCCAGCTCCGTGGATGACAGGGCATCCAGCCAAGCGCTCAGGCCATAAACTGCGTGCGCCACATTCTATTCTCCCTCCCTCAGCGCCCACATCCACTCACTCAGGAAGTTCTGTCCGTCCCACGGGTTGAGCGTGCCACCCATCGCTTCTGCGGTCCACCCCAGGCCCCGGGACTGTGCGCCTGCCCTGTGGCCGCAAGCCCAGGACTGGGCCTGGCGCAGCTCGAGGTAGGCCCACGCAGCTTATGACGACGACCCCGCAGCACACGGACAGGCCCCTCACAGCCTAGCTTGGGTCCACCTTTCTGGCCTCGTCCCTGGCTGCTTCAGCCTCCTCGCGGACCCTCCACGTGCAAGGACGATAGTGCTCTGGTGAGGCCTCCGCACAGTTGCTCATGTTGTTTCCTTTACCCAGAATGCCCTCCCCACTCACGCCAACTGGGTAAAGGCCCAGCATGGCTAACACTTCCTTCCACAGCCTTTCCTGGAAGCCCCAGCCACTGACTGCCCCTCACCTCTGATCACAGAGTGTGCATGCATGTGCAAACGCACACACACCTATGCCCCTTGCACAAGCAAGTGCACTTAGTGTGTTTTCATTATTTACACGTCTGTCTCCACAATACGGCAGAGCAGTCTGAGGGCAGAGGCTGCTGTCTTATTCAGCCCTGCATTTCTAGCACTTAATGCAACCATGGGCCCTCCAGCACCAGTTCCACCAACCCTGTCTTATCAACAGAGGAATTAAGAGTGGTTTTTCAAGGAGAGACCCCCTGTCCAGTTCAGGCCGGCTGAGACCACGCACCCATCAACTAGGCCTGCGCAGATGCTCGACAAGTGACCTTTCCGACGTCAAGGGGCAAAAACTCCATCAGCTCATGCTCATGCTGCCATTTTGTGAACATGCGTCCTATGAAGAGGTGAAGCTTGCCTACGCGTGCGCAGATCATCAATTCCCTCACCTCTCCTCACCTCCAATCATCTACTCCCACAGCTCAGACCATCTTGCCCCCTACCCCATAAACATCCCCAGGCCCCCATTTTCTGGGAGGCGGACGTGAGACTGATTCTCCCGCATCCTCGCTGGGCCACCTTGTAATTAAACCCTCTCTCTCTGCCAACATGTCATCCTGGTGATTGGCATAACGGTGCGGCGGGCAGAACGACCCTGGTTCAGTAACACTGACACCAATCTCGGTAACTGGTAGTCATCAAACATCTAATGAAATGACCTGAATTGTACTCTTGGAATGCCACAGTGAAGGAGAGCTGGAACTAATTTGTAGCCACTCAATTTCAGATCAGCACACAAGGTAATTCTGGACTAGTCTGGCTGGTCTGAGCTTAAAGCACGCACTCCTGTCTGGGGCTTAGGTGGCCTTGCGTTGGGTCCTAGCTCCACTGCATGGCAATCTGACCTAAGCCCCGAGGACCCTGGGCCTGCATCTCCCCACCTGTACAGACAGAGGCAGGAACGAGAAAATCTAGGAGGCTGTCTCAGTTCTGACATCCAAAGGCTCTGAAGGACCACATGGTTGCAACTGCAGGGTCACGACCACCAGAGAGCCGTGGGGGCACCAGCCGCTGTTGCTCTCCTGCTGTTGCTCTCCTGCTGGGCGTGCACATCTGACTCCCCACCTCCCCAGGCCAAACTCCTACCTGTTCAGGAAGCTGCCTCCCGCAGGAACTAATAGAGTCTTAATGAAACAAAATTTCAGCACTGGGTGGGTTAATTCATGCCTGAAACAAGTAGAGACAGCATCATATCCTAAATGGCCAGGGGACACCTGCCCTGCCCTGCCCCACCCGGGGAACCCTCCCTGCTCAGAATGAGCTAGCCTGAGGCAGAAGGAAGGACAGGGGTGTTGAGGGAGACAGAGGAAGCTAAGAGTGCAAGTGGGCCTCCCTGCCCTGCAGCCCACAGTGAAGCGGCTGGAAAGGATGCTTCATTTCCCTTCTCTGCTCTCCTCTGTTCCCCTTCCTTCTCTCAGAGCTCTAATTCAGCCCGTCCCTCTCTGAGTAAGTGAGGAAACCAAAGCCCAGAGAAGGGGCTAGCTAGTCCCAGGTCACATTGGGGGGGGTGTTGCTCAGTGGCTGTGCTAGGACTCTGGTCTGGGTCTCCCAACCCCAGTCCACGGCTATTAATTCTGCATTGAACACTCCTGCTGAGGCCGGAACAGTGTGGGGGCCCGGGCTCAGGGAGCGGGGCCCATGGGTCCTGAAGTCAGCTCCCGGGCCTGAGGAAGGCTAAGAGCAAAGCCATTCCTGCGCAGAGCCTGGCAACACTGGCGGCTAGAGCACCCGCCCTTCCCAGCCCAGAGCTTTGCGAGCAGTTTACAATCCAAAGCCAAGTGTTTTCTTAAGGCCACACTACCCGTTCTCAGCCAAGAAGCCATTCTGCACCTCTCCTCCCTAAGGTAACAAGCTCCTGTCCATTCCAGCTGATAAAGACACAGGCTTGCAAACACCAGTTCAGCAGCCTGGTGACCCAGGCCCCCAGGACCCCACAAGCTCCCACCCACCCTTGTCATCAAGGACCGTGGAAACAGCCACCTGCAAGGAGCTCTCCCCCACTTGCCTCAGTCTCCAACTTCCTGTTCTGCTCCTTGGGGTGACTGCCCAGCTCTGGCCCCCCCCCCCCACCCCGTCCTGCTATCTAATTCACAAAGTTTCACAAAGTTCTGAACAGATGCTGAAAGCAGAACAAGAGGACACAATCAGGGGCCGGCCCAGTGGCGCAGCACTTAAGTGTGCATGTTCTGCTTGGGAGGCCCAGGGTTCACCGGTTTGGATCCTGGGTGCAGACATGGCACAGCCATGCTGTGGTGGGCGTCCCACATATAAAGTAGAGGAGGATGGGCACGATGTTAGCTCAGGGCCAGTCTTCTTCAGCAAAAAGAGGATGATGGATGACGGGGATGTTAGCTCAGGGCTAATCTTCCTCAAAAAAAAAAAAAAAGAGGACACTATCAGCTCCTGGGCAACCAGGAGACACTGCCAAGGGTGAGGAGTGTGGGGGCTGGGAGAGGCCTTTCCTCTGATCTGTTATCCTGAAGCTACAGAGCCCCCCAAACACCTGGCCATCCTGCCGCTCCCTTACACAGCCTCCTGCCTGCGCTGAGGGCATCTGCTTTATCAAGTTCTACAAGTGTCACGGGAAGGTAGGGCAATACCATGAAAGACACTGGGCTGCAGGACGAAAAACCTGGGCTCTCCTTCTTTGCCTCATCCCTCTGAACCTCAAGGACCCCTGCTTACAAACAATGGCACTTTGAAGGGTTGTCAGGAAAGACATAAGAGAAGAGCAATGCGAAAGGCAGCAAAGGACAGCAGAATTGCAAGGCAGCATCATTTTTCTCTTCTCTGCGGGGCCCACCCATTCTCTTATGAGGGCAGGACATCAGGACAAAGGACACGAAACACTGTGAACAACTTCTCCCGCTGTGTCACTGCAGGCCTGCCTCCGGGATGGAAGTTCCAGCTCTGGAGGGAACCCTGACGTGTCTCAGGCCCCCTCCACAAGGCATCCTGTGCGCTGCCCCTCCTGCAGCCGGCCAAGAAACACTGCCTTCCCCACCAGCAGCACCAGAGAAGGCAAAGGGCACTGCCCGGTTGTAACCTTCCCGTGTCAGAGGCCACTGAGCTCAGAGGGGAGCTGAGAGGTTCCCTTCCAATGCCTCCAGACAGTTCTTGCCACACAAGCCCCAGCAGAGGGAGACTTGGCATGTCTCCCTGCTCAGTATTTCACCAAGAGGCAGGCACGCAGCTGGCATGAGAGCTGCCCTATTTCTGGGACGCTGTCAGCGCCCAGGGCTTCGAGCCCCAGAACTCCAGTCCTCACCATTTAATCGACAGAAGCAGATAAGACAGGCATCAGAAATGCCTTCCAAACCCCTCAGGACCAATGCATGAGGTCTCTTCTCAATGGGACGCCCTTAGGAAGGAGGGTGACTGGGAAGGGTCACACCAAGAACAGCTAAAATCAAACTCAAATTCCCAGAAGCTGTAGGAACCTGGACACGGCACTGTGTTTGCATCAGCAGAACGACAATGATTCCGGAATTACCTTCTACAGAGTTCTAAGAATCAGGATTCACCGTCTAGGTGGTGCTTCGTAAGCCACCGTACAAAGAGTGACATAAATATGAGGAAGAATTCTTACTCATTTCTGGATTAGTCAAGGATGGCCCCTAAATGTTGTCTGTACACGAAATGGAGGGGTTCTGATGACCGGGTATGCTCGAAGAGTCAGGTTCGCATTCTGAATCCCAATTCTCAGCCTCCAGGACTGGGCTGGGGCAGAGCATCCAAGACCACACAAGCTGGCTCCCGACAACGCTTCTCAAAATAAACCCTCAGTAATTATTTTCTTGTTTTAATCAATCTGTCAAGCTCAAAGGAAAATACATTAAAATAAAAAAACAAAAACATAATTGAGGTCTAGGTAACTGGCCTGTAGAAACAGCATGGCCTGGTAAGGAAAAGAGGCCCAGAGTCAGCAGGGACTGGACCCCAGCCTGACGTCTGGACACCCTGGGTGCTGTGCCCCATAGCCCTGGTCAGGGGCCCTCCACCTCCTTCATCTCCGGCCCCTGCCACAACCTCGAGGACATACTGTCTGATGGGTGCCGCGTTCGTCTTTTCCTCCCCAGACTTTAGCTCAGTCTCGCACTGTACAGCTGGGGTCCCTTCAGTTTTGTCCAGAGCCTGTGCCCTTCGGGGGACGGAGGCGAACAGGCGCCTCCGGGACGCTGAAGATGCTCAAGAACAGAAGCGATCGCGGCCCCATAAAACACGCGACCCTCTGCCAGCACCGGCCGAGGGCGGGACCTCCCGCAGCCCCCGGCCCCACGGGATGCACGCGCCAGGGCAGGGCCCTCAGCTCCGAACTCTGACCCTATGATGCCGGCGGGTCGGGGCCAGCATTCTCCCCAGCGCGGGGACCAGCGCGGGCCCGCCCGGTCCACACCCCGCTCGCCGGGTCTTCCCGCCGCCCGCGCCGGGGGCGGGGCCGCAGGTGCAGGTGCAGCGGTCGCCGCCTCCCGGCCCGCCGGAGTGGCGCACTGCGGCACCGACTGCCGCTCCTCCCGCGCCCGCCCTGCCCAAAGACCTCACCTGCCGCGGGCACCCCGGCGCGCGCCCCCGCGTCTCGTGCCGCCGCCTCCCTTGCCGACCCCGGGGCTCCCGCCCGACCCTACCCGCCCGGGCCAGGCGGCCGCGCCTACCCAGGCGCGCTGTGCCCGCCGCCCGCCGCGCCTGCGCAAACGCTGTGCCTGCCGGCCCGCTGCGCCTGCGCAGACATCGTGCCCGCCGCCTGCCCGCCCGCCCGGGGAGACGCGGTGTCCGCCGCGCATGCGCCGGCGTCCTCCGGCCGCGGGGACTGTGCGTGTTGTGTGCTCGTCGCGCGCTCTCTGCTCTGTCCTTCGCGGGTGATGGAAATTTACCCCTGGCTCCTTCCAGAGCAAGGAGGCTCCGATGCCCTCCGTGGATCCGGAGGCACCTGTCCTGGAGCCGAGGGCCGCCACTTTTAGCCCTCAGCTAGTTTTTGCGCAGTTTCCTGATGGCTTGGTGTTTTGGGGAGTAGAGAGGGGGGATCTTTAGGATCGACGCATGCCGAGAAGTGTCCCTTCAAGCTTTAGAAGCAAATTCAGAATCGCTAACCTCTGACCCCATCCCACGCTTTCACACCACAATGCTGGCCCTGGGGCAGAGGGTGGCGAGTGGTAGCTTGGAGCGCCGCTCCGGGATGCTGCCTGCCTGCAAATGTCTTGAATCAGCCTGGTCTGCTTTGACCACGCTGGTTCATCCGTTCATTCGGTCGCTCATTGACTCCTCAGATGTTAGCTGTCCGCACTGTGTTATAAAAGTGGGCGATTGGGAAAACACCTTTTCAGAGGGAGGAAGGGCTGATGCGCGATACAACACTTAAAATATCACTGGAACACAGTCTGATCAGCCACAGGGCAGCGGGAATGAAGCCGCAAAGCAGGCCTGACAGCCCGCTGGTCAGTGGTGGCCATCTGCCTGCAGTGCCCTCTCCCACTGCACCTGGGAGAGCCCTACTGGTGTACAGAGTCCAGAGGCTCCCCTGATTGACCCTCCTGACCTCCCCTCGGACTCCGGGGTCCTTGTAAATTTGTGGACCGGTAGAGCCTAGTCAGGAGGTCTGGTAACCAGCTATGAGTCCCTTCGCTTCACCTCGGGGACCCCGGAGCCTGGCCCAGGGCCAGCGCAGAGGTGTCCTTGGGAAGTGTGAAAGGGAGGGTGGATCAAGACTGAGGATGAGAGGATCTATTTGAGTGATCATGCAGGCTTCTTGCAAGGGTAGGTATTTGATTGAAAGGCCCGAAAATACTTGGTGTAATTTGGTACAATGTGGGTACAGTCACAAGAAGTCAGTTTACCCCCAGAGCATCTGTCTTGCTCCTGCCTGTAAGGTTCATTCTTTTCATCCTGAAGTAGGATGTTTGGTGAACTGTGTGGAAAGTTGCAGGACAAAAGCGCCGCTTAGAACAAAACAGGAAGCCGTTTCCTTTGGCTGTAGGTCCCCAGAGGCTGACCATTAATGACGGAACCATTCAGGGGTCAGGGATAGCAGGATCCTGGAGTGGCAAGCTCCCTGAGGATCCAGCTGTGGTATAATTAGGAAATGCAAAAAGCCATGATGACGTGAACACTTCTGTAACATTCTAAAGCGCTGGACTTCAAAAGCCGGGCTAGATCTGATAGCTAATTAACACCCTACTCGCACTCCCCGTTTGTCCAAGAAGGCACAAGCTGAACTCATTAAAAAGCAGACACCAGGCCGGTGGAGTAAGTTACGGGCAAGCAGGCACAGGAAAACTCACTCACAAAGCTCAAGGATTACAAACAAAAACTCCAGCCTGCCAAGTTGTAAAGAGAAAAGTAATTCTAGTGTTGTGAAAACAGAGAATAACCTAGATTTTGAATTTCAGGGAGTAGAAATTAAGGTCGACTAGGAGCTTTGTGACAACTCAGATAACTTGGTCATTGTCACTCTCTTGACAGGAGCTGGAAACTTTTCCGTCCTTCACAGATCCCATAGGGTGGGCAGAAAATGTTGCTGGCAGGAGGCAGATGTGGGTAAAGATGGGATTCTTTCGGGGTCCCAGCCACGTCTAGACTCAGCCGGCTTCGTCGGCTCACTCAGCTGTCATCCACGCCACCAGCAGAACATCATTTTTTAAGCTGATGGTCCTGCAGTGTGTCTGGGCTCAGTGAGAATGGTTCCAGAAACAACTAACATCGACGTGAAAATAAACTAAAATGGGTGCTGGGGGGGCCAGCTCTGTGGCCAAGTGGTTAAGTTCGTGCGCTCTGCTGGGGCGGCCCAGGGTTCGGATCCTGAGCGCAGACATGGCACCACTCGTCAGGCCACGTTGAGGCCGTGTCCCACATCCCACAACTAGAAGGACCTGCAACTAAGATATACAACTTTGTACAGGGGGGATTTGGGGAGGTAAAGCAGAAAAAAGATTGGCAACAGTTGTTGCCCTGGTGTCAATCTTAAAAAAATAAATAAATCAAATAAAATGGGTGCTGGGCTTCATGGTCTCAGGCCTGGATTCCTGCTCTGTGATACCTGAAAGTCAGACCAGGATGTCGAAATGTGTATGAGGCACAGAAACGGATGCGCACAGATCAGCTCCAAATATCTTCCTGAATTCCACTCTTTCTTATTTTTTAAAAGTCTTTAAAGATGCTTAACTTCCACAGTGTGCCTCAGAGCAAAGGCTTTAGGGTCTTCTTGCTGGAGCCCTCCATAGACAGGACCAGCGATTCACCAGTTAAATCAGTGACTGACTGGGGGCTGGATGGTGGGATCCTTCTGTCCCCTGGTCGGGGAAGTAGTGCTGCCTTGAGTGTCCTTGCTCATCACTTGTTCTATCAATGAACATTTACTGAGCCCCATTCAGTTAGGGAGCTTTGTCTTGTAGGGAAGAGAAAACCCAACTCAAACTGCCTTGAGGTGACCCTGCAGTCCAATAACGTCATCAATGATCCACGTTCTTTTGCTTCTCTGCTGTCTTATCGATGTGTCGGCTGGTTCCTCTTGTGGTCCTAGGATGGCTTTCAAGACCCAGCGTGAGGAGAGGGCAGTTAGACCAAGGAGCAAGGAAACCCCGAGCCTCACCCAAGGGGCCAGTTGCTGTGGCCAGGCTGCGGCTGCCCTCTGATGGTCCAAATCTGAGTCAGTTCCCATCTCCTACATGGTTGTGCGCACACTTAAAAAGAAAAATATAAGTGAAGCAAACATGTTAAGGTGTTCCTAAGACAACTTCACATCCCAAGTCCCACTCTGTCACTTTTGGACTCAGAGTCACTGACGTCTGCGTTTGTCACACGCTGTTCCTTGAGCCATTAGGAATAGGGTGTTGCACATTTCTTAAGGAGTGCTCCATTGCTCAAAGTCAGCAGGAGTTTTGACAAATAAATGTTTGGCGTCTTAATGATAGTCCTTCAAAATACATGAATTGATGACACCAAACTCTCACTGCTTTGGAATTTCTTTTATGTATTTCAACAGATTTGGCAAATTTTCCATTGGATTACAATCCTTTTCCATGTATCTTAGTAACAAAACAGAAGAGACTTTGTGTGTGGGGGTGGGTGGGGGGATAGCTTGCTTTCTTAGTTCTATAAACCTTTTGATTGTTGCTTTGCAAGAAAAATAGGAAAATGAAATCATTCTGATCATAAAATTTTCTTTACTATTAACGAATTTATGTTCCACTACTGTTTCCATGAATTTCTGCATTCACAATAACTTTTTCATTTCAGTGCTAAATCATAATGTAATCTTTCAGAAGATTTTTATACAGCAATTAAACTCAACTCATGGAGTATAACAATGTGTACTTGTAACTGAATGCAACTTAACTAATACAGAATTCAAATTTTATAAGGAAACATAAATGTCTGAAAGAAGTTATGAAAGTTAAGTGAAAGAACACTGAGGCAAAATTTGCCTTGCCAAATATCAAAATATACCATAAAGTCATTGTAATTCAAATTAATATGGTATTTTCTTTTTTTTTTTTAAAGATTGGCACCTGAGCTAACATCTGTTGCCAATCTTTTGTTTTTCTTCTCCTTCTTCTTCTCCCAAAAGCTCCCCAGTGCAGAGTTGTAGATTCTAATCGTGGGTCCCTCTGGTTGTGCTGTGTGGGACGCCGCCTCAGCATGGCCTGATGAGCAGTGCCATGTCTGCTCCCAGGATCCAAACCAGCGAAACCCTGGGCTGCTGAAGCAGATCACACGAACTTAACCACACAGTCACGAGGCTGGCCCTGTGGTATTTTCTTTTCTTTTCTGTTTTTTTTTTTTTTTTTTTGAGGAAGATTAGCCCTGAGCTAACATCTGCTGCCAATATTCCTCTTTTTGCTGAGGATGACTGGCCCTGAGCTAACATCCGTGCCCATCTTCCTCCACTTTATATGTGGGATACCTACCACAGCACGGCTTGACAAGCTATGCCATGTCCTCACCGGGATTCAAACCAGCAAACCCCAGGCTGCCAAAGCGGAATGTGCTAACTTAACCGCTGCACCACCGTGGTGGTATTTTCTAAAAACTCTACTTTATCTATAGTTACATCCCATTTCTGAACCCTGGCATCCATTTCCTTCTCACTTCTTTTGCTTGACTTAACAAGTTGGTATAGCCAGATGGAAACAATGTGATGGGGTGGGGGCTTTGAGCCGCGCCGACAACGGGCCTTCCGGTGGGGAGACTGAGATCAGCCACATGGGCAGCCAAGCGGGTTTTTGTGATGGAGCCGCAACAGAGACTCTGGACACTGGGGCCGGGGTGAGCTTCTCTGGTTGCTAACGCCCTGTGCGTGTTGTCACACATCGCTGCTGGAGAAGTCACTGTTCCTGACTCCACAGCTGGAGGACAACCGAAAGCTTGGAGTGTGGCTCTTTCTTGTGCTCTGCCCTACGCGCTTCTCCCCTCAGCTGATTTCGTCTGTTTCCTTTCCCTGTAATGAACTGTAACTGTGAGATAACAGCTTTCAGCAAGGCCTATGGGTTCCCCCAAACCTCGGGGCGGTCTCAAACCTCAGGGCTCTGAACTTGCAGTTGGTGTCAGAAGTGAGTAGTCTTGTGGACTGTGCTCCCTCAGACCCCTCACTGTCCTTGATGGGTTTGGGGGCATCTGGGCTATGCTAGCAGAGTAAAACCAGCTAAGAATTTTCCTATGGATTCAGTTTATTAAATTATATTTTTCCTAAAACGTTGTCCATTTCAACTACGTTTTAAGATGTATTTATTTAAAGTTGTTCCCTAATGATTTTCTAAAAAACTCTGCTTGAACTATAGCAACAGCCCATTTCTCAATCCTGGTATCAATTTCCTTCTCACCGTTTTTGCTTGAATTAAAGAATGTTTTGTCAGCTTTAATAAACTATCATTTTTGGTTAATTTATAGCTGAGGTAAAAGCCACCAATTTTAAGTGTTCAGTTTGAAGAGCTGTGACAAATGTATACAGTCATGTATTACCAACACCAAAGTCACCATACAGAACATTTCCATTTCCCCTAATAGTTCTCTCATGCCCCTTTGGGGTCGATCCCTTTCCCAGGCCCCTAACCCCAGGAAGCCTGATCTGCTTTGTATCACTGGAGTGTTGCTTTTTCCAGAATCTCATGTAAATGGACTCATGTAGTGTGTAGTGTTTTGTGTCTGGCTTCTTTCACTTAGAATCACGCGTCTGAGATTTATCCATGCTGCTCTGTGCATCAGTCATTCTCACCACTGACAAGTCTTCCATTGTATAGAGATGCCAAAATGCGTCTATCCATTCACCAGTTGATGGACGCATTGGGCTTATTTGTAGTTTTTTACCAATTCTGAATAAAGCTGCTGAGAACATCTGTATACACCTTTGTTTGGATATACGTTGTGTTTCTCTTGGATCAATACCTAGGAGCGGTCATGTGATAAGTGCATGTTTAACTTTATAAGACACTCTGCAACTGTTTTCCAAAGTGACTATCATTTTCGTTCCCACCGTGAGAGTTTCAGGTGCTCCATCCCCATCAATATTTGTATTGTCAGTCACCCCTGGGGTTCCCTCCACTGACGACACACTTGCCCTTAGGCCCTGAAGCCACTCTCGGTGCTTTAGTGCATATGGTCCAGTCTCTACACAGGTGCTGCAGCAATCTGGCGACGGAGAGGGCTCAGGCCCTCCACCAGGTGGGGCGCCCATAATCCTATCTCTCTGTCTTAGACATTTCATCGTCCCCATGAACCTAGCTCCTCCAGCCTCTTTTCCCCCAAGCATTGGCTTGTGTCTCCTTCCCGAGGGGCTGCTGCAATGCTTTCAGCGGCAGACAGAAAGCTTGTACTCCTCCCTCTCTGTTCCCGGGAGCTAGCTCTTCTGATTCTCTGCTCCCCATGAACGGGAAGGAACAGCTGACGTCAGATGTGACTGTAACCAGTTCTCATCCTGTCTCTCTGCGTCGACGTCTGAGCATGTGTACGTCTATATCAGCACACGCTGACATTGTACGTGCACAGAACAAGGTCTAGAAGGAAACCCTGCAAATTAATAGCAATGGTTACATTTTGGGGAGGAGGGGGTGCAGGGGTAAGAGATGAGAGGAAGATTTACTTTTCAACATGTAGACTCACGTTGGCATCTTTAAAGCAAGGTAATTAAAAAGAAAATAGCTACCATGTTAAAAAATAAAAGTGTCCTCACCCTCCACATCTTGGGTACCCACCACCTGCTCTGGGAGATCTCTGTAGTCTTCCCAGCTCTGCATCTCTCTCACTTAATTATTAATTGTTATTTTAAAAATCATCTCCACTTGAATTGAAGCTGGAGAGACACTCAGGGCTCCCAGGCAAAGAGAAATCCGCCTTGCGACACAGGCTGCTTCACTCATTAGAGGCTCTCCCGAGAGACTCTCGGTTTCATTGAAAGATGTTTGGAGGCAGGAGCAGGCTACAGAGAGTCTAGGTTTGCCTAACACCATCTAAATTTTTGTCTGTTTTCCTAGCGTCCCGTTCAGCATAGCATGTGTCCCAGACAGAAGAGCCTTGGTTGAGAAAATAAAAAGTTTTGTCTCCCGAACCACAGATAATGTGCTTTGGACAATGACATGCTACCATCAGCCAGTCCTTCTGAGGGAAGACAAAAGGCTCCTCCCAGTCTCCAGTTGTCTTGTAGGATGTTCTCTGGCTGAGAGCTCAAAGGATCAACAGCTTCCCTCTGCTGGCACCCTGGCAGGCCACCCAGGGACCTGGTTGGAGCCAGTGGATGCTGCTTCTGCATCCCAATGATCTTGATGAGCTTCAGGTCAGGGGCTGGGGTGGCCAGGGCTGCTGCAGGAAGGAGCTGAGGGGTGGACATTCTCCACACTCACCTCAGCCCCACCCAAAGGGTGGGGCTCAAAGACGGCAAGGTCTCCTCTTTGGTGATTGAATGCCCCCTCGCCCCAAGTTGCCATGAAAGTGGTGCCTGTGCCACCCATGAAGTAATGCCAGTCTCTATCTCTGGTTCTGGCACTCAGGCCCACAGCAAAACCTGTGGCTTCTCTCTGGTCAGACACTATGGGTACCAGGGAGACGAGGATTGGGATTAGATCTGCCCAGGGCTCCTGGCAGGGGTCCCTGGGGGCACTGTGGTGCTGTTCTGGAGTATTCACATTTCACTAAGAGGACTTCACAAGTCTCAACCTCACGCACTCGCTGTTATACCGCCATACTGCCATTCTTACCCATTTCCAAACATCAAGATATCTTTGCACACATGCTATTCTCCACTGCCCTTCCTTAGGCTTTTCTGCCTGTAAAACTCCTCCTCATCCTTCAGTGCCCAGGTCAAATATTATCTGTGTGATCTATTGTTCACACTCTGCCTGAGTGAGTTCCCCTCTTCTTGGCTCCCATGGTTAGAATGGAAGCTCCTACCTCTATTTCCACACTCCCCACTTTTCTCTGCCTCCCCCACTGGTCTAGGATATCAAGGGTAGAGACTGCTCATCATTTCCACACTCCCAAACGAGGGCATCGAAGCTGTTATTAAGAAGAATGGCTTGGTTCTCCCCACACCACCCTGAGAGAGGAATTCTGATTGTGGAAATGGCCTCAGAGACAAAGTTTCAATGGATCAGCCAGGTTCCACCACAGTTTTCTCTATAGAGGATTTTGTGATTAGTGATTTAAGTCGCTTCTGCACCCCAACCAGCAGGCACACCTATGCTCAAAAATTAATCATCTAATGCACACCCACCACCCTACTGAGTCACTGTGCTGGAGGGGCAGTTTCCGATATTTGGGAACATGCCTGCAAGCCTCAGCCTTGGCCAGACCTCTCAAACATGCTACCCAGGAGAGAAAAGCGAACCTTTCTTTCAAAGGAAAATGTATGGATTCTAAATGTTTTTCCTGGGGCGACCGTATCATGACTGGATTTGAAGGATGTTTTTCTGCACACCTGGCAGCTAATCTCCCATGTTTCCTAACAAGTCAATGGATGCCTCATCCAGTAAATGATTTATATTAATAGATTCCCATTATCTCTGCAAGGCACATATTTAGGACTGTTCCAGCTCCTTCTGGTGGTGCAGCTTTAGGAATTTGATGAGTGTCAAAATCTTAGCTTTGAGTTTCCAAACTTCACAAAATGAATGTCGCCCTGCAGCCTCTGAAGTGTTCGTTTCAATTTGTTCACTCTTTGAGAGGCTCATGTTTTTTAAAATAAAGCGATAATAAAACATGCAAACAAACTCATTTCATCTTAAACCTGAGAGGCAAGCAGGGTCTTGAAAAGATATTTCCACCACCATGTTCATAGCAACATTATTCACAACAACCTAGAAGCAGCCCAAAAGTCCATCAGCTGGAGACTGGGTAAACAAAATGTGGTCGATATGTACACTGGCATATTATTCAGTCTTAGAATGGAGGAAAAGCCTGTCATGCTACAAGGTGGATGAACCTTGAAAACATTATACTCAGTGAAATAAGCCAGTCACGAAAAGACAAATGCCGTAAGATTCCACTTCTACGCGGCATCTAAAGGAGTCAAACTCACAGAAACAGAAAGTGAAGTGGAGGTTACCACGGGGCAGGCGGGTGCCGATGGGGAGCTGTTCATTCATGGGTTTGCAGTTTCAGTTTTGGGAGACGGAAAATCTCTGGAGATCTGTTGTGCAACAATGCGAGTGTACTTAACACCATTGAACTGTACACTCAAAAGTAGTTAAGATGGTAAATTTTATGTTATGCATTTTTTTTTACCACAATAGAAAATAAAAAACCTAATAAAACAAACTCTGAACGCTCTTCAGGATCACCGGGTCTGTCCTCCTATTTTACAGATGGCACAGAGATCCACCCAAGATCGTTGTTTATTTATTCAAGGTGACCCGACTCACCACTGGATGCTTTTCAAGCCCTGATGCTGAACCAACACAAGGCTGACATAAGGGAAGCCATGCTGTAGAAAAGAAACCATATTGTAACTTTGAATGACCTCTGATTAACCAACCCAGACAGGCTCTGTAGATTTTATGGCCCTTCCCAGCTGCTATAAGTTGATAAC
The DNA here is from genome assembly GCF_041296235.1 of Equus asinus. Taxonomy (NCBI): domain Eukaryota; kingdom Metazoa; phylum Chordata; class Mammalia; order Perissodactyla; family Equidae; genus Equus; species Equus asinus. Next base: position 95,260,794 of record NC_091791.1, read on the forward strand.
TTATGTTCTTCTGAGTTCCTTAGGAATGTGATGACCCCCGGGCAGAGAGCCTATGCTGACAGCCATCACCAACGACAACTGAAAGATCAGAGTATAGAGCATTGCTCTGGGCTCTGATGCATATCTAGTAAAACAAAGGACTATCAGGAACTGTCACCAGATGGCTGCCCCCACCCAGAGATCAGATGGAGCCCCCACCCAGAGACCAGCCCCTTGTATAACTGGCCTGTAGTCTTTGTTCTGTAAAGTGGTTCTTTCGCACACGAGCCCGTCATCTTCCCTCTTGCTAGCAAGCTGTAATAAATTCCTTTCCTACCTACCATCTTGCCTCCTTGCTATTGGGGTGTCTTGCGGCGAGCAGATGACCCCCCCTGGGCGGTAACACAATGACTCAGTGGGGTGGTGGGCGTGCGTTAGATGATTAATTTTTAAGCATAGGTGTGCCTGCTGGTTGGGGTGCAGAAGTGGCTTAAATTACTAATCACAAAATCCTCTGTAGTGAAACCTGGCTGATCCATTGAAACTTTCCTCTATGAGTTGAGTTTCCCCTCCTCCTCCATTGGGGAACGGAGGAGCCCAAGGCCCTACGGTGCTCCCAAGAAAAGCCAGGGCAGTGGGGAGAGGCCCCGTGAGGCACTAAATTCTCATTAGCCTCACTCTCCTCCTTCTCATAGCCTCCTGGGCTGCTCATTTTCGCTGGGCATAAATATATATAACTGTGACAAGAGATTTTCACCTATTGAGGTATGTGGGGTAACTATTTGGGTTCAAAACTGATTCGGATTGAACTAAAGAAACCTGACTTATGACCCATCAAACATACATTGTACATCTGCGTTAACCATTAAAGAATGAACTCTCTCTGGATAAGAATGCAGACTTCCCCTCCTACGCCCTATCGGTAAGGCCTGGCTTAGTCCCTTTCCTGACATCAGGGTGGTGTTGACCTGAGAATTTGCAACTGAAGACCTCTTTGAATCTCTGATGAATATGTATCCTGGGCATGCTTAATGTATGTTCTTTGTTCTAAGGAGATTTAAGACTGTACCGAAAGCCATGCTTCTCTGGCACGCTTTCTTCCCTTCTGGAAAAGGCCTTCCCGGGTTATAACCCTCACTCTGGCACAAGTACAGCTGACCCTATCTCTCTTATCTACAGAATGGTTGTTTGTTATTTTGCACTGACATATGGAAACAAGTCAAATGCCGCCTCTGGTCCTGAAGCTGACTGAAGCCCAGAGCGTTGCTGGAGAATGGCAGAGTGGCCACAGCCTGCACCTGGGAGATCTCTGCTGTGCCCTGGGTCTAGAGTCACACTCCCAGCAGACATGGCCCTATCTCAAATCAGGGTTTCTCTGGCCTCCAAGTTAGGTTGTTTTTTAGCTTGGGTCTGCATGCACCTTTCTGCTCGGGCCTGAGGAGACGCCATGGCAAGCTTGGAAGCCTCCAAAATGCTTTCACTGCACAGCTTTAGTGTCACTGAATGCAATGCTCTTTGCTAGGTATTCAGTGCCCTCTCTGTCCCCACCCGAACGTATTTTCCAATCATATCTCGTTGGAAGCTAATGTTGCACAATGACTTGAGTGTGGACTGGGGGTCAGGGTTGAATTCCAGCTTTAACAAGCTTTATCTCTGTAACCTTGGTCACTTATCTCGCTAAACCTTTCCTAAAGAAAACAGAGAAAACAGTGTTCTAATGGGTGAGCATTTGATGAGATAATGCATTCCAGACCTTAGCCCAGAACCCAGGACCTCAGAAACTGGAGCTATTGTCAATAGCACAGGTGCCCTCTGCTCCAGCAGAATAGGGTCATTTACCAGATCTAGACATGGTCTCTGCATTCGAACCTCTGCCTCTGTCTGACTTCACTCTTCTCCCTTCCTAGAGCATCTCCCCCACATCCCACAGAGGCCCAGGTCGATGCCACTCCCTTCTTGAAGCCTTCACTGATCTTCCCCACAGGAAAGTATCTGCACTTAAGGTTGATCCATATAGCTCTGGGCTATAACATAGCTGTGAAGAAACTATTGTTGACGAAAATAATCCATAACCAATCTATAAATGAAAATTTGGGTGAGTTTACTCTGAGCTTAAATCTTAGGATTATAAACGGGGAGAGTCTTTCCACAAAGGAACAGAGCACTCCAAAGAATTGGGTTACACAGGGTGGTTATATACCCTCAAAGAGGGTGTTTCACATATGATTGAAATGTCCCTCCCACAATAGTCACAAGATTGCCCTGTCGGCACACCGCTTGATGGACACAGCAGGTAGTGAGTCTGCTATCTTGGTGGGTGTAGCAGGAAGCAAGTCTATTATCTTGAGCTGGGCGGTCACAGGTGAGCGCAGCAATCAGTTTCTAGCCTAAGGAAAGATCCTTAATCCTTAAGGAGATGCCAATGTTGGGAGGGGGAGGGAAGTTGTACCTTTATCTCAAGGACCTTTGCTCTTGCCATAGGGAATCTCTAAAGCAGATATACAATGCGTGCTCAACGGCCTCGGTCAGGCCCTTTTGGAAAGACAAGGTCAGGCCGAATTAGGTTTACACCAAATGGCTTCCTCATATATTCCAATATATCCTATTACTTGCCATTTTTATTTGTCACTATGCTACAGACAGGTCTTGCTGAATGTGATCTCAGGGGTGGCCAAGGAATGCAGGAGGTGTCGGTGTCGCAATCCAATGTACACATCAGGATAGATGCGGAGAGGGCTGATGGCCACTCTGAGTTTATTATAACCAGCGTTTCAATATATACATAGCTTACAGCTGGTAAACATACACAGGTGTTCTGGATGAAGTAATTAGCGAATGCCAAGAATTCTTAGTGATTTCTCAAGGAGCCCTCCCTTGGCCTCTGTTTTGATATTATCATGTTGTTGCTGTGCTCCTATATTTTTATCTCAGAGCAGGCAAGGTCTCTTAGGCAATGGTCCCTCTTGCTCCCAATATCGATATCGTTTCTCCATCTGTGTCCCCCGGGCGGCTGCCTCCTGGCTTAGGTTGCCCCCCCAGGGGGTCTTACCAGTCATTGGCTAACCGGCCTTCTCACCTCCGGGTCACAGTTTGTTGGCAAGCTTTTTCCAGTGATTATTAACCCTTCCTATGTCAGGGGCGGCTACAGGAGGCTCCAGGACTGAGAAAGGTGCTTAGTCTTTCTCCGGGCACCTTACAAAGTTGTCTGAGCAGATCTCACAGTTCTTCTCTTCACAGAAGGTCTGTGAGACGTCAGGAAGGTGCCTTTATGGCCCAGCTCGTCAGCTACCACAAGCGCTGGAGAAGAAGGAGGCATTCTGGAGGATTTGCATGGGCCTCTTGGCAGGCTGCAAGGTGTGTTCTGACTCACCCAGTAGCTGGTGGGGTTGGCTTCCCTCTGCGCCATCTCGGGTCTACGGGCCTGATCTCTGTCTCTCCATCCCCAGCCTGTGTCTGGATCCTCAGGTGCAGGCTATTTCTCCTTTCCCACCTTCACAGCAACTCCTGCCCTGGACTCTCGTAGGACTTGTGCTTCCTCTCTCGGCACATTCCCGTCAGCCTTGAGTGATTATTATTTGCTGTATGACTTGCTCCCATATTGGATTAGAAGCTCCTCAGGGCAAAGATTATGTTGGACCAATTTCTCTGTCTTGGGCAGAGCCAAGCCTGGTATGTGGCTCCTGCTCGGTACTTAATGGTTATAATAGTGAAGACAATAACTACCAACTACTATCTGCTCCTGATCTGTCGGGCCCGATGCTAAGTGCTTCTCATACATTATCTCAGATAATCCTCACAGCAGTTCTGCACAGAAAACATTCCTATCCTCTTCAAAAGGAGAATTGGAGGCTTAGAGAGGCGAAGTGACTTGGCCAAGGTCACAGAGCAAGAAAGATAGAGCTGGGGTTATAATTCACCTCCACAAAATTGGATAGACACGTCAACACAAAACAACCAACAACCATTCTGTAGATAAGAGATGGAAGGCAAGCTGTACTTGTGCCAGAATGAGGATTATACGCCGGGAAGGCCTTAGAAGGTGTTCGGGAGAAGTGTGGCTTTCAGTACAGTCTTATATCTTCTTAGAAGAAGAACATACATTCAACACACCCAGGATACGTATTCATCAGAGTTTCAAAGAGGTATTCAGTTGTAAATTCGCAGGTCAACATGACCCTGATGTCGGGAAAGGGACTAATCCGGGTGTTACCATGTTACCGATAGGGCATAGGAGGGGAAGTTTGCATTCTCATCTTGAGAGAGTTCATTCTTTAATGGTTAAGCAGATATATAATGTATGTTTGATAGGCCATAAATCAGACTTCTTTAGTTCAAGCCAAACCGGTTTTGAATCCAAATACTTACCCTACATACCTCAGTATATGAAAATCTCTTGTCATTCTCTCCTTTTGATCAATAATCTTCCAAAAGAAAGCACTGATGATCGAAATATTGTCTCCTGGTGCTGGAATGGTTGCTGACTGCCCTGGGTCCATCATGCCCCTTGGTGCTAAGCTTTTATTTCATTGATTTGCCCAGTTATCCATGTTGGGGGGAAATAATCAGATACAGTGGACAAGCATAGAAGTATATGTTAAGTGGGGAAACATTAAGTGGGGTTAAGTAAATTGTAAATTATTTTTAGATTATCAGGTAAATATTTACATGTGCTTTTACATGACTTCCTATGGTTACATTGTTGCCAACAATTATAGAACAGATAATTCAATACTTGAAATTGTTAGTTTAAAAATGAGTTCTTAGGCATAGTCTTAATCAGAAAAGGAAATTCACAGAGTGCTGTGAGATTGATTGACCATCTCAAGTCACTGAGCAATCCTTGCTCCAGCCTGTATGCCAGTCTGACGACACCGAGTGAAGAAAATAGTAATGAGTTTAAATGTTACGACTAATAAAAGAATTCCAAGGAGTAATAGAAATAGGAACTTCAATTCGCATCAAAAAAGGGAACCAATACTTGAAGGGGGCCAACCAAACAAATCAAGACTGGATGTAGAATGGCTTCATAAGGCTTTTCCTGCTTGACTATCATTAGGGCTTGTTGAGCAAATTTAGTCAGGGTTCCTATATGTGATGTGGCATCTTCCAATCCCAAAGAAGGAACAAACATAGCCACCAGGCGGTCATACCAGTGGAATACCGAACGAATCCATCTGGTCTTAAGGAGAGGAAGATTGGCAACAGATGTTAGCTCAGGGCCAATCCTTTCCTACATCCAAGGGAAGCCCAGGGTGCAGCCTCCTAGCCATTTGGGCAGTAGTCCAGGCCAGAGGTTTCTTCTGCATAACCAGTGAGTTCCACTGGGAGCCACGCAAGAGATGACTGGCCTTCAAGACCAGTTTGTTCCAAATCAATCACTTTCTTTAAGTAGGATAGTATTCTGAAAACCTTAAATAGAACAATTATAAAATGGCTATATGGTTTAAGCATTACAGGGTCTGAATGAGGAGATGTAAGGTTGGGAATACAGGCCTGGTCTGGAGTCTTGGGACAGCTATCTACAACGGAGGCCATCTTCTCATCCAGGTTTAGAGGCATTCGTCTTGGTCAGTTGAAGTCAGGTGTCAGAAACAGGAGTGGAAATCCACTCAGGTGGAGGAGCCTTTTTTAATGAGAAATGTGAATCTGTGAGTCTGTGTCCTTTAATTTTGCAGCTCATGGATTGGTTAAAAGTACCTGTTATGGTTCTTTCCAGTGGGGCTGCAGAGAATCTTTGACGCCTGTTCCAATAAGCAAAATCTGCAGGTTGTAGTCCATGATCCTTAAGGTCTTTGTCCCCTGGGAGCTCTCTGTGAAAGGAAGCAGCTACCAACATTTCATTTCTTTTACGCAACTCAACGAGCCGCTGACAACAACATAACATACCTCCCTTAGGAAAAGCTGGTTCATACATTTCCTCATCTAGTTGCAAGGTCATCTGTTATTATTTCAAGAGGAGACAGCTGATGTTTACCAAAAGGTGTAGATCTAAGATTGAGGAGTACTAGTGGAAAGGCGTTTGGTCACGAGAGACTAAATGCTTCTGAAAGTTTTGCCAATTGAGTTTTGATTGTGCTATTAGTTAAAATGTTGCATTATTGGCCAAATGTCACAAATAGATTTAATTATTTGCCTGGTGGAATGATTTCCCAGCTTCACTGAATAACTAGTAGGAATTCCCCAAACAGGAATTATCCTTTCCAATAATTTACCTACTGCTAGAGCCATCACTCTTCTGCAAGGAAAGGCCTCAACCCAATATGAGAACACACAGATAATTACTAAGACAGTTACCTCCTTGAGATGATGGCACTTGAACAAAGTTCAATTGCTATACATCAAAGGGTCCCTTAGGAAGGGGAAAGTGACCTTGCAACTCATGAAGTGTTTTCCCAGGATTATATTTAGTACATACAGTATAATGAGCGTATGCTTTATGAACCAATGTGGGAGAAATTTCCAAAAATATTGTTTTCCCCATAAAATCATTTTTTTCATGTACCCAGGGGGTTAATTGATGCATATGCTGGAGAAGTGGTAATTGTGCTCCAACAGGCACTATAATTGGTTATCAAGCCTGAACCACATCTTCATGGTGGTATCAAATAATTCCCCCTTTCTGTTGCCATAGTTGTTTCTCTTCTTCCATGGTGATTTTTTTTTTTTAGGAATTTAATTAATGTTTTATTTTTTATTTTGTTTTTGATTTATTTTTTTTATTGCAATAACACTGGCTAATAACATTATATGAATTTTGAGTGTACATCATTATATTTTGATTTTAGTGTAGATTACATCATGTTCACAACCCAAAGACTAATTAAAATCCATCACCACACACATGTGCCTAATCACCCCTTTCACTCCCCTCCCTCCCCCCTTCCCTTCTGGTAACCACCAGTCCAATCTCTGTCTCTATGTCTTTGTTGTTGATTTTATCTTCTACTTATAAGTGAGATCATACGGTATTTGACTTTCTCCTTCTGACTTATTTTGCTTAGCGTAATAAGCTCATAGTCCATTAATGTTGTCACAAATGGCCAGATTTCATCCTTTTTTATGGCTGAGTAGTATTCCATTGTGTATATATACCACATCTTCTTTATCCATTCATCCTTTGATGGGCACCTAGGTTGCTTCCAAGTCTTGGCTATTGTGAATAATGCTGCCATGAACATGTGGATGCATGTATCTTTATGCATTTGTGTTTTCAAGTTCTTTGGATAAATACCCAGCAGTGAAATAGCTGGATCATATGGTAGATCTATCATTAATTGTCTGAGGAATCTCCATACTGTTTTCCATAGTGGCTGCACCAGTTTGCACTCCCACCAGCAGTGTACGAGGGTTCCCTTCTCTCCACATCCTCTCCAGCACTTGTTTCCTGTCTTGTTAATTATAGCCCTTCTGACCAGAGTGAGGTGATATCTCATTGTAGTTTTGATTTTCATTCTCCTGATGGTTAATAATGCTGAACAACTTTTCATGTGCCTGTTGGCCATTTGTATATCTTCTTTGGAGAAATCTCTGTTCAGATCTTTTGCTATTTTTTAATTGGATTGTTAGTTTTTTTGTTGTTGAGATGTATGAATTCTTTGTATATTTTGGGTATTAACCCCGTATCAGATAGGTGGTTTGCAAATATCTTCTCCCAATTGTTAGGTTGTGTTTTCATTTTGTTGATGGTTTCCTTTACTGTGCAGATTTTAGTTTGATGTAGTCCCATTTGTTCATTTTTTCTGCTGTTTCCCTTGCTCAGTCAGAAACCGTACTTAAAACTATGCTGCTAAGACTGGTGTCAAAGAGTGTACTGCCTGTTTTCTTGTAGAAGTGTCATGGTTTCAGGTCTTACATACACGTCTTTAATCCATTTTGAGTTAATTTTTGTATATGGTGTAAGATAATGGTCTACTTTCATTCTTTTGCATGTGGCTGTCCAGTTTTCCCAACACCATTTGTTGAAGAGACTTTACTTTCTCCATTGTATGCTCTTGGCTCCTTTGTCGAATACTAGCTGTCCATAGATGTGTGGGTTTATTTCTGGGCTCTCAATTCTGTTCCATTGATCTGTGTGTCTGTTTCTGTGCCAGTCCCATACTGTTTGGATCACTCTAGCTTTGTAGTACATTTTGAAATCAGGGAGTGTGATACCTCAAACTTTGTTCTTTTTTCTCAGGATTCCTGTGGGGTCTTTTTTGTTCCATATAGATTTTAGGATTCTTTGTTCTATTTCTGTGAAAAATGTCTTTGGAACTTTGATAAGGATTGCATTGAATCTGTAGATTGCTTTAGGAAGTATGGACATTTTAAGTATGTTAATTCTTCCAGTTCGAGAGCATGAAATATCTTTCCATTTGTTTGTTTCTTCAATTTCTTTCAACAATGTCTTATAGTTTTCAGTGTACAGATCTTTCACCTCTTTGGTTAAGTTTATTCCTAGATATTTTATTCTTTTTGTTGCTATTGTAAATGGGATTGTATTCTTAATTTGTCTGTCTGCTACTTCATTGTTAGTGTATAGAAATGCAACAGATTTTTTAATGCTGATTTTGCGTCCTGCAACTTTACCGTATTCATTTATTATTTCTAAAAGTGTTTTGGTGGATTCTTTAGAGTTTTCTATATATAAAATTGTGTCATCTGCAAATAGTGACAGTTTCACCTCTTCCTTTCCAATTTGGATATGTTTAATTCCTTTTGTTTTCCTCATTACTCTGGCTAGGACTTCCAATACTACATTAAATAAGAGTGGTGAAAGTGGGCATCTTTGTCTGGTTCCTGTTCTTAAAGGGATAGCTTTCAGTTTTTCTCCATAGAGAATGAAATTGGCTGTGGGCTTGTCAAATATGACCTTTATTATGTTGAGGTACTTTCCTTCTATACCCATTTTATTCAGAGTTGTTATCATAAATGGATTGTATATCTTGTCAAGAGCCTTCTCTGAATCTATTGAGATGATCATGTGATTTGTATTCCTCATTTTGTTAATGTGGTGTATCACATTGATTGATATGCAGATGTTGAACCGTCTCTGCAACCCTGGAATAAATCCCACTTGATCATGGTGTATGATCTTTTTAATGTATTGTTGTGTTTGATTTGCTAGTATTTTGTTGAGGATTTTTGCATTGATGTTCATCAGTGATATCAGTGTATAATTTTCCTTTTATGTGTTGTCCTTGCCTGGTTTTGGTATCAGGATAATGTTGGCTTTGTAGAATGAGTTAGGAAGCTTCCCCTCCTCTTTGGTTTTTTGGAAGAGTTTGAGAAGGATAGGTATTTAAGTCTTCTTTGAATGTTTGGTAGACTTTACCAAAGAAGCTGTCTGGTCCTGGACTTTTACCTTTTTGGAGGTTTTTGATTACTGTTTCAATCTCCTTACTGGTGATTGCTCTATTCAGATTGTCTATTTCTTCTTGATTAGGTTGTGGAAGGTTGTATAATTCTAAGAATTTATCCATGTCTTCTAGATTATCCAGTTTATAGCTTTTCATAGTATTCTCTTATAATATTCTGCATTTCTGAGGTGTCTGTTGTAATTTCTCCTCTTTCATTTCTGATTTTATTTATTTGAGCCTTCGCCCTTTTTTTCTTGGTGAGTCTAGCTAAAGGTTTGCTAATTGTGTTTATCTTTTCAAAGAATCAGATCTTAGTTTCATTGATTTTTTTCTATTGTTTTGTAGTCTCTATTTCATTTATTTCTGCTCTTATTTTTATTATTTTCTTCCTTCTATTGATTTTGGATTTCATTTGTTCTTCTTCCATTTCCTTTAGGTGCACTCTTAGATTGTTTATTTTGGATTTTTCTTCTTTGTTGAGGTAGGCCTGAATTGCTATAAACTTCCCTCTTAGAGCCACTTTTTCTGTATCCCACAGATTTTGGCTTGCCGTATTTTCATTTTCATTTGTCTCCAGGTATCTTTTGATTTCTCCTTTGATTTCTTCATTGACCCAATCATTGTTCAGTAGCATTTTGTTCAATCTTCACATTTTTGTGGCTTTTCTGATTTTCTTCCTGTAGTTGATTTCTAGTTTCATACCTTGGTGGTCAGAAAAGATGATTGGTATTATTTCAATCTTCTTAAATGTATTGAGACTTGTTTTGTGGCCTAATATGTGATCAATCCTGGAGAATGTTCCATGTGCATTTGAAAAGAATGTGTATTCTGTGGTTTTTGTATGGAATGTTCTGTATATATCCACTAAGTCTATCTGGTGAAATGTGTCCTTTAAGGCCAGTGTTTCCTTATTGATCTTCTGATTGGATAATCTGTCCATTGGTGTAAGTGGAGTGTTAAAGTCCCCTACTATTATTGTGTTACTGTCTATTTCTCCTCTTATGTCTGTTAATAATTGCTTCACATATTTAGGTGCTCCTATGCTGGGTGCATAGATAGTTACAAGTGTTATATCATCTTGTTGGGTTGCTCCTTTTATCATTATGTAGTGCCCTTCTTTGTCTCTTGTTACAGTTTTTTTTTTAAAGTCTCTTTTGTCTGATATAAGTATTGCTACCCCAGCTTTCTTTTCATTGCCATTTGCATGGAGTATCTTTTTCCATCCCTTCACTTTTAGTTTGTGAGTGTCTTTAGGTCTGAAGTGTGTCTCTTGTATGCAGCACATATATGGGTCTTGTTTTTTATCCAATTGGTCACACTGTGCCTTTTGATTGGAGCATACAGTCCATTCACCTTTTTTTTTGAAATAGGCACATTTTTTTTATATGATTGGTTTTTTTTTTTAAAGATTTTATTTTTTTCCTTTTTCTCTCCAAAGCCCCCCAGTACATAGTTGTATATTCTTCGTTGTGGGTCCTTCTAGTTGTGGCATGTGGGACGCTGCCTCAGCGTGGTTTGATGAGCAGTGCTGTGTCCGTGCCCAGGATTCGAACCAACGAAACACTGGGCCGCCAGCAGCGGAGTGCACGAACTTAACTACTTGGCCACGGGGCCAGCCACAGTCCATTCACTTTTAAAGTCGCTATTGATAAGTATGTACTTATTGCCATTTTGTTACCTTTTTTCTGATGTTTTAGTAATTCTTCTCTTTCCTTTTTTCTTTTCTTTCTCTCTTCCCTTGTGGTTTGATGGGTTTCTTTAGTATTATCTTTGTGTCCCTTTCTCTTAATTTCTAGCGTATTCATTATAGTTTTCCAGTTTGTGATTACCATGAGGTTCATATATAATAACCTACTTATATAGCAACCTATATTAAGTTGATGTTCTCTTTAGTTTGACCTCTTTCCAAAAGCTCTACTCTTTTACTCCCCTCCCCCTACATTTTATGTTTTTGATATCATATCTAACGTCTTTTTTTGTGTATGTGTATCTGTTACACTCTTATCATTGAAATAGTTAAATTTAGTAGTTTTGTCTTTTGACCTTCATATTAGCTTCATAGGTGGTTGATCTGCTACCTTTAGTGTATTTTTGCCTTTACCCATGATTTTATTGCTTTTTTTTTTTTGCTGATGATTTTTTGCTGATGATTCTTATCCCTACTTGTGGTCTTCTCTTTTCACCTCAAATAAGTGCCCTTAGCATTTCTTGTAAAGCTGGTTTCTTGGTAATAAACTTCTTTAGTTTTTGCTTGTCTGGGAAAGTCTATCTCTCCTTCCATTCTGAATGATAATCTTGCTGTGTAAAGTATTCTTGGGTGTAAGCTTTTCCCTTTCAGCACTTTAAATATATCATGCCACTTCCTTCTAGCCTGTAAGGTTTCTGCTGAGAAGTCAGATGATAACTTTATGGGGTTTCCTTTTTCTGTAACTTGTTGCCTTTTCTTGCAGCTTTTAGGATTCTCTCATTATGGTTACGTCTTCCCTTTTAATTATACTGTGTCTTGGTGTGGGCCTCTTTGGGTTTATCTTGTTTGGAGCTCTCTGTGTTTCCTATACCTGGATGTCTGTTTCCTTCCTTAGGTTAGGAAAGTTTTCAGCTACTATTTCTTCAAATAGATTCTCTGCCCCTTTCTCTCTGTCTTCTTGTGGGACACCTATAACATGGATGTTAGTGTGCTTGGTGTTGTCCCAGAGGTCCCTTAGATCATTCTCATTCTTTTTAATTCTTTTTTCTTCTATGTCTTCACCTTGGGTGATTTCCTCTAGTCTTTTCTCCAGCTTGCTGATCCGTTCTTCTGTATCATCTACTCTGCTATTGAGTCCCTCTAGTGAAGTTTTCCTTTCCAGTACTATATTCTTCATTTCTCACTGGTTCTTTTTTATGTTTTCCAATTTTTTGTTCTCACTGAGTTCCTCCATTCTTCTCCCAAGATCAGTGAGCATCCTTATGACTTTTTGTTTGAACTCTTTGTCAGGTAGATGGTTTATTTCTGCTTCATTTAGTTATTTTTCCAGGGTTTTGTCCAGTTCCCTTGCTTGGAACATATTCCTTTGCCTCCTCATTTGTCTTTCTCTGTGCTTATATCTAATCTTTAGATAAGTAGGCTGTATCTCCTGATCTTGGAGAGGTGGCCTTAGGTAAGAGATGACTTATGAGGCCCAGCAGTGTGCTTCCCTCTTGTCATCAGTTCCAAATGTTTCAGGAGTGTCCCCTCTGTGGGTTACATGTGTTCTTCTGTTGTGGCAGGATTGCTCTTACTGTAGGTACCCAGGGAGGCAAGGCTGTCCCCCTGCCCAGCTGGTTATAATGCTCACCTGTGTGTGGCTGCTATGGACCCTTCAGTCAATTTATTGGGAGGAGGAGCCCCAGCACAGTTGCTCTCAAGGTCTAATAGCACATTCCTGTTGCAGTTTTTCTATTAAGTGAGGAGGTCCCCAGTGTCGCTGGTTGCTAGGTTCAGGGGCTTACCATTGCTGTGGGCCTCTGGCCTGCAAGGCTGTTGTCAGCTCTCTCAGGAGTGCAGCTGAGTGGGGCCAGCCCCAGCCACGGAGCACCCAATTTTTTCAGATTTTGGAAGGTGGAGCTGATCCCCTATGTGGCTGTTTAAGAAGCTCATGTCTTCTGCAGCTGACAGACCCCACCACCCACAGGGCCACACACACTGTCAACACAGTCCTGCCCTGTGCATGCATCCTGACCCACTGAAGTAGACCCTGTCACACCACTGCAGAGGCCCTAAGCACTCCACCAATATAGGCCTGCCCCTCACACATACCCTGCCCCACCAGTGCAGACCCACGCCCTGGTTGCAGAGGTTCTAGGCCCTCACCTATGTGGGCGCACACATTGCCTGAGGGCTTGCTGTTGGGTGGGGCCAGTCCCTAGAATGGGCTGCCTGCCTTGGCTGAGCTGGATTACATTGGTGCTCTAGTGGACAGGGAAGACCCCTGGGCTAAGAGGCCAGGGGAAGAACTCCAATGGCATCTGCCAACGTCTGTGTCAGTACACCTGTTCTAGGTCACAATAATGGCTGCCCCCAATGTCTCAGTCACTGGGGAGGTCTCACTTCTCACTGACATGCACCAGGACCTACCAGGTGAGTCTCTTTTCACCAAAGGACTGTGCACCTTTCTTTCTGGTGAGTTTAGGTTTCTTTCTGAAATGGGTGAATTTGTATGTGGGCCCTTTAAGAGCTGGCTTTTTTCCCCCTTATGTCCAATAGCTTTTCTGGGGGTATTCCCTGCTGTAGTTAATAGACAGCAAAGCCAGATGTTGTGGCCCTCATCTCAGTTGTTCTTGGTCCAAAAGTTGCTTATTGTGGAAACGTGCCCCTGCTCAGATCCCCTGCTCCTTCAGGGAAGGCTGCAAACCTTAAGATTGCTCCTGGCCAGCTGTGAAGCTCCATGGCTCACAAAGGTGGCTTTTTTCTCTCCAGAATTGAATTTCTGCCTCTTCCACCTCAGTCAGCACTGTCCCTTGTTGCCAGGGTTCTTTTTATCCAGTTTTCAGTTCTCTCTTAGGGGTAATTGTTCCAAGAGTAGTTGTATATTTGTTGTGTCTGTGGGAGGAGGTGAGTTCAGAGTCCGCCTCCACCACCATCTTGACACCATCTCTCCATGGTGATTTCTTGAGCCTGCAGAGGGAAATCTTTCACTGGGTTATCAGGGTCCACAGAGAGCAGTGGACATTCTCAAGGCTGGACAGGATATCCAGACTGGTAATACCCCTGCTTACCTTGTAAGGAGGACCCATCTGTAAATAAATAATAAAATAGATAATAAAGTGCCCTCATGGTCATTTCCCTCCTGTGGTGCTGTGATCAAGGTAGTAGGAGGATTAAGATAATGAGGAATATTTATCTACACAATATAACCTAAGAATGTGTATCATCATTTACTTGACAATGCTTCCCAAGGAATTTAACACACCCAAGAAACCTAATTAGTTTGATATCTCTGTCATTATAGGAAGAGGGAACCAATTCCCCAAGAAGTCCCAGGAAACTGTCTTTTTAAGAGAAAGAATATCAAATTCTAATTTTGCACCAGCTCTCTTTTGATATTAGAACTCATTTAGTTAATTAAATTTATTCCAATCTTAGCCAGCTTGACCATGCATAAAACTCTTTTCTTAAGCTTCCTTTTTCATGAGGCTTCGATGATTTTCTTTTTACATTCAGATTTTGTACTATGCTTTTCCTCTTTCCTAGCACTTCAGGACAACTTTGCCTTTCTTAACAAAACAAACAAAAACCTCCAAACATACATCTTACTTTCCTTGTATACAGAGATGTTTTTCAATTTTTTTTATTAGCATCTTGTGAAGTGGCAGACCCACAAATACTTTCTAGAAACTTGTGCTTCCTCATAAAATTTCTCAGCATGGCACAAAACATATTTATTAATATATCCAATTATTTTCCTAGTTCGTCCGTAATAAGAAGCCAAAGGTAGGGGCCAGCCCCATGGCTGAGTTGTTAATTTCATGTGCTCCACTTCAGTGGCCCAGGGTTTTGCCATTTCAGATCCTGGGCAGGTCCTAGCCCCATTCATCAAGCCATGCTGAGGCGTCATCCCACATAGAAGAACTGGAAGGACCTACAACTAGAATATACATCTATGTACTGGGGGGCTTTTGGGAGAAGAAGGAAATAAAAGATTGGCTAACAGATGTTAGCTCAGGGCCAATCTTTAAAAAACAAAGACAAAAAAACACAAAAATAAAATTATTTATAAAAAGCCAAAAGTAAATAAATCTATGTTTAGTAATTAATGTATAATATTTTATCTTATATGGAAATGACCTAGATACGCACTCAATTTCTATCATTTAACTTAATTTAACAAAACTCTAAGGTTCCAAGTCACTGAAATGTTTTGAAGTTATTTTAAGTACATACACCATAATACTTAATTATTGCTGAAATTTCACCCAAAACTTTTATCCTTTCAAATCTATTTAGTTTGTTTCTAATAATTATGTTTAGACTGCCTACAAAAACTTCATGGGACATTAGACAAAATCAGCTATCATTCTAAGCTATTATTTTGCTGACAAATTTTGTAACAGAAATAACATGAGTATGTTTGACTAATAAACCCAAGTAGAATGAAGCCTGTATGTCTGCATCATATCCAGTGCTGATAAGTTTGAAGACATGATTACTTCAATCAAACCAACAAACTTAAATAAGATTTCATTTACCAAAGATCATCCTATATCATGTTAACTTGAAAGGCATGTGGGTGGGTTTCTATTATGTATATATGAGTGCTTGCTTTAAGCCAATTAAATAGAGCTCCTTTAGAAATTGTACCATCCAGAGGTAGAAAAATCACATATATAACATGTACATAGACACACATAAACACACAGACAGATGCAATGAAGATTTTATAGCCTCTGTCTTTAAAATTTCCCTTATCTTTTTCGGCAAGAGTGCTTTCATAGCAGTCTGCATCTCCAGAAACTTCTCTCCCTCCCTTTTTTTCTTTCAGTCTTAGGAATCTGGCATGGTCTGGATAATAGCTCCCGGAGAGGTCGCAAGCTTTTGAGATAAACAGAGAGGTTAGTTACTTATCAAAGTTACACCCATCCAATTACATTATCCTTAATTTGCTTCTTTCCCTCTGGTACACAGCTTTATCTTAATTCAGGGAAGACGGCCTAAAAAAATTCCTATCAGGCTTTAAATATCAGCTTCCAATTTAGTGAAATTTCTGATCATAAGTTACTAAATCCTTTCAGATACCTTGTCAAGTTTCAGCCAGGACAAACAGTAACTATTCCTGACAGTGTTAAACAGCAGCTTTAGTTTTTTAATTTGAGTTTCCGCTTGATGTTTAAGGGTAGGCATTTCCCAGAAAATCTCTCAGAGTCTCATTAACCCTTGGAGGGGCTCATGTTGGGCCCTCCTTCCAAGGCAGCCATGACTATTAAGTGCACTTCTTAAATGATCTTATCTAATTGGAATGTTCCTTCTTCTGGCCAATGCAGGCTCAAAGGAGCCCCAAAGTGGCCACTGTAACTTTAATTATCCCAGGTCATCTTGATCCAAAGATCAGACCATTTACACTCATCCCCATTCTGTTAGGGACTCGCAAATATCCGCTTCATACATACTGTACACGAACCAGTCAGAGTTCCAGGAGGAAGTTGCCTGTTCTAGGACTGGTTAGCTTTTAGAAGAGTGACTTCCCATTTTCTTTTAGTTTTGTTTTACTATAAAGTCTGAATAATTTCTAAGGACTGCGTAGTGGGTCACAAGTGTGCTGCTTGTGAGTGTTACTCCCTAAAAAGATCGTGAACACTCTCATGTTTGCTGGTTTCTCCTGCTGGCAGCCTAAAACTACCCTGGGGCTCATGGACAACAAATCCTCATGTGTGTCCCTGGACAAGGTGTCGATTACTTAAAGTGAATGATCACGATGGAATTCCCTGTGGGACCACTGTGTGTCTTGAGGCTCAACCCCAGACACCCCCACTAGGTTCTCAGTTGCCTTACAGCTGGAGGAGCTGGCGTCCCTTCTCTTCGGAGCTGAATGAGTTTCCACTGTCTCATGTTGCTGTTAAACAATTTGTTCGGGAGCTGGCCTGGTGGCACAGTGGTTAAGTTCACACGTTCTGCTTCGGTGGCCTGGGGTTGGCCAGCCTGGATTCTGGGTGTGGACATGGCACCGCTTGGCAAACACCACGTTGTGGTAGGCATCCCACATATAAAGTAGAGGAGGATGGGCATGGATGTTAGCTAGGACCAGTCTTCCTCAGCAAAAAGAGGAGGATTGGCAGTAGTTAGCTCAGGGCTAATCTTCCTCAAAAAAAAACCCAAAATTTGTTCAGCATTACCAATAGGGTATAGGAGGGGAAGTCTGCATGCTCATCTTAAGAGAATTCATTCTTTAATGGTTAAAGCAGATAGACGATGTATGTTCGATAGTCCATAAGTCAGGCTCCTTTAGTTCAAGCCGAATTAGTGTTGAACCCAAACAGTTACTCCACATACCTCAGTATGTGAAAATCTCTTTTCAGATGTGTGGATGGCCAAGAGAAACACACATAGACACAACACTGCATTTGCAAAATTTCCATCTCACACTTGAAATCAGTCATGCTAGCCTTGGGCTTCACCCAGACAGCCTGGCCCAGCATGTCGATGTGGGTTGTCCATTTGGGGGCTGTCACGTCCAGACCCAGGTTGAGGCTGCCAAGTTGCCGAGCTCCTGGCCTGGACAAGATGATCTGATCTGCCCTGTGGCCTCTGCTGTTTCTCTAGCTTCACCTTCATAGTTGGCCTCAGCTCACTGAGGCTGGAGGACAGTGCCTGCTCATGACAGGTGCTCAGTAAACAACAGATTATTGTTTTCAAGCTGTCCCTTGGTCTACACGTATGTTCTTAGCACAATTAATGAGAAATAGGGAGGCTAATGCAGGAGTATTTTACACAAAATTAAGGGCTAAGTAAACTTGCATGAAAACAAACACGAAAAGGAAACCTTCTGCAGTTGTGGAAGGATCTCTCTGTGTGGCCTCGCCCTTTGCGTGAGCAGCCACGTGGTCCCCATCAGAGTCCCCAGGAAAGGCCTCTGGTAATGGTTAATCAGCCATTTCAGACGAACGACGGTGAAGTGCTGGTGACACCACGTGGCTGTGAGAGGAATCACAGTGTGGGGCTTTGTGTTAACGGAAAGAAATGGTGGAGATGGTGGGGAACGGGGGGCATCCACAAACTGCAGGTTTAGAATCACATGGGTCTAGGGTAACAACCACCCCCACCACCAAGGGCAGCAGGCGGGGACGTTCTGCGGGATTTCCTATCCCAGGCGCCCTGCTCTGTGCCTCATGGGAATTAACTCACTGAAGCATCACAGGGGAGTGGACGGTGGAGATGGATGCTCACGGAGGGAGGACGCGGAGACTGCCTTCTGGAGCACGAGCTACCTGAGGGACTGTGCCTGGTAGGGGAGAGTTAGGGGCTAGTGGTGGTTGTACTACTGATCCCAATAACAGCCGTGAGCAACGGATAACAGCACTTACACAGGCAGTTATAATAATCATCTGAGGGTCAGTGTCGTGACAAAAGAGTCATCTCGGTTGGTTCTTCTTGCATTCCAGCGGAGGAATAGATTATTTAGGATTATGTGTAGAGAGGTAACCAGCTAGACTGGAGAACGTGGCAGTGTCACGGATCTCCCTCCGTGAGTCTGACTTTCCCACCAAATCGCAGGTGGAGAAGCTGAAACGGAATGAGACCTGCTGAGCTCCGACACGTCCCGACAGGTCCCAGAGACCAAGGGGGAAAACCAGACAGGGGGACGTTCAATGTCGTTAGTGTGGCAGGGAAGAGGGACCCAGCCGTCTCGACACCAGAGAGTCAGTTTTCCCCCTGGAGCAAGGACTGGTGGAGAAAGTAACCAGAAGCGTTCGCTTCGCTCCCATCCCATCCTTCAGGCTGGTGCAGGAGAGTCCTGCTGAGACCCGAGGACCGGGGATGCAGTGTGCCCTCTAGCAGTCACAGTGAGAGCCCAAACTACGCAGGTGCCTTTCAAGTTGTTTAAAATAAAGATGTTGAGCTGCTCGGACTCATATGGATAAATTTTCATATTAAAAAATAAATGTTATTTCTCCAAAATGAAAAAATAGATTCATTTCTTTTTAATTTTGTAAAGGATTCATGATCGTTACAGAGACGTTTAAATGATACAGAAAAGTATAACAAAATAAAAATTCAGCAGTATTCCATCACTCGAATGACCGTCTTTCTATATATTTCTTTATGCATAGACACACACACACACACAGACACACACGCTCTGAGATAATACATTTGCTATGTCAACACGTAATCTTTCTACATTATTGCTCCTAATGGCTGCATAATAGTCGTATTGGAACGTTTCCATGATGAGTTCCAGGAACGCCTTTTGCTCTATCTACCTATCTATCTGAAATACACAGGACATTAAATACCGACTCTAAGTACCCTTTCTGTAATCCGCTCTCAAAATTGTTGTCAGTCTCTGTGGGTGTGTTTTCGGTCTGTGAGGTTGTTCAGGAAATGCTCATATCTTTGTTTTCCGAAGAGGTTAGAGGCCAAGCAGATTGGATCCTGGGCGAGAAGCCCACAAGATTCTGGAGGCCTGCTGCCGGGGACTTAAAACAAAGCCCTTAGGGGGAGGGCAGGCAGGAAGGACTTGGAGAATCAGGAAACCGGGGGCCCCTCCCTTGCACACCTGCCCCTTGTCTCTGAGTCTGCCCCCTGTGGTGGGGGTGGCAGTCAAGGCCGGGCTCAGTGGGCTCCCATCCTGTCTGGTCTTTTCCTCCTTTCTCCCTTTCTTTGGGTGTTGGAAGAGCATTTCTTTGGCTGCAGAAAAGAAACACCGAAAGGAGAGCTTTCTTGTCAGTCATACAAATTCTGAGTCTAATAAAATAGTTTTGGAATAAGGTAGAAGAACTTGACGTTTTTAAAGCATCCTTTCAAATCCGTCTTCTCTCTCCCACCTCTCTCTCTCTCCATCTCACACACTCACACACACAAACACACATTAATACACATTAATACACATAGACATACCGAGATGATATACTCGTTTAGCCGAACCACACTCCCCCTGTTGGTGGACATTCTGATTGCTTTGGGTTTTTCATTATTATAGACGTATTTCGATGAACAACTTTGTACATGTATCTTTATACATCTTGATAAATTAAAAAGCCCTTTCTCACACCTCCTTCCTTTGTGGGAGCAGAGGGGCTGCAGACAGGAGCTGAAAGATGTCTTTCCAAAGAGAATTCTTGGAGACGGGGCAGCGACCACCTGCTTTCAAGGCCAAGTGAAAACGGGTGGCACAAAGTGGCAAGAGGTTCTTTTCTCTACTTCTACCAGAATGCCTCGTACGTAGCCTCAGGGCTCTGCCCCTGGGGAGCAAGGTGACGCTCCAGCCCTCCAAGGGTGAGCCGAGCTACAGCAGGGCTGTGAGGTGGGAGGGAGCAGGGACTGCTCAGTGGCGGGCACGTCAAACCACTCCTCAGAGAGCAGAGGCTGGGGAGCACGTTCATGGAGAGGGACAGACACTGCCTGCGTCCTGCGTGGGCTCACAGGAAATATCCATCAGCAACGACAAAGGTAATCTAGAGAATTAGCTGCACTAGCAGGTGGAATAAGACCGCTATAATATGGGCAATCACTCAATGTAACAGTTTCCGAAGGCCGGTATTGACCTGGGGAAACACGGCAAACAGCTACCACTTATTGAGCATTTATATATATCGCCTTGTGGGAATCCCAAAACAACTTCACACAGTAAAGCTCATTGGTGTCAACTTTGGGGGAGGCACGCATCTGGGGCGCGGAGAGGTCGAGTGACCTGCTCATGGACTTGCACCCAGGTCTCACCGAGGCGGGATTCATGCCCTTAACCATTATGTCATGCCGCTGGATGTCCAATTAAATGACAACTCACTTGAGGGGGAAACCAAGAAGAAACTGACCAGTCTTATTATCGATTCTTTACTTTTGTTTTGTCTCCATTCTCCACTGAGCTAAGGGGCTACACTCTCATTTATCCATCAGGTGCCCATGTGAACATGTGCTTTTTCTCCTTGAGTATCTCAAGTATTTCACGCTTCTCCAGACCTGACATTTTGTTATATTTTTGGTTGATAATCTGTTGAGAAATAGCTTCTTAGATAATTTCACCATCATCACTCATGTCTAGGGAATACCACTTAACCGTTGTGGAAAAATTATAGTTACTTATAAAATAACCCCTCTCAGGAAGGAATTTGACCTTGACTGGAGGCCATCAGGAGCCACTCAGCTTTGGTTAACAGCTCCCAGGAAGTTGTCTCTCATGATGGAACTTACTTGAGAAGCGTGGCGGGATTCTTCATCTCTTCTCAGTGGTGTCTGTTCACTGGCTTCCCCTCCCACAGCCACCTCTCCTGGAGATGCAATTGGCCAATATCCCCTCTCAGCTGCCAACTTGTCTCTGAAGGAGGAAATACTTTGGAAACTTCGTTCCTTTTTAAAGAAAGTCTTTGGGAACCATCGTTCGGGTAACGTCACCCTCACTGACCTCATCCCTGGATGCCATGACCTTAATTTTTGTCTGCCGAGTCGTATCGTCTTTGTTAATCTTAAACTAGAGTTATAGCATGTGAAAACTTTTGAAAAGATTATTTTTGAAGCACTAAAGGTAAGTAAACTAAACTTGAAGTGGAGAAAATCTTCACGCCTTCGTGGCTAGGATGAGTGATAGAATACTGAAGGAAGACGTCCTCTCAAGCTTTAGCCTGGCTGACACCGACCACAGAGCTCCTGCTACAAGACGACATCTGTGGGGATACTGGCCTGGGCTTACTTCACCGTGGTGATCTGTTTTTCCTGAAGAGATGAATTGAGATCATGGACGCTTCCTCGGGAGAGGTAGATTCTGCAGGGGAGAAATGCAGGACACTTCTTCTCATGGGCTCCAGCAGATGGCGGTGGGGAGCTCAGTGTCAGCTCAGCCTTGCTCCAAATACTCCTCGTTCCTAATTCGTTTTGTCTTGGCTCTCTTTCCCTAAAGATTTTCCTCCTTTGGGTAGCGTTTGCCAGGGAGCTTCACTGATCTGGGTCCTCCCCATGGATTTTCTTACAGCATTTGCTGTGGAGCGTTGCCCTGGTTGCTTGTTCCTCTCCTATAGAATTGCTTGGAAGATTTCTATCCTGATGAATCTTCTCTTTATCTCTAGATGGCAGTATTTGACTAGACTCATACACTGTTATTTGTGGTGACATTTGCTGAGAAATTTGTTCTTTCTTTTAGGCTTCTTTATTTAGTAGCTTTACCCATGACAATGATGATTCTTTAGATCTTTTGTTTTGAAGGCATCTGGGTCTGGATACGAATGTGCCTCAAGGCTTGTTCCTAGGAATATTACCTTGCAGAATCTGTTTGGTAGGCCTGGCTACTCCTGAAGAGTAATCCTAAGAAACTCTGCCCTGGGGCTTGCCCTTCTACATTGGTTTAATTCCTCCTGATTTCAAGATTTGCTTAATTTTATCATTTCTCATTGAGTCAACAAACCTTTCTTCAGAGTCAGCTTCTTCTGAGATTTTGGTCCAAACATTTTGATCTTTGGGCAGTATTTTTCTGTATGAATTTTCCGAGCATCTTCTGTTTTGGTCCATCCAACTGGTGGGAACTTCTCCTTCTAAGGCCATTTTGGTTTTTTCCAGTATTTATGTTCTAAGTGTAGAACTGGAAAGTCTCCTTTCCAGACCAGAATTTGGGAGGAATTTTGCTCGGGATTTCTCTGTCAGTTTGACTCAAATGCTCCTGAATAGACCTGTGAGGAATCTTGTCTTGGTCAAACTCTTTTTGACATGGTACCCCGCTGAAGGAGCAGCTTGGGGAATTGCAGCCCAGTCACATGTGTCTGTTGGTAAGATATCCATTGATGTCACTTGAGAAAATGTGCCTCAATCATCTTTTTTTTTTTTTAATGAGCTAAATATATATATATTTTGAAACATTGCTTTTTGAAGGGCCTCATCTTGAATATCTTCATCCAGGGATCTCAGGCCTCCAAGGGACCCTCCCGGGATGCTTACTTTGTAGCTAATTTTATTCAGGGAATTTCTTTTTTCTGCAGCTGATTTTTGAGGAGTCTCGTAAACACTGATTTCATGCACTGATGGTGACAGTGATGAATATTGAGGAATTTCTTCCTGGCTAACTTTTCTCACTAAATTGCTTTCTATTGGCCATTATTCATGGGTGCTTTTAAGGTCTCTCCTCAGCTAGTGTCATCTACATGCTTAGTTTCTGCAGACAAATGGTCTGGAGGTTCTTCATTCTGGCCCATGACGGTCCTGGAATATGTCCTCAGTGGTGACTTTGTGTGTTTGTGGGGGTGGGGGGTGGATAATTGTAGCCTGGCTGAAAATAGCCACAGGTTTCATCTTAGGGGCAATGATTCCTCATCATTTTCTCCCTTCTTGGCATGATGTGTGGGTGTTTTCTTTTCTGGCACCTCTTGTGGAGCAATTTTTGCACCAACAAGCCCTATCTGTGAACTGTGTTTCTCCTAATATTTTTTATTATTCCGTTTCACTTTGGCTAAACTTATCTACAAGTGTGGTATTTTCAGACAATGGTATCTTTGGATCCTGTCATTTTATTCCTGAAGGTCATCCTTTTTGACAACAGCAACTGAAGAATTTTTTCTTTTCTAATAATTTCTTTGGAATAGGTATCTTTTGATCTTGACTCTAGGCGATGGTAGACACAAGAAACCCAATCTAGCATCAGCATGACTCTGACCAGGGCTTCCGAAGGTCTCCTTCCTGGGGGCACCTCCGGGGACTCTGCCCTCTGTGACATTTGGACTTGCCTTTTGTTGAAGGAAGTCTCTTACTTTTTGTTTTGTGAATTTCTTCTTGATAGAACTCAAACATGAAAGCAGAAAGACCCAGAGAGCCTTCCTTGACTAGCATGAGACGAGCAACATGACTCAGCCGTGAGCCATCTTTGAGGAACTGCTGGCTCAGACACTGAATTGTCTTCATACAAACGGTAAATTTTAATCCTACCAGGAAAACCACTCACCAGTCTTTCCTGGCTGACAAGCATCTTCTTCTAGCCATATTTTTAGTTGATTTAGCCATTTCATTCTCGCATCTGAAAATACCTGGTTGTGACATCACAGTTTTTGTATTTGCTCCCCAAAGATCATACTTCTTGTTCCCTTTCTAAAGATTGAAAAGGGGGATTTATTTCCCATAGGATATTATTCAACCTTTGAAAAATATTTAAAATTTTTACGTAGAATGATATCACTCAGTACTAATTATTCAAAAGAATGCTTTCACTGGACTATTACTCCGTCACTGGGAAGAACCGTAATTTATGGACCTTCTCACTTATGTGGTTACAACAGTGTCTCTAAATGATCTGACGTGAACTTGTAAAGCATCCTGTTTGTGACCGTAAATGCTTAGAGCATCGGTTGGTTTGGGCTGATAATCAAGGCGATAAAATATGCATGAGTGAGCTTAAATGCTTCTGGATAACAATGATCATTTGAAAGCTCTTTAAAGATTTAATTTCATCTAAGAGGTAAGAAAAAGACTGTAGTTGACTTGGAACAAAATGTCCATGGACAAAGGATGAAGATTCCTTAATCAGACCGTGTTCTGCAGCACAGCCGGGCAGTCAAGTATGTGTGCTCCTGACAGACAGACCTGAGTACTGCCCCCTGACCCTCTGACCTTGGGCCGGCAATTAGCCTCTGACCCTTAGTTGTTTCCTCATCCATAACACAGGGATTGTTAAAGTGCCCACTCATGGAGTGTTGGGAGAATTAAACGACATATTGTTATTAAGCACTTAGCACAGTGCCTGGCACGTATTAAACACCCAACATAAGTCAGATATTATCATCGAAAACTAAGATAATGCTTTTTAACTCTGTTCCTTTCTTTCTTTTTTTTACTGAGGTCATAATAGTTTATAAGATTGTGAAATTTCAGTTGTACATTATTATTTGTCCATGGCCATATAAATGTGCCCCTTTACCCCTTATGCCCACCCCTACCCCCCCTTCCCCTCTGGTAACTATGAATACGTTCTCTTTGTCCTTGTGTTTGTTTATCATCTTCTGCATATGAGTGAAATCATATGGTGTTTGTCTTTCTCTGTCTGGCGTATTTTGCTTAACATAATACCCTCAAGGTCCATCCATGTTGTTGCAAATGGGACGATTTTGTCTTTTTTATGGTTGAGTAGTATTCTATTACATATGTATCTTTATCCATTCATCAGTTGATGGACACTTGGGTTTTTTCTATGTCTTGGCTATTGTGAACAATGCTGCAATGAACAGAGGGGTGCATAAGTCTCTTTGAATTGTTGATCTCATGTTCCTTGGATAAATAGCCAGTAGTGGGATGGCTGGGTCATATGATAATTCTATTTTTAATTTTTTGAGAAATCTCATACTGTTTTCCATAGCGGCTGCACCAGTTTGCCCATCTGATTTACACCTCGGCACCAACATCAGGTTCCAAAAATTTCCATGGGGCGAGCAAGAGAACCTGCCAGCCACCCAAGACGTGGCCCTGCAGACAGGCCTGGATGCAGCGTCCCCGGCAGACGGTGGACCGTGCTGCAGGACACGGATGCTTCCATTGGCTCACCACGAAGAGAGGCGAGCGGCTTCCAGACCTGCACGCCCATCAGGCACAGCTCGAATGAAGCCAGGTCAGGACAGGAGCTGACAGCGGCCACCTCCCATCCTCCCATCTCCCACCCGCTCAGAGGCGTCCCTGTACCTAGTTTCTCCAAATGGCAACAACTCTAGAACAACTGTGATATTGACATTGATACTGTCCACCAATCTGATTCAGTTTCTCCTGTTTACTTGCGCTTACTTGTGTACGTGTGTGTGTTTAACTCTAAGCAATTTATTTCAGATGTGTAGGTTTCTGTATCCACCATCACAATCAAAATATGAAACTGTTACATCACCATAAGAATCCTCTTTATTGCCTATTTATAGGAGACTTCCTTCCCCAATGTGTGTGAACACATGTGTGTGAACATAAGTTTTAATTTCTCTAGGATAAGTGCTCAAGTGTACAATTAATGAGTTGTGTGGCAATTGCATGTTTAGTTTTATAAGAAACTGCCAAACTATTTTCCAGAGTAACTGTACCATTTCACGTTCCCACCAGCAAAGTATGAGTGATCCAGTTTCTCCTCATCCTTGCCGGCATTTGATGGTGTTGTTTTTTCAACTTTAGTCATTCTGACAGGCATGTAGTGATGTATCATTGTGATTTTAATTTGCATTTCCCTAATGCCTAATGCTGAGTATATTTTCATGTGCTTATTTGACATCTGTATAATCTTTGGTGAAATATCTGTTCATCTCTTTTGCTCACAAAATGCAAAAATCTTTTCACTAGTAAATTCATAGATATATCAGCGGAGATTTGCTAGGATACAGGTGCAAGAAAGTTCATTGTAACAATATTTTAGGAATAAAACAGCAACAGCCACAAAGCCCACCCTGGAAACAGTGTAAAGAACGTTAGTAGGGATTGACCCAATTATCACTGCTCTGTGGTATGATCAAACAGTGGGGCCAAATAATGGGACAAAGGTAAAAGTCTGGAGTCCCTTAAAGAAGGAAAGGTTACCACTCACCTCACATGGACTGTGACATCCCAGAGACGACAGCTCCCAGGGAGAGGACAAGCATCCCGAACTTCGCTTTCCCATGGGGCGCTGCAGACACCACCTCATCGGCCAGGGGTCCCCCTGGGCCCTCTGCAAAGCTCCCTTTGCTTCTGCTTGTGGGGTTTTGGGTCCCCTGGCTTTTTCCAGCCACTCTGGAAAGTCTTCCCACCAGGTGCCAGTTGGAAGTGGAGACCTCAGCACACACCTGGAGCGATGTACTGAAGACTGAGCTGGTCCAGGCCACTCCAAGTTTCCCACGTTTCTCCTCTGTAATGGAACCTGACTCTGTGTTTCGATGTTTGACTGCTGACACATCTGAGGCTTCTACTCTCCCTCTTCCCCTGGTGCCCCACATCCAGGCAAGCTGGAAAGCTCAGCTGCTCCCAGCTTTGGCACGGCGGCAGTTTCAAACCATGCCAGCCCCTTCCTGGGGACAGTAGCTCCTACCTGGGCCCACCCACAGCCGCAACACAAACCCCAAGCCGCTCTCCTTTCCTTGCTCTCTCAGCCATTTCCAAACCCGCTTGGGAAGCTCTCCTGTTCTTCCCTGAATGCCTCATCATGAAAGTAACGAATCTTTCACACCCTCTTGGTGTGCGGCCACCGCACCCTCCCTGGTACGTCCAGGCCTGAGGCCCTATTCTTATAATCCATGACTGAAGTCTGTTCCTATAACCCATCCCTGACCTAAGATTTCATACTTTTTAACCAGTAATGCAGTAGGTCTAATCTCTTTTCAACTTATGTTTTTAAAATAAAATGTTCTTACATCTCAGGTAGAAAACAAAACAAATCACATTTCCGTTGCTACAGTAACACTCTGAAGTCAGTGAGGAATCAATTATACGCATCACAGTATTTCACATTTCTTTCCCAGCAAACAGTTTGTTCCTCCCAACCCCACTCCACCATTTTTATTTATTTATTTAAAGATTGGCACCTGAGCTAACACCTGCTGCCCATCTTTTTTCTTTTTCTTCTCCCCAAATCCCCCCAGCACATAGTTGTATAATCTAGTTGTGAGTCCTTCTGGTTCTGCTATGTGGGACGCCACCTCAGCATGGCCTGATGAGCGGTGCCATGTCTGTGCCCAGGATCCAAACCAGCAACACCCCAGGCCGCTGAAGCAGAGTGCACGATCTTAACCACTAAGCCACGGGGGCGGCACACCACCATTTTTAAATAAAAGAACATGGCTACTAATTAACCCATGTTAGAAGATTTGCAGTGGTTCTCAAATGCAAGCTAGTTTGTCCCTTAGGTAGGGTGACCAGCGGTCTTAGTGTGCCCAGGACTTTCCTGATTTTAGCTCTGAAAGTCTGTATCCTGGAAACCCCCCCAGTCCCAGGTAAGTTGGGACAGTTGGTCACCCTACCCCCAGGGGATCTTGGTAAGGTCTGGAGACATTTTTGGTTGTTACGACTGTGTGTGTGTGTGTTCTACTGTATCTAGTGAGTAGAGGCCACAGACGCTGCTAACCATCTTACAACATATGGACAGTTCACCACAACAAAGGATATCCAAAATGTCAACAGTGCTAAGGTTGAGAAACTGCTGTAGCACTGTGCTCTTCAAAGTGTGGTCTTTGGATTAGCAGCTTGGGCACCAAGGAGAGTCTGCATGTTAGAAATGCAGCAACTCTGGGCCCATCCCAGAGCCAGTGGGCCGGGGTCAGCCAGCCATTTAACAAGCCCCCTGGGTGATTTGCGTACACATTGAAGCTGGAGAAGTGCTGCTCCAGTATTTACGGTTTATTCTTTCTGAGTGTCAGCATGACACAGGCTCAGACAGTTCTGATTAATTATATTCACTGATTTTTATTGAGCTCCAGTGTCACCATGGGGTCACCAGTAGCCTCTCTTTCCAGGGTGGCTTCTCACCCAGGGGCCTCTGAAAGCATCGTTGACCTCTGACACGATGTCTCAGATTCATCTTCTGCTCTCCTGCACCTGGAAGGAACCTTCTTTCTAAAGAGAGCTGCTTCCATTTAGTGGAGAACAAGACTGAGAGACCAAAACCTGGCCGTGGGGTTGTACATCTGAGCACGGGATAGAATAAGACAATAGCCAAGAAGTTAAACAGACCTTTCCCTCACAGGGTCCTCCAATGGGATCCGTACAGTGAGTGGATAGAAGCCATGAAAGGAAACCTTAGAAAAATACAAGTGACTGCATTTCAGCCTAACACTCTTCTTTCACCCTTCATCTGCATGGGCACTAGTGTCATTTATCATGCACAGTTTTAGTTTTGAACTCCACTTTCTCAAAGACCTTTGGACAATTACGTAATAACTACAGCAATACAGCAGTCCAAATTTAAAAAGTTAATAAAGCATGTAAGCAAATACAACTGCGTTAATATTAAGAGTCATCAGAGGTGGAGAGTTATTTCATGGGATGGCCTGTGTTTCAAGGGAAGCAGCTAAAAATGAGGTGGCAAGTAATGATCTGGGAGCAGCAGTTGGAGGCCGGAAGAATTCTGGGCGGGCGAGCTGCTGGGAAGGTAGGGGCTTGGGGAAACACCAGGCTTCCGCAGAGGCAGGAAGTGAATTCTGCTAACAACCAATGAGCTTGAAAAAGAACCTTGAGCCTCTAATGAGACTGTGGCCCCGGCCAGCACCTGCCTGCGGCCTGTGAGCGCGTGAGCCCGCCAGCAGAGAACCTGGTTGAGTCATGCCTGGGCCTACAGAACAGTAAATGGGTGCTGTTTTAAGCTACTAGTTTGTGGTAATTTGTTACACGGCAATAGAAAACTAATACATTCCACCTTCTATGTTCAATTGTAGAGCATAGGATCCTTAATCCTTTCTCTGTCCTGCCATTCCAGAGGAACTGGTTAAAGTGTGTCAGTGACTGCAGGTCATCACGGCAGGATTTTCCCCAGGATGGGAGGGGTCATCTGAAAGAGCCATCACTTGATTCTGTTCACCTCTGTTATCAATCACTACTGCAAATGATTTAGGCATTTTCTTCCATTTTTGCTATTTATCAAAACACAAAATTAAGATGATTTTACCTTGATGGCTCTCAGTTGACTTTTCCCCCATCACTCGATGGCCCTTTGATGATGAAGTTTCCCTGCTCATCCTCTATGCTATCTCAGATCCCCACTGAGTCAACTGGTGTTTGTCCCACACAAGAATTTACTTGACTTGGCTGAACTCATCAACACTACGCACTAGCCAAATGAGCTCGTGCCCAGATCACTCCGAAAAACGGAAGAGGAGAGCACAGCATTAATGTGATTTTTAGATGTACTTTAAAACAGCCCACATTTTCACTGATATTACCACACTGTTGGGTTTCCACGTCCCTTTCATATCTCAAATCCAATTTTATAATTTTAAAGAAGACATGATGTTTATGATGTTACACATTTTCAGCTGAAGCATCATTAGAAAGTAAGAAGGGATTCTAAGTTCTTGGGTCTCTTCTACGTCCTGGGTGGACTGAGAATGTCCCTGGATCCTTGTGGACTGGAGGAGTGGACGCTGGCCCCTGACAGTGATTGCCAGTCCCACAGGGGGCCTGC
This sequence comes from Equus asinus, assembly GCF_041296235.1. Lineage (NCBI taxonomy): Eukaryota > Metazoa > Chordata > Mammalia > Perissodactyla > Equidae > Equus > Equus asinus. Next base: position 95,290,870 of record NC_091791.1, read on the forward strand.
TCTCTCATGGGAGGCAGAGATTGAAAATCACTTTAAGGAACATTTGTAATAGCATTCTAATCCCGAGGTGGCCTTGTCCAACGACCAGGCAGTGTATATCCATTTTAGTATTGGTTTTAAACCATAGCTGCAAAGGTAAATTTGCTTCTGGAAGATAAATGAAATGATGGTTTTACAAGCTAAGCATTATGTTATTATCTTCTAATATCCAAGAGTACCTCCCACAGGATGTCAAATATTTAACACAGTTGAACTTGGAAATGAACACTGCCATTTTCAGGGTTGAAATTCAGACCTTCTGAAGCCCCTTCAGATGATGGAGAGCAAATCTCACCCCCTTCTCTGGCATCTTGCGGAAAAGCCAGGGCTGGGCTGGGGCCTTTGGACTTTCTTGGGGCTCAAAGGAAGGGCCAGTGGCTCAGGACTGCCCTCCCTTGTGGCGCCTTCATGTCAGTCCCTTTTACTGGCACTAAATCCTTAGCAATGACCACACCTGTCCTTCCTCCTGTGTCTTTACTGCAAGAAAAGCCACCACCATCCACCCATGTCACTCAAACAAGAAATTTCGCCACCATCTTGGATTTCCCCTGCCTCCACCCTCTTCATCCTATTTAGTGACCAAATTCTCTGACTTTACTTTTGAATTATTTCTTACATAGCATGTATTGGCTAAATGGAGAGACTCTGAAACTCTACTCAGGCGATGCCCAACATTAAAAGGAATCATTGTCTATAATATGCTCCACCTCTCTTGTCCTGCAACAAGAAAGCGTTTTCTGTAGAAACACCATTCTGAATGATGTTAGGTTACTAGGCTGGCCTACAGCAGCCTGTTCAGACCGTAATGTCCATGAATGGTGGCTGGGACTCCTTTCACTCTGGGGGTCTCTGAGGAAAGCCCACTCCCACCTCTTACCTGTGTTAGCCACTCACACCCATGAGACAAAGAAGGGACACCGCAGGAGCAGTGGCTTCCAAAGTTCTGAGCATTTTCCTTAAGCTTGGCACGTGTAGGCCTGCCTGTGGCCACCTTGGATGATGTGTGTGTGCTGTGGAAGGCCAGGGGAGACCGCACCCACGCTTGAGTCTGTAGTGGTTTGAGCTTTGAGTTGCCTGTCCTAAGTTCTGACCTTATGGTTGGGGAAGACAAGGCCCCAGTAGATACTCCATGTGGCAGCAGCTCTGGCAGGAGCAGGGATGGCCTCATGAGTGTGTGTCCTGTGCAGCTGCACAGGGCCTGCATTTGGAAGGGCAGCACACTTATTTAATGCTCTGCTATCATCATAATGAAAAACATAATTTTGAACAAGGAAGCCCACATTTTCATTTTGTCCTGGGCCCTGCATATCGTGTGGCCAGTCCTGGACTGGAGGAAGGGGTCAGCGTGCAGAACTGCAAACTCATCCTTGTGCCAATCAAAACCGGGCAGCTTGCCATTTTCACATGTCTGCTATGAATTGCCAGCCCTTGTAAGAGTTCAATTCATTCATTCACTTATTTGGCAAATATTTATTGCATACTTCTTGTGTGCTGGGCACCATTTTAGGTGCGAAACTAAACCAAGGTACCAAAGTAAACAGATAAAATCTCTGCCTTCAGGGAGCTCACATTCTACTGAGGGACACTGATGGAAGAAAGTATGAAATGTGGGTGGCATACACATAGGATGTATATATATAGATATATAGACATATATAGATATAGGAAGTATAGATAGGATGGCCAGAAAAGGGTTCACTGAAAAGGCAACTTTTGAGCAAAGACCTGAGGGAAGAGAGAATCTGCAGAAATCAAGGGGTGTGGGGAGACGGAAGAATTCCAAGCAGAGAGAAGAGAAAGCAAAAGTTCTGAGGTGGGACCATGCCTGGCATGTTTGAAGAACAAAAGGGGTCAGTGTGGCTGGAATGGAGAGAACAAACAGAGAGTAGAAAGGCGATGGGGAATCAGGTCTTACAGATCTGGTAGGTCATAGCAAGGGCCTTGAACGTTTCTGTGACTGGGACAGGAGGCTGCTCATTAGACATGATCTGACTTACGTTTCACCAAGATCATCCTGGCTTTCGTGTTGAGGACAGACTCAAGATGGCCAAGGGTAGACAAAGGGAGACCAGTCAACAGGCTAGCGTAACAATCTAGGCAAAATATGAGTGTGGCTTGGGCATCCAAGTGGTTGAATTCTGGCTTTATTTTAAATAGAAACCCAACAGACCAGATGGAGGGTGACCAGAAAGAAAGTGGAGTTGAGGATGACACCAAGAGTTTTGACCTGAGCAAATAGCAGAATGGAGGGAAGATCAGGGATTCCATTTGGATAAACTAAGTTTGAGATATCCATTGGTCAACCAAATACAGATGTCAATCAGACAGTCAAGTTCAAGGGAATCTTTTTTATTGAGGTATAATTGACATAGTTTCAGTTGTACAACATCATGATTTGATATTTGTATATATTGCGAAATGATCACCACAATAAGTCTAGTTAACATCTGTCACCATACATACAGAATTTTTTTTCTTCTGATGAGAACTTTTAAGATTTACTCTTAGCAACTTTCAAATATGCAATACGGTATCATTAACGATAGTGATTTATTTATTTTATAACTGGAAGTTTGTACCTTTTGACCCCCTTCAACCATTTTGCCCCTCCCTCACTCAAGGGAATCTTGATTAAAGATATAAATCTGAAGCCATCAGCATACAGATGATATCTAAATGAATATAGATAGAGAATAATTGAAAAAAAAATTCAAACCTTTGAGTTTTACTGTCACTGGAGCTGTTTGAAAACAGCTGTTGTCAGTGACACAGGTCCACGCCAGGACGTGTGTGAACACTGTGGAGGGTCTGAGTGCAAAGTTTAGCTAAAGTCAAGACGTGAACACATGAGCTGGACATGTTTTCATGGTCTGGTCTCCAAAAAAAATGATAAAACAAGAGGAAAAAGTCTCATCCATTTGGTTACTTATTTTAAATCCTTATTATTAGTTTATCTTATCGTATAACTAGTCCAAATCTTCACATGATTAGGGAGTCTTCATGCCTCTATCAGCTGAACTTGGGCCGGTGAGCCCCTGCAGAAACCTCTTTCCTCTCAAATCTTGCTGTAATCCACACAGTTACCATCTCCAGGTGGGAACCCTTCTAGCGGCTGCATCTCAGTTTGCGGCTTTGAGAGAAGCATTATTAGAATCATCCATCTTTCGATAACATACGAGGGAGACTTGGAGCCAGAATACATTAGGGAGCAACTTCATCCTCAAAAGCCTCGTAATTTGTCTCTTGTGGAGTTTGGACGTTCCAGTCAGTCTAGCCAGATGGCTCTGAAGTCTGCTGAGGCTCTCCCGGAACCACCCTGGAAGCGCCCGGCAGGGATGCCTGCTTCAAAGCCTCCTTCGCAAGGGGCTTTGTGCTCTCCTGCAGGAAGACGGTCTTCTTTGTGGGACTAGCCACAGAAATCAGGGACTAAACAGAAAAAGTCATTAGCAGAGACTAAAACACACTCGAGAAGGACACGATATTGCCATTTTCACGCCCAAGACTAAGAACAGAACTGAAACAGATCCGATCTAGTAAAGCATAAAACAAAAACCTGATAGGATGGAGATGATGCGCCAAGAACGTAACTGTCTGCCAAAACAAAACTCAACGCCTTAGAAAAACAACAGAACCTAGATTCTTACGAAGCATCATCTATAATGTTCAGCATATAAATAGTAATTACCAGACATGAAGAAGTAGGAAAATGTAAACCATAATCTGGAGAAAAGTATTTAATACAAAGAGACCCCAAAATGACAAAGATGATGAAATTGGCAGACGAGGACTTAAAATAGCTATTATAAATATTTTTAACAGTTTAAAGAAGAAAAATGGACATAGTGAGTGAAAAGATAGGGCAGATCAGCAGAGAATAATGGAAATTACAGAAAGGAACCAGATAGAAATTGTAGAATTGAAAGGTACAATATTTGAAATGAAAAAATAAACTGAATCCCTAAATAAGACATTGGACAGTGCAGGAGACAGGGTCAGTAAACTTGACGACAGAGTGATAGAAATTACCCAGACTGAAGCACAGAGGAAAAAAGACAAAAAATGAAGACAGCCTCAGGGACCTATGAGATGATACCAAGCAGTCTGATATCTGTGGAATCGCAGTCCCAGTGGAGGTTGGAATCTTTGGTGCTTAAGCTCTGCTGGTCACCTCTACTGCCATCTTTGCCCTCAAGTCCCAAAGTCCATTCTACAGTGGACCCTGTGGGGCACTGAGAGCACCCTGTGACGTACATGTCCACACGGTCTCCAAGACCCTTCTACCTTCAAAGTGTTTCGAGTCTATGCAGCAGATCTATGTTTCGATTCTGTAAAAATGCATTTCTGTACGGCTCTGATCTTTGTAAACAAAGGGATTGCTTTCAGACTTAGAAACTGAACTATGGTTTCCTTAGTCAAAGCTGCCTCTGCTCAACGACGAGAAACCAACACCAGGGCACCTTTTGTTAGCTTTCTTCTGGGTCTGACTCAACCGCCACCTGCTCCGTGAATCTCTTTTGCTTCCTATAACTGGATATGCTCTCTGCCACACACAGTGCTCTCTTTCTACTCCTCTTTTGACACATCCACTGGACCAGTAGTATTCAATCTGGGTGCATTCAAAGACTTTCTAAGGTTTAAGCAAGCAAGGATGGCTTTAAAATATTACAGAAAATCTTGCAAAGCTCTGGGATTGCGCATGCGAGCCCATCAGCTGAATCAGCAGCCTTGGTGAGATCTTATGCAACCCCATTCGAGAGCAGGGTTTACAGCACTAGTGGAACGAGTCTGGCAGTGACCAATAGCAAGGGCTAGTCTGCAATTCACCTGTAGCCGACAAGAAATCGGAACTTAGGACTGCGTCTTATTGGATGTACCCCCACCTCTTTGCCCTCACCCAGCCCTTTCAATCTGTGCTAGGAGAGCAGCGTGCTCTTGAATGACGCGGCTCTCCCCTGGCAGGTCAGCAACAAATTCAGCTTTGTTTTAGGTCACTGTTGGGTTCTCTTTATTTCCTTATAACAAAGGGAATCAATTTCCATCACCACAACGTGCATGTGAACTCTTTCCTAAAACTGAGAACTTGCACAGGGTCCAGGTATCATGCTGGCTCCGGTTTCCCATCTTCCCTTACAACTGCCTTTGTCTCACACTGGGAAGAAGAACAGCACGCCTTCTACCCGTCTGAGTCCTGCTAAGGAATACTGCTGCCGGGGGTAAAACCTGAGTGCAGTACAAAAGGACAATTCAAAACACCGATGTGAGCAGAACTTTCTTTAATAAAGGCACCATAAATCAGGGTGGAGGTTTGGGAGTCTCTCCCTGCCTTATATATTTAATTTCCACTAACAGTGAAGCAGGTGTTAGAAAAGGACGAGTGGGTAGCGAGCTATGACAACTTCTGCTTAATGAGCTCGCCTCTACCATCTCCAACAACTGTGCAAAGAATGAATTATTCCTGAGGGGAGTTCCTTTAGATTATTGTCAAACAGCGGTATGAAACTCTCTTTCTTTAGATTTACTTATAAAACATCCAGACTCAAAAGACAAATCTATTAATTATGAAGAAAGCTGAGGATATTAGTATATATGTACATAAGCTTAATATTTTCATGTCTTCACCAAAGTTGGCTGTGGAAACTAGCAAAAGCTGGTGAATTGGGCAAGGCTGCATTAAAAATCTTAATGCACGGGGTATAGTGATAGTCAAAAAGATGTCAGACAACAAGCCCAACAAGTGAATTCCCTATCCGGGTAGCACGTACTTCATAGAAAGCACAAAATGAGACATGAGACGTTTTTCAGAAGATTGTAGCAAAAATTGCGGGAGATAAAAGATATGTTTGTCACACTAATGAATACACAGTTCTTTCCAATTGAATAATTCACGACCACTATCACAGTACCACACAGCAGGCCTCTGTGGCTTGATACATACATAAATAGTATATAATAAATAAAATACTTACATAATATACAACAAATAAAATAATATACCTGAAGTATATATTGATAACCATATTCGGTTTCTGAAAAATATTGAATAATTTTGAAAAGAGCTCAAAGGATCATCTATGAAAATATATTTGATCCAAGTGACATATTAGATTTTAAAAAAATTGGATTTTGTTAATCATTAGCATCTATGGTATTTCCTAAAATCTAAAATGGAATGGCCTTTAAACATTTTCTTTTTTCATTGACAAGGACTGTGAATAAGATCAGTTTACACACAAACACATAAACATGGAGGAAAAAGTAGGCCACCAGAGCCCCCTGCACTCCACTCTGCAGCCGGCTGACTCAGGCATGTCCTAGGGCCCATCACGCGCGTGTGCCCAGGGCTGAGTTCCTTCCCTACCTCATATACTTTTCACCCCTCTGTGGAATCTGACACTCTTCTTGCGTTAGCATTTCCGTTACTTCTGTTTCTCCGAGGCTATTACCACATTCTGCCTTTAGCTGGATCTCCTCCTGCCTCTCCTGGGGTGATGGGACCCAGTGGAATCAGGTGAGCCCCTGGGAAGCTCATCCCTCACTGGGACAGACCTCAGGGCCTGGGCCCTTCCACCTCCTGACTTCGCTCCTGTAACTAGCGTCAGCCTACTGGAGCTCCAAACCCACCAAGTCCACAATTCCTCTCAGTGGGATGCCCTCTTCAGCCCCCAGCCTCCCGGCCCTCTGGGATATCTGGACCTAAGCAAGCCTCACAAGTGGAATAAACCAGGAAACTCTACGGGCCGGCTCTGGAATCCCGCCTTGGATTTCAAGTCACTCTGGGAAAGCTGGAAAGCGCTCCCTAGGCTGACCGGCGCACAGACACACCTCTTCTCTGGCCTTAGCGGTTTTCCTGTAATGATAAAGCCAGTGTGCCAGGTACTCTATGGGGTCGCTGGGCCGAACCTTTGCCACCTCGGCAAGTGCCTGGGCCAGGCAGTCTCCGAGGCACCTCTTCAGGTAGTTGGTTTCCATCCTTGTGGGCCTGGGGGACATCAAAACACAGTCACGCTGTTTTACAAACTTAACCTGATTTAAAAAATAGACAGGTTCTAACCAACTCAGATTCATTTCAGGATAAATATGAGATGCTTCTGGATCCCACCCTTCCCAAAAGAACCAATAAACACATACCTGCGAATAGCTCGTATGTTTAAACAGACTTTTTTCTGAAGCTCTTCAGCTGTACTAGGTGAGACGACAGGTCCTGGGGGTCATCAGGCCTCAGAACAGCTTGAAACATTGGTGGTAAAGGGTGGCTGAGGCCTCCACCTACCCACACACTTCTACCCTAGAGGAGGGTGGAAATACCAGCAGGCAGGAGGTCCCGAGAGGGGCTCTGAGCACCTAGCAAGCTGTGAGCTGTGCCATTGTGAGGGTGGAACCCCAGTCGCCTATGACATAGATGAGGCAGTCCTCTGCGTTTCACAGGGGACGGCTGGGAGGCCTGGGGAGGGGAGGGAGGGAAATGGTGCCACTGCGGCTGCTGCCGGCTGGGGCTCTGCTGGTACCGCTACCACGTTCTCCTCTCTATGGCTTAAGCAAGAAACTACTTTAGGTTGGGTCCACGTGCCTGGATTTACCGTTAATCAGATTTTAAGAGCTGGAGGCAACACAGCCCCAGCTGGACCGTAAGAAAGGAGAGGCAGTGGGGGCAGCATTGTGCACGTAGACCCCAGGATCAGACAGACCAAGTTCCGGGTCTGGGTCTGCCATCTACTAGCTGTGTGATCTTCAGCAAGTCACTCAGTTTCTCTGAGCCTCGGTTTTCTCATCTGCGGAACAGAGCAACAAAAGTATGTATCTCATAACCATGAAGATTAAAAAAGATGATAAACACATGTAAAGCACTCAGCCTGCCACCGAGTAAGTGTTTAATAAATATTAGCCAAGGCTTGGGGCTGACCCCATGGCCGAGTGGTTAAGCTCACGTGCTCCGCTGCAGGTAGCCCAGCGTTTCGTTGGTTCGAATCCTGGGCGGGAACATGGCACTGCCCATCAAGCCACGCTGAGGCAGCATCCCACATGCCACAACAAGAAAGACCCACAACTAAGAACACACAACTATGTACTGGGGGGTTTTGGGGAGAAAAAGGAAAAAAAAGTCTTAAATCTTAAAAAAAAATAAATATTCGCGAAGGCAGTGGAAGATTGTGATGTCAGATGGCCCAGCACCAGACTGTTCCTGAACAACTCCACATTCCCAAAGTTGACATGTTTTAACTTCAAAAGAGCTAATAATAAAGTGAATAATAAAGGCTCAGATCTAGTCTTAGCATTTTCTGGATGCAGTTTTCAGTTTAAGGGAGAAAAGACAGATAGATGCGAATACAGAAAAAAAAACTTCCCAGCTCTTTCCACCGCAAAGTTCCAAGAGCAAAAACACCTGAGGGGCAAGGGGCACCCGGCGCACAGAGAACTCGCTTCCAGCAGCCTTCCCTACTCAAGAGGAATCAGGGCTCCCTGGAGACGTGGCTACTTCCAAGGTTGGGGCAGGAAAAGTCCAATAAGCCTGGAACATTTTGTTGTCCCAGAAAGTAAGAAGATGCTGAAAAATAAAATGGTTGGGGACACAGGAGACGGCTCGAAGGCGGCTGCTCCTAGCTGAGTCTGGGCAATCTGACCTTCAAAATAAATAATGCCTGTAATGGATGACAACTGACTGAATAAAATAAGAATCCACGAGTCCATGTAAGAACGAATAAGCGAATGGAAGAGAAGGCAAGTTCTTTCTTAAAATAAAATGTCAACTAAGAGACGAGTGAAGAATAATGGAGTTTAAAAAAAATCACGAGTTTGTAACAATCACAGTATAACTGAATCAAACCAGTCACCAATGAGTGCTAGAACTTGGTGACTATTTGACAAAGAACAGGATATTTATATAGTGTCAAAGTTTCTCCCCACAAATTATGTATTGCAGTGGTTCCCCCTTCTCCACGGGGGAGATGTTCCAAGACTCCAGTGGATGCCCGACACCGAGGATAGTACTGAATCCTAAAAATACTATGTTTTTGAATTATAGGCGGAGCAAAATGGCGGGGTGAGCTGACCCGGGATTCTCTCCCCTCCAAAATACAACAAAAGATTGGAAGAACTGAATTTCAGAGAATAAACATAATGCCAGCTCCCTAGAGACCTACAATACCAAGAAGGTGGAGATCATAACCTTGCTTACACCTTCGGAGGCGCTGGAACGGTAGGAGAGAACATCGCTCCCTCCCCTAGAGTCTGTGATCGCTGCGGCGCGGATCTGGAAGGAGTGGGGGAGGGGCCGCGTGACCGGGGATCATCCAGGACTCCTGCCGCTGATTCAGTGGAGACCCGCTGAAGGGGGGAAAGCTTCCGTCCGCGGGGACCCTATGAATCAAGGGCCTTGGGAGACCAAAGAACAGAACTGATCTGAACCCAGACGGTGCGTGTGAGTAACAGCCCCTCCCCCCAACAAAGCCAGTGGGCGCAGCCATCTTGCCCCGAAGGCGGGGAGCTAACATGCCGCTCTCGACCCCCATCTAGTGGCGACAGGCTGTAACTGCAACTGAATTCTGCCACCATGAGAAAAAACCGCTCCTCTACCATCCAGCAATTTATAAAAGCCCCAGACCAGAAGGAAAACAATAAAAACACAGAATTAAGTCCTGAGGACTTGGAATTAGGTAAACTAAGTGATAATGAATTCAGAGCAGCTATAATCAAAAAACTCAATGAGGTAGAGAGAAAGATAGAGAAACAAGCCGAGTTCTGGAGTTACTTCACAAAAGAGATTGAAATCATAAAGAAGAATCAAACAGAATTACTTGAGATGAAAAACACAATGGACCAGATAAAATAGAATACGGATTCCCTGAATGCCCGTGTAGACAACCTAGAGGAGCAAATCAGCATAATCGAGGACAGACAGGCTGAATGGCGCCAGACAGAGGAAGAAAAACTAAGCATTAAAAAAAATGAGGAAAATCTCCGAGAGATAATGGATTCAATGAGGAGTAAGAACATAAGGATCATAGGAATTCCCGAGAATATGGAAAAGGAAAATGGAGCAGAAACTGTGGTTAACAAAATTATTGAAGAGAACTTCCCAAATCTAGGGATCAACGGAGAAATGTGTGTAGAGGAGGGTTTTAGATCTCCTAGATTTGTCAATGTAAAAAGACCCACCGCAAGGCACATAATAGTAAAGTTGGCAAATAGGAATGATAAGGAAAGAAAACTCAGGGAAGTAAGAAAAAAAAAAGAGAATAACCTATAAAGGAGCCCCTATCAGACTGTCAGCGGATTTCTCTACAGAAACCCTACAAGCTAGGAGAGAATGGAGTGACATATTCAAAGCTTTAAAGGATAAAAATCTTCAGCCAAGAATACTCTATCCAGCAAGAATTTCCTCCAGATATGAGGAAGAAATTAAATCTTTTCCAGACAAACAAAAGTTAAGGGAATTTGTAACTAAAAGCCCTCCATTACAAGAAATCCTCAAGAAGGCTCTCATACTTGAAAAAAGAAAAAAGGGAGAAAGGGGGCACAATCCACAGACTAGGGAGACCGATGGATAGAACCAGAACAGGATAGCAAATATTCAACTATAGCATTAGGGTAAAAATAAGGAAACTACCAAAACAAGGACGATCTTAGCACTCTAACTACAAATTAGTAAGACGAGTTGGAATAAAAAATGAAAATAATTATTTAGGAGGGGAAGAGCAAAGGGTCTAAATCAGTATTGGTCGAGTAAGTAAGAGACCACCAGAGAATAGACTATATTATACAAGAGATTCTAAATACAAACTTCAAGGTAGACACTAAAATAAAGTACAGAACAGAGTCACAACTCATAGATTAGGAAAAATCTAAGAAACCTAGCATAAGAAATTGCAGTATTAAGTGGGTAGTCTAAAGCACACAGGAAAAGAAACCCAGGAAAACAAGATAATGAGCGACAGATTGACAGCATTAAGTCCACATGCATCAATAATCACTCTCAATGTGAACGGATTGAACTCTCCAATAAAAAGACACAGAGTGGCAAAATGGATTAAAGAACAAGATCCAACAATTTGTTGCCTCCAGGAAACACACCTCAACCCCAAGGACAAACACAGACTCAGGGTGAAGGGGTGGAGGACAATACTTCAAGCAAATAGCAAGGAAAAAAAGGCAGGTGTTGCAATTCTCATATCAGACCAAGTGGATTTCAAAATAAGACAGGTAAAGAGAGACACAGAGGGACAATATATAATGATCAAAGGGACACTTCATCAAGAAGAAATAACGCTTATAAATATCTATGCACCCAACACAGAAGCACCAAGATTCATAAAGCAACTATTAGCAGACCTAAAGGAAGATGTTAAAAACAACACAATAATAGTAGGGGACCTCAACACCCCCCTCACATCAATGGACAGATCATCCAGACAGAAAATCAACAAGGAAATAGTGGAGCTGAATGAAAAACTAAAACAATTGGACTTAATAGACATATATAGATCACTCCACCCTGAAGGAGCTGAATACACATTCTTCTCAAGTGCACATGGAACATTCTCTAGGATAGACCATATGTTGGGAAACAAGGCAAGCCTCTACAAATTTAAAAAAAATTGAAATAATAACAAGCATCTTCTCAGATCATAGTGCTATAAGGCTAGAAATTAATTACAAGAAAAAAGCTGAGAAAGGCACAAAGATGTGGAGACTAAACAACACACTACTGAACAAGCAATGGATCATTGAAGAAATTAAAGAAGAAATAAAAAAATACCTGGAAACAAATGAAAATGACAGCATGCCATACCAACTCATATGGGATACAGCAAAAGCTGTATTAAGAGGAAAATTCATCGCAATACAGGCACATCTTAACAAACAAGAAAAATCCCAAATAAGCAACCTTAAAGCACACCTAACTGAACTAGAGAAAAAAGAACAAATGAAGCCCAAAGTCAGCAGAAGGAGAGAAATAATAAAAATCAGAGCAGAAATAAATACTATTGAAACGATAAAGGCAGTAGAAAGGATCAATGAGACAAAGAGCTGGTTTTTTGAGAAGATAAATAAAATTGACAAACCACTAGCCAGACTTACAAAGAAAAAAAGGGAGAAAGCTCAAATAAACAAAATCAGAAATGAGAGAGGAGAAATAACAACAGACTCTGCAGAAATACAACAGATTATAAGAGAATACTACAAAAAACTATATGCCAACAGAATGGATAACCTAGAGGAAATGGATAAATTCCTGGACTCCTACAATCTCCCAAAGCTCACTCAAGAAGAGGCAGACAATTTGAACAGACCAATCACAAGGAAAGAGATTGAAACAGCAATCAAAAACATCCCAAAGAATAAAACCCCAGGACCAGATGGCTTTCCTGGGGAATTCTACCAAACTTTCAGAGAGGATTTAATACCTATCCTTTTCAAGCTATTCCAAAAAATTAGGGAAGATGGAACACTTCCTAACACATTCTATGAGGCCAACATCACGCTGATACCAAAACCTGACAAGGACACCACGAATAAAGAGAACTACAGGCCAATATCACTGATGAACATAGATGCAAAAATTCTCAACAAAATTTTGGCAACCAGAATTCAGCAATTCATCAAAAGAATCATACACAGGGATGGTTCAACATCCGCAAATCAATCAACGTGATACACCACATCAACAAACTGAGGAATAAAAACCACATGATCATCTCAATTGATGCAGAGAAGGCATTTGACAAGATCCAACAGCCATTTATGATAAAAACTCTCAACAAAATGGGCATAGAAGGAAACTACCTCAACATAATAAAGGCCATATACGACAAACCCATAGCCAACATCATACTCAATGGGCAAAAACTGAACCCCATCCCCCTGAAAACAGGAACAAGACAAGGATGCCCTCTATCACCACTCTTATTTAACATAGTACTGGAGGTCCTGGCCAGAGCAATCAGGCAAGAAAAAGGAATAAAAGGAATCCAAATAGGGAGGGAAGAAGTGAAACTCTCGCTGTTTGCAGACGACATGATCTTATATATAGAAAACCCCAAAGAATCCATTGGAAAACTGTTAGATGTAATCAACAACTACAGCAAAGTTGCAGGGTATAAAATCAATTTGCATAAATCAGTAGCATTTCTATACTCCAGTAATGAACCAACAGAAAAAGAACTCAAGAATACAATACCATTCACAATCGCAACAAAAAGAATAAAATACCTTGGGGTAAATTTAACTAAGGAAGTGAAGGACCTATATAATGAAAATTACAAGGCCTTTCTGAGCGAATTGGATGACAACATAAGGAGATGGAAAGACACTCCATGTACATGGATTGGAAGAATAAACATAGTTAAAATGTCCATTCTACCTAAAGCAATCTACAGATTCAATGCCATCCCAATCAGAATCCCAATGACATTCTTTACAGAATTAGAACAAAGAATCCTAAAATTCATATGGGGCAACAAAAGACCCCGAATTGCTAAAGCAATCCTGAGAAAAAAGAACAAAACGGGAGGGCATCACAATCCCTGACTTCAAAACATACTACAAAGCTACAGTAATCAAAACAGCATGGTACTGGTACAAAAACAGGTGCACAGATCAATGGAACAAAATTGAAAGCCCAGAAATAAAACCACACATCTATGGACAGCTTATCTTTGACAAAGGAGCTGAGGGCATACAATGGAGAAAAGAAAGTCTTTTCAACAAATGGTGCTGGGAAAACTGGAAAGCCACATGTAAAAGAATGAAAATTGACCATTCTTTTTCACCATTCACCAAAATAAACTCAAAATGGATCAAAGACCTAAAGGTGAGACCTGAAACCATAAGGCTTCTGGAAGAAAACGTAGGCAGTACACTCTTTGACATCAGTATTAAAAGGACCTTTTCGGACACCATGCCTTCTCAGAGAAGGGAAACAATAGAAAGAATAAACAAATGGGACTTCATCAGATTAAAGAGCTTCTTCAAGGCAAATGAAAACAGTATTGAAACAAAAAAACAACCCACTAACTGGGAAAACATATTTGCAAGTCATATATCTGACAAAGGCTTAATATCCTTAATATATAAAGAACTCTCGCAACTCAATCACAAAACATCAAACAACCCAATCAAAAAATGGGCTGGAGACATGAACAGACATTTCTCCAAAGAAGATATACTGATGGCCAATAGGCACATGAAAAGATGCTCATCATCGCTGATCATCAGGGAAATGCAAATCAAAACTACACTAAGATATCACCTTACACCCGTTAGAATGACAAAAATATCTAAAACTAATAGCAACAAATGTTGGAGAGGTTGCGGAGAAAAAGGAACCCTCATACACTGCTGGTGGGAATGCAAACTGGTGCAGCCACTATGGAAAACAGTATGGAGATTCCTCAAAAAACTAAAAATAGAACTACCATACGATCCAGCCATCCCACTACTGGGTATTTATCCAAAGAGCCTGAAGTCAGCAATCCCAAAAGTCCTGTGCACCCCAATGTTTATTGCAGCACTGTTTACAATAGCCAAGACGTGGACGCAACCTAAGTGCCCATCAACAGACGAATGGATAAAGAAGATGTGGTACATATATACAATGGAATACTACTCAGCTGTAAAACAGAACAAAATCATTCCATTTGCAATAACATGGATGGACCTTGAGAGAATTATGTTAAGTGAAATAAGCCAGCAAGAGAAAGATAATCTGTGTATGACTCCACTCATATGAGGAATTTAAAACTATGGACTAAGAACAGTTTAGTGGATACCGGGGAAAGGTGGGGTGGGGGGTGGGCACAAAGGGTGAAGTGGTGCACCTACAACATGACTGACAAACATTAACGTACAATTAAAATTTCACAAGATTGTAACCTATCAATAACTCAATAAAAAAAATACTATGTTTTTCCCTAAGTATACATACCTATGATAAAGTTTAATTTATAAATTAGATACAGTAATAGGTTAACTACCACAACTAATAGTAACATAGAACAATTATAACAAGATATTGTAATAAAAGTCACCATAGATCTTAGTGTCTCCGGCATACAATTTTTTGGTCTTTCCTTATTAAGTTGAGAACTTTCTCATTTTCACTTAAAGGAAGCACTTTATGGCTTCTCTTTGGCATATCCGAATTGTCATCATGACTATTCTTGTGCTTCGGGGCCATTATTAAGTGAAATAAAGGTGACTCAAACACAAGCACTGGGACACTGCGGCAGTCCATATGGCAACAGAGACGGCCACTCAGTGATGACGGGCGGGTAGCTATACAGCGTGCAGATGCGGACAAAGGGATGAGTCATCATGCTGCTCAGAACAAGCAGACAATTTAAAACTTATGAACTGCTTATTTCTGGAATTTTCCATTTAATAATTTTGGACCCTGGTTGACTATGGACAACTGACACCACGCAAAGTGGAACCGCAGAGAAGGGGGCAACTACTGTAATCCCAAAAGGAAACACAGAAGCTTCACAGGGGTGAAACCTGGCCTCACAGCCTTAACCAAGTGGTCAGAGTAAATGTCACTCATAAAGGGACGAAGTGACATCACCTGTCTCCTGAGGGGATGCACTCAGTGGGACATGGACATTTCTGCGGATTCCTGCCCCAAATGCAAAACTTGAATCTAACTGAGGAAACATCAAGCGAAACGGAGAGACAGTCTGCAGCTGGCCTGTGCTCTTAAAAATGTCAAGGTCACGAAAGACAAAGAAAGATGAGGCAGCTTTCCAGGTCAAGGGAGCCTAAACAGGCTTAACAACTGCACCCAGCACAGGATGCTGGTTGGATCTGGACCAGAAAGAAGAATTCTAGAAAGGACGTTGTTGGGGAAACTGACTGTGAATTGTAGATCACATAATAGGATTGTATCAAGGTGGAATTCCCTGGTTTTGGTAATTGTAATATGCGTAAGCACGAAAATGCCCTTTTTCTTAGGAAATACAGTGTAGTGGGGCTGAATAAGGGCTCCCAAAGGTGTCTATGTCCGTGTACCTGGAACCTATGAAATGTCACTTTATATGGCAAAAGGGACTTTGCAGATGTGACTTGAGGAGGTCATCTGGACTATGCAGGTAGGAACAACGCAGGCGATCACAAGGGTCTTTGTAAGAGGGACACAGTAAAGGCAGACAGAAGAGGGAGATGTGATGACAGAAGAGGGAGAAAAGGTGACGTGATTCAGGGCCACCAGCCAAGGAGTGTGGCAGCCTCTAGAAGCTGGAAAAGCCAGGAAGTGGACTCTCCCCACAGGCTCCAGAAGGAATCAGCCCTCCTGCATTCTGGTTTTGTCCCTGTAAGACTCATTTTGGATTTCTGACTTGAAAAACTGTAAGAGAATAAATGCGTGTTTAAAGCTACCGAGTTTAGGATTAATGGTGGAGGGTGGGGATGGGGTACGTGATGTCTGCTTCTGGCACTCTGTGGCCCACATGAATGGACGCACCTGGATAAACAACCTTCCACACCCCTCCTACTCAAAGTGTGGTCCGCGGATCAGCAGCACTGCATCACCTGGGGGCCTGTTGAAGATCCTCAGGTCCCACCCCAGACCTACAGATTCAGTTTGCATTTTCACAAAATCCCCAGGTGACTCACTTACAGACCCACTGTTCCTCTATCACTGTAGAACCACCCTCCCCGGAGGGTGGAGTCCCCGACTCTGCATTCCCAGGAAGCCGCCCCACTTCCCAGTCCCTTCCGATCTGTGCGCGCCCACCCTGGCGCTTACCACTTCAACTCACGTTCAGCGAGGCTTCTCCTGCCCGGCACCGCGCCGCACATAAATGCAAACAGAACACGGGAAACGCTAGTGGAGCACCGTGCACAAACGACGACGGCAGAGAAGGCTGCAAGGGCTCAGGCCTGGGGGAGGTGGGAGGGCTTCCTGGAGACAGGGCGCCCGAGCTGCTTCTGAAAGGGACCACGCGGAGGTCGCCCGCAAGTGCAGTGCAAAGGTGCCGGCTAGTGAAAACACTCGGCTATCGGGCTTGCAGCAAACAGCCTCTTCCGGCCCGGGGCTGTCGGGGCGTCCCGCCCTTCTCCCACCCCGAGAGCCAGCCGCCCCTTTATCCTTCCCAGGGCGCACCGGCCTAACTGCCCCATCAAATCGTCTTTTCGGGCGCGCTGTCCTAACAGCCTCTAGGCTGCACTTCTCTGCTCACTCACGATCTTGCTCCCTCCTCTGTGCCGCGCCCCTTCCACACCTCCCGCGCGCCTCCTCCTCTCTGCGGCGTACTCTCCCCCGGACCCCCTCTCGCCACCTGCGCGCCCCTCCTCTCTGCAGCGCTTTCTCCCCCGGGCCCCCTCCCTAGCGCCCTCCGCTCACCGGCTCGCGCGCCCCTCCTCACTGGGCCTGCGTCTCTGGCCCCCGGGCTGCGCGCGCTCGTTGCCTAGCGACGGGACGCGGCCCACGAGTCTGGGGCGGGCACGCGCCTCAACGCAGGCGCCGTCGGGGAGAAGGGGCTCGGTGCTCGGCTGGGCTGCGGCTGCGGAGGCGGTTTCGGACGTTGGCCCTCGCGGACCGTGCGGGGCGCGGGCGACGCTCCCGAGTCTAGCGGGGTCAGTTCAGCGCCGGCGGCTCCGCGGGTGCGCCCTCGGCTCCTCCTCCTCCGCTGCCTCCTCCTCCGCTGCCTCCTCCTCCGCTGCCTTCTCCTCCGCTGCTGCCTCCGCCTCCGCCGCCGCCTCCTCGAGGGTGCGTGGCGCCGCGCCTGGTTGAGGGCGGGACAACCCTCGGGGACCCGGGATAGGAAAAGGAACCCTACCGCCCCGAGTCGAGGGTTGCCAGATAAATACGGGACGCCCAGTTAAACTTGAATCCTTGTGCTTTATAGTATGAGTATAGTATAATACAAATCATTCGTTGTTTATCTGAAATTCGAGCTTAACTGAGCATCTTGTATTTTTATTTGCTAAATCTGGCAGCCCTACCCAGATCCTCTCCTTTGCCACTCGGCTGGCCAGCTTTCTCCCAGGCACCGGCCAGGGACCTCTATTTCTCTTGACAACTTCTCCAGGGTTGTTTCTCTGGGAAGAGGCTCCCTGATGTTTAGCTAAGATGCCTGTTGGTGTGTGTGACAAACACCATTCCTTACAACAATCTTGCAAGGTGAGTGTTATTGCCATTTCATGGACAGGAAACACGCCAGGTGAGGTAAAGAGCCTCGCCGGGGTCCTGCTGAGAATGGCATGCAGCGCCCATGGATCTGAGATGGGCCCTGGATGGGGCCCTAGTCCTGGGCCAGAGGCTTCCCGCTTCCTCCGTATTACCCGTTGCTCTGTATTATCTTTGTGGAGTAGCTGCAGGAGGCCGTTGCCTTTTTATGTCACTCCCCTTTAGATGACATTGAGGTGTCAGCGGAGTTATTTTTGTCTTTATAGTATATCCCGGTGAAGAAGTACAGTGAGGATGCTGCGTTGCAAACTCAGTTGTAGAATTCTTTCCTCCGTGTAGTGAGGACACCAAGGCCGACCTGATAGGGAGTTAGGTTCATTTGCTCCACTGTTCAATTTTTAGATGTTTAGTTTTTATGACTACATTTGTGTATACACACAGACACATTCCTTTTGCCGCAGCTGTTGCTAGCACAGAAGGTGGCATCCATATACAATTTCTGCACCTGGCTTTTTCCACATCATGCTGTATCCTAGAGACCACCCCCTGTTTTAGAGATCCTCCTCGTTCTGGTTTACACTTGCCCAATAATCCATTGTGTTGCTGTATCTCGTCAGTCCCCTAATGATGAGCATTTGGATGGGCTTCCATTTTGGTTTTTCTAAATAATGGTGCAAAATAACCGTTTGCGTATATCATTTTATATTTTTTCAAGATAGGACCCCAGAAATGAGATTGATGGGTCAAAGAGTAAGTACATATGTAATTTTCTAGATATTGCCAAATTTCCCTCCAAAGGAGTTATACCATCTTGTACTGTCGCTACCGTTGTATGAGAGAGACCCCATTGTATTGGGGTCCACGGATGAACCTCAGGAGGTCATTGTTGCTGAAATTTTGTGCAGCATGTTAGGTCCGTTTGTCCAGGGACGGGTGTAGACATGCTGGCATTCTATCCCCTGTAATTGCTCATGCCTGACATACAGAAGCACTGAGTGTGATCTGTTAAATAATGATTGTGTTTTGTTAGATTCTCAGAGGAGTCCGGATTCCATAGAGTCATCTGAGGGTGGTCACTTCTTTCAAAGCACCTGAGATGGAGTGCTTGCTACGTTTCTTTCTTCTTTTTTAAAAAAATCTGGCCTAAGATTATTCTTGAGCATCTTCATAACTGAACAGACTGGGACATTCCTGGGAGAGGGGAGAAGCTCATTCCCTTGCCACCACAAAGAGCCAGCTGTGTCAGCCTTATGACGAAAACACTCCTCCAGGGGCTGGAGGAGCTGGTCTCTGGGAGGACAGACACGTGCATACAGGCAGTCCTCAGGCAGTGTGACAAGTGCTGTGTGAACTGCCTGGGGAAGGAGGAACTTTCTGTGTCGTCTGAGAAAGCTTGGGGAATGAGAGATCTGCATCTTGCAGGTGGGGAGATATTTCCCGAGCCGAGAGGTTGGGTGGGGTCTTCGTGTGGCAAGTGTGGCGATCGACAAGTGTGAAATGTGAGCAGCCGATGGCAGGATGTTCTGTGTAGTTAGAGGCCTGGATGTTGGAGGCAGAAGAGATGCCCCGAGGTGAGACGGAGTGTGAGGAGCCTCATGTGCTGTTCTCGGAAGCTTGAATTTTTTTATTCTTCGGCCTTGGAGATTCAAGGCCTTTTTTTTTTTTGAGGTGGACCTTTGTGATGCTTTCTAAAATGACTCTCCTGGCTTGGGAGCAGCATCTTAGTAGTCATTAAGGTAACCACCCTGGAATCAAGAGTTGGGTGTGACTCCTGCCTCCGCCAGGTGCCACTGTGTGGTCCTGGACTGTCCCCTTATGCTCTTCGTGCTGGGCCTCCTCAGCTGACAGTGGGGATAATGACGCCCATCTCTCAGATGTGTTGTGAGGATTGAGAGAGAAGTGTTGTTTGGCACGTGGTCATCTTGCAGTCAACAATGGCAGTTGCCCTTTCCTCACTCCTGGACTGGAGGGGCCTTCAAGATTTTGAAACTATTTTGGTTGGAGTGGCTTCTGTGGAGCCTTTTTAGAAACTGTTAGAAGTTTCCTGGGGCCAGCGTGCTTGTGCCGTCCCTGATGGGAGGTGCCCGTGGCTGGTGACAGGATGTAACACTTTTTGGCCTCCCCAGACCGTACTTTTATTGTGCCTTAATTGAAAATTTCCTGCATTAATGCAAAGATGCTTATCTTTAGAAGTGAGGAGTCCGAGATGGAGTCAATGTATCTTCAGAAGCACCTTGGGGCGTGTCTAACTCAAGGTCTTGCAGAGGTGGCGAGAGTCCGCCCCGTGGACCCAATAGAGTATTTAGCGTTGTGGATCTACAAGTATAAGGAGAACGTGACCATGGAGCAGCTGGTAAGCGTGGGTCTTCTTTCAGAAAGTTAGAAGAGTACAATAATTGGTCCAGTTTGTCTGCTTTTTAAAAAGTTCAATATTATTTCTTTCTGTTATAAAAATAGTATGTTTATTATACTAAAACTTGAACATGAAAAAGTAGAAGAAGAAAACAATACCCAAAGAAGACCTCTATTTAGATTTTTAGGTGTTTTCTTCTAGTCTTTTTATCTGTACATTTGTCTGTAGATATTTTTATATAATTGTGATCATATTCAATGGATAATTTTAATTTTGTGTTTCTTGTTCGAATAAAACACACATTTCCCCAAATCATTATATAGTTTCCAAGTGGATAGACTATAATTTACTTAGCCCTTTTCCTATTGTTGGTAATTAAGATGCTTTCAAAATTGTTTTGTCTCTAATTAGTCATGTGATATTGTTTCTAAACAATCCTAGAGACAACAGGAAATGGCTGACTTGGCACGAGAGAGACAGCACGCCCTGATGGAGCAGGAAATGATGGAGAGGCTTAGAGCAGAGGAGCTCCTGTTTCAGCAGGTGAGATGAGTAAGAGAGTTCAGCGGTGACTGGAATTAGCATCATCAACCTCTGTGTGATGCAACCCAAGAGCTGAAAAACTCCCCATCTTGGGTTACTTGGCTGTAGCTTTCTTAGGTTTTCCTCTTCACATTTGTGTCCGTCTTCGCTGGAGAAGCAGCAGCAGTGAGGTAGGAGGAAAACCCAGGGAGTGTGCCTTCCTCTGAGCTGAGGGGGAGAGCCTCTCAGTGAGACCTGAGTGATGAGCCCGGCCTGTCGCTGGTTGGGTGAGGACAGGACTGCGCAGGGCCCCTTCAAGGCCACTGGCGACCATGGCTGGTGTGGGTGGGGTGGGGCAGAGCAGGGGAGATGGGGAGTGTAGGTGATGCTTTCAAGGAAGTTTTCAGGGAGCGAGTTTTTTTTTTCTTTAAGAAACACAGTGGAAGTGGGGGAGAGTAGTCGATGTTAAGAAATAGAGGGAGATGATTTTTAAAGTCAGCTTTCCACAGAGACAAAGGGAAATTGAGTCTGGAACATAGGTTAGGAAGGTGAAAGGTCACTTCTTTGATTGAAGGAAAGAGGAGAGGCTGGGGTAGGTACGTGTAGGTGTATAGGTTTTGTGGCACACAGTTGAAAGCACTTTCTGCCTGACTTGTTTCTTCTTTATGAAGTGGGGACCACGATTGTCTTCCAAGAATGAGGTGGTGGGCTGGCAGGTGCGGGGAGGGTGGTGAAGGTGTGAAGTGGTGGCTTCCGACCGTGGCAGAGAGAACTGGCCAGGG
Organism: Equus asinus; assembly: GCF_041296235.1. NCBI lineage: Eukaryota > Metazoa > Chordata > Mammalia > Perissodactyla > Equidae > Equus > Equus asinus. The sequence goes on from NC_091791.1 coordinate 95,312,687, forward strand.
AAACTTCGAATTTCTTAGTAGCACTGAGTACCTGGTGTGGCTGGAGACCCAGCATTTAAAATGTTGCCGTTTGGTTGGGCTTTGTTGATTACGTGATTTTTCTCCACTTAAGCCTAGATATCTGAGCGCAGATGTGGAAGAGGCAGACCTTTGACGGCAGTAGGTTTGGGGTAGCAGCACTGGGGAGGCGAATGTGTTGGTAAGAGAGTGCTTGAAGGGATACGGCATGGAGTATAAACAAGATGGGGGACGTTCCAGAGTGGCTTCTGGACTCGGTTAATTTATGGAGAGCGTCTGAACTAAATTTCAGTCACCCCTCTAGTTCTACCATATAGTACTTAACTCTAGAGTCTCAACTCGAGTCTACATATTTAAAACGGGAAAGAAGCCTGTTATTGGGATGTGTGGATAAAAAGGAAAATACAGACATGGCAAATAGCATCTCTGCCCAATCTCCCATCCTTGATTCTGGGGTAGAACATTCTAGGCGCCTTAGATGGATGTGCTGTTGAAAACTTGACTGCTTCTGAGTCTTCCTTGTTGAGTCATTTGGCTTATTCTTCTGGGAAGTTGCAGAGTGCTGAGTTCGATGTCAAATGATCATCCAAATGGGCAAGTATCTGCCAGGGTGGTCCCAGCTCTGAGTGAAGAGCTGCCCTTCCTCTTACAGCTCCTGTAGCTGGTATCTGTCCCCTGTCTATCAGAATAAGAACTTTTCAGCAATTCTCCTTCCCCAAGATGATGGCGTCACAAATATGGAGATGCTGAACTGTCTTTGGCTCGTCCATTGTACCTTACTTAGATAAAATCTGACAATACTGGAAATCAAACATCTCTCCAGCTGTGTCATGTAGACCGTATGAAGCAATCCACTGTGCATCAGACCCTAAGTATTGCATTGGGAGTGGAAGATACAGTAATATTCTGCAGAGATTTTATGGCCAGTAAAGAAGTGGCTTGGGGGGCAGAAATAGATGAGAGAGGGGACACGTGGAGAGGTAGACCAACAGAGAAGAGCTTAAGAGAGAGAGAGGGTAAAATGAAGAGCAACCGAGAGGCCTTTCCGTGCCCTTCGAGTCAAGTGAGCTGGAGGGTCAGACACTGCTCACCTCCCTGGTGGTTGCCGGAGCAGGTGTCCTTGAGGTCGGGACTGCTGACTTGAAATTCCTTGAGACTTCAGGTGCCCTCTAGCCAGCCCAGGTCCTTGTGGACAGGGAAGCATTTTTACTGCCATTTTCTACTTGAGCTTATTTTTGAAGAAAAAGCTTTTTTGTTTTGTATTTGTTTGAATATCTTTCAAATGGTTTTACTCATGTGTGGAGAAAGGAATTGGGTTTTGAAAATTTCCTGAAAATGTTAAGAAACTGAGTATGTTGACCAGCGTGGTTGATATTTAGCGACTGTTCTTTCATTATTGTTGAGACATTAGAGTTGTTTCACTTCCTCTGCCAACGTCTGAAAGTCGGTTGAAGGATGTGTTCCTGTGTTTCAGCTACCTGCCCCATCGCTCTTATCTTGCTGAGAATTATACAGGAATACCAAGAAATTACCTTTAACAACTCTTCAAGACTAAATATTAATCACTGTTTATTATCTCTTTATATGTAAAAATGTATTATTTTAAAAATGCATTTTAAAAAATGTAGTTTTAAGATGCTCTTAATGGAGTGAGCTCGTTAGCCTGTTTATGGAATGGAGCTGGACTGATGGTGAGAAAGTATTTTCTAGCTCAGGCTGGCAAACTCTCTCTGGAGAGGTAGATGGTTTATGATTTGCAGGCCAAGAGGTGAAACTGAGGATCTTATGTAGGTATTATGGTTTATTATGTAGATATAGCAAGAGAGAAAACAAACTTCCACAAATGTCTTATTGATGAAATAAAAAAAGGTAATAACATGTGAATACGATTTTTTTAAATACAGGCTTATTAATGAGGAAATAAATTCTAGGGTTTTTTTTTTTTTTTTTTAAAGATTTTATGTTTCCTTTTTCTCTCAAAGTGCCCTGGTACATAGTTGTGTATTTTTAGTTGTGGGTCCTTCTAGTTGTGGCATGTGGGATGCCACCTCAACATGGCTTGACGAGCAGTGCCACGTCCATGCCCAGGATTCAAACAGGCGAAACCCTGGGCTGCCGAAGCAGAGTGCACAAACTTAACCACTTGGCCATGGGGCCGGCCCCTGGGGTTTTTTTTTTTTTTTTTAAGTGAAATTTCTTTCTTTCTTTTTTCTTTTTTTTTTAATTAATGTTATGATAGATTACAACCTTGTGAGGTTTCAGTTGTACATTATTGTTAGTCATGCTGTGGGTACACCACTTCCCCCTTTGTGCACTCCCCCCAACCCCCCCCCCTTTTCCCTGGTAACCACCGATCAGATCTCCTTGTCAATATATTAACTTCCACCTATGAGTGGAGTCATATAGAGTTCGTCTTTCTCTGACTGGCTTATTTCACTTAACATAATACCCTCGAGGTCCATCCACGTTGCTGTGAATGGGCCAGTTTTGTCTTTTTTATGGCTGAGTAGTATTCCATTGTGTATATATACCATATCTTCTTTATCCAATCATCAGTTTCTGGGCATGTAGGTTGGTTCCACGTCTTGGCTATTGTAAATAATGCTGCGATGAACATAGGGGTGCAAGGGACTCTTGGGATTTCTGATTTCAGGTTCTTAGGATAGATACCCAGTAATGGGATGGCTGGGTCATAGGGTATTTCTATTTTTAACTTTTTGCGAAATCTCCATACTGTTTTCCATAGTGGCTGTACCAGTTTGCATTCCCACCAACAGTGTATGAGGGTTCCTTTTTCTCCACAACCTCTCCAACATTTGTCGCTCTTGGTTTTGGATGTTTTTGCCAATCTAACGGGTGTAAGGTGATATCTTAGTGTAGTTTTGATTTGCATTTCCCTGATGATTAGCGATGATGAACATCTTTTCATGTGTCTATTGGCCATATTTAAATCTTCTTTTGAGAAATGTCTGTTCATGTCCTCTGCCCATTTTTTGATCGGGTTGTTTGTTTTTTTGTTGTTAAGCAGTGTGAGTTCTTTGTATATTATGGAGATTAACCCCTTGTCGGATAAGTGGCTTGTAAATATTTTTTCCCAATTAGTGAGCTGTTTTTTTGTTTCAATCCTGTTTTCCCTTGCCTTGAAGAAGCTCTTTAGTCTGATGAAGTCCCATTTGTTTATTCTTTCTATTGTTTCCCTCAACTGAGGAGTTATAGTGTCCGAAAAGATTCTTTTGAAACTGATGTCAAAGAGTGTACTGCCTATATGCTCTTTTAGAAGACTTATTGTTTCAGGCCTAATCTTTAGGTCTTTGATCCATTTTGAGTTTATTTTGGTGTGTGGTGAAAAAGAATGGTCAATTTTCAATCTTTTGCATGTGGCTGTCCAGTTTTCCCACCACCATTTGTTGAAGAGACTTTCTTTTCTCCATTGTAGGCCCTCTGCTCCCTTGTCAAAGATTAGCTGTCCATAGATGTGTGGTTTTATCTCTGGGCTTTCAATTCTGTTCCATTGATCTGTGGACCTGTTTTTGTACCAGTACCATGCTGTTTTGATCACTGTAGCTTTGTAGTATGTTTTGAAATCGGGGATTGTGATTCCGCCGGCTTTGTTTTTCCTGCTCAGGATTGCTTTAGCAATTCGCGGTCTTTTGTTGCCCCATATGAATTTTAGGATTCTTTGTTCAATTTCTGTGAAGAATGTTCTTGGGATTCTGATTGGGGTAGCATTGAATCTGTGGATTGCTTTAGGTAGTATGGACATTTTAACTATGTTTATTCTTCCAATCCATGTGCATGGAATGTCTTTCCATCTCTTTATGTCGTTGTCAATTTCTTTCAAGAAAGTCTTGTAGTTTTCATTGTATAGATCCTTCACTTCCTTGGTTAAGTTTATCCCAAGGTATTTTATTCTTTTCGTTGCGATTGTGAATGGGATTGAGTTCTTGAGTTCTTTTTCTGTTAGTTCATTGTTAGTGTATAGAAATGCTACTGATTTATGTATGTTGATTTTATACCCTGCTACTTTGCTGTAGTTGTTGATTATTTCTAATAATTTTTCTATGGATTCTTTGGGGTTTTCTATATATAAGATCATGTCGTCTGCAAACAGCGAGAGTTTTACTTCTTCATTACCTATTTGGATTCCTTTTATTTCTTTTTCCTGCCGAATTGCTCTGGCCAACACCTCCAGTACTATGTTGAATAGGAGTGGTGAAAGTGGGCACCCGTGTCTTGTTCCTGTCCTCAGAGGGATGGCTTTCAGTTTTTGTCCGTTGAGTATGATGTTGGCTGTGGGTCTGTCATATATGGCCTTTATTATGTTGAGGTACTTTCCTTCTATACCCATTTTATTGAGGGTTTTTATCATAAATGGATGTTGGATCTTGTCAAATGCTTTCTCTGCATCTATTGAGATGATCATGTGGTTTTTGTTTTTCATTTTGTTGATGTAGTGTATCACGTTGATTGACTTGCGGATGTTGAACCATCCCTGTGTCCCTGGTATAAATCCCACTTGATCATGGTGTATAATCTTTTTGATGTATTGCTGTATTCGGTTTGCCAGAATTTTGTTGAGGATTTTTGTATCTATGTTCATCAGTGATATCGGCCTGTAGTTCTCCTTCTTTGTGTTGTCCTTGTCAGGTTTGGGGATCAGAGTGATGTTGGCTTCATAGAATGTGTTAGGGAGTACTCCATCTTCCTCAATTTTCTGGAATAGTTTGAGAAGAATAGGTATTAAGTCTTCTTTGAATGTTTGGTAGAATTCTCCAGAGAAGCCGTCTGGTCCTGGACTCTTATTTTTGGGGAGGTTTTTGATTACCATTTCCATTTCCTTACTTCTGATTGGCCTATTCCGATTCTCTATTTCTTCCTGATTCAGTTTGGGGAGGTTGTAGGAGTCTAGGAAGTTGTCCATTTCTTCCAGGTTGTTCAATTTGTTGGCATATAGTTTTTCATAGTATTCTCTTATGATGCCTTGTATTTCATTGGTATCTGTTGTGATTTCTCCTCTCTCATTCCTAATTTTATTTATTTGAGATTTCTCTCTTCTTTTCTTGGTGAGTCTGGCTAAAGGTTTGTCGATTTTGTTAATTTTTTCGAAGAACCAACTCTTTGTTTCATTGATCCTTTCTACTGTCTTTTTTGTTTCAATATCATTTATTTCTGCTCTTATTTTTATTATTTCCCTCCTTCTACTGACTCTGGGCTTTGTTTGTTCTTCTTTTTCTAGTTCTGTTAGGTGTCGTTTCAGGTTGCTTATGTGAGCTTTTTCTTGTTTAGTGAGGTGAGCCTGTATTGCGATGAATTTCCCTCTTAGGACTGCTTTTGCTGCATCGCAAATGATTTGGTATGTCATGTTCTCATTTTCATTTGTCTCCAGATAATATTTGATTTCTTCTTTAATTTCTTCAATGATCCATTGTTTGTTCAGAAGCGTGTTTAGTCTCCACATTTTTGCACCTTTCTCTGCTTTTTTCTTGTAGTTGATTTCTAGTTTCATAGCATTATGATCAGAAAAGATGCTTGATATTATTTCAACTCTCTTGTATTTATTGATGTTTGCTTTGGTTCCCAAAATATGGTCAATCCTTGAGAATGTTCCATGTGCACTTGAGAAGAATGTGTAACCTGCTGTTTTTGGATGAAGTGTTCCATATGTATCTAATAAGTCCATCTGGTCTAATTCTTCATTTAATTCTATTATTTCCTTGTTGATTTTCTGTCTGGATGTTCTGTCCATTGGTGTTAATGGTGTGTTGAGGTCCCCTACTATTATTGTATTGTTGTTGATGTCTTCTTTTAGTTCTGTTAAGAGTTGCTTTACAAATTTTGGTGCTCACGTGTTGGGTGCGTATATATTTATAAGTGTTATATCTTCTTGGTGGAGAGTCCCTTTTATCATTATATACTGTCCTTCTTTGTCTTTCTTTATCTGTTTTGCTTTGAAGTCTACCTTGTCTGATATTAGTATAGCGACACCTGCTTTCTTTTGTTCATTATTAGCTTGGAGTATTGTTCTCCATCCCTTCACTCTGAGTCTGTGTTTGTCTTTGGGGCTGAGGTGTGTTTCCTGGAGGTGGCATATTGTTGGGTCTTGTTCTTTGATCCATCCTGCCACTCTGTGTCTTTTGATTGGGGAGTTCAATCCATTTACATTTAGAGTGATTATTGAGATGTGGGGGCCTACCACTACCATTTTATGTCTTGTTTTCTGGTTTTCTTCAATTTCCTTTGTTTCTCGTCCCATGGTTTAATCTGTTCTGATGAAGAGCTGCTACTCTCTGTTGTTGTCCTTCTACTTATCTCCTCTGCTCTTCGTTTTGTAGCCCCTTTCCTTTTTTTGATTTTTCAGGAATGAGGGTTTTCCTGAGGATTTCCTGAAGAGGAGGTTTTGTGGCAATGAACTCCCTTAATTTTTGTTTATCTGGGAAAGTTTTTATTTCTCCATCGTATTTGAAGGATATTTTTGCTGGGTAGAGAATTCTCGGCTGCAGGTTTTTGTCCTTCAGATTTTTGAATATATCATTCCACTCTCTTCTAGCCTGTAAAGTTTCTGCTGAGAAATCTGCTGATAGCCTGATGGGGGTTCCTTTGTAGGTTAGTTTCTTTTGCCTGGCTGTCCTTAGTATTTTCTCCTTGTCGTTGACTTTTGCTAGCTTCACTACTATATGCCGTGGGGTTGGTCTTCTTGCATTGATAAAGTTTGGAGATCTATTGGCTTCTGTCACCTGAAGATCCATCTCTCTCACCAGATTTGGGAAGTTCTCAGCCATTATTTCTTTGAAGAGGCTTTCTGCCCCTTTCTCCTTCTCTTCTCCCTCTGGTATACCTATAATCCTTACATTGCATCTCCTAATTGTTTCTGATAGTTCTCGGAGAGTTTCTTCATTCCTTTTTAGTCTTACTTCTCTCTCCTCCTCTGCCTGCAGCATTTCTATATTCCCATCTTCCAAATTGCTAATTCTTTCCTCCATATTATCGGCCCTACTGTTCAGTGCATCTAGATTTTTCTTAATCTCCTCTATTGTGTTCTTCATTTCCAGTATTTCTGTTTGGTTCTTCTTTATCGTATCAAACTCTTTTGTGACATAGCTCCTGAACTCATTGAGTTGTCTATCTGAATTCTCTCTTAACTCATTGAGTATTTTATCGATGGCCGTTTTGAAGTCATCGTCATTTAGGTTATATATTTCATTTTCTTTGGGATTGTTTTCTGTGTATTTGTTATTTTCCTTCTGTTCTTGAGATTTAATGTATTTTTTCATATTGCTTAATGTTGTAGATTTATGCCTCCGCATAGAGATAGAGTTTAGTTGCTCCTTCCGCTTGTTTCTGCTGCTGTGCTGGGGGAGCAGCTGTTTATACTGCACCAACCAGGAACCCTATCCACAGTTGCTAACTGGGCCTGGGCCCCTCCTCATAGTCACAGTGGTCCTTTGGATTCCCTCTTCTGCCATGGGGGCCGTCACGGGGGGGCTTCAGGCTGCTGGTGCCTACTGTTGCAGCCCACCTAGACGTGCTCCCTCCTTGGGGTCTGCAACAGTGTCATGGGCTTTTCCAGCGGCTAGGGGTAGGATCACTTATATTTGCCGCTCTGTCACTGTCAGCACCTACAAAATCTCACTTGTCCACTATGGGTCGCAGCAGAGCTATGGGCATCTTCTACAGTCTGTGGTTAGCTCACCTAACTATGCTACTTTTGTCCCGGGGTCTTCCAGCCTTGTGGCTGCCGGATGGGTGCTCTCTACTAGTGCTGTACAGAGGCTTTCGCTGAGGCTGCTGTGAGCCTGTAGGGTTTCCCCCTAGGCTACGGAGCCGGGTCGCTGGAACTCCAGCCAGCCCCAGTCCTGTTCCCCAGGAACTCGGGGAGCCCTTTGCCCTGTCTGGGGGATAGCCGGAGATCCTGATTTCAGTGGTAGCTGGTCAGCTGCTGCCCTGCCTGATATTCTCCTCTCCGGGACCCTCCCAGTGTTGTGGATGCTGGGTGTGGCCCCTCCGCTAATGGCAGACAGAGAGTTTTGTCTGCTGCCCGGGCGGAACTCTGGAGCTTCCCCCCTGGGCTGCGGAGCTGGCCTCTGGAGCTCCACCCTGCCCCAGTCCTCTCCGAGATCTCCGGCAATCCCTTGCCCCACAGGGCAGGCAACGGCAGCTGGGGTTCGCCGCGCCCTCTGGGATTCTCTCCGGGACTTTCGCGGAGTTGTGAATGCTGGGCGTGGCCCTCTGCTAATGGCAGACAGAGAGTTTTGTCTGCTGCCCAGGCGGAACTCTGGAGCTTCCCCCTTGGGCTGCGGAGCTGGCCTCTGGAGCTTCACCCAGCCCCAGTCCTCTCCAAGATCTCCGGCAATCCCTTGCCCCACAGTGCAGGCAGTGGCAGCCGGGGGCCCACCGTACCCTCTGTGATTCTCTCTGGGACCCTCCGGGCACCGTGGACCCCAGGCAGGATCTCCCCGCCAATGGCGACACGAGACTCTCCCTGCGGGCTCAGGTGTGTAACTCTAGAGTTTCCCTCTGCATTTAGGAGTAATTGCGGGGGGTTTAGGTAGGGTTCTGGTCACCTGTTTCCACTGTCGCTCCTCTGGTGTGTGCTCGCTCCTGCCCTAGGTGTGTGTTGATCTTCTGGGGGCATCCGCTGGAAGAAAGCCGCTTGCAGGTACTAGGCTGTTCGGTCGGGGTCGGAGAGTTTTCACCTATCTCCACCTCCTCCAGGAGGGAAGTCCGTCTGCCTTCCAGTGTATAGTCGCGTGGGTCTCTCAGACGTCCTGAGATGCTATCTGGATATCCTTTGTTAAGCGATGAGTGTCCAAATAATTGTAGACTCAAAGGGGGAGAGACAAAGAGGACTACTCACGGCGCCATCTTGGATCTTCCCTCTTTCTTTTTTCTTTTTTAATGCTTTTTGGTGAGGAAGATTGTCCCTGAGCTAACACCTGTTGCCAGTCCTCCTGTTTTTCCTCCCCAAAGCCCCAGTACATATTTGTGCATCCTCGTTAAGTGCTTCTAGCTCTTCTGTGTGGGACGCCACCACAGCGAGGCCCTATGGCTGGTGTGTAGGTCTGCGTCCAGGATCCAAACTGGTGAACCCAGGCCGCGGATGTGGAGTGCTAAAACTTAACCACTGTGCCACCTGGCGGACCCCAAATTCTAGTTTTAAAGATAACATTTCATTTAGTTGGAGTTCAAAGTTAATGTTCTTTATCATCACTATTAATTGAAAATGTTTATCTGTTAGTGCTGATCTGTAATGAGATTTTATGTACTTCATCTTTGAAAATATCTTTTTACACAGATAGGTCCTGCCAAAGATTGATACCAGTCCATGTGCATATGATTTCACTTGAGCATATTCATCTTTTGGAAGGCATCTGCAGAATTCTGTTAGACTTTTCTCTTGATGTGTGCCTTTTAGGGTGTCATTACCTTGTAGATAATCACTTCCAAAAGAGAGTTGGTGAATGCTTCTCAATTACACAGTTAAATGGGTTTTGAAATATGGAAATTTCCTCTGCTCTTACAGCAAGGCCTAAAAACATTCAATACAATAGATTGAACAATAGTTTGAGCTTTGAAAATACATCCACTGCCACTTTGTGTGGGATGGACATCTAGTTTCATGTTTCAGTTTTTTGATGGCACTGGAAGTGTACAGTGCAGCTTGACATTTTGATTCAAACAACCTGAATTGTTGTCGAAATAACTTTTTTGCAGTTTAAGTTTTACATGTAAGTGCTGTTTTGCCTAATGATTTTAGGGTGTATTGATTAAAAAACATTATTAAGTCTGCAGCAACAGCTAATTTCCAAAGCCATTTATGTTGGATAATAGTGGTCGAGAATGGTTCTTCTCATTTAGAAAAGTTTCAGTCTTGGCTCTGAGCTCAAAAATTCACAATAAAACATGACCGTTACCACTGTGAAGCCGTGGAACTGCTGTGTGGTAGGGCAAGTCAGGATATATGTTCAGCTTCTGTTTCTGACAGAAATCCACAGAACTGATAAGTTCCTGAGAGTGTATGAGGGACGCTGTTGACACCACTGGCTCGATAACACGTGATAACTTCAAATATTTTCTGCACAGTAGCTGCTATTGAATAATACAATGAATACTTGTAGCCTTTATACACTGTATTTTCTCAAGCTTTGTAAATTTGTCCAACTAAACTGTCCTTTTTCTGTTGCACACGTTTTTATCGCTGTTGGCTGTAGCACATCTCAGCAGGGTTCACTTCTGGTTGTGCTGAGTTAATGTTTCTCAACTTCTTCGAAAATACTCTTCCCTATATTTATCCCATGAAGACTATTCATAGGAGCTGATTTTTCACTCACTTCAAACTCAGTATCGACTCCTTGCGTAAACGACAACAACTGAGCAGATTTGGGAGCTTTGCCTGCCCATCGAGAGTCGGGGAAAACTACTCAAAATCATTTGCCTCTTTTCAGTTGACTATCGATGTCGCTCCCAGTGTCATCAACTATGTGAGCAACTGTTCTTGCCAAAAGGCTAATAATCTTAAATTGGTTTATTTTTTCCTGGACACTGAAATCAAACATATTTCAGTTAAATCACCATTGATAAGTGTATTTCCTTGCTTGGCTGAAAATGGGCCACTTGGAAACTTAATTACATTGTAGCCTCATTTTCGTTTTTAATTTTTGTGAAGAAATTCTGCTCTGATGAAGTAAGTCTGTTTTAAGTTTTCTAAAATCTTTGACCTTTGGTTTCGTGTGAGTTAAGAGTGTTGTGATGAATGCTTAATCTGGTGATGTTGATATTCATTGCATTCTTTTAGTACAGTGTCATCGCATGATAAATGATTAATTTGATAATAAAGTAATGCACACTCCAAAAGGACAATATTCAAAATCCACTTCTTTTCTCGTTTTGACATGATGAGTATGAACTGATGAAAAACTGTTGCAGTATGGTGATCCCAGGGCTCCTAATGCTGTTGAGTGACAGTGGCGTCACTGTCATCTGTGGTGAGATGAGAGCACCGCCTGTGGTCTCCGTTGCAGCTGTGCTATTGTGGGAAATCAGTCATAGACAACAAGGAAGGGACTGAGCGTGGCAATGTTTCCATAAAACTTTTGTTTATAGACATTGAGATTTGAATTTCATATGATTTTCATGTGTCATGAAATATCATTATTCTTTTGATATATGTCAGGCATTAAAAAATGTATAAAAACCGTTTTTAGCTCGTGAGCTGTATGCAAACAGAAGTTGGGTCAGATTTGGCCCACAGAATTTAGTTTGCTGGCCTCTGTTCTAGCGTGGCATATATGTTGAGTTGGGACCAAATATGTTGTTGATTGTCTATAGTTTCAGATAATATACTTAAGATTTTCTCGTCTACTGTTCTACAACCAAGGTTTGCCTATTTGAAGACCTATCTATGCTTAAAGAGATCGTATCTGAAAAAATTAAGGCAATCTCATTTACAGCTTCAAGACAAACAGAGAAAATAACTTGATTTTATAAACGGTGCTTTTCTAAAATTAGCGATTAAGGAAGTTTCCTTTTTTATTTGGACTTCAGGAAATATTTGTAAAACCTAAAGTATTGGGTGTTAGTGCCCATTTATTTGTGTAAGTTTCTGAAACTTAGGTGGGCATAGGCTTAATTGTCCTGGGACATTTCAGAGTGATAGAGTTAACTCCTTGCCGTTGAGCTGACTCTAATACGGCTTATTTCTTTCTGAATGTTCAGCAACAGCTGGCATTCCAGCTGGAGTTGGAAATGCAGGAAAAAGAGAGACAGAGAACAGAGGAACTGCAGAGAGCTCAAGAACAATTGGAAAAGGTAATTTGAAGTTTTTTAAATGTCTGTTTTATTTAAAACCTCTTAGAATCCTCGAACTGTTTCTTCCGGCTGTTGTCACGTGCGATTCATAGTCTGAAGACCTGCCACGCATTAGCTGTGTGACTTAACCAAGTCTTCAAACCTTTCTAGTCTCAGTTTACCTTTTTGAAAATAGGGATAACAGTGTCATATTATTAGCAACATCTCACTGGGTTGTAAGGATCAGGTAAGATCGTGTATGTGAAACTGCTTTGTGAGCAGTCGAGTTCTCGAATAGTAACATTGTCAACATTTTAGTCAAGAGATAGTTGTTCCTAATTAAGGTAGCTGATGTTGAAGGTTAAGTTTTTTATTATATTGGGAGTATTCTGATCTCTGAGACAGCAGTATGTCTTTTTTCTTTATGTTAGATGTATTATCAACAATAATTTACATTTTACACACGTTTTTGTATGTATTTTCATGTCTTTCATTAAATAAATTATTTAGTAACTTATATCGAAAAAGTCCATCTCCACTGACTGTGTCTGTGTACTTCATGTCAAGCCTCTAGTCTGACCAGTGTTTCCTTGTATCCAGAAATTTGCTTCATGTAGACTAAACTTTTGAATGACTGACTTATACTGTTTACCTGGATGTTACAGGTTGTGTGCTTGGAGCTGGTATCTATCACTCAAATGTTACTCCCCCATTTATTCCATAGTTAAAATTTAAAACAGAAGCAGGTTTCACAGAATATGCTTACTAATAGCTTAGAAGAGAGCTTCATTATTTAAGGCAATTAAACAAATTTGGAAGGGTGAATTGAATAAAAAAGATGAGATTGTTTTTTCTTTTTTTTTAATTGATGTAATGTTGGTTTATCACATCATATAAATTTCGGGTGTACATCATTGTCTTTCAATTTCTGCGTAGACTACATCATGTTCACCACCCAAGGACTAATTACCATCCGTCACCACACACATGTGCCCAGTCACCGCTTTCCTCCTCCTCCCGCCCCTTCCCCTTTGTAACCAGCAATCTAATCTCTGTCTCTATGAGTTTGTTTGTTGTTGTTTTTATCTTCTATTTATAAGTGAGATCATGCAGTATTTGACTTTCTCTCTCTGACTTATTTCACTCAGCATAACACCCTCAAGGTCCATCCATGTTGTCACAAATGGCAGGATTTCATCTTTCTTATGGCTGAGTAATATTCCATCGTGTATAAATACCACATCTTCTTTATCCATTCGTCCCTTGATGGGCACCTAGGTTGCTTCCAAATCTTGGCTAGTGTGTATAATGCTGCCATGAACCTAGGGCTGCATGTGTCTCTATGTCTTTGTGTCTTCTTGCTCTTTGGATAAATACCCAGCAGTGGAATAGCTGGATCATATGGGAGATCTATTCTTAATTTTCTGAGGATGCTCCATATTGCTTTCCATAGTGGCTGCACCAGTTTGTGTAAACTAGTGGGAGGGTTCCCCCCAGCAGTGTACGAGGGTTCCCTTCTCTCCACATCCTCTCCAACACTTGTTTCCTGTCTCATTAATAATAGCCCTTCTGACGGGCATGAGGTGATAGCTCTTTGTAGTTCTGATTTGCATTTCTCTGATAATTAGTGATGTTGAACATCAAAAAGATGAGATTTTAAAAGGATAAAGCCAAAGCCCTGTACATAGTGTTACTGACATCATCTCAGTCTGAGTGCAGTCAGATGCATGGATATACATGTGCACGCACACACACATATAAATGCATACCCCCTTTCTCTTCAGTTAATATTCAGAATCTAAAATGAAAGAAGAAAACCCAGAATGCATTAAGAAGACAGTGTCTAAATGATACGAGAATTGAAAGTATTTTTTATCAAGATGCCCTGAGAGCTCTGTTTGACTGCTAGAAAGTCTGTGGTTTGTAGGAGGAGTTGGACTCTGTTTCATGGCTTCAGAGGGTCACACCCATGTTGTTCACTATCTGCAGGATCAGCGGACTGTGGGACCAAAGCCACAATAACTTAGTCATCTGTATTCCTCCTGGCTTATCACGCCTCACCTCTCCTGCAGAGGACCCATGACCCATGCCTCACACGTTGCACAGAGGCGAGGCCATTCGTCTCCTTCCACCCTGACCTTCTTGTGGCTGCAGAGACATGACTTAAACTATCATTTGTGAAGGGAAGTTTATTGGAAGGATCCTGGGTTTGAGAAACTAAACCGTGAAGGACTCTGGTACAGTTGGGCCTTCCAGACCTTTGGGAGCAAGAGAATCCAGTGCCACCAGGGCTGTCACCTCTGCTCTTCTCTGGCCGTTAGTTCCAGTCTCTCACTATGACCCAGTTTGCTGCACGTGGCTGAGGAACGCGGTTCCCACTGCAGCCACGTGGTGGTGAGAGAAGACGTTCTCAGGAGAATGGAATGGTCTTGAGAAACAGTGCCATGTGTGTCCCGTGTAATCGGGGTGACCATATCCATCTATGTCCCCTGTAATTACCGCAGCCCTATATATGGTCACGAGCAGCCAGATGAATCAGCTCATGGTCAGCTAGGTGCCCCGCTGCCTTACAATGAGGAGAGAGAGGCCATGGCAAGGTGTGGCTTGGTTAGAAGAATGATTTCACACTCAGAACGAGGCCGCCCATGTGCTCAGAGGTCTCGAGGGCACTGCTCAGGTCCTAGAGAGACGGTTCACCCATCGGATAGGGACTTGGGCCAGATTCATTCTTTCAGAAATATTTTCTTCTTTCTTATTATGTGTAAAATTCTACTTAACTGCGGGTTCTCTTTAAACTCTCTTATTTTAAGAATTTACTAAAATTTTTGGTCACTTTTCACGTTTGCTAATAATTTGGCTTCAGGTTTAAGGTTTCAGCCCCTTTCATTTTTTTAAAAAGTTGTATGTAATTATAAGCAAAGCACAGCCATCTGCTGTTGGTATAAAGTATTAAGTGAGACTGGTCTGCAGTTGTGTATTGAGTGTATTTGGATCACTGCTTAAGAGGACAACGTTTTTGCTGTTAAATGGATCATAGCATTGTGTGAAAAGAGAAGTGCTTGAAAATTAAACATAGAATCAAGATTAAAAGAGTATTCCAAGTGTTTTTCTTCATTTTTATGTATTATAGGAGGCGAGACTGGATATGGACAGTATGGCTAAGAGTGAAGATACTTCACATTCAGAGGTGAGAAGGAGAAGTTATTCTGTGTTATGTGGAAGGAGTGAGTGTCCTGGAATGTCAAGGTTAATTCTGATACATTAATAGCTAAATTGTTAGTAAGAAGATTATCGAAGCTGATAGTCCAAGTATGTATGCTAGTAATGACAAGTCACAAATATGATGCACTTTAAAGGAAAATCTCAAAATGGATAAAAATTGGACATTCAGTTTGCCTTTGTCTTTTCAAAAACTAGAATATTGTGAGATATTGACCACACGATTACTTACAGTGGTATATTGTAAATTTTTGAATGTACTTTTTTAATAAGTCTTAGTGTTTATTTCTAGAATTCTTTGGTCATTAATGAGTATTGGTTCATTCCATTAATTAACAGTGTTGAATTTTGATGTTATAATTCAGAAATTTCTTATCAAAATGGAAAGAAAACTAATATATTATCTTTGAAGTCATTTAAAAGTAAAACTGGCTTTACGACTGTAGGATGCAGCAGCAGACTCAGGCAAGACGCTCGCTGAAATCAGTGATCGATACGGCGCGCCCAACCTGAGCAGAGTGGAGGAGCTCGATGAGCCGATGCTGTCAGACGTGAGTGTCTTTGGGAAAGTGGTGAAAGACCAGTTTGTCATGTTGGAAACCCTAGCGCGGATGAGCTGGGGTTTGGTTGACAACTGGGCCTTTTGCTTCAAAGAAAGAAAACCAGCTCCTGGGTGCGGACTGGATCCCTCAGTGACCTCCTGCCCTTTGGTGCACGTGTGCTGCTGGCCCCGGGTGAGGGTGGGTGCCTGTCTGGCCCCATACAAATGCTCAGAGAGGATGGGAAGTAGCTGGGAGCTGATGTTGAGATAGCAGCCTGCCCTCCTGTGCAGAGGGTGATCCATATACATTGAAGTTAGGCTTTGAAAATTTCAAAATGTCTTCAAAACATATATTTGAAATCATTTGGCAAAATACATAATCTTTAAATTAAGTTTTTGGGGCCAACATTTTGGTTCTCAGAAGTGAACCCTGGAAAAATAAATATCCCAGTGGAAGTGTCTGCTTTGACAGGATGTAAGTCCATTTGTTTGTTTCATAAACACACAGTGTTTTGTATGTGCCAGGTACGGTGCCCAGTCCCGTTGTGAATAAAACAGTTTTTGACCTTGTCTAGGGGAGAAACAGACAATTGGACAAGCAGTTATTAGTCACTGATAGAGTGACAGGTAACTTAGTGTGCAAACCGGCATCCTTTGAAGTGAGAGAGGAGCTACTGATGGTTGAGGCAGGTCAGCAGGTGTGGACTGGGGCTGTCTGCAGGTGGTACGTTTACTCGCCTTGTGCACTGACCAGGTGGGACAGCACCCAGCTGAGGACCCTGGTCAGGGCAGGCATCACCCTCAGTGATGGGGTGAGGAGAACGTGTGAAGACCCAGCGGGAGGAGAACATATCTGGAGAGTGTGAGGCCAGGAGGGACGAGAGGGGAGGCGGCAGAGAGAGGGGGGCTGGCTCACGACAGGGCTTGTGATTTGTGCTCAGATGTCCAGTTTGTGCCTCAAGGCAGTAGAGGCCGATGTGATGAGAACGGCCACCTGGCTACAGCGAGTGAAGAGAATGGGTAATAGCTTTGAGGAGACCTGTTAGCAGGCCATCATAGTAATCTAGAGAGAGATGACACTGGTGGCCTGAAGCAGTAAATGGTGTTTTTAAGAGCTGTTTGGAAAGTGGAACTGGAAAGACTTGGTGCTCATCATAATCAGTCAGTGGGTAAATTTTTATTAAGTGTCTGCTGTGTTTTGGTGCTATGCAGGGAGCTGGAAAGTTCCAGTGAACAAAACAGAGTGGTTCCTGCCCTTTGGGGGCCGTGGAACCAATGGACCAGAGCAGGGAAACCTGACCAAGCCTGGACGAGTCTTCTGGAGGAAATGAGTTTTAAGGAATCAGCCTGAGATAAACCCAGCGGATGGAGAAAGCAAGATGCTTTGGAGGATGTGAAATGGTCGAGTATTCTGGTAGGTTGTGTGGAGCTGGGAGAATGGTGTGATTTGAAGCTGGCGAGGGGTTAGAGGCCAGATCACCCTGGGCTCTGTACGCCGTGTCAGGGATTTTGGACTTTGGTGGGAGTCATTGGAAGGGTTGTGTAAGGGTTAGACGTGTGTTTTTAGAAGGTGGAGAGAGGATTTGCATAGACAGGAGTGGAAACAGAAGACCACTTGGGAGGTTCTTACAGTCATCCCGATGCAAGATGACCAGCCCACGGACCAGGGTGCAGACAGCAGAGCTGGGGACAGTGGAGTGGATTCCATATTGGCTGGGAGGATAAGGGGGAGAAAGAAGTCGGGGTGATGCCCTGATTTCTGCCTTGGACAACTGGACTCTTTACCATTTTTTGAGCTTTATCATTTGTTGAACATAGGAAGAGGAAGTTGGTTTTGTGAAAATGATGGCCTCAGTTGAGGCCATGTTGAGTTTCAGGTGACTCTGAGATATGCAGGTGAAAATGGCTGAAGACCAGTGACTGTATCATACAGGTCTGGAAGGCAGGAGAGAGCTCCCAGCAGGAGATGGGAATGCAGCATTCGCCAGCATCTGTACTAAGTGAAGCTAGGAGAGTGAGTGGGTACCTGGGAGAGCTTGCAGAATGTGAAGGAGCGGGCTCAGGGTGAAACCATTAGAAATTCCAACATTTAAGGGGTGGGCACAGGAAGACGACCCCTGCAAGAAAGACAAGGATGACAATAAGAGTATAGCAAGGGAAGTAGAAGAAAGGATGGGTTAATAAATACGTTGAGAACACAATGGTTATTATATTGAATTTGGATTTTATTTGAAATAATTTGAAACTATCAAAAAGTTTTATATACATAGTCAGATAGAAATTACCTAAACTCTATTTTCTTTGGCTTGTTGTATTAAAGCATATTTACTTTTTATTTTGCTTTTAGGTTGCATTAAACATTGACCAAGATTTGTAGGATCAACCAACTTAAGAGCAATAAATTATTCTGCCTGTTTCGAGTTTCAAAATACATGGTTCCCGGTTGTATTTTTTTCTTCCAAAGTTGAACTCCTCTTTTTTTTCCTTTAAAGACAGCTTCATAAATGGGATTCAAGGGTGGCCTAAAATTAGCTTAAAATATTGTTTTGGGTTCCCCAAGGCAACTGGTTATTCATGTGATTCTATTGAGAGAGCAGGAAAGGGAGGGTTTCCCAAAGTAACCCAAAGGGGCAAATGGGAGATGAGCTGAAAAGCACGTGTATCTACATGAGAAAGAGGCTACCTGAGGTGAAGGTCACTGGTCCTTGAGGAGTGGAAGAGGCCGCCGCTGTGTTGGCTCAGGCATTTTCAACATGCCTTAGACGTGGCGTTTCCTCCTGGGAGAGAACTCAAAGGTCTCCCGTTTGCTGGGAAGTGTTTATAGTCCATGCCTGTGATGGGACTGGGGTGGGGAAGGATACAGAGCTCCTGGGTACGGAGAAGCATCATTTCTTCCGGAACAACCAAGGGGCAGAAGTACTGGGCTGCCGTTGGAGGGAAGAGCTCCCTGAAAGTAAGCTGGGCACATGTTGCCTTGAGTAGGCGCTGTGTCGTCTGTGGACCCTGACTGTGTGTTTGGCGTCGTGGAAGTTTCCGGTCTATCTTTTGAGTTTTAGGGAGAGCTTGGCTTCCTTTATAAAATTCTTCCAAGTCTCAGTCTGTGTTATGAGTCCTTTCTGTTCCTGAAGGAAGGGTCTAGGCAGAGAAACGTAAATGCCGGGAAGAGGCTCCTTGTAAAAAAGAAAGTTCTGGTTTGGTTATAACGTACCTTTCTGTGGCCATGAGAACACAACAGCCTAGTTACTTAAATGGAAAGAGAAAAAGGGGAAAAAATGCGAAAGATACGGGTTTCATTAAAAAGCAGTGTTATCTTGTCACATCAGCATCGTGTGCATTTTTGGGTAAGAAGTCCTAGGTGCCCTGGAGACGTGACTTGTGTGTTAGTCAGGCTGCCAGGCCCTGGGCGCCCAGCATGGGTGACCTGCATTCACTCACCCAGGCAGGAGTGTCCAAGAGAGCAAGAGGGCGTAGTATCCCTCCGGGCCTCAGCCTCAGTCTGTGCGGTGCCATCACAGAGGGCTGGGGCAGAAGGGCAGGCCCAGAGGGCAGGGTGAGGCGCTATGGTCCTGGGGCAGGGGGTAGTCCTGTTTGAAGAGCTCCCATCAGAGCTGGGCATGGGAGGGAAGAGGTAGAATGGGGTGAAAAAGGAGAGGAAACAGGATCAGCCTCTGGGGAGAGAGCCTCACGAAGACTCAGCAGGTGATCAGGGTGCAGGCGGGTGGGCTGGTACATGGGCGCGGCTCCTGTCCCCACAGGGAGGCGACTCGCAGGTGGAGCAGGTGCCCATGGCCCGCGGGGCCTGGGGCGAGGCTGTAGTCTGCGGACCCACAGCCACACCGAGTCTGTGCTTAGGCCTTAGAGCTTCTTGCCAGTGGCGGGCAGCCTTCTCTTAGACCCAGCCAGTGACCGGGTGGGGATGTCCCCTGTTCTGGCGGACTTTCTGCTGCTAGATGACATCCTGGGCTTGGCTGAAGTATTCTCGATTTTCTTGCTGACCTGGTCTCTTGGTAAGCAGGGGTAACAGAAGAGGAGGAGGAAATGAGAGAAAGAAGAGAGAAAGATAAAGGGTCCAAACATGTCACTAGACTAGATTTTCTCACTGCAAAAGGCGAGATATAAGTATGTGAAAGATAAACACGTGGATGAGGAGAACAGATCAGTGGTTCCAGAGGGGAAGGGGCTGGGGGAGGGCAAAGGGGCACATGTGGTCAGTGACAGATGGAAACCAGACTGTTGGTGGTGAACACAATGCAGTCTATGCGGAAGCTGAAATATAAATGTACACGTGAAATTTGCACAATGTTTTAAACCAGTGTGACCTCAACAAAGTAATTGTTAAAAAAAGGTGAGATAGACCATCAGAATACAGGTGCAGTAAATGCACATTTGGCTGGATCTCAAATGACCGAGCATTAATCTTAACTATTCAGCCAAAGTCAAGGCTGATGTTCTATGCTACCTTCTGAGATACAGCAGTAAAAAAAACCACGACACTTTGATTAAAATTTTGGTAGTTCAGTGTTATAGGGCTGGAGCTATAATTTCTCAACGTTTTTCACTGCTGTCACTTTTGTGTTCACTGTGCGCACATTTGTGATACTATGTAAATGTTTATTTTCAGCTAAAATGGAGGAAGAAGATATTGTTGAGTACCTTTTCTCTAATATGTTTTTTTATTTAGATTCTATATTCTTTGTGTTTAATATTTTGGAGTACCTAATTTTTCTCAAATCCCCTTTTCTTTTCTATAGATGATGTATTCTTTATTTTGTTTGTGTTGAAGCTGACTTGTCTTGGATATAGCCACA
This sequence comes from Equus asinus, assembly GCF_041296235.1. Taxonomy (NCBI): domain Eukaryota; kingdom Metazoa; phylum Chordata; class Mammalia; order Perissodactyla; family Equidae; genus Equus; species Equus asinus. The sequence goes on from NC_091791.1 coordinate 95,333,057, forward strand.
CATGATTTTTTGGGGGTAACAGCTTTATTGAGAGAGAATGGACATGACTAAACCATTCACCCATTTAAAGTTTACAGTTCATTGGTTTTTAGTACATTCAGAGAGTTGTGCAACCGTCACCACAATCAGTTTTAGAACATTTTCATCACCCCAAGAAGAAACTGCGCCCTTTAGCTGTCACCCCCAACCCCAACCCTCTCTCTTCCTAAACCTAGGCAACCACTGATCTAGTTTCTCTGTAGCACACCAGCAGGCATGATGTCTGACCCACCACTAGTAGAGTTAAGGTTAACCATTGGGTTAAGGTGATGATGGTTGATGTCTTCTAAGATTCTGGCCCCTCTTGCAACTACAAAATAATTTGCTGGTTTTACAGTATGACCGTCCAATTCTAATTGTTTTAATACCAGTTGCTGATTCTTACCCACATTAAAATTTGCGTTGGAGTTTGTGAAATGCATTTTAAGTCTGTATTCCTTTTACTTTTGTGTCTAGCATTCCTCTGAAAAGCTTTTCATCATCATTGGGAATTGTTGGATCACCCCAAAATATAATTCCTCCTGGAAAAACAAGATGAGTGTTTAATTCTTTTCCCTCAATGATCAATTTTAAAAGTAAGGAGTTTCAGGGGCTGGCCCCGTGGCCGAGTGGTTAAGTTCGCGCGCTCCGCTGCAGGCGGCCCAGTGTTTCGTTAGTTCGAATCCTGGGCGCGGACATGGCACTGCTCATCAGACCACGCTGAGGCAGCGTCCCACATGCCACAACTAGAAGAACCCACAACGAAGAATACACAACTATGTACCGGGGGGCTTTGGGGAGAAAAAGGAAAAAAATAAAATCTTTAAAAAAAAAAAAAAAAAGTAAGGTGTTTCAAAAGTAGCTGTGAACAGTGGCGATTGTTTTTCTGGCTCTCTTTCAATTGATTGTCATTATGGACTCATGGTATTTCATTGTTAAGTGTTTTTCAGTCCGTTACAGTTGTTTCTTTTTTATTGTCATAACTTTGGTGAGTGGCAGCTCCTTTATTTCTTATGTCAGTGTTACTGTCAATATTCATGACCCTGAATAATTGATGTTATTCTCTCATCTACAGATGAAGAAACTGAGGCTCAGGGAGAATTGGCCTCTTTTCATACAGTTGGTGGGGCTGCATACCAGCCTAGCGGCAGACCTGCCTGGGAGGGAGCCTTTGCTGAGCCCCAAAGGCAGTATTTTCTTCCCCTTCACTATACTGACTCTGGATAGGGACAAGAAAATTGAAAGCAAAAATTTAAAGAAAGATCTGAAACAGTTATATTTGTATAGATCAATGCTCAAAGAGTATTAGACTTTTAAAGTATTTGTGTATTTTATTTTTTATTGTGGTAAAATACACATAACATAAAATTTACCATTTTAACCATTTTGAAGTGTACAATTCAGTGTCATTAGGCACAGACATGATGTTGTGCAACCATCACTGCTATTTAGTTCCAGAACTTGTTTCTCGCCCCAAATGGAAATTTCATATCCTTTAAGCAGTCACTCCCCACTTTCCCCTCCTCCCAGCCCCTGGGAACCACTGATCAGATCTCTGTCTATGAATTTGCCTGTTCTGGAAATTTCAGATAAATGGAATCATAATATATGGCCTGGCTTCTCTCACTTGCCATAATGCTTTCAGAGTTCATCTAAGTTGTCGCATGTGTCCGTGCTTCAGTCCTGTTTTGTTGCTGAATGTTATTTCACTGTGCTGATATACCACATTCGTCCATCAGTTCATGGGCCCTTGAGTTGTTTCCACCCTTTGGCTACTGTGGATAATGCTGCTGTGAACACGAGTGTACAAAGTTTTATGTGGGCATATGTTTTCAGTTCTTTTGGGTGTATGCCCAGGACTGGGTCACATGGTAATTCTGTGTTGAGCTTTTGAGGAACCACCAAGCTATTTTCCACGGCTCCTCCACCATCTTACATTCCTACCAACAAGATATGAGTGCTCCAGTTTCTCCACATCCTCATCCACACTTGATATTTTCCATTTTCTTTTTTTCGTATATATGTGGCTATCCTAATGGGTGTGAAGTAGTATGTCCTTGTGGTTTGATTTGCATTTCCTAATGACTAATGACATTAGGCATCTTTTCATGTGCCTGTTGGCCATTTGTGTTTCTTTAGAGAAATGTCCGTTCAAGTCCTTTGCCTATTTTTAAACTTGGTTGTTTGTCTTTTTGTTGTTTAGTTGTAAGAATTCTTTATATTTTGAATACTGGGCCCTTACCATTCACATGATTTGAAAATATTTTCTCCCATTCTGTGATCTATTTCACTCTCTTGATGGTGTCTTTTGATCCCAAGTGTTTTTCATTTTGATGAAGACCAGTTTCTCTATTTTTTTCTTTTGTTGCTTGTGCTTTTGCTGTCATATCTAAGAAATTATTGCCAAACCCAAGGTCATAAATATTTACACTTACGGTTTCCTGTAAGAGTTTTATAGTTTTAGCTCTTATTTAGGTCTTTGATCCATTTAGAGTTAATTTTTATATGTGATTTGAGGTAAGGGTCCAACTTTGTCCTTTGCATGTGCCTGTCAGGCTATCCCTGCACTGTTTGTGGGAGAGTCTGCTCTTTCTCCGTTGAGTGGACCTGGCGCTGTGTTGAAGACCAGTTAACCGTAGACGTATAGGTTTATTTCTGAACTCTCGGTTCTGTTCAGTTGGTCTGTGTTACTATCCTTCTGCCATTACCACACTGTTTTGACTGCTGCAGCTTTGCAGTAAATTCTGAAATTGGGAAGTGTGAGTCGTCTGACTTTGTTGTTCTTTTACAGTGTCATTTTGACTCTTAGGGCCCCTGTGCAATTACATATGAATTTTAGGATTGGCTTTTTCATTTCTGCAAGAAGAGGACTTTGGGATTTTGATGGGGATTTCATTGAACCTTTAGATAGCTTTGGGGCGTCTCGCCGTCTTAACAATATTAAGTCTTGTAATCCATGAGCACGCGATGTTTTCCATTTATTTAGGTTTTCTTCATTTCTGTCAACTGTGTTTTGTAGTTTTCAGTGGACGTCTTGCTCCTCCTTAGTTAAGTTTATTCCTAAGTAATTTTTATGCTATTATAAATGAAATTGTTGTCTTAATTTCCTTTTTACACTGTTCGTTGCTTGTATATTTAAATACAGCTGGTTTTTGTTGATCTTATATGCTGCAACTTTGTTGAATTCATTTATTAGCTCTAATAGTTTTTTCTTTTAATGAATTCCGTAGAATTTTCTATACACAGGATCATATCTCGTAATTTTAGTTCTTCCTTTTCAATTTGGATAACTTTTGATTTCTTTTTTCTCCCCCCTAATTGATCTGGCTAGAACTTCCAGTGTGATGTTGAATAGAAGTGTCAAGACCAGGCTCCTTGTCTTGTCCCTGATCTTAGGGAAAAAGCTGTCCGTTTTGTCTGACGTTACTGTGTGTATTTCATAGATGTTTTCTATCCAGTTGGGGAAGTTCCATCGTATTCATGGTTTGTTAAGTGTTTTTATCATGCTGTGATCCTTTTTATATGTTTCTGGAGTCAATTTGCTAGTAATTTGTGGGGGATATTTGCATCTATAATCAAAACAGATGTTGGTCTGTAGTTTTCTTGTGATGTCTTTGTCTGGCTTTGGTATTGGGGTGATGCCGGTTTCATAGAATAAGTTGGGAAGTAGTCCTTTGTGTCTTGTTTTTAGAAGATTTTATGAAGGATTAATGTTAATTATTCTTTAAATATTTGGTGGATTTCACCCAAGAAGCCGTCTAGGCTTTGACTTTTATTTGCTGGAAACTTTTTGTTCCTAGTTCATCCTCTTCCCTGGCAGGGTTTCTGTTTCTCCTCAGTCGGTGTGTAGTTTGTGTCCTTTCCGTCCGGGTTGTCTCGTGGGCGCCGTTGGCACGCAGCTGTTGGTGGTCCCTTGTGGTCTCTCACATCTGTGTCAGTTCAGTTGTGGTATCGCTTCTTTCATTCTTGATTTTAGTAGTTTGGATCTTCTTTCTTGTTTTCTTGGCCAGTCTAGCTAAAAGTTTGTCAAATTTGTTCATCTTTTCAGAGTAATAACTTTGATTTATTTCTTTTGTTGATTTTTGACTATTTTTTCCTATTCTTTATTTTATTCATTTCTGCTGTAATCTTTATTATTTTCTTCCTCCCGTTTGCTTTGGGTTCATTTTGCTCCTCTTCTACTAGTTTACTTAGGAGGAAAATTAAATTATGGATTTGAGCTCACCCTTTTGATTAATGCTTGCTGTGGACTGACTCCTGTGCACACCCCACCCCCTCAGATTCACGTGTTGAAACCTACTCCGCACGTGACGGTGTTTGGAGGTGAGGGTTTGGGAGGGATCAGGTCATGAGGGTGGAGCCCTCATGTGTGGGATTAGTGCCTTAGAAAAGAGACCCCAGAGAGCTCCCTCACCCCCTCTCCTGGGTGAGGATTCAGCAAGAAGACAGCCGTCTCTGAGCTAGGAAGCAGGTCCTCCCCAGACACTGAATCTACCAGTGCCTTGACATTGGACTTCTCAGCCGCCAGAACTGTGAGAAATAAATGTTTGTTGTTTACGCACCCAGTCTACGATATTTCTGTTATAGAAGCTTGAATGGACTGACACCGTGCATGTGCAGCCATGAGGTTCCCTCTCAGCACTCCTTTCGTTGCATCTCGTTAGTTTTGGTATACGAAGTTTTCATTCCCATTTATCTGAAAGTATTTTCTAATTCCTCTTTTCTTTTTTGACCCATTGGTTATTTACAAATGTGTTGTTTAATTTCCTTATATTTGTGAATTTCCCAAGTTTCCCTTTGTTAACTGATTTCTAGTTTTATTCTATCATAATGTACTTTGCATTATTTCAGAAATTTAAAGTATTGAGAATTGTTGTATGGCCTAGCATATGGTCTGTTGAGAGAGAACGTTCTGTGTGCCCTCAAGGATAATCTATGTTCTGCTCTTGTTGGGTGCAACGTTCCATAGATTTGTAGGTCTGGTGTTACGCAAGTCCTCTATTTTCTTTGTGATTCTCTGTCTAGTTTTATTTTTGAAAATAAAATAGAAGTTTCCAACACTTGTTGTCTTATTGTCTATTTCTCCCTTTAATTCTGTCTGGTTTTGCTTTGTGAGTTTTTGGGTCTCTATTGTTGAGTGCACGTATGTTTATAATTGTTATGTTTTCTTGATGGATTGATCTTTTTATCATTATAAAATGTCCTTCTTTGGCTCTAACAATAATTTTTGTCTTAAAGTCTATTTCCTGTGATTTTAATATAACTAATATAGCTCTACTCTGATTATTCTGTTCATGATGTATCTGTCTCCATCCTCTTACTTTCAGCCTACTTCTGTCTTTGAATACAAAGTGTAAATGACAGTTTGCCGTTCATTCTGCCAATCTATAACTTTTGACTTGATATTTAATCCATTTATATTTAATATAATTACTGACAAGTTAGGATTTACATCTGCTGTTTTGTTATTTTTTCTATGTCTTATGTCTTTTTGTTCCTTTATTCCTCCATCAGTCTTCTTTTGTGTTAAATAAATATTTTAGTGTTCTGTTTTAATTCTGCTGTTGTTTCTTTTTACTGTATTTTTTTGTGATTTTCTTAGAGATTACAGGTAGTGTTAATTATTTTATTGAGGTATAATTCACATATAACATTATATTAGTTTCAGGTGTATAACATAATGATTCAATATTTGTATATATTGCAAAATGATCACCACAATAAGTCTAGTTAACATCTGTCACCATACATAGTTATGAATTTTTTTCTTCTGATGAAAACATTTACCATTTGCTCTCTTAGCGACTTTCAAATATACAATACAGTGTTATTAACTAGAGTCACCATGCTGTGTATTGCATCCCCATGACTTACTTATTTTCTAACTAGACGTTTGTACCTTTTGACCTCCTTTACCCATTTTGCCACTCCCCATCCCCCGCCTCTGACAACCACCAATCTGTTCTCTGTAGCTATGAGCTCCTTTTTGTTTTGTTTTGTTTTTTAAGATCCCCCATATAAATGAGCTCATATAGTATTTGTCTTTCTCTGTCTGACTTATTTCACTTAGCATAATATCCTCAAGGTCCATCATGTTGTCGCAAATGGCAAGATTTCCTTCATTTTTATGATTGAATAATATTCTATGTATATATATGACATTTTCTTTGTCCATTTATGCATCAGTGGACACTTAGGTTGCTTCTGTGTCTTGGCTATTGTAAATAATGCTGCAATGAATATGGGGGTGCATATATCTTCTTGAGTTAGTGTGTTCATTTTCTTTGGATAAATACCCAGTAGTGGAATAGCTGGATCATGTGGTAGTTCTATTTTTAATCATTTGAGGAACCTCTATACTGTTTTTCATAGTGGCTACACCAATTTACATTCCCACCAACAGGGCATGAGGGTTCCCTTTTCCCCGAATCCTCACCAACACTTGTTATTTCTTGTGTTTTTGATAATAGCCATTCTAACAGATATAAGGTGATATCTTATTGTCGTTTTGATTTGCATTTCCCTGATTATTAGTGATGTTAAGTAGACTTTTTTTAGGAAGGTTAGTCCTGAGCTAACATCTGCTGCCAATCCTCCTCTTTTTGCTGAGGAAGATTGGCTCTGAGCTAACATCTGTGCCCATCTTCCTCTACTTTATATGTGGGATGCCTGCCACAGTGTGGTTGATAAGTGGTGTGCAAGTCTGCACCTGAGATCCAAACCAGCAAGCCCAGGACCACTGAAGCGGAGCATGCAGACTTAACCACTTGCCACCAGGTCGGCCCCTTGAGCAGCTTTTCATATACCTGTTAGACATCTATATATCTTCTTTGGGAAGATGTCTACTCAGATACCCTCCCATTTTTAAATCAGATTATGTGTTTTTTTGCTGTTGAGTTGTATGTGTTCTTTATGTATTTTGGATATTAACTCCTTATCAGATGTGTGATTTGGAAATATTTTCTCCCAGTTAGTAGAAAGCCTTTTTATTTTGTTGCCTTCTTTCCCTGTGCAGAAGCTTTTTAGCTTGATTTAGTTCTACTTGTTTATTTTTGCATTTGTTGCCTTTGCTTTTGATGTCAAATCCAAAAAAATCATCGCCAAGACTGTTGTCAAAGAGCCACCTATGTTTTCTTCAAGACGTTTTATGGTTTCAGGTCTTACGTTCTCGTCTAATCCATTTTGAGTTAATTTTGTGAGTAGTTTAAGTGAGGGGTCCAGTTTCATTCTTCTGCACATGGCTGTCCAGCTTTCCCCACAGTGTTTATTGAAGAGACTTTCCTTTCCAAATAACATGTTAATATGTAAGAGTACAGTTTAGATTAATACCAGCTCAGTTTCACTTGTTTACACAAACTTTGCTGCCATGTAGCTCTATTTCCTCCCTCCTCTTTTGTGCTATTATTGTCATACAAATCACATCTCCTAATTTATATGCCCATCAACACAGATTTATAATTGTTGCTTTTAAATCATATAGGAGAAAAAAAGTTAAGAAAAATACATTTATATAGTCTTTTGTATTTATCTACATAATTATGTTTATGAATGCTCTTTATCTCTTCATGTGAATTCGAGTTACTGTCTAGCATCCTTTCATTTGAGCTTGAAGAATTCTCTTTAGCATTTCTTGCAGGGCAGGCCTGCTAGTGATGAATTCTGTCGGTTTTATTTATCCAGGATATCTTAATGTCTCGTCCATTTTTGAAGCATAGTTTTTCTGGATATAGAATTATTATCAGTGTTTTCATCCAGCACTTTGAATATGTCATCCTACTGCCTTCTAGCTTCCAAGGCTTCTGATGAGGACTTGGACATTAATCTCGTTAAGGATCCCTTGTATGTGTTGAGCTGCTTCTGTCTTGCTCTCAAGATTCACTCTTTGTCTTTGGATAGACTGATTATGATTTGTCTCAGTCTGCATCTCTTTGAGTTTATTTCACTTGTAGTTCATTGAGCTTCTTGGATGTGTAGATTAATGTGTTCCATCAAATTTGGGAAGTTTGGGGCTGTTATTTCCTCAAATTTTTTTTAGTTTAGATGATTTTTTGCTGTCTGCTCATTTACTTTTTACTTTTTGGTGAAGAAGATTGACCCTGAGCTAACCTCTGTTGCCAGTCTTCCCCTTTTTGCTTGAGGAAGATTGTCGCTGAACTAGCATCTATACCAATCTTCCTCTATTTTATGTGGGATGCTGCCACAGCAGGGCTTGACGAGTGGTATGTAGGTCTGTGCCCAGGATCCAAATGCTCAAACCCAGGCCACCAAAGTGGAGCGCATGAACTTAACCACTACACCACTGGGCCAGCGCCCCATTTGCACTGTTTTTGATAAGAAATCTAATGTCATCCTTAACTGTTCCTATGTAATATATCTGTTTTCCTCTGTCTGATTTTGATATTTTCTTTTTATCATTGATTTTGAGCAATTTGATTACAACGTACCTTGGTATGGTTTCCTTCAGTCTCTTATGCCTGAGGTTTGTTGAGTTTCTTGACTCAGATTTTTACTAAATTTGAAAAACATTTTAGTCATTATTTCTTCAAGTACTTTTTCACTCTATCTTCTCTCCATTGAGTGAACTGAGCTCACTGATGCTTAGTTCCTTTTTTTTTTTGGTCTTTTTTTCTCTCTGTTTCATTTTTGGAAGTTTCTATTGCTGTCTCTTCAAGTAGACTTACTTGTTTTCTCTGATGTCTAATCTTCTGTTAATTCTATTTGGTATTGTTAGCATTTGTATTGATTTGCTTCTTTTTTTATATCATCCATCCTGTAGTTGACCTGTCCATTCTTTCCTCTAGCATCTAAAACATGTGGAAGACAATTAGAATTACTGTGTTAACGTCTTTGTCTGCTAATTTTATCATTGCTTTATTTCTGGGGCAGTTTTGATTGATTGAGCTTTTTTCTCATTACAGGTCATTAGTTTTTCTCTCCTTCTTTCTATGCCTAGTAATTTTTGATTAGATGTGAATTTTGCCTTCTTGAGTGCTGGATATTTTTACTCCTATAAATATTTTTGAGCTTTGTTCCTAGGTAAAATTAAGTTATTTGGAAATAGTTTGATCCTTTCTGGTCTTGCTTTTAAGAAGTTTTGTTAGGTGGCCAGCGGAGCCTTTAGTCTAAGGCTAGCTTAGCCCTGCTATTCAGGCAACACTCCCTGAGTCCACTACCCAATGCTGTGAATTAGGAGGATTTTCACTTTGGTTGTGGGAAAATAAATTATTTTATCGTGTTTTTTCAACTACTTTATTGAGGTGTGATTGACAGGAAGAGAAATTATTCCTGGCTCTGTTTGAGCCACGGGCATACCCTCTAATCCTTTCAGAGGGTTCTTAGCTTCATGTCATTTCCTCACACACATGTGTTTATTACAGCTGAGGCTCAAAGGGCACCCTCTGCAGACACCCCTGGAGTCTCAGCTCCTTCTCCCTAGTGCAAGGAGACCCCCTGTCTTTGCATACATTCTCCTCCCTGCTCGGTAGCTTAGCCACACTCTGAGGGCAGTATCCCGGGCAGCTGTGGGGAGCTCTTGGTCTCCCATTTCTCACAGGCTACTGGACTTCGTTGCCATATGTTCACTGCCTTGACAACTGTTGTTTCACGCATTTTGCCCTAGTTTTTAGTCGTTTCATGTGTGAGGGTAAGTGCTGTCCCCATTAGACCATCTCGGCGTGAAGCAAAAGATCGACTGCTACAGACTTTCTCATGGAAACTCTTCGTTTGCTGTACTCAACTCTCCTAATTTAATGAGCTTTAATGCCATTACTTCTGAGAAGAATTTTGGGGCTTTTGGAGGTGCCTAGTGACTTACATCTCTCATCCTATTTGGAAGCAGGTAGAGGGGCCAAATGGGAGTCATAGAATCAACTTTACAAATTTGAAAACCACATCAGGGAGTGCACTTTGGCCAAAATGGAGTGTCCTGTTCCTTCTGGCGTCTTGAGAAAAGCTTGGAGATCTTCAGTTCTCCCTATGGCAGATGGAAAGCCTGGTCCGATCTTCTCCTCATATAGGAGACGGAAGCATGGAGGGGCTGTGGTCAGTTCTGATTCCCGGGGCGTGCAGGAGCAGGAGCCTGCAGGCCAGGATGAATTGCAGCCGTTGCCCCAGACCCACTCATCCTTCTCTTGACAGAAGCAAGAGAAGAGGGTGCAGAAATAGCCTGGCTTCCTCCTCTGCCACACCACTCTGTCCTGGGAGATGACACTGTCTCGGTCTTACTTTGGCTGAAATAACTGAAACTCTGAGTCAACTGGCTCAGTGGATCAAATGAGCTGCTGTCTCCGTGAGAAGTGCAGAGAAGGGCAGGGCGCACCCACAACGGGTCAGGGCTCCAGCTCCCATCTCCTGGCTCTTTCTCCTCTGCTGGTTTCAACTCAGGTTGCTCCTGAGTCGTTCCTAGTGTGGCTGCAGTAAATAGTTCCAATGTCATATGCAGACATGACCGCATCTCGTGGAAGAAGCGGGAAGTGTCTTCTGGGACGTTGTTGCGTATGTTCCTGGAGGCCCCTCAGCAGGCTTCCCTGCCTGCCTCCCTGACTGTGACCGTTGGGTAGTGGACTCAGGGAGTGTTGCCTGAATAGCAGGGCTAAGCTAGCCTTAGCTCCAGTCTCATCTCCAACAAAGAGAAGTGATCGTCACCCCAAGTACAGATCCTGCCATCATCGTATTGATTCATTGGTTTATAGATTCATTCATTGCCGATCTGTGTCAAAGGGACATCGCTAGTTACCGGCGCTGGGCCAGGGTGAGGCAAACGAGGTGCAAAATTTAAGTACTGACTTTTCTCTTACATGAACCTGGAATGAATGTCTCTTAGATTTGCTCCCTGGTGCTATTTGCCTTGCTCTGGTCCTGGCCCTGCTACTTTCTGTGGGAAATAAGATTAAGGTGTGATTTTCCCTGTACAGAGTTTCTGTGTCATTGAAAAGTGTAACTTGTGTGCACATATGAGGCAGTGTATATGAAGAACTATTAACTGTACAAACAGGAGCTAAGGATGTAGAGGAAGGTGTGGTTTGAGCAAGCTTCATGAACGGGAGAGCTTTTCAAAGGACCGTCAAGAAGAGGTAAGTTTGGAATGTGTGTAACCCGGGGGATGTGAAGGAGACGAGCCAAGCGGAGGGTTAGAGGGGCTGTCAGGAGCCAGGTCGTGGGAGATCTGGACGTCGGGCTCAAAGGTCTGGACTTGAGACGTGGGAGTGTGTGCAGGAAGCCCTGTGATGGCCTGTGAGGACTTTTTAAGGTTTTCATTAAGGACATGGAGGTGAAATTCAGGTTGTGTGGTTAAGAGCGTGAATTTTGGTAAATAAAGGAAAGAGATGGTAAAGCTATTCTTTGTAGTAATTTGGTGGTGAAGAGAGAGTGATCTGAGGGTGGAGCAAGGTGGAGACGGGTTCTCTTTGTGGGGAGAAGTGAGGTTTTGCTTGTGTTTTGGTGGTAGGAAAGTTGGCGAGTTGAGAAGTAGAGACGGAGGGCGTGGCTCGGGCTGGGTAGAGCAAGGTTCCGGAAGAACTGGGCATGGAACAAAGTCGCAGGGGAGGAAAGCACTTTGGGAATGACTTTCTTCTCTCTTCCAGGAGGGGGAAGATAAAGGAGAGATTTCGAGTGAAGAGGATGGGCGTTTGGGGTGGTAGGGCATCGCAGAGTCTGCAACACACACCTCTGATTCTCTTGGTAGAGAAGGAGGGAAGGGCAGAGGTTGGTCAGATGTTGAATGAGGGTGAACTTGAAGATACCTGCTGGAGGAATGGATGAGATGACTCTGTGGGCCCACTTGAAGTTTATTCACCCTAAAAACACTTCATGAATGCCTCCTCTGCCTCAGTTTCCTCATCTGTGTAATAAGTAACGCCACAGTGCCTACTTCGTAGGGTAGTTGTGAAGATTAAATGACGTAATTCGTGTGAAGCTTTTACAGCACCGTCCAGCACTTAGTAAGCACTCACTGAGTAGTGAGGTTGTTACTACCTACTGCTAGTACTTGCTGGGCACTGTGCTAGGTAGGTAGAGACCTCATCAGAGTGCTTAAGTCATATTCCCCAATAGCCTGCAACAAACTCAAAGGGAGAACAGGGTTGGTGAGCAGTGGAGGTGCCCAGGAACTGAGGATGGGCGGACTGTCACAGGGCCATGCAGGTCTAGAGCCACGTGAGAGCGCCCTGGAGTGTGTGGCTCCCGTGCTCACCGTCAGCTAGGTGACAGCACCGTGGCTCTAGGGCAGGTGTGAATGGCCTTGTTCAAAGCAGATTCCCCGCCAGGAGCAGAGCGATGGTGGGAGGGGGAGGTCAGGGCAGGAGAGGAGACCGTGAAGGGCATGGCTCAGGGGAGGGGACTTCGCAAGGATCTGGCCCAGCCAGGCAGTCAGTGTTTGGGAGGAGCTGTGGTCCTACCAAGGAGCTTGACTGGAAATCAGGAGCAGGGCCAATGCCTGCTGTCCAGCTCAACACACACTGTAAGGACCGGGGCAAGACAGAAGGGGCTTGTGACTGCGTGCGAAGGGGTCAGGCATGAAGTTGGTGAGAGAAGGGGACTAACACTGAGCGCGTGTAGTGACAACGGCTCCACTAGGAGTTGGAGGTATGGAGAAATGAAAGACGATTCATAGTTGTCCAGCCAAGGGGTGTTGGAGCTGGCCTTGCAGCCCAGTTCCCCTGATGTATTTGACTACTGGATGTATTGGGGCAGACCAAGAGCATTAACAAGTAGCAAGTCTAAAAGAGAATTGACTTTACTTTCTAGAAGCTTTCTCCTCTCCTCACCTCTTGAGTATCATAGACGGCTTCCTTGTTGTCTGGGTGCCTGGTTCACAGTGTGGGTCATCCTTGACCTTCTGTGGCTGTTATACTTCTGGTCCAGTATACTGAGCCTAGTACTCGCTCCTCTTTCTCTCAAGCTCTGAAGCCACAGGTGACAGGCTTCTGAGATAGTCACTTTCCTAGTGTCTCTGTCTCCAGTTCCTTGTCAAAATATGGAAGATCAGCTTGTCTCACACATTATTCAGAATCACATGCCAGCCACCTCCAGGTGAAAGATTATAAGGGTTTATCCCAATTGCAATCAGTGGCCTTCCTCCTTTTATCTAATTTTCCTCATTTCAACAAATCTCTCTTAGTTGGCTCCCCTCTGAGGCCTTAGTTGGCTTCTGCGTGCACACGCTGGGCTTCTGCGTGCACACGCTGGTGTGAGAGTGGTCAGTGCCGCTGAGAAGACTCTCCCAGATGGTGAGCAAGGGCGCAGGCGAGAAGGTGAGTAATGATGCAGACTCCAGAGGACCAGCTGGGTAGTTAGTGCTGTTGACTTTTTACATGGACAGACATCACCTAGAGCTTCATGGAAGTGACACGGCCAAACAAAACAGAAGGCAAAGAGCAAAGATGCAGAAGTGACTGTGGGTGGGGAGGAGGAGAAACGTGAGCAGAGGAACGAAGGTGGGATGCTTGCAGGATGCTTGAAGAGCAGATCCGAGCGGGGATGTGCTGAGAGGGAAGCTCAGGAAGGTCGATCAGGACCAGATCGAGAAGCATGCAAAGTTCCACGCGAAGAAGTTTAGACAGTATCTCCTGACGATGGGCTGGAAATGGCAATTGTACGTTGAAAAAATTTATTGGGAGTGTGGGGTGAGAAAATGATGTTATGTTGCAAAGAGATGTTTGAAGATGCTTAAAATGGTGGCATTTAGCATAGTTTTGGCTTCGGATGCTATTGTCATAGTCTAGGCTTCAGGTAGTAAAGGTCTGAAACTGGGCTGTGGCAGTGGAAATTCATTCAGTGAACATTTATTGTGTACCTACTGCATGCCAAGAACTGGACTAGGTTCTCGTGGGGAACACGTGTACAAGCTGTGGTTGCTGCCCTCGAGTCATTCACAGTTGGTGGGGGATGTAAGGATGTAAGGAAAACAAGGGATGGGTGTGACACGTTCACAGGTGGACTTGGGAGCTGACTGCATGGATGTGAAGGACGTAGGAGGAGCGTGGGACCTGGACCAACGTGGGTCTGTTGGAGGGTTTAGAGTTGACACAGGGGCGCAGGTCTGGGCAGGCAGCGACGTCTGGCCCGCTGGGTGTGTGGCTGGGGTGCAGGAGGAGCTCCAAGCCTCTTCCTGCTGTTCTCACTGACCCAGGGTCTGGGGAGAGGGGGCCGCTGTACGGGGGACACTAGAACTGACATCATAATGCAGTTTTCAGGAGCCCAGTGGCTGAGCCACATAATTAATGTATACAGGGTAATAACCTTATTCCCAAGTGTCACCTCCATTAAAAATATTCACTATGGATCACTGAAACACAAATAAAAACAAAAGCACAGGCTTTTAACATTTTGTGGAGATTTAATTAAAACAAGAATTCAGATGTTAATAATGCCTTGAATCAAGTTTGTTTCTAATTGTGTATTAAATTGTAACTATTTCTGCTACCGCTAGATGTCACAAAGATTTGGTTTTAAAAGCCCTACCTCTTGAGGCTGTGGCTTTGGAAGATTTCTTTTTGTACAGAAGTAGGAGTTTCTAATATTCAAAAGTATAATGAAACGCTACTTTTAAATTTTGACCTTATTTTTTTTTTTTAAAGATTTTATTTTTTCCTTTTTATCCCCAAAGCCCCCCGGTACATAGTTGTGTATTCTTCGTTGTGGGTTCTTCTAGTTGTGGCATGTGGGACGCTGCCTCAGCGTGGTCTGATGAGCAGTGCCATGTCCGCGCCCAGGATTCGAACCAACGAAACACTGGGCCGCCTGCAGCGGAGCGCGCGAACTTAACCGCTTGGCCACGGGGCCAGCCCCTTTTGACCTTATTTTTATGGAATACTCCAAATATGCGCGAGTCCACGGTATAACATAGCAGTATCTTTTACCCCAACCCAGACTTAACAAATATCAACTTTTTACCATGTGTTTGACAGCTTTTTAAAAAAACAGAATCTTCCCGGTGCTGTTCTCTTTGTGCTCCTCCATCGCGTGCCTCTCATTTCTTGCCCACAGACAACCTTATCTCGAGGTCAGGAGATGTACTTCTCAGGTCTGCATCCTTGATGTTTTCATGCAAACACTTATTTATTTATCCAAGGGTGACATTGATTTTTTTGGTGAGAATTTAACTTAATGTTGAATGGTATCATGTTGTCATTCTGCAACTTGCTTTTTCTCGTTCAGCATTATATTTTCAAGATTTATCCCTGCTCATCCATGTGTACCTACTTTATTTATTTTATCTGCTGTGTAAGGTACCATTGTACCCGTTCTTCTGCCGGCAGCTGTTTTGACTGCTTTAGATGCTTTATTTTCATACGCGCGTCCTTGTATGCATCTCTTTGTGGGAAGGTGTACATTTGAGAGCTGATTACCTGTGCCCTGTCCCGTGACTCAGTGACACTCTGTCCTAGCGAACCAAGGTCTGTCTGACCGCCTTCCTAGCCAAACCTACCAAGGACCACACCCCTAGTGTTCTGGCACAGCGTCCTGTTGAAACAGGTGAGAACCAGTGTGAGAGCACCTCTGGGGTGCTGGTCTGAGACTTGAGCAGGCACCCAAATCAGCCAGCAGCCTTCCTAACACGCACCCCGTAAGGCGGCCTGGCTCTGGCGGAGGGCGCGCATGTCTCACAGGCTGGCAGGTGCAGCTGCTCTGGGGTGAGGAAGCCACCTGTGCATTCCTGGGGCCGTTCCCCCTCTGCCGGGTGATGCTGAGCCACTTTCCAAAGTGGTCGTGGAGTTTCCTAGAGCCTCCTGCCCGCAAGGTGGGCGGCTCCTGCTGTGTCAGTTCCATCCCGGCCCCTGGTAATGGCACGCTTGAGCCTGTTTGCCCATCGCAGGCTGTGATGTGGTGCCTTCTTTGTTGTTTAATTTGCATT
This sequence comes from Equus asinus, assembly GCF_041296235.1. Classification (NCBI taxonomy): domain Eukaryota; kingdom Metazoa; phylum Chordata; class Mammalia; order Perissodactyla; family Equidae; genus Equus; species Equus asinus. Next base: position 95,348,928 of record NC_091791.1, read on the forward strand.
TTCCCCGATTGTTGGTGTGGTTACAAGTCTGTTCGTGTTTATTGGGCAGTGGCTTCGCTCTTCCAAGAACCGCGTGTTCAAACTATTTGCTTATTTTCTTTATTGATTTGTTTGCCTTTTCTTATTGACTTTCTCTGTTGATTATCTGTGTTGGGAAATCTCTCAGGTGGTGGGTTGACTTTTAACTTGGTTTATGGTATTTGTTTTTTGCCAAAATGTTAAGTTTTATTTCACTTAAATATACCTTTTTTTGCCACTCACGTTTTGTACTTTTTTTGTCTCTTTGTTTAAGAAATTAATGAAACATTATTAATTCTGAAAAACTTATGATATCCAGTCTGATTTAAGGATTATCTTTAAAAATTATTTTCATGTGTTTTAATTGAGATTGTTCACGTTAATTTTCTTCAAGTATAGTCAGTAATCAAGCTGACAATGTAAAAATCAGGTAAGGCGTAATTTTACCAGTCATACTGAATAATAAAAGCAACTCTAGTTCATAACTTGTGCTTTGGTAATGTTGCTGAAATGGTATTTTAAGCGCTGAAAATGAACCTGTTGCAGTTTAAACACCTCAACCTACTTCCACCACTGCTGATATTTTTGGCCTTTTAACATGGTGATTAAACACCTTCTTCAAGGAGAAGGAAGAAAGAGCCTTCGGGTCAGTGGACTCTAGAGTGCCAGCGGGCGCAGGGGCAGTCCCCAGATCGGGGGTGCGCGGTGACGGACTTCTGGCGGAGCTGGGCTGACGGTGCTTGGCCGAAGTGATTTTAAAGTCACGAGAGATGCTTACCTCCTCCAAAATGTCTCCCGGGTGGCCACGCCGGCTGGAGCAACACCAGCTCGATATTTGTTTGCATTAACACTGTTTTGAAATTCCGTTATCTCTGACGTTATGGCTCATTTTTTCAAAAGGAAGAGAGAGCACTTAGCGTGCACCAGGCCTGGTGTGCAGGATGCTTTGTGGTGTCTCTACCCTCCTTGTAAGGCAGATTGCATCCCCATTTTCCAGAGGCTGAAAAGGAAGTTCAGAGAGTTATTTAAATTTCTGAGATTCGCACAGCTTATCATTGGGAGAGCTGAGATGCAAACCCAGATTTTTCTGACTTTGGAACTTTTTTGGAACACAGTGCCGTGTGTTCTCAGTACCATTTCATCAGAGCCTCCTGTGCGTAGGGGATATTAGCTGTTCATACCTTAGTGTGAAGTAGCCCAAGCTGTCTTGTAACCATGAAACTTGGCTGAGTTGGAAGCACTGGGGGATGGGTGAGCAGTGGCTGGTCCTGGAGAGTTGGAACTTGGTCACACAGCTTCAGGGAGCCTGAAGAAGTGGTACCCGAGGGCAACACGGGGTGGGGGCAACCAGACAGGAGGAAGTTCACTTGCTTTGTCGGTCCTCTTAGACTAGTGCTTCTCAAATTTTAATTTCTTATAAATCACTGGGGGATTTTCTTAAAGTGTAGATTCTAATTCCTGAGTCTAGGGTGGAGCCCCAGATTCTGCATTTCTGGCAAGTGGACAAGTGATGCTAAGGCTGCTAGTTCAGGGCCCACGCTGAACAACCGGGGCCCAAGGAACACTAAGAAGGCGTGTGTGGTGGAGAAGGGACTGGAGAGGAAGGAAAAGGCGTTTGATAGACACTTGCAAGTCTGGAGGAGTTTGGGGCGGAGGAGCCATTCTAAGGAAGGTGGGGGGAGCAGTGGGTGGTCAGGGGGTGGTGGGTGGTCAGCGGGTGGTGGGTGGTGGGTGCAGGCTGCGCGCAGCATCACCTTCTCCTTCAAGGAGTCTGAGCATCCCTGGACGTGGTCCTGCACACGAGTGGTCCTGCTGGCTCCAGAGCCAGTGCACGCAGGTCGCACTGAGCAGCGGGATTAGAAGCGCGCTTGCTTCGTTGTCCAAGAGCCCTTCAGTGTAGCCTGGAGTGCTCGATGGCAAGCTTTCTGCAGACGAAGCTGGGAAAGGCTTTTTTCTAAGCTCTGGTAGCAGGACGCATCAGAGTAGCTGGCAGCAGATAAATAAGTAGCCGTAACTTGCGGGTAGTTACTTTTTATCATCTTGAATTAGGAGAAAATGGAAGCAGTTTTAGTAGGCAGCACCAGGTGGGGAGGGGAGGGAGTTCTTGGAGCTGCAGGAGCTGAGTTCGAGAGGTGCGTCACTTACTTACCACTTGTGAGACCCAAAAAGCATCACCGGGTCTGCCTGGGCCTCAGCTTCCCCCTGCGTGGTGGGGACAGTCCCGCTGCCTCAGAAGCGCCGTGAGGGCTGGGCGAGCCCGCACTTGCAGGAGCGCCCTGCCGACCACAGGGCCGTCACACAGCTTCACGACCATGGAGAACGAGCGTCACAGGCAGGAGGGGCGGGGGCTGCTTCCACACAGGCAGTAAAAGCAACTTTCTAACCCCCGAATGGGACGACCGTATAGACATTTCCAAACGCGAAACCCTTCTGACCAAATTTGGTTTATTTTTGGAATAAAAGCTTAGATGGGAGGGTCAGTGTGGCCTAAATTACCTAAGTAATTATTTTCACTTCTTACTTCATTGAAAATATTTAGACCCCAACACTATTCATTTATATAAAAATATTTTCTAGGGTGAATAAAGGAAAGACAAAATATCGAGAGAAAACTAAAGCCAGATGACTTCATGTCTGTAATTTTCTTTCTCTACGATTTTTGCCTCTAAGTTCCTGTTCAGTTGTTTGGGATGGGGATTTGTTTAGTGAAGAAATTGTATTCTGGGAACAAGGTGACTCGACTCTGTTGCTGCCGTAGCCTTTGGCTGTGTTGTGAAACCTTAGGTCAATGGCTTGAGCCGGTCAGTAGCGTGTGGACGGAGTCCAGGGGTCTCTGTCGGTCGGTACACTTCCCAGATTTCTCACCTGTGCTGTTGAATTTTTGGTGAGTTGACGTAGAGGGAAGGGCATGATATTTTAAATTTCTATATATTTAATAAGGTCAGTTGAGATAATCTCAGTTTTTAGAATAAAACTGATTTCTGCCGACTGGCCATGGCCGTGACGGTTTGATTTCAGGGGAGGCTGCGTCTGTGCACGCGGTCTTCGGGGATGCTCACGGCTCTCTGAGTACGCCCGCCTTCCTCTGAGCGAGGGGGTTTGGAGTTGAGAGGTGACGGCTAATTCCTCGAAACCCTGGACAGTGTATTTAATGCTCATCTTGATTGCTAGGAATTGATTCATCGATGTGACTCAGTGTTTTTTCTACTTTAAACATATGAAAAGTGGTTCTCTTGCAGAGCTGCCATTAGCTGGGTGGAGCGTTCCACAGCAACGCTCATGATCTCGGACTCCCCGTCTAATGACCACCGGCCTGTGTGGCCCTCCCCCTTCCCCCCCTCCAGCGAGGTCACCCTGTGTTGGGAGATCAACTGGCCGGTCACATACTGTTCCTCCATCCCACCCAGCGTCCTGCTCTTGCCTCTAAATTTACTGGCTGATTTTAAACACGCCCAGGTTGGCTCCCTTTTTACTTGAGTAGGGTGTTTGCCCTGGGGCCTGTGCTTGCTTACGGAAAATGAGTACTCTTTATTTAGAGATAACAGCGACCTTCAGAATATTGCTTATTTAATACAGAACTACATGTTTATAAAAATCCTCGTGGAAACTGCTTTACTTAGCAGCATATGGGATCACTTTTGTATTTACTTGAAAAGGTGAACTTTAAACCTTTTGGATGCTTATTTAATGTATCCTGACCTGTTGAGCAAGATGTTTACGTGGAAGGAGGCCCAGGCAGTGCACATAAAGGCCAACACTAGTGTTTGCAGAGCGGGAGGCTGGAATGGGTCACGGGGAGCGGCCTCCTGACAGCGCCTGGCTCATCCTGGGAACACATGGTGGCTGTGTTTATTGTTGTTACATGTGTGTTCACCCAGGCCAGGCGCTTGGAAGTCATGCCTGAGTCCCCCTGCTCCTCTGCAAGCTTTCTGCAGACAAAGGTCTCGAACCCCGCTCTCCCTTCTGATGCGCCATGTGCGCTGCCCGCCTCCGGGCAGCTCGGTCTCGTCCAGCCTCTCCGCAGCAACAGCAGCAGCCACACGGGGTTTCTGTCAAAGTCTGTGTCTGATCGTGTGCCCCACCCACGCACTCCTGTTCCTTGAGACCCTTCCTTGGCTTCTCTTCACCATCAGGAAAATGTCTACGCTCCTTGTGGGACCCCCGGAGCCCCTTGTGCTCTGCCCTCTGCCACCCCCTCCTGTCCTCTGTCCTGCCGTCCCCCAGCCTCACTGAGCCCAAAACGTCGTGAAGTTTCCTGCTCTCTCCAGCTTGCGATCCTCAGTGAATGTCCTTCCCGTGGCCCAGGACGTTTCCTCCCAGTGTCACCTGCACACCTGCGTTTGTCCCTACTGTGGGGGCCTCCCTATTCCTGGCGTGTAGTAGGTGTTTAATTCACGTTCAGAGAATGAGTGGCTGCAGGGTGAGAATGGGAGGATGGGTGGACGCGGGGGTCCCTGTGCAGCTGGTGGGGAGCCCGCCCCGGTCGCACTGCCCATCTGCCGTTCCTGCCTGCACAGCGCCTGCCGAGACTGGACCCCCTGGGGCACGTCGCTTCCTTTCCACATCTTGCCCCCAGTGCACGTGTGGCTCGCAGAGAGCCGACAGCTCACCAGGCCCTCTGGTTAGGCCTCGATGTGACTGTTCCTGGGCGGGAGGCTGGCCTCCTGCTGGGGTTTGCCGGGTTTGGCTGCAGAGCTGTCTTTCTCCTCTTTGGAAATCCTGCTCCTTGTTGTCAGACTGCTAGATGGTACGGCCTTCAGCCTAGGCCTTTCGCTTCTCGAAGATTTTTTTTTTTAATTAATTAATTAATTAATTTTTACCTTTAAAATCTCTATTTTTTTTTATTGCAGTAACATTGGTTTATAACATTATATAAATTTCAGATGTATATCATTATATTTTGATTTCTGCATAGGTTTCATCATATTCGCCACCCAGAGACTAATTACCATCCATCACCACACACATGTGCCTAATCACCCCTTTTACCCGCCTCTTTCCCTCTGGTCACCACCAGTCCAATGTCTGTCTCTATGTGTCTGTTTGTTGTTGTTTTTATCTTCTACTTATGAGTGAGATCATACGGTATTTGACTTTCTCTCTCTGACTTATTTCACTCAGCATAACACCCTCAAGGTCCATCCATGTTGTCACAAATGGCCGGATTTCATCATTTCTTATGGCTGAGTGATATTGCATTGTGTGTATAGACCACATCTTCTTTATCCATTCATCCCTCGATGGGCACCCAGGTTGCTTCCACGTCTTGGCTATTGTGAATAATGCTGCAATGAACACAGGGGTGCATGTATCTTTATGCCTTTGTGTTTTCAAGTTCTCAAAGATTTTTTCTATAATGAAGACTCAAGAAGATCATTTTTAATTTGAAAGTAGAGACTTCTTCCTTCTTATGGCTTGACAGCCTCTTGGTGTTTGTTTCGTTTTCCGCTGCGCAGTGAGCTCCTTGATGGCAAGAGTCGTGCTGCGTTCTGTGTGCTGTCTGTGTCTCCAGAAGCTGGAGCGGCGCCCGGGGCACAGTGCGCTCAGGCTGTAGTTCAGTGAGTGAGGTGAGGGACCACAGGGATGAACGAGACAAGGTAAAGATTTCGTTTCTAAAGAAGAGTTAGAGCAGCTTTAGATTTACAGAACTGTTACCAAGATAGTGCAGAGTGCTGTGTCCCGTAGTTTATCATCTTACATAGTGTGTACAATGTTATGGGATCTCCGTCTTGAGCTCTTCCCTCTGATCTTCCCAGTTTTTTTCCCGCTCTAGGTCTCCCCTTTTTGGTCCTTCATCCAGAAAGCTAGGTTCCATTACCCGACTCTGCCGTGCACTTTCCATGGCTGTGCCCGCCTGTGAGGCAAAGTGGCGGGGGACACACGGAGAAGAAAAGTAACAAGCTTGGCTCCACTTTCTTGAGATCACAGCTCTTCAGATCTGAGAGAAAGTGCCCCCCACCCAGAATTTTAGGTGCCTGCAGCCCCGCTGCCAATTTTGTCACCACGGAATTGCCTGGAGGCTGGGGCTTGAGAGAATGGAAAGAAGGAAAAGAAACAGAGAGGATTTCCGTCCACTTTCTCCAGGTGTTTGGAATCCCCATTCCTGCTCTTGAGTCGGAATAAGGGGGTCTCCCCTGGATCCTCCTCTGTGCCCCAGTGCCCACTGCCGAGCTCCTGCCCCTGGGGTCCAGGCCAGGGACGCAGAGGGAAAAATGGGAACTCGCTGCCTTTTCAGCGCTCCTTGACTTCTAGTGTTCTCTCCCCGTTTGCCTTCGACTGTTTACCTTCCAGAGTCCTCAAATTTTGTGGCTGCCTTCAATGCGAGAGACAGGAGGCAAGATGCTCACTTGCTCATTCCCTCTCACCTGGAACAGAAACTCTGCGTGTTTAATTAACGTTTATATTTTCATCTAAGTAATACATACAGGAGACTGTACCTATATAGACATATGGATGTGTTTCCTTTAAGAGAAAACACACCGATGTATTAATTATGCTTATGAATCTGTGAGGAGAAGGACCAGAGTATATTATTTTTCTTTTCTGTATTTTCTAAATTTTTTCCACTGTCACCGTAAGTCACACCAGAATAAAACCCAAGAAATGCTATTTTTAAAAAGACTCCTAATACGATTGGGTGTCATAATTGGAGGGTCACAGCATGGTTTAATATGAAACATTTTGCTATTATTTCTGTACGGAAGACCAGCCTCAGGAAGCCCAGAGGTTTTGGGGTATGGTGTTGCTTTCCGGTTTGGAAGGTTACCCTTGACCCTTCCGCCAGTCCGCCTGGGCTGGATGACTCTCCAGAAGTGTGAGTCCCCACTCGCACCGCCCTCTCCTTCTCCCTACCCACAGCAGGGCAGGCCCAGAGCTAGCGCTGTGACTGCAGCGTTGAGTGAAGCACAGGGCCACTTCTCACGTGCCTCCAGGCCTCCTTGGCCCCTTGGACCTTTATGGAGCCAGATGATTTAAAAAAATATCTTTGGGGGCCGGCCCTGTGACCCACTGGTTAAATTCGCGAGCTCTGCTTTGGCAGCCCAGGGTTCACAGGTTCAGATCCTGGGCATGGGCATGGACATGGCACCACCTATCAGGCCATGCTGAGGTGGTGTCCCGCCTAGCAGAACTAGAAGGACCTACAACTAGTGTATACAACTATGCACTGGGGCTTTGGGAAGGAAAAAAAAAGAGGAAGATTGGTAACAGATGTTAGTTCAGGGCCAATCTTCCTCACCAAAAAAACAAAACAAAACCAAACCCTTTGATTTGTACCTCAACCTCAACTACATAGAAATTGATGAATGATAATTCTTGTTTCATTAGACACTGTTCATTGGTCCTTGCATGGCTCACTTTTGGTTGTCTGTCTGTCTGAAATAGTAATGTGATCAATAAGCGCTCATTATGGGATAATGGTGGCAAATGAAATACCCACCACATCCCACATAAGTTGATTCTTGACAATAACCTTCATCTAATAATAGGCCATTTCCCTTCCTGTCTCATCCACTAAACTAACAGAATCCTGAATCCGTGCTCATTTCTTCCTTTCCTTTTTTATTGAGGTAAAATTCTCACAATATAAAGTTAACCATTTTAAAGTGTATATTTCAGTGACTTTTTGGTCCATAGACAATATTGTGCAACTGTCACCTCAGTTCCAAAACATTTTTGTCGCTTCCCTCAAGACCCTGTACCCCTTAAACAACATTCTCGGCTCCCCTTTGCCCCTGGCAACACTGACCTGCCTTCTCTCTCTGTGGATTTGGCTGCAACAGCATTTCGTACACATGGAATCGTGTGACACGTGTCCTCCCGGGTCTGGTTTATTTCACTGAGCATGATGGTTTTTGAAGTGCATCCATGCTATAGCGTGTGTCAGCTCTTCATTCCTTTTTATGGCTGAGTAGTATTCCAGTGTTTAGATATTTTGTTTATCTAGTCATCTGTTGATGGGTGTTTGGGTCGTTTCCACCTTTTGGCTGTTGTGAGTAGTGCTGCTGTAAACAATCATGTACAAGGTTTTGTTTGAATGCATGTTTGGTATATAACTAGGAGTAGAATTACTGGGTCATGTGGTAATTCTATATTTAACTTATTGAAGGACTGCCAAGCTGTGTTCCATGGTGGCTTCAACATTTTATATGCCCACCAGTAATATGTGAGGCTTCTGGTTTCTCTACATCCTCATTAGCACTTGTTATTTTCCTTTTCTTCTATTGTAGCCATTTTCATGGGTATGAAGTAGTATCTTATTATGGTTTGGATTTGCATTTCCCTCATGACAAATGACATTGAGTGTCCCTCATGTACTTGTATGCCTTCCTTGGAGAAATGTCCATTCAAGTCCTTTGCCCATCTTTCTGTCTTCCTTCCTCCCTCCCTCCCTCCCTCTCTTTGTCTCTCTCTTTGTCTCCCTCTTTCTCTCTCCCTCCCTCCCTTTATTCCTTCCTTTCTGTTGTTGAGGTATAAGAGTTGTATATATATTCTGGATACCAGACCCTTATAAACATATGATTTGCAAATATTCTCTCCCATTCTCTAGGTCATCTTTTCCCTTTCTTGATAGTGTCCTGTGAAACACAAAGGTTTGTAGTTTTGATAAAGTGTAATTAATCTATTTTTTCTTTGGTTGCTTGTACTTTTGGTATCATAAGAATTGATTGACAAATCCAAGGTCATGAAGGTTTACTCCTGTATTTTCTTCTAAGAGTTTTAGCTCTTATGTTTAGGTCTTTGATCCACTTTGAGTTAATTTTTGTATCTGGCATGAGGCAGAGATTCAAGTTTATTCTTTTGCAGCTGGATATCCAGTTGTCCCAGCACTGTTTGTTGAAGAAACTGTTTTTTCACAATTGAATGGTTCTGGCACCCTTGTTGAAAGTCTGTTGGCCATAGACATTTGGGTTTATTTCTGGGCTCTCAGTTCTATCCTGTTGGTCTGCGTGTCTGTTCATATGTCAGTACCATATACTATTTTGATTACTGTGGCTTCGTAGTAAGATTTGCAATTGGGAAGTGTGAGTCTTCCAACTTTGTTTTTCTTTATCCAGAGTGTTTGGCTATTTAAGGTCCTTTGCAATTCCATGTTAATTTTAGGATAAGCTTTTACATTTCTGCCAAAGAGGCCACTGGGATTTTGATAGAGATTGCATTGAATCTGTAGATTGCTTTTGCTAGTATCGCCATTTTAACGGTATTGTCTTCCAATCCATGAATATGGGACATCTTTCCATTTGCTTAGGTTTTCTTTAATTTCTCTTAGAAAGTCTTTGTAGTTTCCAGCATATGTCTGGAACCTCCTTAGTTTAAATTTTTACTAAGTATTTTATTCTTTTTGTTGCTATTTTAAATGGAATTGTTTTCATCATTTCCTTTTCATGTTGTTTGTTGCTAGTGTATAGAAATACAATCGATTTTTGTGTGTTGATTATGTATCCTGAAACTTTGCTGAATTAGTTTATAAGCTCTAATAGTTTTGGTGGGTTTTTTTGCATGTGGATTCCTTGGGATTTTATATCTATAAGATCGTGCTGTCTGCAAATAGAGATAGTTTTACTTCTTCATCTCCAATTTTGGTACCTTTTGTTTCTTTTTCTTGCCCATTTGCTTTGGCTAGAACTTCCAGGACAATGTTGACTAGACGTGGTGAAAGTGGGCATCCTTGTCTTGTTCCTGATCAGAGGGGAAAGCATTCAGCTGTTCTCCATCGAGGATGATGTTTGCTGTGGGTTTTTCATAAATGCCCTTTATCCTACGGAGGAAGTCCCGTTCTTGTCCTAGTTTGTTGAGTGTTTTCACCATGAAAGAGTGCTGGATTTTTCAAATGTCTTTTAAAAACCTTGTTTTTATCTTTATAAAAGCGTGTTGTGTTGTACATTATATTTTGACCCCTTTTCACGGACTGTTATATTGCTGCAGGTGGTTCATGTCTCCGTGTGTGACGGTGTCAATGTTCTGGCAGCTGAACGGTATTCCAGAGTAGGAGTATTTCTGGAGATGGGTTTACCTTTCACTGTGTAAATATTTTGTTTGCATCCCTTAACAGAGGCTTAGTTAGCATAGGAGATGGGTCATTTTTCTGGGTACCAATCAGCAGGCAGCCTTAAGGAACCGTCGGTGTGCAGCGTGGTCCCAAGCTCTGGAGGGCGCGTTGTGGGAGGGGGGCCCAGCCACTGCCTGACTCAAGCGTGAGACGAGAAGGAGGGGGGCAGAGTTGGCGATCTGTGGACGTGGACTGGGAGGGAGAATTCCATGGCACCACTGAGAAGGAGCTGATGATGGATGTGAGAAGCTTGACACGGATGTTAAGCGACCAGAAATTGAAATAACCTCTCCAGGTTTCAAGCACCGGTAGCAGTTGGGGGGTATGTGTGTTTAGGGGAGGGGATGATTCCAATAAGAAGAGCTGTGAAAGACGACAGTGCGTGAATGGATTTGCGTTGTGTTCTGTGAACGTGTCCGAGCCGCGCCTGTTCCTATTCAGGTCGACCCTGAATCAAGGCAGGAGTTTTAATGCTTCTCTCAGATTTTGGAATCCTCTTCCTCCCATCTAGCTTGTGTTTTCCCATCACATGGAAACTCCCGCTGTCTTGCTGTCTGTGGGCTACTTCCTGCCGAGCCCTGCTGCTCTGCAACGGCTCCGATGACGCTGTGGCTTCCCGCCTGGTCCTCCCCCTTCCTCCATGCTGCCTTTGAAATCCTGTGATTCCTTTGGGGTTCAGCTCATGTTCTGCTTTTCCCCTGAAGTCTTTCTACAGTTCTTTCTTCCTTTCTGAATAGCTTGGACTTTTTACTGAATGAAGGTCATGAATTGCTGAAATTACCTAAAACTTAAAAACTGTACAGTCTGAATTGATCTTATCTTTCTTTCAGAAATAAGATATTTATGTTCCAGGATTACTCTTGTGGGAAAAGTTTGTGCTTCGGTTAAATTAATGAGGGCAAAAGAAATAAATCTTCTTGAAAACATCCCGTCTGGTCATTATGCCACTTAAGTGAGGGGAACTTCTCACCACTGTGTAGAAATGCTTGCACTTAAGCAGCCTTTAAGAGGCGGATGACACTCCAGTTGTGCATCCAGAGTTTCAGGCCATCAGACCCGCCCTTTCCTCTGCCTGTGGCACCACCACCGGGCACAGCCGTCCACCAGCTCAGCTGCCTCGTGGCGTTTCCTGGGGTCAGGTCCCTCGGAGCCCCTTCGTGAAACTGGTCGCTGTGGCTCACACATGCTGCTGGGTGGAAATGTAGTCCTCCATCTGGTACCTCCCATGAGAGATTCATCAGGGGCAAACCTGGCTGGAAGGACACTTATCTCCAGAGCCAAGTTTCTTCAGAGTCATGTCAGTGAAGATTGAGTTGCAGGTTGCAGGTCGGAAGTGGACCAGCTGGGGGCCTTGGACACGTGGAACTGGACTTGGGTGGTCAGTGGGGTTTGGGGGGGCACTAGGACAGTTCACGTGTGAGGGAGAATGGGACAGTCTGTGCGTAAAGGGGGCATTAACTGAGTTTATGATGGCAAATTTGGGCTACGCTGTCCTGTGGGTTCAGCTGAGCAGTCGGCCTCTGCCGGGATCTGCCGGTCCTCTCTGAAGGGGCAGGCTGAAGAGCTGCTTCCACTCTTGGCTGAGGCGCTCTTCTTTCATCTAACTGGTAAACTTATTACAAAGGGGCATCTTTGGCTCATCCGGCATTGCCGGACCCTTGTTCACAAGCCACCAGTGAAAGGGCGTCTTCCCTGCAGCATGTTAGTGACGTGAGACAGCTGTCGAAGGTGGACAGTCGAAGACATGCAGCCGCCGGGGAGCGACTGCTTCAGGGGCTCGTGGTGTACCCTTCTCATGGGATGCTGTTCAGTACTGAGAAGTGGGGTCTGTCCACACGTAGAGATGTGAAAAGAGGACCATAGGATATTGTGGGGAAAAAAGCAAGAAGCAAGTTATGCGTATCTGATGACCTATGTTTGTTCAGAAAAAAAATCCTGTGCATGTGTGGAGAATTCTTACTAAGACAGCGTTACGTCGTGTGCCTTACACTCCCCGCGTGCCAGCACTGTGCTCAGTACTCACACTCCTGCAGGATCCGACTCGGTTCCCACAACCACGCTGTGCGGTGGGTGGTTACTAACCTGCTTTACAGATGAGCGAGCAGGAAGCCTGCCCTGGGGCAGAAAAGGCCGGACCCAGCGGGCTCCAGCCCCGAAGCCTGCTCCCAGCCACCGTGCCTGGCACTCCCTGGGGACATGATCTGCTGGGAGAATGGAATGGCTAGTGTCTGGCAGGGATGTCATGTGAGACTCACGCCCGAGAGGGTCCTGAGCTGCTGCCTCCCGATCCTTCCCTCACTCTGCTTTTGTGTCCTGGCTGCAGGAGCCTCCTACATCTGTTTCTGAAGGTGCCACTGCTCTGCAAGGACACCCCTTCCCCTCCAGTGCCCACCCCCCCCAACACCGCCCGGGATGCTGCAGTTCATTTCGGGTTCAAAGGGCATGAGGCCGCTTTGTGTCCTGACTTCTTGCTGCTCAGGGAACCTTGATGAGTACTCGATACTTAACTTCGTCTTCTCTCAAAGCAAGTTCAGAACATAATGGCTACGGGTCTGACTGCTAGGGCACCCTAGGGCCGCAGTTCCCATTAAACATTAGCTCACTTTGCCTCCAGGTTTGAAGCCAGTGTACCCAGAAGAAATTGACAAAGGGACAGCGATGTTGAAATGTTTTAAGTGCAAACAGGAGGATTCCTGTGTGCTGACAAGGACGAGGCTGTGTCGTCTAAAGTCCTTATTTGATTCCTCCTTTTTCATCCCTTCCCGGTGCCCTTTTCTTCTCTGAGCTTTCACAGTCTTGTGCCTGAGCTCGACAGCTCACTCTTTGTTAAATGCGTCTGATTAAATATGTGTATGTAAAATGTCACTTTGACATAGTTTTAATTCCCTGGAGGGACAGTGCTGCCACTGCTGAGAAAATGGAAAAATGCAAGATTTGGAGCACCAGAAAGTATTCATCTAACATGTTATTAAATATATTTAATACATATTTAAATATATATTTATGTTTATGTGTCTATATCGCAGGCATCTGGTGCCCAGCATCCTCAGGGGGCTGCTGCGTCCTGCCTTCTGCTCCCCACAGCCCCGTCTTTGCTGCACGAGGTTTTGGTTGATTGCTCTTTATTGCATCCAGTGGGAACCAGTTCCTCCACCTGTTCTCGTTCCCTGTGATCTCGGTTCCCTCTTGTTCCTTGGGCCTGAGGATGCAGCTAAGTCAGAGGGTGGGAGAGAAAGGAGTGAGAGATGCTGTCATTCAGAGCGTGAGTTGGTTGAAGACATAATCCTGTCTACTTCTCTTCTTGGTCAAAGCAAAGATAACACAGAGTCCTGTGAGCAGGATGTCCATCAGGTCGACAGGACTGAATATCTAGATTTTTAATTGATCATCTGGAAGCTTTGGGACAGTGGACTCTCATAATTTCCCTGTAAGGAGTCTGTCTCTTGAGAACGTTGTTCTTCGTCACCTGTCCAGATACATTTTTACTGTCTTGCTTGTTAACGTGACTGCCGGAATCCTGGAGAAGCTGGTCTCTATTAGCAGAAAAGTGTGGACTCAAAAGCTTTTCCTCTAAAACGAGTCCGTTGTGTAACATCCCAGCTGCCTCAGAACACAGGTGCTGCTCTTGCTCCAAGAAGGTGGAGGGGGACGTGCCAGATCCTGACCAGGCGTGGGGGAGGCGTGGGCCCCGCCAGCGAAGGCCGCCCGTGTTGTAATCTCAGCCTGAACCATATCTCTGGGAAAGAGTCCTGCCTGTTAGTGTTCCTGAGGAGCCACGGCCCCTCGCCCCCCGCGTGGGGTGTTGGCCTTGGAGAAATGTGGAGGTTAGCTGCAGAGCCGAAGCGCGTCCACGAGGAGCTTCATTCTGCAGACTCTACACAGCCTTCCTCCCCACACGTCGACCAGAAGCTCAGGCCTTGGGAAATCAGACTAAGGACCGAAATTCCTCAAGGTAAGAGGACCCCCCCCCCCCAGAAATGGACTCCTCCAACTTTCTCACATGGTTTTTCAGGCACTTTCACTTTCCCATATATAGGAGTCACTCAGGAGCGAGCTCTGACCAGTCGGAGGGAGTGACACATCCCTGTTTGGCCCCTCCCTCCCGCCCATCCTCGCTTTCCCCGCGTGCTTGCACGCAGTTGGGCAGCGGTGATCCAGGGGCTGTGCCAGAGGCAAGCCTGTTGGGTCTAAAGAAAAAAAGTCAGGCAAAGTCACAGCATTAAGACTGTTGCCTTGAAGAAGCGAGTGGAGAAGTGTGAGAAGATGAACGGACCGGTGGACGGCTTGTGCGACCACTCCCTGAGTGAGGAAGGGGCCTTCATGTTCACATCGGAGTCTGTAGGAGAGGGGCACCCGGGTGAGTAGGCGCCGGGACCCACGGCAGCCTGTCGAGGGGTCCCTTTCCTGGAGGTCCTGAAAACAACTTGTTAGTTATTAGAAGGGGTCTCTGGAGGAACAATATGAAGTGCTTTCTATTCTATTGATTTGTAGTTTTGTAAAACAGTGACTCAATATGCAAATGATAAACTGTAAGTGAGTGACGCCAGGGGTCCGTGCTGCTGCCCACCACCTGCGTCTCGTCACGCGGGGCCACAGCAGAGAACACACACTGGTCGGCTAGACATGTCACATGTAGAAAGTACCGTCAGATATAAACTTTATGTGTGTATATATATATATTTTTTTTTTGAGTGAAGCTTTAACTTGTCGTCAGTGAGCAGCTCATGTCGGCAGAGAGCATTTCCTGCAGACCGTGGGTCACTAAGTTCTGCCTGTGAAGTGCGTGTGGGTTAGAAAGGGCCGCGGCGCATTCCAGTGGGCGCGGAGATAGGTCTCTGGTCCTGGAAGTCTCAGACGCATCGTATGAGGGGAGGGCAGCCACCTCCTGACGTGGAAGGAATGGAAAGCAGTGTTTTGGTCCCTGAACGGAAGGTGGACTTGAGAAATGGGGAAGCAAGAGAGCTGCTGTCGTGACAGCAAGACACATCAGAGCCCCTGGAACAGAGTTCTCCCACTGCAGGAGCACCAGCATCGCCCAGCGGGCCCCATCCCCGGAGTTTCTGAGGCAGCAGGTCTTGGGTGACGCTCAAGAATTTGCATTTTTAGTAAATTCCCAGGAGATGCTGATGCTGCTGGTGTGGGAACCACGCTGTGAGACCCACTGTCCCGGGAGAGCCCTGGGGGCCAGACACACTGATTTATGTGCTTTGCCGCTTTTTCAAAATTCATTTGAATGTTTGAAGTTTTTGGTAACTTATGACCAAGTCTACTGTTTTCCATCTTCCTCATCCTTGTTCTCTCTCAGAGACTTAACTCTCGTACCTTGTCACTTAGCTTTAGACGTGTCAGTGCTACTCCTTCCACCTGCTTTAGCCAGCGATTCTCAGCTGCGGGCGATTCTCAAGGATCCCAAGGGCATCTCGTAATGTCTGGAAACCTCCTTGGTTGTCACAGCCGTGTGGGGAGCGGATGTGAGACCGGCCGTCAGTGGATCGAGGACGGGTGTGCTTCTAAACGTCCTGAATGCACAGGACCAGCCCCCACAACAAAGAATTTTTCAGGCCCCAATGTCAGTGGTGCTGCTGCTGAGAAACCTGGGCCTAAACTGGGTTTTGCACGTGACTTAGCTCAACAGGATGCAAATGCCCTCTTTCGCTGTGAGCAACTTTACAAAGTTGCTCGGTTTACTGTGCTTGTAATCTCAGAGGCACTGCTGTGTCTGCCACGTTCTGGACAGCTCCCTGGCTTGTGACGACTGTATGTCGTTTGGCAGAAGGCACATATGTAGGATTTGCTCCACCTGGAGGCAGTGGGTGCTTCCGCACGCTGCAGCCAGTGGTCCCATCACACACACAGCAATGTGCTCAGCGGATGGAGGGGAAGATCCCAGCCAGTCAGCCGGTGGTCGTGTCCACTGCTGGGCAGCCCTGCAGCCCGTCCCACCCCCCACTCACTTTCCTCTAAGGCTGGGTGATGTGCTGCTTGCCGTTCCAGCGCTGAATTCCTCTCCACCAGAAAGATGAAATTAATGCTTCTTTTTCAACTTCCGAGAAGACCAGCTGTTGGCTGTCTTAAGGCTCCTCAGTGACAGTGACAGAAAGTT
Organism: Equus asinus; assembly: GCF_041296235.1. NCBI lineage: Eukaryota > Metazoa > Chordata > Mammalia > Perissodactyla > Equidae > Equus > Equus asinus. Next base: position 95,365,097 of record NC_091791.1, read on the forward strand.
TGAAAGCCTGAAGACACGGGCGTGATCTTGGGCTGTGGGGCGATCTCATACCCCTGCTCCACCCCAGCTTTGCTCCTAGCACCCCTCATCCCACCCCGCTGTGTGCACTGGGAGCACGTGCCCCTGTCTGTGAAATGAGCAGAGTCGCCTGTGTCGGCGTGTCCTGGGAGTCCTGACGGGCCGGGCCCAGAGCGGGTGCGTGAGCAGCAGGAGGCCATTGTTGGTGGGTGTGCAGGGCACAGCTCAGACAGATGTGGATTCACAGCTGGGACCTGCCCTCGGCAGGAGGCCAGGTTGCAAGCACAAACGTAGGTTTAGTAGCAGTTTCGGAAGGGAAGATGAAAGAATTCACCGTTAATGGCAGATTAACGGACATTTTTCATTACAGAACTTAATATGCACTTTTGAGAGCAGAACTGCTTGATTCTGGGTCTTAATTTAAAAACTTAAAAAAAACAAGAGGGATACAAGGACACTTGGAGGTGATGGATATGAGGATTACTTTGATTGTGGTAATAGTAACAGGAGTGTAGACATATGTCCAAACTCAGCAAATTGTATGTATTAATTATATGCAGATTTTTGGTATAACAGTTATATCTCAATAAAGCTGGAAAAAGCTTATTGATTTATTAAGAGCAGCCTCTGTGGGTGTTCTGGTATGTGTCAATAGAGCACTTTTATTTCTGAATTTGTGGGCACTGACAGTTCACAGTTCACGTGAAAGAGCCAGAGTATGTTTGTGCGCTTGGTGGTCTGCACGCTCCACCAGGCACAGTCTTGAAGGCGAGCAGTGGACGAGTGAGGTCAGATGGCAGCTCCTGTGCAGTTCTGTCGCCGCCCTGAGACTGAGGGGTCAGACAGCTCTTTGAACACCTGGCCCCGGGGAGGGTCTGAGAGCAGCAACGGAAATGTCCTGTGGAACAGCACTGCCGCCCTGAGGTCTCCTGCAGAGTCCTTCCCATGGGGCTGCGGCACTGGGCGTGCTGCCAGCACACGGCGTGCATCTCGTGGACACTGCGGCACAGCGTGAACGTTTGTCCATCTGATTTACACCTCGGCACCTAGAGTCACTGATGTTATTGGGACTTTTCTAGATATTAGGATTGAAGGAAATACGCTGAGCAATGAGAGACTTGTTAGTACAATGTGCGTGTTTTCTGTGTACGTGCGTGTGAATTGCTTTAGACTCAGAACTGGTTTGGGAATATATTTCGTTTTTAGGGAATTCTGTGAGTTTATATAATATACATCATCTAAAATTAGAAATAAAAGTGTCAAAATTTTCTAATCTCTCATATTTAAAAAAAGTGTCCTCTTAGGTGGATTTGCTATGTACACTGACGAAGCATCTAGCTATTTAACATTTCAGTGTGTTACACCCACTGTGTCTGTGACTCACACCTGCTCATTTGTGTGCAGATAAGATCTGCGACCAGATCAGTGATGCGGTGCTGGATGCCCACCTCAAGCAAGACCCTGACGCCAAGGTGGCCTGCGGTAAGACGCCCCCCATCCTTCCCACTGGAGCCTTGGCGGGCTGGGCGTGAACCTCTGCCTGCACTGAGGCCCGGGGCCCGGCAGAGGCATGGCCTCTAGGGCCTGGGGCCAGAGGGGGTCAGGTCAGCCCTCGCACTACACTGAGGGGGTCATGGGCACAGCCGAATCGGGCCTTGGCCAGGGTCACAGGGCAGCACTGCCTGGTGTAGAGCCCCAGCCCCGTCTCCTTGCTGTCTCAGCACCATGTAGACGGGTCCTTCCCTCTCCAGTGCATTCAGCACACAGGGTCCCATGTCCCTCTGGGGGAGACTTTCCTGAGGTCTTCGTGGACAGCTGAGGGGCAGGCCGGCCTGGCGCCATCCTCGCTCAGGGTCCCACTCCCTAAAGCCCGAGTGGCGTCAGCAACAAGGGGCGGGAGAGGCCTCACGCGTGTTGACCGCATTCTTCCTGATGACTGCAGACTGCGTGGTCTCGCTTCAGTCCACACAGCAGTCTTCTTATCTTCATCCAACAGCTGGGGAAACAGGCTAAATAGGTTGTTCAGGATCACAGAGGCAGCGAGAGTCTGGTGTGGAAGCTCAGCGTGACGATTCTTTGTGAGGCGTGGCTCCCCCAGCAGCGCTGAATGGCTGGCAGGCGTGCTGGGGTTTCCTCCTTCCGTTAGCCTTGACCTCTTCTTTTTGGAGCTCGTCCCCTGTGAGGCTCCGTGCTGGCCTCCTCCTTGTCCCCGTGAGAGGTCTGGCCCCCTGGCACGCAGCCACCATGTTTCTCCCTGCAGAGACGGTGTGCAAGACGGGCATGGTGCTGCTGTGTGGGGAGATCACCTCCATGGCCGCGGTGGACTACCAGCGGGTGGTGAGGGACACCATCAAGCACATCGGCTACGACGACTCTGCCAAGGGTGAGGCGGGGCCCCGGGCCTGAAGGACGCACGGTCCCTGCCGGGCCCTGATGCTGAGTCAGAGCAGGGCGCCCTGTCCTTGGGAGGTGCACATACCACCAGAGAGAAGCATGCCAACCCAGCTGGTCAGGGTCCAGGGGTCACACTCTCTGGCAGCAGGGTGGCAGCCCAGGTGACGGTGCTCAGCCGAGCCAGCCCATGATGGTTGGGTGTTGACTTTGGTCCTGGTCAAGGTCCTGACTTCCTGGGCCTTTGGAAGAGGAAGCAGCGCTGAGTGGCAGGTGCCCTCTGGGGCCCGCATTCTCTGCCAGGCCCTGGGACCGGCCTCCTGTTTGTGTTGTCTGCTTTAACGTTTGAGGAGCTCGGCTGTCCTTGTGCAGCTGGGGAATGAGGCTTAGAGATGGAATCGTTGGTGTAAGGCGACACAGTCAGTAAGCGGCTGCCCTGCTGCGAACGCCTGTGCTTTCTGCTAAACTAGGCCGCTTCCCGTTACAGACGAAGGATGCTGATGGCAGGTGAAGGAGTCAGGCTGGCCCAGGCGGGCTCCAGCACCAAGAGTGTGGGAGCATAATGCCCCGGGAAGGGGCTCGGGTCCTGTAAGGGATGGAGGAAGAGGGGCTGAGAGCCACGAAGGATTGAGGGCCCAAAGCAGATTCCAACGTCTAAGATGGGCAGGCCAGCAATGGGCCCAGCCAGGGGGTGCCTCGAAGAACGTGGCATGAAGGCTGGATGCTGAGGGCCTGTGTATGCTGACGTCCCACTTACCGGGTGTTTGGGGAGACGTGTGGCACCTTTGTGAGTCCAGGCAGGCTGGGAGGATGACTTGTAGCTTCATGGGTGAGAGAGGCACGTGCTGTGTGAGGCACAGACACGTGGAACTGTGGGCTCCCCCCGAGGACTCCCTGGGGCACATGGAAGTTTCAGGGGTGTATCCAGAGTCGCTGGGAAGAGAGCCACTGAGCACGGGGAGCTCTCCCAGCCAGTACAGGGGGCCCCCGTGGAGGAAACGCCAGTCCCAGGGCAGCAGCTTCCCGACGTGTTACCAAGCAGGGAAAGCCGGCTTGTGCATGTACGTTTAGACCTTGTCCGAGAGCAAGCCTTGCTCTGCGTGAGGTGCCAGGGACTTTCTCCAGGAGGTGGTGGCCTCTGGGAAGGGAGGAGTGATAGCCAGCTCTGCTTGGCCGCTGGGTGCCCGGCCTGTCGGTGGGCCTGCTCCCGGCGCCCAGCGGCCAGGGGCTCACAGCTCCTCGCTGCTCTTTGCTGGGGGGTTGCCAGGCTCGCTGCCTTTCCAAGCCCTGCTCCCCTATCCATAGTCCCCTAAACAAGGTTTCCACATCACGTCGGAGCCCTGGACTGGTTTTCAGTGCTGCGAAGATTATTTAGAGAGTGATTAGGTGAAATACAGTGTTTAGTGCAAAACTGGCGAGTCCTCCGCTGCTCGCTACAGGCTGTTCAGATTCATGCGTTCAGAGCCATTCGGTGGGAACAGGAGGCTGCAAGGACGAGGTGGCCCGTGCTCCTGGGCTGGGGGCACTGCCCACGGTGTCGACAGCACAGCGGCAATGAGGGGCTGTGCCAGGGCCGGCCATTTCCCAGAGCTCGTGGGTTTAGGCGTGCGGGAAGGAAGGAGTGTCCGCGGCCGACGGGCCTCAAGGAGGTGGGAAAGTGGAAACGCCCCGTGGGCTGGAGCGGGGTGGGAGGGCCGTGGGCTGAGGAGCTTCTGTTTGGCTGGTTTGGCGGTAGGTCCCCACTGAAGCGTGTGCAGCGACAGTAGGTTGGTCTGGATTTGTGTGTTTGTAAGCCTGTCTGGCGGCCTGTGGAGGGCAGAGACTGGGAGGAGGGGACAGTCTGCTGTCACTAATGCGTGACCCGGTGCTGGGCCCCTGCGTGTTGTAGCTCCTCATTCACACATCCCGGCAGCCGAGTCCGGGGGAGCCGTGAGGACTGGTAGAGCTTGGTCTGTGCGCCGTGGCCCCGCATGGGTCCCCGGGCTTCCCTGCGCCTGGCTGGGGAGCACCAGCCTCCCTCTGTGCCGGGGCTTTGGGAATGGGCAGATGGGCCTCGGCCTCCAGAGGGGCGCTTTTCCGTCTTGCCGCAGGCCCTGCGCACAGCTCGGGATCCGAGGGCTCGACTCCAGGAATCTCTGGGTTGTCGCTGTGCACTCTTCGTTCAGGCTGTGAATTCTTGGTGTGCGCTCACGCCTGGGCGCTGGGGGCGGTGCTGGAAGGGCCCTTGATGTCCACCCCGCACCCCGACTTCGGCCTGGGTCCTGGGAGGGCCCCCGGGAGCAGCGAGGGCAGGGCCGTGCGGTGCCTGCCTGCCCTTGGCTCAGAGCAGCGTGGATGTCGCTGCAGTTCTGTGCAGGATGAAGACTTGACGGAGGGAGAACTGAACACAGAAAGATGCGCTGCAGAAGCTTCTCTTTGGCTGGCGAGCTCCACAGAACAGCGCGGGGAGATAGGGGCCTTCCCGCTGCGGGCCTTGGCCCCTGGCCACACTGATCCCGGCTCACGGGAGACCCCCCCAACCCGCCCCCCGCCACGGTGCCTGCCCACGTGGGGAGCTCACAGCCTCCTCGATGCGCCCTCAGGCCTGCCTCCCCTGTGCCTAGGCTTCGACTTCAAGACCTGCAATGTGCTGGTGGCGCTGGAGCAGCAGTCCCCGGACATCGCCCAGTGTGTCCATCTGGACAGAAATGAAGAGGACGTCGGTGCTGGAGACCAGGTCCCTAGGCACTGGGCGTGCAGTCGTTGTCTCTGCCCTGACTCTGCCTTGTGCCGAGGCGCTAGCCGGGGAAGTGCATGCGTAAAGGCGTAATACTACGTGGGATGGACCCCACGTCCTGGCGGGGAGCTGTGTGCCTGGAGAGGGTGGGACACCTCCGCTTCCGGGCAGTGACTTGGGGGCGTGGGCCTGTCTCCCTGTCCCAGAGCGTTAGGGCTGGGCCCCAGCCTGCCCCCTGCAAGTGCCCCGTGCGGATGCCACACGCGCGAGGCCCCGGGACAGGGTACTGCCGAGTGTTGGCCGCGGCCACGGGGTCTGCAGTGGGTGCAGTGCTGTCGCTCTCTCCCTGTGCAGGGCTTGATGTTTGGCTATGCCACGGACGAGACTGAGGAGTGCATGCCCCTCACCATCGTGCTCGCGCACAGGCTCAACGCCCGCATGGCCGAGCTGAGGCGTGCCGGGGTGCTGCCCTGGCTGAGGCCAGACTCCAAGACTCAGGTGGGCCTCCTGTGCTGCCTCCGCGGGGCTCCAGACGCGCATGGCGAGCACCCCCGTGTCCTGCCCATCCTCGTCCTCGAGAGGAGCAGATGTTCAGTCCGGGCGCTCAGACAACTGTTGATTGTGAAAAGAACTATTTAATGAAATAGGTGTTTTCTCCCCCCTACATTTTATTATGAGGAATTTAAAAAATCTGGAAAGAACAGTTCTAGATGTTTCTGCTTTCTTGGCGTGTGTTGCCTCTGTTATGCGACCCGCGCTCGGCACCACCTGCTGCTTAACCACGTCAGAGGGTGTTGCTACCTGTCCGCAGACAGTCCCGCCTCGAGCGAAGCCTGAACACGCCATGAATGGTCCCGTCAGCACCTCTCTCTGGCCCTTTCTCCATGTTTCTCATAAAAGGGCTTTACCTTTGCTGTTTCTGACCCTCCGTGCCCACGGGCCTTGACCTCTCCGCTCCCGCCCCACTTAGATCCTAAGTCTGTACTTGAAGGTGATGGTGATGCAGGTGTCACAGGCGCCCGGGGTGGGGGGTGCTCCTCTCCCAGGGCCCTGGTTTGCCCTCCCCTCCCCGCCCTGTTTTGCCCTGACCACCCCTCTGCTCCAGATGCCCTCCTGGCTCCCCTCCCGGCTCCCCTCCTGGCTCCCTTCCCACCCTTCCGTGGGTTCTCCACGCTTCTTCTTCACTCTGTCTCCCCTTCTGCCCTCGCTGTGGATCCAGGGTTCCCCTCCGCGCACTCAGATCTCCGGCATCTTCCACCAGCCCCATTTCCCATTCGCCCCGCAAACAGATGCGCTTGGAGACCACTCAGCTGAGGGACCCCGCCCCACCCCTCCGTCTTGCTTCCTGCAGAGCATGCGCTTCAGCCCGTTCCCCAGGCCAGCTGGCTGGGGTCGGCGCTGCGCCCTCCCAAGGGTCTCCCTGCCGGGAAACTGCAGTTCATTCCCCGTGAGCTTCACTTTTAATATCCTCACGTCTGCTCAGCACCTTCTACGTCTGTCCACTTCCGTGGGGCGACATCCTACTTGTTGTTCTGGCTTTCAAAGCCTTGCTTGGTTTTCCCGCTTTACCGTCCTCGGCCCCCCTCCCCATCTGTGTTAACCCTGCTGTTTCACTCAGTTCGCCTCGTTTCTTGGTGCTTGTCCCCTGCGCTCCACTCCCACCCCTCGCCTCCCTCGGAATCCTGTGCATCCCTGGGCCGCCGCGTGCCCGCCCCCCGCTGGTTTCCCTGGCAGCCTCGGGCTGCTCTCGCTGCGGTGCTTGGCGTTTGGCGGCAGGGTTTCTAGCTCTCATGGTGCCTGCGTCTCTGTTCCCTTAGTCCGCGTGCACAGAGACGCCTCTTCCTCACCAGCTGTGAGGCAGCACAGGGCAGAGGCTGGGGCAGGGAGGCCGCTGTGGCCTCGGGACGCCCGCATCGTCCATATGACCCCCATGGGGAGGTGAACTGCCGGCATCCCCGGGTGTGCTTTGAGGTTGTGGGGCATGACAGCTAAAGTACAGAGATGACGATGGCACAGAAAGGGGCACGTGCTGTTGGCACCACTGCCCCATCCCATTCTGGAGCTGTGCTGTGAGGAGAAGCAGGGTGGATCGTCACAGAAAGGGAATCCTGGAGCAGGGCCGGGAGGAAGGGAGTGGAGCCACCTGTGTGAGAGCGAGGACCTGAGGCCCCACCTGTCGGCGGCTGCCGTGGCTGGGCCTCCTTCGCCGTGTTCGTGATGCACGGTCTCCGGGTCTCCGCCACAGCCAGCTGGGTTTCCCTTCCTGCAGAGATAAACTGAATTCTCTTGAAAATGCTACTTTGGATGCCAAAGTCTGCCTCGCTCCCCTACACAGGCGGGCCTGGGCTGGCGAGGATGGGGTACAGGTGTGGGTGTGCTGACAGCTCCCCACGGCCCCCTGGGTGAGGCCGCCCCACCATGGGGAGCACTGTGCCAGGAGCAGTCTCCAGGCCTCCTCTGTGCCTGTCGGGGAAGGGTTTTCACTGTCTAACTGGAGTGCTGACCGTGAACAGGATGGATCTTTCCACCTGAACAAATTCTTGCTGCTGATACTGAGAACTGAGTGGCCACCCAGGTGCTATTTCTGACCCTGGTCAGAGTTGTGTTTTCCATGGAGTATTTTCCCCATGTCTTGCTGACGTGATGAGATGAGAGTGGTGCCTGGGGCCCTCTGCTCTTCCCCAGTTCTGTGGTCCTCTAAGGACGCTGCTGGGCATTGGCGCAGAGTGGGGGATCCGGCAGGGGGGCAGTGGAGACGGGCCGCAGGGGCTCCCTAGGGTGTGCCCTTGCCCTGAGGCTGGATGCAGCAGACGTGGTCCTGGAGCTGGCACAGGGCCTCGCCCCCTGGGACCCCTCTGCGTCACTCCAGCGCCCTCTCACAGGCCCCGTGTGTGCAGTCAGCGCTTGTGGTTGTCTCAGTTCACAGATGTCAGTGTGTATCTACCTGCCTCCCCAGGATCACACCCTTTGGACAGGCTCTTTCTCCTCCTTCCTCTGGGCCCACCCATCGCTCTTCAGACCAGGCAGGACACATGATCAGAGCTCTATACCGGGCCAGTGTTTGAGGGCTCTCTGGGGGCTGCAGGTGTAGCCCCGGGGAGGTGCCGTGTGCTGCCCTGTGGTCCTGTCCAGGCCGAGGTTGTGGAGCAGTCCTGTGCCTGCCGGCCAGCTGGCCTAGCTACACTTCTGCAGGCCCCCACCCCCGTGGTCCCTCCGGGCACTGCTTTTGTGGGTCCATGTGCTTTGGATAGCAGTGGGCTTGTGGTTCCAGCACATCCCTCAGGGTCTTGAGTGACAGCCTGGTGGGCAGTGCCCCAGCTACCAGGCCACACGGCTGTAGGTCCGAGTCCAGCTTTCCTGGCTGTGTGATCTTGATCACAGCATCTTTACAGTGGGCCCAGTGACGGCGCCTCGGCTTCTGGCATGGCTTCTGGCATCTGGTGTGTGCCATCAGTGCCAGTTTCTTCTCCAGCCTCATCCACCATCCTCACCATCTCCTCCCCTCACTCTGCAAGCCCATGGCACCCGGCGCCTTTGGTGCCATCAGGCCAGGCTGCGACACTGGCTCCTGTGCTCATGGTGTGTTGGTGGAGATGGGGAGACGGTGCTGTCTGTGCGGCTGTGGGGCGACACAAGCTTCCAGGCCAGGTGGAGCTGGGCTCTGCTCTTCGGCTTCTCGCTGGCTGGCGTGTGGCTTCAGACACCTTGTTCCACTTCTCACGGGCCTGTTTTCTCGTTTGTAAAGTGGAGATGATACTGCCTATCTGGCCTAAATATCAATTGATAATGCATAGAATGGACCCAGAAGTGACCCTCATGGTGGTGGTGGGTGTGAGGTATGTCCCTGTGCCTGGCCCACAAGGGCACTGAGGCTGCTGCCTTCCCCTTGTGCTCTCTGCTTTCCCTTGCTTTTCCCCAAACGCCTGGGGCTGGCAGTGCAGACATGCGGCTCCCTGTCTCCAGGGCCCGCGCCCCTCCCATCCTGTCCCCACGGCAGGCACGTCTGCTGGCCCCTGTGCCTCCAGAGCTCCTCTGCTGGGGGCTGGGTGGCTGGCGTGTGGCCGTGGACTCCTGGGTTCCTCGGTAGGAGCCCTCGTGCCTTGGCCCCGGGCCACAGAGGGTCCAGAGAGGGCTCTGGCCAGAGGGACATTTGTCGTCACCCAGAACCCTCTGAGATAGAGGGAGGGGAGTCTAGTGGGTTGCAGAGTGGAAACTCTAGAACCTGAGGCCATGAGTGGCACCAACTGTGGTCACAGGTGGGAGTAGCTTGTGCTTGATTCCCAGTCATCCCAACGCCACAGTGTGTGAGATTAAATGTCCTGAAGGTCCTTTGAGGCTGGAGGGCCCGTGGCCCCTGGGAGCCCTGCTGCCTCCCGGGTACCTGTGCCAGCAGCAGTGTGTCCTCAGCTCGGGACGGGGCCTCACGCTGTGTGCCCTGCCCTTCTGACTGACAGGTGACCGTCGAGTACGTGCAGGACAAGGGCGCCGTCATCCCCGTGCGCGTCCACACCATCGTCATCTCTGTGCAGCATGACGAAGACATCACGCTGGAGGACATGCGCAGGGCCCTGAAGGAGCAGGTGATCAGGGCCGTGGTGCCGGCCAAGTACCTGGACGGGGACACCATCTACCACCTGCAGCCCAGCGGGCGGTTCGTCATCGGAGGTCCCCAGGTATGCCCTCGTCTCTGGGTGAGGCCTTGACGCACCTGTGTTGCTAGGTGGCTCACCTCACCGAGCACAAGGGCTGCAGGAGGAAGCTGTGTGTGACCAGCCGGGCCTGGGCATGGGCAGAACGTGCAGTGGGCTCGCTCCCTGCCGGGCCCGCTGTGTGTCCTCAGTGTGTGAGGAGCCGGGGACGTGTGCCTGGGAGTCTCCATGTCGTGCTGCCTGGCCCTCCCACTCCAGACACCTGGTGCCTGCCCGGCTGCAGCTGCTCCTGCGCAGGTGCCAGCTCAGCTCTGCAGGCGACTGGCCTTCCCGGTGCCATCTACTGGGTCCCTGCCGCAGGGCACCCTACGCACTCCTGGGCCCCAAGGTGTGCAGTGCTGCAGGAGGGGACCCCCGCTGCTCCGCCCCCTGCCCCTCGGGAGTGAGGATGAGGGGTGGGCGGGGCCTCCCAGAGGCTGCTGAAGCTACCTAGGGCCTCGGCCATCAGGGTGTTGCCACGAAGCGGAGCCCCCGTGGCGGGTCCTGTGTCCACATGTAGTGCAGAAACACGGGCCTAGAGAACGGTGAAGCTGGTTTTCCTACAGGACTTCTCCAAGCTCATGCTGGTGTGGACTGTGTGTCTCTAAGAGGGGAGATGACAAGCACTTTCCTCCAATCATTTAACACAGAGCCCCCCCCCCCCCATCTTTATTGACGGGTGGTGCACAGAGCAGACCCCTGAGGAAACGGGCCGTGTGGCATCTGCTGCACGGTACCAGCCAGGCCACAGCCGGGGGCACTTGTTACGGCCCAGTCCCCTCCTGCGGTGGGATTTCTCCTTCATGACCAACTCAGGAAACCAAGGCACGAGGAGCTGGCTGTGAGCCCAGCTGCCACCTTCTCATGAGGCTCCGACAGGTCTCCCGCCTTTGGTAAGTGGTGGGGACTGACCTGGGGTCCGAGCGCAGGGTTTCTGGCTGTCTCCTCACCCGGCTCTCAGAGAAACGCCCGCAGGCAGTGTCCGGCCCCCTCTCCGAGTGCTGGGCCAGCGGCCGCAGAGCTTCGGCTGCCCCTCCTCCCAGCCGTCTGGGGCTCGGGCTGCCACCTCCCGCTCTGTCCCTCCTCTCCTCCGCAGGGTGACGCAGGCGTCACCGGCCGTAAAATCATCGTGGACACCTACGGCGGCTGGGGTGCGCACGGTGGCGGGGCCTTCTCCGGGAAGGACTACACCAAGGTGGACCGCTCTGCGGCCTACGCTGCCCGCTGGGTGGCCAAGTCCCTGGTGAAGGCGGGGCTGTGCCGGAGAGTGCTGGTGCAGGTGCGTCGCCCGGCCTGCGCCGGACATGCGGGCCTGGCGGGAAGGCCACATGCTCTGTCAAAGGACGAGCCTCTCTGTGTGTCGGGTCGGGCACTGCGGCCAGTCTCCTGAGAATGGGGAGGGGGAGACGAGCGTCTTCAGGGTGGGCAGGACTCTAGGCAGCCGAGGTAGGGGGTGTGTGGGCAACAGACGTCTGGTTCCAGCTGCCCCTTCCCGCCAACGCTGAGGTCTCTGTGAGGGCTGGACCCCTGCACTGAGGCTTCCATCCCGACCTTGGTCTCTTCTGGAAGGTCTCCTACGCCATTAGCGTGGCTGAGCCGCTGTCCATCTCCATCTTCACCTACGGAACCTCCGAGAAGACAGAGAGGGAGCTGCTGGATGTGGTGAACAAGAACTTCGATCTCAGGCCTGGTGTCATCGTCAGGTACAGTGCAGCTGCTGCAGTGTGGAGGCCGCCTCCTCCCCCTCCAGGCTCACCTCTGCAGGGGCGGGCGTCGGAAAGGAGGATTTCCCACCCCCCGGGAGGAGGGGTCTTCCAGCTCTCACCCCTGCAGAGCACACCCCAAACGCAGCACGTCTGGTGCTCGGGTTGAGGGGCCTCGAGGGTCCCTGCTGGCCGGCAGATACCGACACGGGTGGGTGGGCCACCTTTGAACAGGTCGGGGGGGTCTCAGGAAGACAACTGTAAGGCAGAATGGCTGAGAGCCGAGTGGGCCAGTCTAGTCCCATCTCCCTTGCCCCTGCTGCCCCCCTGCTCTGAGCCTGGCCTTGTGTGGATGCCGGGCTGGGCCGGGTGGAGGAGCCGAGAGAATGGGGCAGCGAGGCCGGGGTTCAGACCCTGACTCCCAGGTGTGTCTGTGGGTTGGGCCATCCCTGAACCTTGGGGCCTGTTTCCTGGGGCCAGTGGCAGCCGCCTCATAAGACGTGGTGCCTCGAAGGCAGGAAACACGTGGGGAACTGCCCTGAGGGTGGGGACACTCGCCAAGATGCCTTGGCCTGTTACCTACTCCCCTGCTGGAAATAGAGCGAGGGCCTCTGCCTGCCCCTGAGCTGACCCTTCCCTCTGCTGGCCGGGCAGGGACTTGGACTTGAAGAGGCCCATCTACCAGAAGACCGCCTGCTACGGCCACTTTGGGAGGAGCGAGTTCCCCTGGGAAGTTCCCAAGAAGCTTGTGTTTTAGAGGCTGTGCAGCTGGGCCAGCCTCACAGCGGAGGCTCAGGGCGGCAGCATCCTTTTCTCCAGGGTCCCGACTCCCAGATCTCCCAGCCCCTGGGCCACTCACTACCCGCCGGGCACGCTTCCCCTCTGTCTTGCCCCCTCCCTGTGCTCCCTCCCCCCGGGTCCCCTCCCCGGCAAAGCCAGCTGCCTCTGATCGAGCCATCCCCTGTCGTCGCCTGAATGGCATGAGGCAGGGGCCTCCTGTGCCAGGGCCAGGTCCCCTCGTGAGGATAGTCACGAGGTCCCCGGCCTCTCCTTCAGACCCAGGCGATGTTCACTTAGGGAACCACCCCTGTCAGGAGTACATCCCCCACTCGCCTCCCCCCACAGCCTGACCCTGACCAGCTCCCTCCGCCCCTGCGTGTGCCCTGGCCACTGCACCTCAAACGTCTGGAGGCCCCGTGTGGGCCTGGGTGTGCTGGGCCTGCCCTTGAGTCTGCGGCCAGCACCTGAGCCCAGGCATCACACAGGCCCACCCGGGCTGGGCTCCGTGGGGAGCAGAACAGGGCCCACGTCGCCCAAGCGTCTCCACCTGTAGGGGCTGAGCTAACCTGATCCCATTTCTTCTTCACTGCAACACAATGGGGAGCACCTTGCATAATCCCATTTATGAATGGGGAAACCGAGGCACAGGTCATCTAGGCAACTTGCACAAGGTCCCACTGCCGCCTGTGTCGGAACCTAGATAGGAGTCCAGGAGCTTTGCCTCAGCAGTTCCCCCCTCCATCTCATGCCAGAAGCAAGCCCTGAGGAGGCAGACTGAGGTGAGGCTGTGGCCTCTGCCCCAAGAGCCGAGGCTGCCCCCGGCGAGCCCTGGGCAGGGGTCTGCAGAGTCAGCACAGAACCAAAGACTATTGCATTTGCCTCCTCGTTTTCAGAAGCGGGTTCAGGGTGGGCGGGGCGTCCTGGCCTCTGGGACCAGGCTGGAGTTTGGGATTGAGGAGCAGCCATAGAATCCCGGCCCCTGACCACTCAGGGCCACGTGGGGCTTGGACTTCTGGACTTCTGGGGTCAGTGGTCCAAGTCAAGTCCTGTCCCCTCTGGGCTTCCCGGAGCTGGAAAAGCAGCTTGTCCTGGCATGGGCAGCCTGCTCCTTAAAGAAGGGGCTGCAAGTCTTCAAGGCTTTCTCTCTCTTTGGCCTGCTCCCTCCGCTGCGGTCCGAGCGCCATGGGAACACATGGATGAGCCCTCAGACCCCCCTGCATCACGCCTCTGGGCTGGCTCTCCATCACGGGAAAGCTGCTCTGGGGGGGAAGCACCCACATCACCGTCACCATAATGTCCCAGCGTGCCTCCCCCAGGTCCCCTCCCTCTCAGCAGACGGAGGCACAGGGCCGTGCTCCTCCTGCTCAGGCAGGTTCGAAGTGAAAATTAAGGGTTTTATACTTTCCCCACCCCCTAAAAAACAGCATCTTTTTTTGCCAACATTGTTTTTATGAAGCTAGAACCTTTATTGACAGCTCCCGCAGGGACAGTGAATAAAAACCCAAGGAGCAAGTGCCCTACGCTGTCTTTGTCAACAAACCCAGAAGCCGCCCCTTCAGGCGGCACTGCCTGCTTCCCCGTCTCGCGGCAAAGTGTGTCCTCTCCTCGGTCCTCTCCTCGGCGCCCGCCTGGGCCATCTGTCCTTGTGGGCTCCTCTGCTGGTGCTGTGCTGAGTCACCCTGTCCATCTGTGGGGGGCTCCTCCCCAGAGCTGTGCTGAGTCGCCCTATCCATCTGTGGGGGGCTCCTCCCCAGAGCTGTGCTGAGTCGCCCTGTCCGTCTGTGGGGGGCTCCTCCCCAGTGCTCTGCTGAGTCGCCCTGTCCGTCTGTAGGGGGGCTCCTCCCCAGTGCTGTGCTGAGTCACTGCGTTACCGTGTTTATTCCGCACCGTGCTCCTCCGAGGCAGACACTCCTGGGAAACCCACGTTGCAGGCGGGGAACCTGAGGCCCCTAGACGGTCAGGGCTGTGACGGGGGCACCTGGCTGGTGAGTGGCCCACTCTCCAGGTGTCCCTTCTCCATCACCAGCGTGCTCCCCTTCGTCCTCGTCTGTATTCCTTTCTCCCGCCCCGTCCTCCTATTTTCTACAGTAAGACTGGCAGAAGGTGGGCGTCCGGCGGTGTTGGGAGAATGGCCGAATGAGTGACTGAAGTGAGCGAGTGAGGGGTTTGGTCTGCAGGGAGATGAGCCAAACCTTTAATTGGGTGTGCGTGTCCCTGTCGCACATTTAGGGGGATGACTCACGCTGGTTTTGGTTAGACGGTGTCCCTGCCATGGCCCCCAAGAGGCAGTCCTGAGAGCTGGAGCAGGTGGGGTGGGACCTGTGCTGTCCCCTGCAGGCAGAGACAGGATCTGTGCCTGGAGAAGCCATGACCCTGGCTGTGCAATGAAAGACTTTTCCTAGAAAATAATGCACATTTTGTAAGAACACATACGAACAAAATGACACACACGGAACGTTGGAACACTTGCCTGTGATGGAAGGTGGTAAAAGAATGGGCTTTGTGGGCAGAAAAGGCCACATAATGAGTGAAAGCCAGAAGGAGAAGCAACTTCTGAACCATGACACCTCGAGTGTCAGATGTGCTGGAAATGTGGAAGAGCAAGGAAGATGCAGGGAGCGGCCGGGGGTAGGAGGAAAGCCAGGAGAGGGGAGCCAAGTGGAGACTGTTGCTAGGATGGGGAGGGTCACCCATGAGCTAGATGATGTGAGGCCTCCGAGTGTCCAGTGTGGTCAGCCATGTGGAGGTTGTCGGTGACCTGGGAAAAGGAGACTCGTTAAGAAAATGTAAATATGGCCGTGTGCCCCACCCCAACTGTCATCCATTAGTACCTCTAGTACATTCTGAATAAAGTTCAAGGTGCGGGACTAAGCTGTCACTGTCTCATGTGCCTGTTCGGTGCCTGTCTGGATTCCGTTCCCCACCTGACTCCAGACTCCCCAGCCTCTTTGGCTTCCCCAAAAAGGCCAGCTCATTCCTGCCTCAGGACCTTTGCACATGCCATTCTTTCTGTGACACTCTTCTCCTGTCTTTGAGTGGATGCTACAGGCATCCTGTAGGTTTCAGATGAAATTTCTGTGTTTCTGAAAAGCCCCTTCCTTGATAACCCCCCCATTTCTACTCCCTTCCCTTTTTAGTTTCTTGTTCAGTGTTTCACACAGTGTGTAAATACGTATTTCCTTGTCTAACTTCCTTGGGGCCCATTCCCCTCACGACTCCTTCCACACCCACCCTCCCTCCTCTCGCTGGGTGGTTCCTCTGATACTTCCAGTCTCAGTTTACACATCACCCTCCAGAAAGACACTCCCACACATCCTCCATCAGTTGTGCCCATCACCGTCTGTATCTGGCCCTGGGCTGTCTAAGGCTGCAATTCATGGATGTCCCTACTTGCTTGTTTATGCTTGTTGCCCCCTCAGGACCCAGAATTGTTGAGGTCTTACCTTGTCTGCTTCCCCTGCCATTGCTTGCCTGGCTCCGGGGCAGGCCTGGCACAGAGTAGCTGCAGGTGTAGAATGAAGTCCAGGCGTGCCCGTCTGCCCTGCCCTGACTCCCCTTAACAAAGAGGTTCTGTGAGAGATGAGGATTCTGCTCGCCCCCTGCCAGGCTCTGTGCCAGGCTCAGGTGCCCAGAGAGGTAAATTACAACTATTCAACAGAGATTTGCGGGGTTTTTAGAGCACTTGTTCAGAGCGTAGCACTGTGACCATGAGGGGTTACTCAGCGATCACTCGGCAGTTCAGTGTTTCAATACTAGAAGCGAGCGTGGGATGATAACAAGGTGACAAACAGAGGAAGGTGACACCAGATGAGGAGGCACCCAGGAGGATGGGCAGGTGGGAGCGTGGTCTGAAGGGTACTTGGGAGTTGGTGGTGGGTGGAGGAATGGGGTGGGAGGAGACTTTGGGAGAGAGTTGGCGGCTCAGCATGCATTGGTTGGGGTGGAAGGCTTGCGGTGGAAACTGTAGAAGAAACTTTTGCCTGTGACACATTCCACGGAGTGGGCGTGACCCAGGCACAGTGTCAGCAGCAGCTGTGACACAATGTGTCGATGGGTCACTGGATGAATAAGATGTGGTGTGTATATACATGCACAATGGAGTATTATTCAGCCATGAGGAAGAAGGAAATCCTGCCATTTGCAACAAGTTGAATGAAACTTGAAGGCATTATGCTAAGTGAAACAAGTCAGACAGAGAAAGACAAATACTGTAGAATAATATCACTTTATATGGAATCTAAAAAAGCCAAATTCATAGAAGCAGAGAGGAGAGTGGTGGTTACCAGGGGCTGGGTGGGGGGTGGGTTGGAGAGATGTTGGTCAAATGGTATAAACTTCCAGTTAGAAGATGATAAGCTCTGGGGCCAGCCTGGTGGCGTAGTTAAGTTCACAGGCTGTGCTTCGCTGGCCTGGGGTTTGCAGGTCAGGATCCCGGGCGCTGACCTGGCACTCCTCGTCAAGACACACCGTGGCAGCATCCCACATAAAACGGAGGAAGATGGGCACAGATATGAGCTCAGTGACAATCTTCCTCACACACACAAACACAAAAGATGAGTGAGTTCTGGGGATCTATTGTAGGGTATGGTGATTATAGCTAATAATACTGCATTGTGTACTTGAAAGTTGCTAAGAGAGTAGATCTGAAACGTTCTCACCACAAGAGAGAAATGGTAATAACATGACGTGATGTGATGTGATGTGATGGGGGTGTCAGATAAGGCTGTGGTGGTGATCATTTTGCAAACTGTAAGTGTATCAAATCAGCATGTTGTACACCTTAAACTTACACAATGTTACATGTCAATTATCTCTCAGTAAAGACGGAAACAAAAGTGTGACAGACACGTGGCCCCTGGGCTGTGGGGTCTCCTGCCTTCTTACCATGACATCCTCAGAGAGAGTTGTGGAGAAATAAAGAAAGGGGCTGTGTTCTGAGTTCAGTCCATGTCAGCTCCAGATGCAGAAAAACGAGGGTAGATAATTCAATGGGAAGGAAAAACCAACTAGCGGGAACAGGACAGTCTGCAGCCCCAGAAATCCGCATTGGAGGTGGCATTGGACGCCCCCTACAACATGGGAGGTTGTGTCAGATCCGTTTGACGTCACTCTTGTCGGACAATGTGAAACCCAAAAGTCAGAAGGGCAATAACTCGCCAAATCTGATTTCATAAAAATGAAATTTTTGTGCATTAGGGAAAAAACATAAAGGTAAAAGATAAGTAACAGAATGGAAAATATTTGCAATGTCTAATTTAACGAACCACAGATCAATAAGAAAACGGCAAAACCCCAGAAGTAAATGGACAAAGTGTAAGGACAGGAACAAACAGATGTAATGAAAGAAATGGAAAAAAACCACGAGAAACGAAGTTGCTCAATCACACGTGTTTCAAGAAATAAACACTTTTAAAAAATGCAGTATTCTATTTTGGCAAACAGATGGCTAAAAAAAAAAAGATAGGAGTGGTAAAACCCAGGGCTGGTGAAGGTGTTGGGAAATGGGCGTTTCCAAACGCGGCTCGTGTGGTTTGGCGCAGACTTTCTGGAGGGGACTTTGGCTCTTTGTTCTTGAAATTTAAGTGTCACGTCTGCCTGGTCTGACCCTTGGGTCAGAGGTGCCATCACGCCAGGGCGGGAGCGCTCTGTCCTGGCCTGAGGGGGACAGCGGGGAAAGGCCAGTGTGAGCTGGACGGGTCAACTTGGGAAGGGCTCTCGGGAAGCCCCGTCTGGTCTTGGCCCCCTGAGAGCAGGGCTCCCTCCTGTGGCCGAGGTTGAGGGACTCCCCCTAGGGTGTTTGCCGAGCCCCCACAGGAAGACCCTGGGACACAGGGGCTGGGAGGAACCCTGTCCTTCACACGCTAAGGCTGCAACAGCCAAGGTGATCGTGGAACCTAAGAGGACTGTTCCCATCCCCAAGTTACAGAGGGGAAGCTGAGGCTCAGGCAGGTGGGCTCACTTCTGAAGGCCCCACTCAGTAAAGGCCGACCCTGTCCCAGGCAGGACGGAACCATGGGTGTGGCTGGTGTGAGTCCCCTCCGTTTCACGGGGGGAAGCGGTTGGATCACGGCCCCAGCAGCTGACGTGGGCTGCTGTTCTGGAGGGGCTGCTCCCTGAAGTGTGAGGATCCTGGGGCCCAGCGTCTCCTTTAGTTCTGAGCTGTGTGTGTTCTCCAGCAGGAGAGGCAGCCCTGGGCTCCAGGCTCTGCCCAGGCTTCCAGGAGGCCCCTCTTGGCAGAGTAGGGGGCCCCAGCTCCTCCCCAAGGTCTGTCCCCACTCCACCTCCAGGGCTCCTGACCACAGTCCCTGTGCCCACCCCCCTCCTCTTGACAGAGGCTGGACAGGGTGGGGCGGAGGCCTCTTGATATTCGTAGGTGACGAAAGGCTGGGTGGGCTGTTCTGTTCTCCTCCTTGGGCTGAGGACCCCCTAAGACAGCCTCGGGGGCCAGACTCCAGCCAGGCTTCCCCCTCACCTCACTCCCTCCAGGGCTGCCAGCCCCTCCCTGCTCCAAGCTCTGAGGGCAGCTCTGAACATTCTCCCTTGAAAAAACACGATATTGTGGGGGCCTGGAATTGGCCACCCCAAGATATGTCTCTTTGGCATGAGGATTATTTGGGGCTGGTTACTTTTAATAAACTGCAGACAGGAAAGCAACTGAAAAGTAGAATTTACTTACCCTTTGTTAAGAGACATTTACATTGTAAAGGAAATCTCTGTCTGTATAGGTGTCTCCCTCTCTGTACCAGGAAGAAGGGGGGATGACCTTATCTCTAGAAACTCTTATCAATGCAGAATGGAAGGACTTAAATCTGCATAATAATCTTATTCCTGTTTATTGTGCTTGTCTGGTAACCTCCTGTAACTGACTTGCCCGACCCACAACATCCTCCTTTGTCTTGAGCTGAAGATGATATTTAAGGTGGGGGCTTCAGCCATTTTGGCGAGTTGCTCAGCTTGCCTGAGCCTCTCTCATGTATACATGTTATAAAGCTCTGTTTAATTTTCTCCTGTTATTCTGTCTCATGTGAATTTAATTCATTCTCTGGCCAAATGAACCCAGAGAGGGTAGAGGAAATGTCTTCCTCCCCTACAATATCATCTCGTAAGTAGCTTTTGGATTTAGGCATCAAAGCACTCAGAGTTTCTGAGTTCTAAGAGATTTCAATTTGTGTGGATCTCATGCTGTTTCTCTGCTTCCCTTGTGTTTCATTTCCCAGTTGTAACTTTCTGAGCCACATGCTGGTTCTTGCGGCTTCTAGATCCAAAACCTGCTCAAGAAGGAGTTCCAGAATTTCCACATGTTGTTTTTTCTTCAGCTTTTCCCCTTGTTTCTAGTTGAACTGACAGGCAATTACAGAAAATAATGTCTGTTATTTGTACTTTTCAAAAAAATTTCAGGTTTTCATTTGACAAACAAATGGGAAGCAATAGGATCTACTGGAGTCTATGAGGAGGCCATTTGGTGTCAGCCTAATTCGGCCTGACAGTGTTTTTCCTGTCAAAAGGGCCTGACGTGGCCGTTGAGCACACATCGCATCGTAGATCCGCTTTAAACATTTCCTATGGCAAGAACAAATGCCCTTAAGAGAAAGGTGCAACTTCCCCGCACATTGGCCTTTCCTTAAGGAGAGGCATCTTTCCTTAGGCTAGGAACGGATGGCTGTGCTCACCTTTGACCATCCAGCTCACCTGTGACCACCTAGGCCGAAACAACAGACCTGCCACCCAGCTGTGTCCGTCGATCCCTGTGCCGACAGAGCAATCTCGTGACTATCGTCAAAGGGACCTTTCGATCCTATGTGAAGCGTCCTCCCTGGGGGTCTAGAAGCACTCTGTACACCCCACTTCTCGGGTGCCCTTTCTTCCTTCGGGAAGAAAGGCCCCAGGCCACAGTCCTCACATTTTAGCTCAGAATAAACTCACCTCAATTTTCATGGATAGATTGGTTCTGGATTATTTTTGTCGACACATTATAGTCCAAAATGGTGAATTTTGAGAAATGTTATGTGGGCACCTGATGTTACCAGGGTATAGATTTGCATTTACTTCAATTTGTTAAATATTTAAAATGATATATATATATATATTTATATTTTAAATTATATAATTCAGACATTCCTGCGGACAGGAATTTTAAGCTTTCCTTAGAAAGCAACCGATAAGAGAGGAGAACGCTGACGTGTGAATCCTTCGGGCCTCTTCCCTCGCTCCCTCTCTTCCTGCCTGCCTGCCTCAGGGGACATCGTGGAAGAGCGGACACTCTGCCTTGGACGCTGGGGACACGACGAGGCGCCTGTGGTCATATGTGTGTGAGTGTGCACCACACGGCGGTGGCTAGAAGGGCTGTCCGGGCAGAGGGAACAGTGTGGACCTGTGGGTCCACGGGGCCGCAGAGGCGAGGTCTCAGCAGAGGCGCCGTCCTGTGCCTTCATGGGCGCTGCCCTCCCGCCCTCTGTGCTCACGGTGGGCCCCAGCTGCCAGGCGCGGGCTCGCCTCTGGGCGCAGCCCTAGTCTCCCCAATGCCCTTGGCCGGCGGGCCGTGGTGGCCCGGGGCTCTTCATCAGCCCGGGATGAATCCAGGGGGCGCTACGGGGCGTCCTGCAGAGAACTCGACGGTGCGAGACCGAGCCTGGTGGGAGACGGTGGAGGGCGTCCGGGGGGGGGGGGGGGGCGCGATAACAGTTCTCCCGTTTTTGATGGACTTGTTCCTCCAGTGAGAGGAAGACCTCCTGCACAGAGAGGTGCGGACCATGCCAGGAGCCGCTCAGCACGAGTTCCAGAAGCACGGGAAGCTGTCATCGAATTCTGCCCTGGCATAGAGGACAAACGCCCGCAAGTGCCTGGTGTCCTGCACGTATTGGAACAGGATCCGGAGCTGCCGAAGGCGATTCAAGCATCTTGAGGAAAAGCTGGGCAGAACGCTTTCTTCTTCCCAGGGCCAGTCTGTCCCTTGAACCGAAAGCTCGTGGTCGGTGGTTGAGAGTCGGGGGCTGAGAGAAGCCACATCTTCTCCAGACAGGAGGTGCAGACGGAGACGGGAACCGCGGAAGCGGCGGTTAAACAGGAGCGTCCGGCCCTGGCCCCCGCGCGTCGGGCGTTGCAGACAGTGCGCCCCGCGCTCGGCCCTTGGCCCCGTGCGCTCTCCCTGTTCCAGGTGAGTCCAAACGCGGAACGCGCGCAGGACGAGGCTTCTGCCGCCACTTCCTCCGGGAAGCTGGGGGACCCCTGAGCTGGCGTCCCACGGAAGGTCGCCTTCCTCCTTATTTCCCGGACACCCTCGCCCAGAAGATGGAAACGCGTCGGCTCCCAGCTTCGCGGAACCCGCGTCCCCGCTGGGCCCGAACACTGGACCCGTGCCATCACGCGCTTTCGTTCAAACGGGTCTTTTCATGCGTTGTATTTGTTTTTGGTTTGAAATACTCTTTTGACATGAATGTTTTACTTTTTCTCAGTATTATAAATAAACCGCTGGATAATATTTAGTAAATAGTGTATATTTAAATTAGTCTCATTATATTAAAGTCGCTAGAAGATGTGAGTTAAATTTAGTTTGGTGACACGGTTCACTGTTCCTTAAACAGCATGCTGTCATCTGGGAGCAGTGAGCCACCAGGACGTTAGAAGCATCAACACTTCTCTGGGCTGAGGCTCTTTGCTCCTCAGTGATGGAGAACAGTGGCTGAGTGACAGTGGCTGGGCCCTGCTGACTGCACCGAGCACAGGCGTGTGGAGTGAGGGCCAGGGGCCTCCTGGTGGTCTGGGCCCTGGCCAGGGCTGGACGGCGCTCAGCTGCTCAGGCAGCAGAAGGCGGGCACAGCCTGGGATTCTTGGCTCTGCTCCCTCTCTCCAGGGCATCTGGGCCATTGGGGTCCTCAGTCTTTTCATCTAGAGTGAGGAGCCTGCCCCGAAGTCACCACCATCTGCAGAATGCACAAGCTGAGGGCCTTAGGGCAGCCTGAGGTGTCTGCCGCCTTGGGGCTGGGAGTCTGGGTGTGAGTTGCTGTGCCCAGCAGCCTGGCTGAGCTGATCAAGCACGCCCAGGGCTGGATGTGGATTACGGGCAAAGAGTAAGGCTGGGCACTATGGTACGCAGTCCTGGGACCTGAGGCTTGGGTGAGGTCCCCATTGCAGAGTGATAGTCCAGGTGGAGCCTGTGCAGAGTCTGATCCATGGCTGTGGGTGTTGCTGGCAGAGAATGCCCTGGGGTCTTCAGGGAAACCAGCCTAAGGTGCTCTGAGGTCAACGGGAAGAAGGTTTGAACCAGGCTCTAGAAGCTGGGGCCTGCCACCTCTGGTAAGTCATGGTGCCTCACTGAGCCTCAGTTTCCTCCTCTGTTACAAGGGAGTGAAGATGGACCCTGCCTGCCAGGGAGCCCTGGGGGGATACGGTAGATGCAGGGGTGCGGCTAGTGCTGGTACCTTGCAGGTGCTCAGGGATGGCCCATGGTTCACACTAGCCTTCTCTGGGGTCCAGGCAATTAGGCAGAAGAGCCCACAAGGGGAGGCACACGAGCTGAAGACTCTGTGTCAGACTGGGTCATGTGGGAGCCGGGAGAGCTCTCACGGATGCGGCCTGGGGGTCAGAGCATTGACTCTGCGCCCTGTCCTGTCACGACAGCGGAGACACAGCAGCCTCCGTGAAGCTGGGGTGAATGCACGGGAGGCAGATAAGGACGCTGGTCTGCGCATCCCGCAGCTGGCTGCAGTCTTCCATGCAGCCACCGGAGGGCAGAGCTGACCACACATTCCGTGTGGGACAGATGAGGGGCTCCCTCTTGTGAGCTCCAGGGGGATGCCAAGTCTCAGGACTCGCGGACCCCCATCCCTCACAGCAGGTGCAGGAAGCCATTCAGAGCCCCTGCAAGGGCACAGCCTCGTCCCCAACGTTCCCTCTCTGGAACAGGACAGTTCCCTTGAGGCAAATGCTCATGTGTCAGTCTGACCGGATTTCTCAGGGCCTCGGTGTGCCTGTGCCCCTTCTTGTCCCGAGGGGCACCCCCTCTTTCTCCTTCGCTAGGGGAGGACCTTCCTCGGGGGAAAGGATGATGCACAGGGATGCGGTCCCACGCAGCGCTGGCAACCAGTATCTGCCTGCTGGTCGCTGCCTTACGCCCATTTTCAGGTGTGCAGACCGCACCACTGTGGGGTGACCACGGCCAGCTGGGACAGAGTCCCGGCCGAGCACGCTGGGGTCCCTGTGCGCATGCTCTCTGCGCGCCTTCGCCGCAGCCGGGTGCGATGATGATGGCCGGTGCACGGGACCGGAGACGGGAGGGGCGGCTGCGCCTGTGGGGTGGGCAGCCATTGTGGCCCTTGTCAGGCTCTGCTGGGCCAGGAAGAGCTGTTTCTGAGTCTAAAATACGCGTCTTGTTGGGAGAGGACTGCAAGCTTGGAAACCGGTCCTCGAGTGCAGCCTCCCAGGACCCTCGGCTTGAAGATACCGGCCTGGCCCTGGCGACCCGGCCTCTCGCTTCTGGGGGCTCTCGGATCCCTTGTCCGGGGTTGACCCGTCCGCCTGACCACAGGGGGCCTGCAGATGCACTCTCTATTGCTGCCAGCGGGGGCGCTCCGAGGAGGTCCTAAGGACCACAGTCTAGCCAGGGGGCTCCCCCTCTCCAGGGCTAGTTGCCTCTCTAGGGAACTGGCCCCCTGACAACACGGAGGGGATGCACCTTCAGACTCTCCTGCATTGACACAGGGAGACACACGTGGACAAGCCCACAGAGTCAATATAATACATACGTGCTCACCACACCCCCCTAGACAGAGCAGCACAGACAACAGACATGCTCGTGACATGCAAAGGACTCCCTCAGTGAGGGCGACTTTGTGGGGTGAGCGTCTGGCCTTGCTCCTGCAATTTCCCTCTCTAGGCGGGGATCCCAGCCCTCGGTGGCAGGAACTCGACCCCACGCACGAGGGAGGCCACAGTCCTCTGTGCTCTGTGTGCCCAGGAGGAAGATCCCATGTGCTGTGCATGTGGTGTTGTCTCTGCCACAGGCTCACAGAGAGGTCCCCCCGGGAGTCGGAGTCTGCTTGGGGTACCTAAAAGCTGGGGCTGGGCTGGGCTGGGCTGGGGAAACTTTCTGTTCAGAGGAGAAGAATGAGGGTGTGTTAGCCCCCTGCGGTGAACGACCAAATAGAGACGGGCACATTGATGGAGAGAAAGGGGACAACAGCCAGAGAGCTGTCCTTGAGGAACAGAGAGGGCCTGGGACCCAGACGGAAGGGCAATGAGCATAGGTGGGCACTGAAGTGGGCAGGATGGAGGATCTGAAGTGGGGGCAGTGTGGAACTGTCTTGGGACTGTCCTCACTTTCTCAGGGTTAGGGAGGTGAGTTCCTTATGTGAGGGTGAGGCGAGGGGGTCCAGGGTCTCTCACCCACTCCTGTGGTCGCATTCTTGATCACTGTGGCCTTTGTAAGTCTCGAAGCCAGGTGGCACCGGTCCTCAACCCTGTTCTTCTTCCTTACTGGGTTGTCTGCTCTTATCTTGTGCTTCTCCACGCAAACATCCATTTGCCGATGTCTGCAGAACAACGTGCTGGGATTTTGATTGGGTTCCGTTGCATCTATAGCTCAAGTTGGGAGGCGCTGACATCTTGACAATATTGAGTTTCCCTGTCCATGAAGGTGAAACATCTCTCCATTTGTTCAGTTCTTCCTCAATTTCGTTCGTCAGAGTTCTGTCGTTTTCCTCTTGGAGTTCTTGTAGATATTTTGTTTGATTTCTATCTAGGTGTTTCACTTTTTCGGGTACTGTGTAAACGGTATTGGGTTTTTAACTTCAAATTCCACTTGCTCCTTGTTGGTGTGTTGGCCTGAGACAGGCCTTGGTTCTGCCCTCCGTCCTCCCTCCCTCCTCCTCTCCCTCCTCCTCCACACCCTCTCGCTCTCACAGCTCAGGGCAGAGCTGCCTCTGAGGCTCCTCTCTAGGCATGCTTCTTCCTCACCCTCCTCCCTGGGGTGCTCCAGTGCCCTGGTGTCCTGTGGGCTCGGCTTCCCTGGGACATCCTGGAAAGCCCTTGAGGGGGTCTCCTATTAGACAATAAAGAGTAAAAATGCACTAAATGCGGGTTATTGCTCCCTTTGTCTGTCCCCTGCCTCTCTGTCTTTGCTGTTGTTTCTCCAATAAGAGACGGACCCTCAGGAAACCACAGGCGACACGGATGCCTCACAAAGGTTCTGTCTGCTGGGTAGACATCAGAAGAGAACAGGAATTCTTGATCAAGGATGCTGAAGGCGGTGCTCGAGGCTCCGTCTCCCACCGCAGTGAGCAGGGCCTCGGGGGCACAGCCGGACTCGGGGGACTTCCTGGCAGAGGATGCCCCCAGGACACAAGAGTCTGAGGGACAAGCAGCAGAGTTTGTGTCGACATGGACACTGTGTCCTGCCACCCCCTGGCCTTTTGTGATATGGGCCAGCCTGAGTCTCCCTCCCCTCTACTCCTCCTCACGTGTCTCTCCCCACCCAGCCGACGCCCCCTGGCCTCTGGGGCAGGACTTCAAGTGTGTGTGGAAGGGCTCTCTGCTGGACTCGCTGTGGGTCGGGGTGTGTGCTCGCATCCCTGTGGGTCTCTGCGGGTTAGTCCACCGCTGCCTCCCTGCTTCCTGTTTAGCCCAAACACCTGTGCTCAGGTTCCTCTCCTGCACTTCACGTGGCAGCGCTCTGCTCCTCCTTCTGCACCCTGGTGGCTCCTTGGACCAGGCCGGGTGCCAGGTACTGTCTCCTCCGGGTTCCCGGTTTGTCCTGCAAGCCTGCAGGCCCTGGGCAGACAGAGCCGTGCAGGGGTCCAGCCCCAGGGGCAGCGCTGCTGGGTGGCCGGGACGAGGCTTTGGGGTGGCAGCAGACGTGGCTAGTGGCCAGTGTCCCTGCAGGGTCGTCTGCCATGGTTGCACTCATCAAGGCCCTGCCCTCTCCGAAAGGCCCTCTGGGCCTGTGGGGTCCACGGCCCCGTGCGTGCCCTCTGGTCTCGGGGGGCGGCACGGACCTGCAGGCTGGAGTTAGAGTCCCAGCTCCAGCAGCGGGTGGAAGCTGCACTAGGTTTCCGGGGGGTGAGTTCCCTCTGACCTTGGCCGTGTGCAAGCACAAAGTCAGTTTTTTATATGTATATTCATATTCATAAGTTCTGTACTAACACCACCCCCAGAAAACCAAGATGTTTTTGGTCAAAGTTGTTTTATTTTATTTTATTTATTTATTTTGAACCCAGTACCAGTTATTTATTTATTTTAACATAAAGAGACCTTTTTTTTTAATGAAAAATAACTACATTTTTCCAAAACAAGAGAGAACATTAAAGAGAATATTGTTATTTTATTCAAAGTTGGTTTAGCTGAGTGCTGATTTGAGGCTGGAGTCTGCCTTTGTTCATAGCCAGCTCCTCCCGGTCAGGGCGTCACAGCTCAGCGCCCCCCGCGCCGGGGTGAGGAGACTGGAAAGCAGCAGTAACACCCCACGGGGCGGCTTCAGCAGATCCCGAGTTAGGACCAGTACAGATGCCGTCCCTTCCTCACTGTGTTTCCACCCCAGGCTGGTGCCAGGCAGGTGCTGGGGAGATGCTGGTGAAGGCTGAACGCATGAGTGCATGAAGTCCACCCGGTCAAGGAGGTCGGGTGGCACAGGGCTGGGCCGGGTTTTGGAATGAAATTGTGGAACTGGTCAAGCCTTCTTGAAATCTGTCTGCCCCGCTTGGCTCTCTCACACAGATCCTTGAACTATGAGTACAGCAAAGAAGAGATGACCATTCCTCAGTCGATGATTTCCTTTGAAGAAGGGCCTTGAGATGTGAGCTGAAGGCTTGGCTGGAGCAGCCAGGGAGATCCTGAGCACCCTGTCCTTGCCAGCTGGTGGGCCCGGGAGGGTGGCAGCAGCGAAGGTGCCTCCTGGCCAGGCCTCGGACTCGCCACTGTGAACATCTGGGT
Source organism: Equus asinus (assembly GCF_041296235.1). Taxonomy (NCBI): domain Eukaryota; kingdom Metazoa; phylum Chordata; class Mammalia; order Perissodactyla; family Equidae; genus Equus; species Equus asinus. The sequence continues at coordinate 95,392,315 of NC_091791.1, forward strand.
GGCAGCCGGGTGGGCTGTTTGTCTCCCTCCCTGATTCTTTCTTTCCCTCTTCTCCTCACGAGGGAACGGCGGGCTCTGCTGAGATGGACTCAAGATGCCGAGACCCTCATTGGAGAGGAGGCCGGTGGTGGCGAGAGGAAAGTCTGTGCACTGGGAGATGCTCCACCTCAGGTCTCAGAGAGGCAGAGGGCGCCTCAGACTACATCTTGGGGCTCTCCAGTATTAAGAGCCTGGGAGGTGAGGGAGGACCAGCAAAGGAGACCAGGAGACGACAAGGGAGTGGCCAGAGGACAGAGGAGCAGGGAGAGGCTGGCGCCCTGGCGTGAAGTGAGGACAGTCTCCGGGATGAGTAGGAGGGCATGAGGCCAGATGTGAAATGACACTGATGGTCCAGGATGGGAGGCCTGGCCCCTGCCCATTGGATTCATCACTGAGGTCATTGGCGGTCTGGGTAGGAGGAGGGCAATTAAAAATAAGTGTAAATCTGATTACTCTCATAGCTGATGCAATAAACTCAGTTTTTTGGTTTTTTTTCCAGAATAAATCCATGGCCCCACATGCTTGGCCAGGGCCCGTCTCTGCCCTCATTCTGGTTCCTCTCCCCATCACCCACTGCATTGCAGCCTCCTTGGCCTTCCTTTGTTTCCCAGTCAGGCCAAGCTTGTCTTGTCCTAGGGCCTTTGCACACGTCGCTCTTTTCACCAGCGCTGCTCGCATACTCTCTGCAGGTGGCCCTCCCCTCATCCTGCAGGTCTCAGCAGAAATGCCCCCTGTTCTGAGGACTCCTTTCCTGACGCCTTTCCCAAAATGGGTCCCTTCGTGTTAGCTTCTTCTCAGGACATTTAGCCTCTTCTCGAGTGGCCAGAGCAAGCTGTGCTGAGGCCTGCCCGGTGGACATGTGCTGTTCGGTGCTGTAGCCACTAGCCACCTGTGCCCTGTGAGCTCTCAAGATGCAGCATCCAAATTGAGATGAGCTACACGTGTAAGATACACACCAGATTCTGAAGATCTAGTAAGAAAAAGATGACTGAAAAATATGTAACTAGGGATGCTTTTATACTGATTATTTGCTAAAATGATAATATTTTGAAGATATTGGGTTAAATATCATTAAAACAAATTTCACCTGTTTTTAAAATTTTGCTTTAATGTGGATACCTGAAAACTTTAATTATTTATGCGGCTTGTGTCTTGTTTCTAACAGCACTGCTCACCAGTGGGTCTCACTGTCTGCCTGTTGAGGGACGTCTCAGCCCAGGATGGGAGCGGCATGCTTGCTGAGGTCAGGAACCCCAGGCTGTGGTCCGGCTGCCCTTCATGATGCTGTGAGGGGGCAGGGTGAGGGTGCTGACCCCCTTCTCTGCCCCATTCTTGAGCCGCTTTAAGCTGAAGGCACCAGATACCTTCTTCTCTTCTTGGACATTCGGGTCTTTCAGAAAATGAAACCCAGACCATAGCCAAGGGTCCCAAATCTCAGCCTAAGGAGATATCACTCCAATATCTCAGAACACAGGGGACAAGCATTACAGGCCTTTGCCAGTAGAGGCTTCGGTGCCTTCTGAAATGTTCTCCAAAGTCTGGGAAGAATGTATCCCCATATTATTGCTGTAATCGGAGGCTAGTTCAATCCAGGAGGCGTTGCACACAGAGGAACAGAACACGTCCAGGCCATAGGACCAGGAAGAGCAAGCTCTCTAGGGAGTTCTGTGGAACCCACATAGCAGACTTGATGGCACTGGGCACCGAGCTCCAGAGAGAGCTGGGGGCTTGTGTGTATCAGGCTCTGGACTCAGACCTTCCCTGAGGACAGTGGAAGCTGTGGATGAAAGTAAGTGGAGGTAGGACTGAGAGATCGTCGTGGGAATGGTCCCTGCAAGTCCAGCATGGACACGGGTGGAATCAGCTGGATCAGAGGCTGGCTGTTCTACGAAGCAGGGAGAAAAGAGCCCCTTGCTGTGCCGAGCCTGGAGTTTCCCCAGGGGAACAGCTGTGAGGTTCAGAGCAGGTGCTAATGGGTGTGCTGGGTTATGAAGACCACTGCCGTGGTCCGGGGGTGGCTGAGGCTGAGCCCAGGACGGTGCTGCCGTCAGTGGAAAGTGCTCTCCTGCCACAGCAACAGAAGCAGATGGTTTCTCCGAGTCCCTCTGGCTGGGCTTCAGGTGCAGCCCACCCTGTTTCTTCCTGGGGAGGCAACTGGAGGCAGGACCCCAGCCTGTTGCTGCGAACCCCGTCCTGTGCCTGCCGTCTGCCCGTCCCATCCCACGGACGGCGCTCAGCTTTGCCTCCACCAGGCAGCCTTGTGTAATTAGCCACCAGAGCCTGAGCCCGGCTGGGCACCTCCTCCTCGGGCTATGTGTGTCCTGGAGCTCACTGTGCCAGAGAAAGGGGCAGCTAGAGCCGCTGCCCGTAGTCAGCACCCCTGCTTTGATGGACACTCGCACCCAGGAAGGCTGGCCCCACACCCCGGCCTCACGCGGTGCTTCCTTTGCTCCATTCCACTGTATCTTCCTTTGCTGCCTTTCCAATTTGTTCATGGAAACTTCCCCACGAAGACCCCAGGAGACAAGCTCCAGTCCAGGGGGAGGCAGGGCAGCCACGGTGGATCCATGTCAAGCAAACCCTGAGCATTCTTGCCCTGGCTCCTGGATGTCCCCTGCTGGATTCGGGGAGAGCTGGGGCTCATTTTAAATGCCAGCCACACACCCCATGCTTCAGAGCCCCTGCTCACCAGCCACACAGAGCTCTGGAGCGACTTTGCATCCCATCTCTGAGCCCAAAATCGTCAAGTCTAAGGCTATGGTCTCAAACTAAACATTGTAATCCAACAGCAAGCCATGGGCAGTATCTCCTGCCTCCCTCGAAGCCTCTGCTTGTCCACAACCCAACAGGTTGGGTTGCCAGGCAAAATATAGGATGCTCAACTGTGTTTGAACTTCAGGTAAAAAAGAGTAGATTTTTAGTATAAGTATGTCCCACATATTGCATGTAATATACTTACATTAAAAAACTATTTGTTGTGTATCAGAAACTCAAATTAAGTGAGTGTCCTGTATTTTTATTTTCTGAATCTGGCAAAGCTGCCATTAGTGGATCACCGCTAGTGCAGATAATTGAGGAAGAATCAATTACTGTTGTCCATGACTCATTATTTGGGTCTCACCTGGACTGGTAGACAATTACAGCTGCCCTGGGCAGTCCCTTCAGGGCCCTCTGTGGTGCCCCAGGCAGTGTGATCTTTCCAAGAGAAAAATATGAAAAGGTCAGGCCTGAATTCAAATATTCTCTCTGAGTTTCCTGTTTCCATCATGGAAAAAACAAAATCGTGCTGTGTTCACGAAGGCTTGTTACTTGAACCCTCCATGCCACTCCTGCCTCACCGTCTCTCACTGAAGGCTTCCTAGCAGATAGGATAGAGAGAATCACTCCAGGAGAGTCAGGGTGCATCTGATCCCGGGTCCAAGACGGGATGGAGGAGGCAGAGGTACCTTCTACACCCTCGTTCTATGTACTCCTGCTGGGGTCCAGCTCTGGGCCCTGAGCCGGAAGGACCACAGGGGACTGGCCCAGAAGCCCTGTCCACAGGTGTGCATGCGGAGATGCGAGGTGGGTGTGAGTGACCGTGGCAGTGGGAACAGAGGCCTCAGAGAAAGCAGACGCCCATCTGGCTCTGGAGGCCCTGTAGCATCAGTGAGGACTCCTCTGAGGGAAAGACATGAGCTGGGCTTAACTTTCAGGAAGGATTTGGTATGAGTGACGGCAAAAGGGGCCTTCCAGGTGGAGGAAGCAGCCTGCACACAGGTCTGGAGGGGAGGGCGCAGGGCAGGCCAGCTGGGCGGCAGTGGGCGCTGAATGGGGCAGCGAGAAGAACGCGGGAAGGAGGTGTGACCCCTTAGTACCAGGGGTCATGGAGGATTCTGGGAAGGGCACTGGCACAATCAGAGGCGTGACCCAAATGGAGACAGGGGCAGTAGAAACGAGGGTCAGGGCTGAGGGTATCAGCCCAGCTGGAATAGAATCCACAGGACCCTGCTTCTCAAAGGGGCAGGGGGCCCACGGAGGGAGCCACAGCGACCACAGACTCCAGCCTGAGCACCAGGACAGGGTAGTACTGACTCAGAGGCTGCTGCTGCCAACAGCAGAGTCTCAGGGCCCCTCCCCCTGCCCTGGAGTCAGCGGCGGCTCCCTGGAGGAGAGGACGCAGCGCTGGCACTGAGCTCGAGTGAAGGGCCCGCTGGATCCAGGGGAAGGAACAAAAATCTGGGGAGCAGCTTGGATTGGAACCAGGAGCTCCTTCCTGGGAACCTTCCAAGGCACTGGGGCATCTCGGAGCAGAGAAGGGAAGTCCAACCACCTGGTGTCTGCGGACCCCTGAGCCTCTCAGGCAGCAGTGCCGAGGAAGGTTTCCGAGCCCTGGGCCCCTCCACACCCACGTCTGTTCTCAGGCACGACAGGCTCTGAGCTCCCACAAGAGATGTTTCCCCTCCCCCAAGCCCTAACTGTGTTAAAGCACCTGGCCAGGTGAGCACCGTAAACCCAACCCAGGATGGAGCCTCTGCCAGCCAGGCAACCAGGACCCAGGAGCTGCCCCCTGGTCACCCAGCCAGTGCAGAACTGGGGGCTCTGAGCACCTACCTTCCGGCAGAGCGCCCAGGCTCTAGATGGCACAGCCCACACCCACCATTCCTATCACCCGCCACCCTCTACAGGTTTTTCCATACGTGCCCAGACACTGCTGGACTTCTGGCCTCAGCCCCTCTGGAACCCAGGGGTCAGGCTGCAGGCAGGACCCAGGAGCTTGGCTCAGGAAGACCCTCCATCGAGAAGGGCAGCTCTTTCCCCCTGCTGACCTGGGGCAAGAAGAGCTAAATTCCAAAAGCTCCATGGCGGGTGAAAGGTCGGGTCACAGCTCCAGGGACTCCGTGCCTGGGCCGCTGGAAAGGAGGGTCCAGGAGGCCAGGGGACTTTGCAGGTCATCCGTCTGGGCAGGGGCCAGGCCAAGGTGTGAGAGGCGGAACCAACGGACACAAATTCATATCTACACCCTGAGAACAGTGACCTGGTAACACTTCCCAAAATTCACAATTTTGGACTACAAAGAGAAGCTCAAAAGTATTCAAGAAGTACAAAGAACACAGATCACTTCTTTTGGAATCACATTTCAGTAAAATTAGAAAACTAACAAAAATTGAAGGACCAAAACAGCCACCAAAACAGAAACTTTGTGCTATTACAAAATGCTAACAATGCAATTTCTGCATAGAAAATCTGTTGAAAATTTATATGCCATTTATTACCCCACAAATCAAAAATGAAAGGGTGAAAGTGAATTGAATATCCAACTCCAAGGGTGAGAAATGGAAGTAAAAACTCAAGACAAGTAGAGGAAAAGAAATAGTAGATACTTACACTCACAAAATGAGAGGGATTTACATAAACCCAAGAACTGAATACAAGGCGGCTTTTTTCTTTTCTAACTGAGAGAGAAGAAATAGCTGAAAATGAGAGTAAAAATCCAAAGCAAAGGAGGAAGTTCGCAGACCCTTCTTGAGAGCCGCCTTTCCAGCTCCGTGCCGGGAATGGAGAGGAGGAGGCCTTGGCAGCGCCATGCTCCGCTCTGGCCTCCCCGCCTGCGTCCCCCACGGGTCCTCGCCTCCCTCCCCTTCCAGCATCTTTGCTCCTGCCCGGGTATTCCTGTTCTCCATCTCCATCTCTGGGGCTCGGGCGGTGCTGTCTGGCCAAAGCAGAAAAGAAGAGATCTTCATAGGAGAGCCCCTCGGAAGACCGTTTTTGCACAGGAGGATTGGCAGCCATTCTTGTGGTCTTATTTGTACTTTTTGGTATGAAAAAATCTAATAAATGTTATTGTTAAAAGGAAAATGACAGATCTTTGATCCAAAAGGCTCTGCAGGAGAATTATCCTGAAGATTAGTGAGGTGCCGGGACTTTCCTTCTGAGATCTGCCTGGGATGCTGTGGAGGTCGGGCACCCTGGACTCTCTGCTCTGATTCACACACACTCACCCCGCGACACGCGGACAGCTGCCTGTGCCCCCCAAGACCCACACACTCTGCACACTCACAGAAGCCAAGCCCAGAATATATCTGCCGCACCCCCACACAACCCCAGGCTCAGAAAACGTCTTATGCCCGCTGCTTGCCCCACCGAAACCCCAGGGCAGGGACCTAAACAGACTAAGTACCTCATGCTCTACCTATGTTTATAGAATGAATGGATATGAGTGAGTGAGCAAAAGCCAAAGTGTGGTGTCTCTGAGGAGGTAAAGCTGTAGCTCTGAGGAGATTTTGGAAGACTTTCTCCAGCAGAGCTGACAGTTCTAGAAGAAACCCCACTGGCTCCTGGCTGGATTGGTGGAGCCGGTGGGAAGGAGAGAGTCATCTTATGAACCGAACCTGAGCTCCATGGGGCTCCGCGCAGGGAGAAATGAGGGCCTGTGTACAGACTGGGAAACTGAGAACCAGAGGCGGGTGAAGAGGCCGTGGACGTGACGCTGAGTGAACAAGCCAGCGCAGAAAGACGAATACCACACCATCTCACTCACACATGGAGCCGAAAGAAGTCAAACTTAGGAAGCAGGGAGTGGGAGGTGGTTGCCAGGGGCTGGGGCGAGGGAGAAATGGGGAGACGTTGGCCAAGGGTGCAAACTTTCAATTATGTAAGACGAATAAGTTCTGGAGCTCTGACGTACAGCAATGCGACATCAGTTAACAATATGGCATCGTCCACTTGCCGTTTGCTAAGAGGGTAGATCTTAAGGGCTCCCATCACAAAAGCAGGTAACTGTGTGAGGTGATGGATATGTCTAACCTGATTTTGGTGATTATTTCACAATATAGATGTGTATCAAATCATCAGGTTGTATACTTTAATTAGGTATAATTTTTAATTGTCAGGTGTACCTAAATGAAGCTGGAAAAATTACCAACATCGGGAACGAAACGGGGGATGTCACTACAGACCTTGCAGACGTCAAAACAACAATAAGGGAATACTATAAACAATTCTATACGTGAAAATTTGACACTGTAGCGAAATAGACCAATTCTTGAAAAACATATGCTACCACAATTGCCAAATGTGAAATAGCTAATTTGAATAGCCTCATAATGGAAAGAAATTGAATTCTTGATTGTAAAACTCCCAAAAAGAAATTTCCAAGCTTAGATGGTTTCATTGGACAATTCTACCAAACATTGAAAGAAGAATTAGACCAATTGTACACAATCTCTTCCAAAAAATAAAAGAGTAAAGAGCACATTTTGTGAAACTAGTGTTAGTATTATCCTGTTACCGAAAGCATACAAAAATAAGAAACCTACAGACAAATATTCCTTATACACAAAAATCCTTGACAACCTTAGGTTTTATTCCAGGGATGCAAGCCTGCTTCAATATTTAAAAATCAATCAATGTAATCCACCATATTAACAAGCTAAGAAGAAAAATTACATAATAATATCAATAATATGGAAAAATTACTTGAAAAAATTCAACTTCCATTCACTGTAAAAACTCTCAGAAAAATAGAAATTGAGGGGAATTTCTTAAACTTGATTTAGAGCATCTAAAAAACCCTCCACTGGGGCCAGACAGGTGGCGCAGCGGTTAAATTCGCATGTTCTGGTTCTCAGCGGCCCGGGGTTCGCCGGTCCGGATCCCGGGCTCGGACCCGACACGGCTTGGCGAGCCACGCTGTGGCAGGCGTCCCACCTGGAAAGGAGAGGAGGATGGGCACGGATATTAGCTCAGGGCCAGTCTTCCTCAGCAAAAAGAGGAGGATTGGCAGCAGTTAGCTCAGGGCTAATCTTCCTCAAAAAAACGAAAACAAAAACAAAAACTCTCCACTTACAAATATATTTAATGGTGAAGGACTGAATGTTTTCCCTGTAACGTCTGTTTCCAGTACTCACATTCAATATGGTGTGGGAAGTTCCAGCCAGTGCCACAATGTAAGAAAAGGAAATAAGAAGCATGCAGATTGGAAAGGAAGAAATAAAACTGCTCCTATTTGCAGAAGACATGATCCTTTATGTAGAAAATGCCAAAGAGTTTACAAAAATTCCTGGAACTAAGTGAGTTTGGCCAGATCAGAGATAACATTGAAAATCGATTGTATTTCCGTATAATAGCAATGAACACATGAACAACAAATAAAAAATACAATACCACTTACGATCACTTTAAAAATGAAATATTTAGGTGTAACAAAAGCATATACACATGCTGAAGACTACACAGTGATCATGAGAGGAACCAAAGATGATCCAAATAAACGGAGAGACATCCTGTGTTCATGGATTGGAAAAGCCAAATCTGTCATTTGTCCCCAAATTGATATACAGATTTAACACAATTCCCATCAAAATTCCAAGAATTCAACATCCATTTATGTAAAAATTCTCAACAAAGTGGGTATAGAGGAAATGTACCTCAACATAGTAAAGGCCATATAGGACAAGCCCACAGCTGACAGCACACTCAACAAGGAAAAGCCGACGGTTTTCCTCCGAGATCAGGAAAAAGACAAGGATGCCCCCTCTCACCGCTCTTATTCAAAACAGTATTGGAAGTCCCAGCCAGAGCAATTAGGCAAGAAAAAGGAAGAAAGGGCATCCTTTCTGTAAAACTGTCACTATTTGCAGATGACGTGATATTAAATACAGAAAACCCTAAAGACCTCACCAAAAAACTGTGACAACTAATAGAAAAATTGAGTGAAGCTGCAGGATACAGAATCGATAGACAAAAATCTGTTGCATTTCTATACACCAATAACGAACTATCAGAAAGAGGAATAAAGAATAAAGAAAACAATCCCATTTACAATTGCATCAAAAAGAATAAAATACCCAGGGATAAATTCAACCAAGGAGCTGAAAGGTCTGTACACAGAAAACTATGAGACTTTGATGCAATAATTGAAGGTGACACCATAAACGGAAAGATATCCTGTGTTTATGGATGGGAAGAATTAATATTGCTAAAATGTGCGTACTACCCACAGCAATCTACAGATTCAATGCAACCCTTATCCAAATTCCAATGGCGTCTTTCACAGAAATAGGAAAAAAAAATCCTAATATTTGTGCGGAACCACAAAAGACCCCAATAGCCAAAGAAACCCTGAGAAAGAAAAACAAAGCTGGACATATCACACTGGCTGATATTAAACTAAGCTACAAAGCAACAAAAGCAAAAATCAACAAGTGGTGCTAATAAGCTTCTGCAGAGCAAAAGAAAATCATCAAAATGAGAAGGCAACCTGCTGAAAGGGAGAAAATAGTGTCAAATTGTGTATCTGATAAGAGGTTAATATTAAAAATATATAAGGAACTCATACAACTCAATAACAAAAAATCCAACAATTTGATCAAAAACTGAGCAGAGGAAGAACTGACAGACAGTTTTCCAAAGAATACATGCAAATGGCCAACAGGGACATGAAGCGACACTCAACATCACTAACATCAGTTTGGTGCAAATCAAAGTCACAACGAGAGATCACCTCACACTGTTAGAATGGCTTCATCAAAAAGACAAGAAATGACAAGTGTTGGTGAGGATGTGGAGAAAAGGGAATCTTTGTGCACTGTTGGTGGGAATGTCAATTGGTGCAGCCACTTTGGAAAACCATATGGAGTTCTCTCAAAAAAATAAAAATAGAACTACGATATGATCCAGCAATTCGGCCTCTGGGTGTACAACCAAAGGAAATGACAGCAGGATCCCAAACAGGTGTCTACGCTCCCATGTTTGTCACAACATTATTCATGATAGCCCAGATATGGAAACAACCTAAGTGTCTGTCTATGGGTGAATAGATGAAGAAGATGTGGCGCATATATATATATATATATATATATATATATACACACACACACACACACACAAAGAAATATCATTCAGCCATAAGAAAAAAGGAAATCCTGCCATTTGCAACAATGTGGTTGGAAGGATTATGCTCAGTGAAATAAGACAGAGAAACAAACAGTGTGTGATCTCACTTATATGCGGAATCTCAAAAACCAGAACTCTAGAAATAGAGTAGAGTGGTGGTTAGCAGAGGCTGGGGGGTGGGGAAAATAGGGAGCTGTTGGTCAAATGGTACAAACTTCCAGTTATAAGATAAATAAGTTCTGGGGACCTAATGCACAGCATGGTGACTCTAGTTAACAACACTGCATTATGTACTTGAAAATTGCTAAGAGAGTAGATCTTAAATGTTTTCACAACAGAAAAGAAATGGTAGTTATGTGAGGTTATGGAGGTGCTAACCAACCCTACTGAGGCAATCAGTTCACAATATATAAGTGTATCAACTCAACACATTTACACTTCAAACTTACGCAATGTTATCTGTCAATTATATTTCAACAAAGGTAAAAAAAAAAAAGCCTAAAATATGATGTGCTTGTCTGGAGACTGGAAGACACACAGGATGGTATTGCAAATCCTAAGGGCAGAGAGAAATATGAGAAGGCTGTGTTGGTAAAAATTAAAAGAAAATCAAGTAATGTAAATTTTTAAACAAATTGTCATTTTTAGGCAATAGAAATAGATTTATTTATTAAGTATTGCTTTTTAACAAGATGACATTTATTGGAGAGGCACCAATGTCATGTGTGTGTGTATAATATGCAAACATGTATTCAATGTGTTGATCGCATCGGGGAATAATGGTATTAATTCTCTTTTCCTTCACGTGTTGAGCTGCCTCCTGGCTTCCTGACATTCGACCTTGAACTATATGTAATTAGTAAGTGAACTTGCTTCTCTCTTTGCCTTTAGGTACTAGTAGAATGCAGGGTGACTGGGGATATTATGGTAGAGATTTAAAGTGGATTGGAGGAGACCTGGGTAGCAATCCTGTGCGGGTGACCCAGCCAATTCACGCAACCTCTCTCAGCCTCAGCTGACTTCATTCTCAAGAGAGGATTTACTGTCTGTATACCTCGTAGAGTTGTTGTGATGGTCCAAACAGAGAGAGCTCCAGGCAGCCACGTGCAGACTCCTTACTCAGCTGGACCCCGGGGCAGCTGGAGTGGGGGAGGCGAGGAGTTTCCTGAGCAGCTAAGATCGAGGTCTCAAATCTGCAAGAAGTCCGCGGCTGTCCTCAGGGTGAGTGCCTGACCTCCACTTTGCGCCTCTTCTCTCTTTCTGGTTTCAGTCACGTTGAATGAGGACGTGTCTGCTGGGGAGGGTGTCCTGCCGCTGGGAGGAGGACACCGAGTGGAGGGAGATGCCTGCAATGAGGTGGCGTGCTGTGGGCTGCTTGAGCCTCGGCAGTGTAAAGAGGGCGTCCTCACAAGGGCTGGACTGGAACGGGGTGCCAGAACTAAGAAAGACAAATGATCTTTTGGGGGAGGATTATTTTATTGATGACATCATTAAGAGTCACTGGTGCCGTGTGCTAATAAATTCTCTATAGATAGTGTCATTTAAAAATCCTCTACAGGTCATACACTCCCTTATCACCTGCATCCAGAGTGGACAGACTCACCCATCCTCCTCCTTCTGGCCTGTGTTTGGTGTGCCTCGGGCATGAATGCATATTGATTCATGAGTCAATGAAATAAAGAGAAAGTTTGAGGAGGAATGGGATCTTTACATAGTACCAGAGTACCTCCCGAAAAGAGTCATTCATTAGAAAGAGAGAAAGAGGTAACTTTGTGGTGGGGAAGTCTGGCCCACACCATCTCAATCAAATGGTCAAAGTGAACGTCGCCATAACTGAGATAAACTGAAATTGTCTGCCACCCACTAGGATGTGATGGGAAGAACAAGGCATCGTTTCTATGACATCCCTGCCAGAGTTGCCGAATCTGGATCTGACCACAAAACGCTCCATCAGGAAAACCCAAATGGAGAGACAGTCTTCACAATAACTAACCCTGACATCTCCAAAATCATATTATGATCACAAAAGTTAAGGGAGACTTGAGAATTGTTTCAGATTCAAGGAAACTAAAGAGACGTAACAACTGAATGGAACGTGTGATTCGAAACTGGATCCTTTTGCCATAATGGACATTATTGGGGCATTTGGCAAATTTTATATAAGGCCTGAAGGTTATTTGGAGTTAATGTATCAATGCTAATTTCTTTCTTTTTCTTTCTTCATCTCTCTCTCTCCCTCCCTTTCTCTCTCTTCTTCCTTCTCTTTTTTTTTTTTTTTTTTTTTTTGTGGCAGAAAGGGCAGTTACAACACTCCAGACAAGAGCAAAATCATGATCAAAGAAAGAGAGACATGAAAATCACCACTGAACTCTGTGAACTCGGAGCCTTTCCTGTTAGAGGTTGCAGAGGGAAGAGCAGAGGGGCACAGGACGAAGAAGAGGTTAGACCAGGCAGCTGACTAGATTAGTGGTTTTATTAGAATTTTGTATGACTCGTTTTTTATATATTGGCATTAAGCTGTGCGAGTGACTTAAATGGTTAAGTAAAATACCCCATAATATTCTATCACTTTTTGATAAGACTAGTGTCTGAATCAGCGTTAATTTCTTGATTTTGATGACTACGTTGTGGCTGTGTAGGAAAACATCTTTGTAAGAAATATAAATTGAAGTGGTGGAGCGATGGAGCGCCATGCTGGCAGCCTACTCTTGTGGGTTCAGAAGAGAATTTGCACTGCACCTGCGGCTTTTCTGTAAGTTTGATATTGCTCCAAGATAATGATTAAAAGAAGAAAACCACGGCTCAAAGTTGTACAACCTAACCAAGGCCACGTGGATAATAAGCAGCAGAAAAGTCAGTTCCAGTTGCAGCTCAGGAGTGTCTGACTCCTGAATCCACGTCCTCCCCACCGGCCACGTGGCCCTGGGCACCCCCGCCGCCTCCCCCCAGAGCCTTCAAGTCAACCCAAGGAGACTTCTGTCCTGCTCCTCCACCTGCCGAGCAACCGTCCGTCCCCTAAGCCAAGCTAGGGTGCTTTTGGTGGGACTGCCCCACCAACCCCAGCCCTGGCCTGGCCCTGGCTCCCCTCCCGTGCTGGCCTAACACCCACCCTGGGCAGGCAGCTGGCAGCAGCAGGAAACCTGAAAGCACTCAGTGCTCCAACAGGCTCCACTGGCCCCTGCTCCTGCGAGGGGGCTCCACGACTGAGCTCCCGCTCTCCCTGAAGACCTCAGGATGTTTCAAATCACTTACAAGTGAGCCTGGCAGTCTTTTCTGGTCCTGGTTCCCCATTGTTCCCCTCCCTGCAGCTAGAGGGTCCCTCCTAATCAGGTGGCTTGAGTAGGGGATCTCATCGATTAGGGCGTCACATGACTTGCTGACACTTACAGAAATCACCATTGCAGGTTGTCAGACATCACCCACGGCCAACCACAGAAACTGCTGCTCTCCTGGGGCCCCAGACGCTGCCCTGCCTCCCCACAACTGAGCCTTGTAGGGCAGAGGAAGGAGGAGCACGTAGAGCGTTTACTGTGACTCTGAACCGCGTGCCCACTGACTCAGCCGCAGGCTCCAGGAGCAGGAGCTGGGAGGCCTGCGTGGCTCAGTGGTGAGGCTGGTCCCCTGACAGACAGTTATTCCAGCTCGACCTGGCCACCCTCAGCTTGAGCCATGGCCTCTGCAGGGCCTGGAACCACATGGATCCTTCCAAGAGCTAAAGAGCCTCTGGAGCCAGAATGGCCCCAGGAAGGAGGCACATGGGGACACCCTTGTTTGTCACTGATCTTCCCCTTTGCTCCCCTGGAAAAGAGTCTGGCTCTGGTATGTTGTCTCCTGCTGGAGGGCGTCTGGGGACGGCGATCCTGGGACTGAGCGTGTGTCGTCAGCCAGGACTGGGGCCTTGAGGGTTCCCTTTGCCATGTGCCTCCAATGGATCCTGTAAGAGCTCTCATCCTTCACTCCTTGGCAAGCTGCTGGGGCGAGAGTGGGGGGCCTCAAGCCCAGGGTAAAGTTCCCTTCTTGTGGACCTGGAGTTTCTCTTCAGCAGGCGTCCCAAGTGGCCCTCCAGCCTGAGTGCCCCGTGAGAAAGTGTGCTGTGTAAACAGGATGGCTGTTCTGGCCCGGCCCTCCCCGGAGTAGAGGCCCTCGTGACAGGAGGCTCAACTGTGTGGAGAGGAAGCCTGGGAGCCCAGGTCCGTATAAATGGTGCTGTCCACCTCTCCACTCTGACCTGGAGGCTGAGTGCCACCCAGGCTCTGTTCGTGGGGGTGAGTTTAGCCCCATCCCCTAGGGGTCCCCCAGGACATGGGTTTCAGGCAGTGAGAACCAGCCCAGCAGCCACAGGGTTAACTAAGGGCCACACTGGGAAGGAGGGGACCTTCCTGTGCACCACGGGGAGTTGCTCCCCGGAGGTGTAACTTGGGTGCAGGAAGCGGGGCTTGCAAGTATCCTCGTGCTTTGCTGTGCTCCTTGACCAGGTCCTTTCCCACCAGGGACTAGGCAGGGCCTGCCAGGGGGAGAGAACAGCCTGCCAAGGAGAAGGGGACACCCCAGCAGGGGCGAGGGGAAGAGTGGGTGACCACCTTGGGATGGCCAAGCCATGGGTCCTTGTCGTCTCTGTTCATCCTCAGGAATATGACCCCTTAGAACCTGAAAGGAGGGTAGCTGGGGGTGTGAGGGACAGACGGGGGTAGTGAGCGGCCACATCTTTCCTCCCAACAGCTTCGGAGGGACAAGTCGGGGTTATCTCAGGGCTTAGAAGTTCCAGCTGAAGTCAAGAGGGGTGAAGTGAGTTCCCCATGGTCACACAGTGAGGTACGAGCAGAGACTCCATCAGAATCAGGTCCTCTGACTCTCCAGAGCTCCTCGCTCTACTTCTCCTCCATGCCCAGGTCCCACCGCCTCAAGCCAGAGGGATGGCGTGTGAGACCATGTCAGACACCAGATGATGCTGGGGGTTTCCAGGGACAGTCTGGATCTTCCCAGAGCTCCTGTCTGCACCTGCCCTGGCCCTCAGGCTCTGCCATATGCCTGAATCTGGACAAAGAACAGCAAAGGGAGACCGTGGCAAATGCTTCCGATGGGCCAACGGCCCTTCCTTTCTGCAGGGGGAGCTGCTGGAGCAGGAGCCATGTTGCTGTGCTCATTGACCCTCACCCTCATCTTGCTGGCGGTTTCTGGCACCAAGTGTGATGTGAAGGAATTTTGTGCTGCATGCTCTGGCGTCCCTGGCATTCCGGGGTCCCCTGGCCTGCCTGGCAGAGATGGGAGAGATGGTGTCAAAGGAGACCCTGGACCTCCAGGTACTGGATGGGAGACCCCCCTGCCTCAGCTGAGGGTCAGGGACCTGTTTTCAGAAGGTCCGTCTGTCCAGGGCTGGGTCCAAGGGTCAGCTAGATGGCGGGACATGGTGGGAGTTTCCTGGGGCCCTTAGACTGGAGCAGCCCTGGAGGCTCCATCCTCAGAGTGCCCATGGAGGGACAGGTGAGTCAGCCTGGCTGATCACAGGGGTCCCGTCACATCAGCTCCAACCCAGTTGTGGGTGATAGGTACCATATATCCATGTCCTCCTCTCTCTGCAGGCCCCATTGGCCCCCCTGGAGGAATGCCAGGTTCCCCTGGCCATGATGGGCTGATTGGACCCCCTGGTCCCCCTGGAGAGCGTGGAGACAAGGGAGAGCCTGGCGAGAGGGGCCCTCCAGGTGAGCAGGATGGGGCAGGATGACTCCGGTTCCTCTGTGGTCAGTTACAGGAGGGCTGATGCGGATCAGACAAAACCACAGAGGCCGCCAAAGGGCATATGGCTCAGCCTAAATCAGCGAGTGTGAGGTGGAGGAGAGAAATCTGGGTCTGGGTAGGAGCCACGAGGCGGGGACTCATGGGCGTTGGAAGTGTTCATGCATCACAGCTGCTGGTGGGGATATAGGGCATCGGGTGTGGGAAACGGGACGGCACTGGGGGCATTCTGAAGGGTGTACGGGGTTATGTGGACCAAGGATCCAGGCAGATGGTGTGACTGGGAGCCCCACACGCAGAGGGAAACCCCGCAGCTTTGAGTAGTGGTCAAGATCCATCAGGAGAGTGCAGAGGGAAGCACATTTGCCCTTAGTGGAGGGTGGGAGAGGGGACCCTGCCCAGAAACCACACAAACCCGCAGAAGTGGGTGGACGGAGCCATTAAAGGACATGGCAGGAAGGAAGAGCAGGCAGGGAGCTCAGAGTACACAGGGCTACACAAAGGACAAGCATGGTGCTGTATGAAAACACACCCCCATGTCGTGGACCCTTATAACTTGGGGCCTGGGCAGTGGGTGTGGACAGGCTTGCAGGGGGCATAATGCCTACTTGGCAGCACGAGGGGTCTTTGCTGGCTTGCCCCTCATCTTGGGTGGGGATCTCTCTTCAGGGCCTCCAGCTTATCCAGATGAGGAGCTCCAAACTACACTCCATGACATCAGACATCAAATCCTGCAGTTAATGGGTGGTAAGGGGGCCCCTGGGGCCTTCGAGGGTGGGGGTTCTGCCATAAGTTCCCCTCATCCTCAACACCAGACACCAGAACCTAGAAACTTGACAAACAGTTGTGGACACACAGGTCTTGGGGAAAAGAATGCTGCTTCCTATTCCTGAGGTTCTTGAATGGCCTGGAGGGGACAGAAGTAGACATGGGGAAGCAAGGTCTCTGCCTATGATGCTTTCTGTTGAGTCTCTGGAAACTGCACGGTTTCTGGCACATGATAAACAGTCAATAAGTAATGCTTAAATGGATGAATGAATGAATGAATGAATGAATAGAATGATGAGAGCTTAGAGGGGAATTTAGAAAGACTAGGATTGGAAGAGGGAGATAGAGGAAGACAGAGAAAGAGGCAGAGATGAAGAGTTTGACGACAGCATAAAGGTAGAGAGCCCAAGTGAGGGATGGGGACTCAGAGACAAGGAGGTCAGTGGCTTGACTCCGGTTCCTCTGCTCTCAGCCCTCAGTTTGCAGGGGTCCGTGCTGGCAGTTGGAGAGAAGGTCTTCTCCACCAATGGGCAGGTGGTCGATTTTGATGCCATTAGAGAGTCATGTGCCAGAGCTGGTGGCCGCATTGCCGTCCCGAAGAGTCTGGAGGAGAATGCGGCCATCGCAAGCTTCGTGACGAAGCACAACACTTACGCCTACCTGGGCCTGGAAGAGGGCCCCACCGCCGGAGACTTCTACTACCTGGATGGGGCCCCTGTGAATTACACCAACTGGTACCCAGGGGAGCCCAGGGGTCGTGGCAAAGAGAAGTGTGTGGAGATGTACACAGATGGGCAGTGGAATGACAGGAGCTGCCTGCAGTACAGACTGGCCATCTGTGAGTTTTGAGTAGATGCAGAGGCCACGGGATAGACAGGGCCCTGCCTTGCCTTTCAGCCTCCCTCCTGAGGATCCACCTGCTCTGTGAGATGCTGTAACTCCTTTACAACAAAATGTATTTGTGTCTCTTAGAGTTGGAGGTATTCTTAGCCGTTCCACACCCTGATGGGCCCTGACTCCTCCCCCATGATCACTAATCAGCCTGCCATTCCCCCTGGAGCCCCTTCTCGCACTGCATGCTAGGCAGCCACTCTAGCTTTGCCCTTTGGTGAGAGATGGAGACTTCCTTCTTACTCTGCTTGTCCAGTTCCTTCATTTATAGACAACGACAGTGAGGTCCTGGGATGGAAGGACCCTCCAAAATCACAGAGAAGGTGTCTGCTTCCGGGCCCCCTCTACTCTTTCTCTGCAGCCCACCACATGCTCAGCCTCGTCAAGATGTAGCAATTCTGGTCAAGCATAATAATAGAGACAGGCGGACTTCTAGGAAATTCCAAATGTGTGGACCTAAGGACACATTTGGGATTCTCTGGCAGTCTGGGGCCTCTGGGAGCACAGCTGGTCAGTCTCTCCATGAGGTCAGAGTGCCAGGTGGTGTCCCAGCACCGGGGAGGCCAACCCCGCCATAGTGGTTGTCATGTATTATCCAATTCCTTGAGTCTTGGGGTGCCAACTCAATGCCCTGGGCTAAAAGCAGCCAGCCTACGTCTCTAGGGAAGACCTCACCCCCACCCCAGACATAACACAAGAAACCTCCTGCTGTTGGGCATATCCCCACACCACGTCAGAGCTCAGTGAGGTGTCCACACCACTTACCATACCACTGACTATTTACTGAGCACAAACTATGTGCCAAGCACCTTGACAAGCACTTCCAATATATCTTACAAAATGTTATTTAATCTTTACACAATGTCGTGGGACCAACATTATTTCCCCATTTTTTATATCAGGTGACTGAAACTTAGAGATGTTAAGTGTTTTGTTTTATTACATGGAGCAAGTGGCAGAGGCTGGATTCAAATCCATCTACCTGGACCTGAAGCTCATGCTCGTAACTGCCCCACCCTCTCTCTGAACAGAGATGATTTAAGCATAATAAATCATGAATATGTTAACATAAATTTCCATTGCTTTGGTTCAAGAGAGATCACATTTCTTTATGCTTATGAATCAAATTAACTCTGGCTCTGAGCTCCCACTTACCTGAAAAATGGGAAATTCAGTCTCAGACTAGGCTTTCTTTGTTGGGTGGGAGGGGCAAACTTCTCTCCATCCTCAGGTTGTATGGGCAGATGGGGAACTACACAAAACATCTGGAAGAACATATGGGCATCAATGTTGATGGCTGGCATTAAGATAACTGCTGATCTAAGTCCATATGGTCCATTTGTGGGTGGTGATGTCATGCCTTCCTTTCCCCACTCAGCCACCTGGATGTTTTCCATGGCCCTCAGGTGATGGTATTCAGGGCTGTGTCCTAGACCTTTGTAAGCCACATCAGTCTTAGGTCTGCGTGGAGTGAGACCATGCCTCCACACCCCAGAGCTGAGTGGGAATCAGACCATGTCCCTACTTTCTTCAGGAGACAAACAAATGCACATCCCGTGTCCAGAAGAGCCCCTACTTTTCCCACCTTCATGTCTTAGAACATTCTCCTCATTGCATATACCTCTTTTCCTGGGCAAGAAGAGTTTCTAGATCAAAACCAACAAAACCAGATGGGAATGAGCAGAAATATTTCTCATTGTCACGTGAATGTTAATTTTTAATCTGGTCACCCTGCCACATGTCCTTAGGGCCTGGTTCATGAATTATTGAGTCTTCCCCCAAATTCAAAAAAGCAAGAAGGAGAAGCATATTTTCCAATTTTATAGATGAACAGTCTAAACCTCTGAAAACTGACGTCTTCTCATTTTTTGTTAGGTTTATTTTTACTTATGTTATGGTATTATTTGCTATTTTTACAATATTATTTTTATCACATTTTAAATCAATTATTCCTAGTTTATAAGAAAACTATTGATTTATTTTTTGTTGATTCTATATCTAACCATCTTTTGGGATTCTCATTTTCCCCCTAATATTTCTAATATAATTGATTCTCTTCTATTTTATAAATATATGATTGTATTTGCAAATGGCTGAAATTTTGCCTGTTCCTTATATTTATATTTATAGTATGTAATTCTTACCATTTTATAAGAGCTAGGAGTCCTATATGTTGTTGGAGATAGTCATATTGCCTGTTTTAGGGTTTGATGGACAGCTTTTATGAAGGGAAAGAAGTTCTTTCTTTTTCTTCATTTACTGAGATTCATTTTAATCATGAATGTGTATCAAACTTTATCAGATGGTTTTTGGGGGCATTTCCTTTGGTCTGTTAACATCAAAGGGATGTCAAGTGTGGGATGGGTCATTTCCCATTCCTGGGTACTGACATCTAGAGCCCACAGGTGAGACTGAGAGGCTCTAAGTACCTCATCTCTTAAGGTTGAAGAAATGCCCCAGGGACTCCACCATGGGACCTCCAAGGAGGGGGCTGCATGACATGAACAGCTTAGTAATTCCCATCTCCTTGGTCAGTATAAGGAAGACTAAAGAAGAGAAAGGACCTGACCCATGTTGGGTGGCATCTGTACTCTTATAGTGAAAATTATCTCTCCCTCTCATCTCCCTGTGTCATGGTGGAGGGGACTGTCCTATCCTCCTCCTAATCTTTGCAAGTAGGAATGCCCTAATTACTTTGCCTTCTCTGGTTCAGTCACCTATGGCAGGAATGGGGATTCTCTCGTGTTCAAATATTGCTGCAGCACTGAACCAGCAGAGGTCCTGATCATGCTGAGGGATGGGGAGGTGGAGGAGGGGGAAAATAGAACTGTGAACAGGGGTGTTCCGGGGCAATGTGGATTTCCACCACTTGGATCAATTTTCCCAGGGGCTGTGTGAATGTTAATGTCACAGAAGCTAGCTGGGGTTTAAACCTACTCATGATCAGGTTGCTCCTTGGAACACAAGGATTTGAAGAACAAGAGACTGTGACTTGAACTGTCCACTGACGTGACATTGAGGGTAGGGAGCATGCAGCTGGACACTCTTACTGAGTTCCTTGTCTGAAAACCAGCTCCTGGGAGGAGCTGTCATTTGTAAATGGTCATCCAAAGGCATCCAACAACCAGTTTGGATGAGCTGAGAAGCAGCAGAGTCCCCGTTGACACGTGGTTCCTCCCGTGAGCAGGTATTGCTCACCCTTGGCGGCATCATTCTCTTTACTCCTTCCCCACACACACTAAGAAATAAGAGGTCAGCCTCTGCCCATGCTTCACTTCAAGAAGCCACCACACTATGACCAGGGTGGTGATGACCCAGAGATGAAACTGAGGTCTTATGACAAAACTGGAGGACAGTAACGATTTGTTTGGACTGTGTGTTAAACCTAGAAAGTTTGCACTGCAGGTGATTGGGAAGGTTCTGTATGAAGAATTCTGAGACCATGTATTAGTTTCAAGAACAAGGTGAGCTTCAAATTTCAGGATTGTACATCTCTGCACTGAGACTCAGACTTGTTACATATTAAATTAATGAGTCGCGTGAATTCATTGCTTGATGTTGAACCATCCTTGCATTCCTGGGATGTACTTCACTTGGTCTAATGGCTGATACTCTCATCAAACTGACTATGTGCCAGGCGCTATACTTGTGTTAATGCACGTAATCCTCATTACCCCTATTACGTAGATGGTATTATTATCCCCAACTTACAAATAAGAATATTGAGGCACATAGAGGTCAAAGTGATTTGCCAAAGGTCGTGCAGCCAGCTCATGGTAGAACTGGGCTGTGAATACAGGAAGTCAGATTCCAGAGACTGTGCTGTTAACCACTAGCACATGGCTGGACTTTAATAGCCAGTTTTACTCCAGCCTTCTAGCTGGGTTCATGTCTGCTCCACATGACTTAATTATTCTGATGTTAGCAGCTACCAGGGACACATTCTTCCCACGATTGGAAGAAACAGGAAGAGACCGGGTTAAACCTGCAAGCACGTTTAAAGCTGCTGCTCCCTTCTTGCTCACAGTCACACGGCCAAACCTCAAAGGGGTGGGGCTTCACTCCGTAAATTCTAGCGGTAGGCTCTGCAAAGTTCCATGGCAAAGGGCGTGGATATGTACTTTTTTGATAAGACGAAGTGAAAAGTCAGGAAGCATAATCCAAACTACTATGGTTGTATTTGCAAAATTTATTATTTTTTTTGCAAAGAACCAGTTTTTTATATTATTATTAGCTCTCCAATTATTTCCTTATTCTAGCTCACTAATTTCATTATTTAATTTTTAGTTATTGTTCCTTATTTATGCTGTCTTTTTAAAAATATCCATTTAGGGTCTGGTCCCGTGACGGAGTGGTTAGCTCTCGAGCTCTGCTTTTGCGGCCCAGGGTTTCACCGGTTCGGATCCTGGGCATGGACATGGCACCGCTCATCAGGCCATGCTGAGGTGGCATCCCACATGCCACAACTAGAAGGACCTGCAGCTAGAATATACAACTACCTACCAGCGGGTTTTGGGGAGAAGAAGAAGGAAAAAAAGAAAAGAAGATTGGCAACAGGTGTTAGCTCAGATGCCAATTTTAAGAAAATAAGTCCATTTATCTATTGTGTAGACTTGACAGCCCCTGGAAGACTATTTTTGAGGCTTGCTGTGTCAGTTAGCTTTCATTCTGCTTATTTCCTACTGTGTCTGGTAGTTTTTACAGGGTGAACTCAAATTTACCTGGTCTCCACCTGAGGAAGCCCTGAGGAGCCTGGGCTAAGGGTGAGGTCCCCCACTGCCTTTACATCCTCGTGATGCACAAGGTTGTGATGAGCCGGGACATTTGAAAAATAATTTTTCATCTTGGTGTAAATAGCAAAATTTGATAATAATAATCATAGCAGGATCATAATAATAATAGCCTACATTCAAGCCCGAGGTCTATGGGAGGACAGGCATGAATACACGTCCTCAAAGGAGGATGTTTTCCCCACCAGAGTCAAGGCTTTCTTATTGTCCCTTTGCTCATGGTGCACATTTCTCGCTCGTCCTGCCTTATCCTCGCCCCTCCTCCCCAAGCCACCTTCCCCTAAGACTGTAGCACGTGTAGGTTCCTGGTTTTATGTAAATCTCTCAGTTTCAAATCTGCACCTTTCTGGGAGGTGTGCCCATTTGCTGTGTGGGTTGAAATGTTCCTTGCCCTCTGAGCCTATGGGCCCTTCAAAGTTGTGTCAATGCCGTCAGGAAACACAGCTCTGAGAGGGGTCTTCTTTGCAATGGCCCCTCTTGGTGCCCGGCAGGCTCCTCTATAGCAGGAACCTGGGAGGGCTGCTGAACAGGGCATGGTGACTTGAGTACACAAGGCTGATGACCCTTGAGAAGCCAAAACGCCAATCGCCAGGCAGAGCCAAAGGGAAGTGGCCTGGCCCCGCTCCCCACCAGGATAAAGCAGGCCTCTTGAGTTGTTTGGTGAGGCTAAATGTTCCACAGAGTGAGTGCGAGTTTGAAATCAAAGGTCACGTCAGGGACTTGAAAAGGGCCACTCGATCAGGCTCTGGAGATAAGAGCTGGACACTCCTGGGAACCCAGGCGTGGAGCAGCCGTGGGTTGGTCTGGTGTCCTCCCCTGCTTGTGGCCTCTCTTCTCTCCTCCCTCTCTCGATGGATCCTTCCTGCATGCCCAGCCCTGCACTGCACCTCTGGAGACGAGGGGAATCCAACATGACTCCTGTCCTAGGAAAGCAAAAACACGGGGAAAGTGGGCATGGTCGGCAGCTCTAGATGGCGAGAGGTGGAGAGGGCTGCTCCGAGGGCGTGACGCTGGAGGACTCATTCATTCTGTAAATGTTTATTGACCATTGACTGTTTCCAGGCACTCTTCTAGGTGAAGCACGACAACCGGGAACAAGACCCCTGTTCTGATGAAGTTCCTGTTCTACCGGAGTGGGGCGGTCAATAAGTGTGCAACCAAACAGATAAGAGAACTTTCCACAGAGATAAATTATAGGCAAAGAACTGAAACAGAGGATTGCAATTTCGTGATAGAGCAGCTACTTAAAATTAACCTGGGTTAGGGAAAGCCCTTCCTCCAGAGATAATACTTAAGCTAAAGTCTGAATGACAATTACACAAACAATTATGCAAGGACAGAGGGAAGTTTTCTGGGCAGGAACAGCTCGTGCAAATGTTCACACTCAGCTTGGAATTTAAGTTATCTACAAATTCCTCTTCCCCTTATGCCTAGTCCTGTGTCATTCCCAAAGAAGACACTGGATAAATGTTCCACATGAGAGATGAGTGACAAGGAGACTCAGTGTTGTAGGCCTTTAATCTCTTCTCCACCCACCCCTACCCCCAAATAAGCTAAACACTGAGGAGGGGTGAGCTAGTCAGAGCGACTGATACTGAGGGATGTGCCCCTGCGTGTGTGTGTGTGAGTGTGCATGACTGTGTGTTTGTTGGTAGAATGTCCATGTGTGTCTCTTACAGAAGTAAATATCTGGAGGGAACTATCCTGAGGATCCGTGATCCTAGAGGATCAGAGGTGGCCGAGCTGTAGAGACGCATGTGTGGGAGGGGGCAGGAGAAGGAGAAGTTCAAGCAGAAAGCTGCCAGCGCTGTGTTGGAGACCTCGCCAGCAGCCCCGGAGAACTGCCCAGAATAGAGCAGTTCTAAGGATGGTTGTTCATTAATCTGGGGTTGAAGGCCAGTCCAGCACTGTCCCTGGTCAGCAGGCTAATTGGGCCTGACTTTGCTGAGGCATCTGCCAGAGGCCTGGGCTGGAGGACCAGCTTACCTGCCACAGCCTCTGAGCCTGGGGAGGCCCTAGTAAGTCATTTCTGGAGGACAGAGGTGGGGGCCTGGGCCAAGAGTCTGGCCACTTGACTTGATCCTGGTGAGATCCAGGCAGGGGCCTTGGTAGTGTTCTCAGGCCCACTCTGGGCCTCTCTTCCTCTGACCTGGGGCATTTGTGTCTTTCCTGGATCCACTTGACCATCTGCAGACTGAAGGGTGGTCTTTTCAGCAAACGGAAGAACGGAAGTGAGGTGTGTATGCTGGCAGCTTGCTTTAGCCCTGTCACAAAACAGAGACTTTACGCAAGATGATTGACAGGCTTTTGGGGAAACAGCTGTGGTTCTGCGGGTAGTTGGGGCCCAGAGTTTAAAACAGGAGATTTTTATGTGAAATGAGAGAATGGATCTTGTAAACCAGGTCCTGCTCTGAAATGGGTCTTGTGGGGCCTCACGTCGCCTGCTATGGTTAGAATCTAGCTCTGGGGGGCTGGCCCCGTGACTGAGTGGTTAAGTTCGCGCGCTCCGCTGCAGGCGGCCCAGTGTTTCATTGGTTCGAATCCTGGGCGCGGACATGGCACTGCTCATCAAGCCATGCTGAGGCAGCATCCCACATGCCACAACTAGAAGGACCCACAACGAAGAACATACAACTATGTCCCGGGGGGCTTTGGGGAGACAAAGGAAAAAAAAAAAAGAATGTAGCTCTGGGACCCACAGGATGGGGAAGAGGAGGGAAACTGAGGCTCCCTTGGCCCTCAAGGAGGGGAGGTGAGAAAGATGAGCCAAAGATCATCCAGGCATGAACCCTCTTTGCCTTTGTGCCAGGTCACCAGGAACAAAGCTGGTTTGTCGTTTCCAGACCCTGTGGGCTCTCATGCGCCCACTAAACCCATAGCACGGGGCACTGGGGGCCCAGGGAAAATGGCCCTGTTACGTTCCTCTCGCCCCTTCCTTTGTGCTAGCACTGATGTGACTCTAACACTTTTCCCTGGTCTGTCTCCTGGCAGCCTGGGGGTAACTCAGAGCCAAGGGCTGTGACAGTCCCCTCTGTGTGGCTGCCCTGCACAGGCCCGGCACGCTGGAGGCCATAGCGAACACTGGCTAAACAAGATGAGATCACTCTCTTGACTTTCTCCACTCTAAGGTCAGGACCATGTTCCCATTTTCAGCACTTCCTGTCCTTCTTCTGTGGGTGGTGACAGCGTCCGGCTCAGGAACAACAGCCTGTGAGGACGCCCAGAAGACCTGTTCCGTGATCACCTGTGGCATCCCGGTCACCAACGGCACCCCGGGCAGAGATGGGCGAGATGGAGCCAAGGGAGAAAAGGGAGAGCCAGGTACGAGACGGGCCGCTCTGCCTTCTCAAGACCCCACCCAGGGGGAGACTCTTCCCTGGGAAGGTCCAGCACAGAGACGTGAGGGGTCACCTTCGCTGCGGAGGACAACAACTCACTCAGAACCGCTCCTGTGAAAGGTCGTTCTCCCCAGAAGAAAGATGCCTCTCGGCTCCTCCAGATCCCGCATGTCCACCCAGGGACTGGAAATGTGTGCTTGTCTGTGGAGAGGGGTGTCCTGCCTGCTCAGGGAGCCGGCCCTCGGCGCAGGCTGCCCCGGGGACGCAGGGACAGCTTCCGTCTTTGGCCATCACACATTCACTGACGGTTTCCTGAGCTCAGTGTGAATCGAGTAGTGGGCTTTTGGAGAAAGAGAATGAGCGACAGCTACGGGGTCACCTTTCCTTTGTCTTCCAACAGGACAAGGGCCCAGAGGCCTGCAGGGCCCTCCAGGGAAGCTGGGACCTCCGGGAAATACAGGGGTTCCTGGGCCGCCAGGAGCAAAGGGCCAGAAAGGGGATCGTGGAGACAGTTCAGGTAAGGAGCTTAGCTGGCATCGTGGTGCCGGGAACCTGAGGGCCAGGTGACATGTGCACCTTCTCCTGCTGCCTCCCTGGCAGGGGCTCAGCTCTGCTGCCTGACCCGGCACCCACGTTCCTCCTCCACGTTCCCGGGACCAGAGGGTTCCCACTAGCACCTGAGCACAGACTTCCAACCCTGCCGGGCACCCCCAGCAGGCCCTGCAGGAGACGGGCCTGGCTCTCCAGCCGACGGGGTCCACAGGCTGCAGAGGAGGAAACGGGTCCTCTGAGTGTTGGGTTCACGTCTATTGTCACCAGAATGGCCTGAAAATGCTCTGCTTCACGGGATCCCTAGACAATGGGAAAAAATCACAGCAACTGGGTTCAGAGTAAAATAATTTCAGTAACAGCGAAAGAAAAACGATCACCTCTTGTTAATATTTATCTACTAGCCCATCAAAATTATAAAAGTATGAAAAAGTTTGCCTGGAATAAGAAACGAAAGAGAATGATTAAGAAAAATTTTCACAAAAGGAGAATAATGAGTTGGGCCTTTTATAATAAATAATTATAATATTGCAATATTTAAGCAGTGTGTGAAAAAAAAAATCCAGAGGTGTAATTTACAAGTTATTATTATTAGCATTAGTTCCAGAGTTATAGTTTACGAGAGTTACTTAAAGTGGATCTGGGAAGGTGGAAGTACAGTTTTTTTCCCTGTTGCTTCTTTTTGTTTTCTTATTTTTCTGTAATAAGCATACTTTTTAGTAAGATGTATATATATATATATTTCTGTTTTTTGCAAAATACTCTGCTCTCCAACTTTAGGTCTTCTCAATAAATACATACCCTTCCCCCTATTGCTTTGCAGTTGCTGAGTCTAAGCTGGCGAACTTAGAGCAAGAACTAAGGACCCTGAAATCAGAACTGGACCACATCAAAAAGTGTAAGCTTTTTTCCTGCCCCCGGTGTGTTCTTGGCTCTCCTTTTTCTTCATAGTGCTGTAGGTTTGGGGGAGGGTAGAAGAGAACCAGCATTTTTGAACACATTATACACCAGGGCCTGAGCTAGGCAGGCATTTTCTCATTACATGGTTTCATTCAGTCCTCCCACCAACCGTATTTGGGGGGATTATACCCATTTTATTTACAGGTGAGAAAAAATAGATCCAGGAGCGCAGGTGATTCATTCAACGTCACACAGCTAGGAAGCAGCAGAGGAGGGTTGCACGGAGTCTGCCAGCTCCAGAATCTCTGCGCCTTTCTCAGCAGCCAATGTTCTCAGATGGCTGTCCACGCCTCTCCCTCATCCAGGAGCCCAAGCCGGGCAGTGGGGCCCAAGCGTGTTTCCCTATGTCCACCTGCACTGGGACAGTTTTTAACAGACAATTGTCTCAAGGCTGGGATTCCAGGAGAGTCCAGGCTTTCGGCCAGGCACTTGCTCTGCAGCGGAGGAGCGCTTCCTCGCTGGGATCTGATCCGAGGAGGTGCAGCATGGGCCCTTTTCCAGAGTCCTGAGCTCCCAGAGAAGGGCTTCTTCACCTGCTGTCCTGGGCTGGGCTCCAAGCCACGCCAACCTCACCCACCCTTTGTGATTTCAGTGCAATTCTTCTCCTTGGGCAAAAAGTCTGGGACGAAGCTCTATGTGACCAATGGTGAAAAGATGCCTTTTTCCAAAGTGAAGGCTCTGTGTGCCGAGCTCCGGGCCTTCGTGGCCACCCCTAAGAATGCTGAGGAGAACAAAGCCATCCAGAATGTGGCCAATGGAGTTGCCTTCCTGGGCATCACAGACGAGAGGACTGAAGGGAAGTTCGAGTACGTGACAGGAGGGAGGCTGGCCTACAGCAACTGGAAGAGCAACGAGCCCAACAACCACGGCTCGGGGGAGGACTGTGTGGTCCTCCTGCAGGATGGCTTGTGGAATGACATCACCTGCTCTTCCTCCTTCACGGCCGTCTGTGAATTCCCAGCCTGAAGAGGTGGGTTCCTCAGCCCCCTCCCGGGGGCCCTGCAGCGCTCTCTGCTGCTCCGAAAGAGAATCCAATGCCAGTATTCCCACACCTGGTGTTGGCTCGTTCCTTCACGGGGATGGGAGGAAAAAGAAGGGAATGTGTTTGCTTGTGGGGTGAGAAGTGGAGAGAGGCTGACAGTGGGGCGTGAGGGTTTCTGGTCCAGTCGTGGCAAAGGACGCCGTCTGTCCTGCCTAAGAGCACAGCGTTGGGTCAGAGTCAGCCATGGCAAGGGTGCAGTTACACCCTCTGCTCTTACCTCGAGGACACTGCTGCCCCCTGGAGGACCAGTGCAGGGCCACATCTGCGTCAGCGTGGGCAGTAGATCTCAGCCTCTGATTGATCCAATTCCTTTTTCTCCAAGAGTTGCCACTACTTGATGCCAAACTCTCCTGCCTTAAGTTCTTTCCCATGGCCAGAACCATGTCACAGCCCAGGGCTAGTCACTAGGGTGATCTTGAGGACAAAAGGCATCCTTTTACTCCTGAATACTTTCAGGAGACTGGTTTGATATGGTGGCACATACTGGCCTCATGGGTGGGAGCAATCGGCAGGCAGGCCGGGTCCCTCTCCGCAGGGCATCATCAGCCTCAGTGCCCCCATGTTCAGCATCCCCTTCCTTCTGTGACATCCTCATCCAATTATAGGTCAATGGCCCATTATTAATAGAGACAAGAGGCAAAACTCCCCAAAGGTGAGTTTCATACCCTGTGGGTCAAATTACGCGGCGTCATTCAGTCAGCAAATAAATCCTCCCCTGAACCGAATTCTGATGAACCGGATTCTGATGCTCTGTTTGCCACAATCCTGCTCCGGCCATGGAGGTTTTTCAGCAATACCAAGGCAGATGGGGCCGAGACTATATAGAATCCCCTCAGCAAATTGGGGGAGGAGAGTGAATTCCAGCTCCAATAATGCCATTCACAGAATGAGATTGGGAAATATTTCGTGATATTTTCCTTTGTATTTGAACTACCAGAGACAGCACCTCACACCTAGTAAGTGCTTGCTGAGTATTTGTTGACAGGGTCCACTGAAGAATTACGGATGGATGAGCAGGTTGGACACCAAGAGTGCAAACAGGGCAGAGCTCTCCCAGGGGGGCTCCCTCTGCAGGGCTGCCAGGCGGGGACAGAGTTGGGCCGGGACATGCTGAGGCCCTGGGCTGTTGGGGTGAGGGTGACAGGACCTGTGCCCCTGGCCTCTAGCACACCTAGACTGTCACATCACTGAATTCCCAATCCCGCACGGCTTTTCTTTAGGCACCGCCCTTGGGGACAACGAGAAGAGTATTTTTGTGATGTGGAGCAGAACAATTCACTATTTTCAACTCAAACCCAGACTGCCTTTTGCAAAGGAAGGCGAAGCTGCTTAAAACTCAGAGGCTCATAGGAAACCACAGGCCATGTGGCAAATAGAAAAAGGAAAGACTGGAAACTTTTTAGAAGGAAAGAAGGTACACATAGGATCACCCAGAACAAGAGAACGACCATATCATGCACGAAAGTTACATCTAAATTTTCTCATAGCCAGGACGAAAATGAGAAATCAGAGACGTTAACTATCATATAATTTTTTCTATTTTATGTAACGGGTGGGGATCGTGGTCCGCCCTGAGATGAGCGTCTCCTTTGTTTATACTGTGCGTGAAGGACAGTCTCTTTAGCTGTACAACTGTAGAAGACGCAGTCGTGTCCTTCACATGGATTGCTTCCCAGTAGCTAATGATGGCCCCCCATTCAGGGAAAGGTGATAGGAATCTCCAGGACGAGCTCACATTCTCCCATCCCCGTCAGGCTTCTTCTTCCCCTGACCCAGCACCGATGGTCTTTTCGGGCTCCTCTCTCTCAGTGTATCCCCTTGCCCCCATTCTCCCCCGGATCTAGAAATGGAGACAACCACCTCCCTATGTTCACTTCTCAGTTCTTATCAGCAGGCAGCGGGGCCCCTTGCCAGCCAGCTCAAGAGAAGGAGGAGCTAATCTAAGAAACAGGGTTCTCACGAGAGTCCGAAGGTAGAAACTGCGGTCCATCGGGCTTCCCAGGATCTGGAACACGAGGGGAATGATGGACTCAAGGAGACTCTGCAGGCGGTCTCTCCCGCTCCCTGGATGACCGAGGGCATCTCTTGCACAGGGGCCCTACTGAAGCCAGGTGCCGCAAGAGCAGACCTCAGGGGCCTCAGGCAGCACCTTCTCCTGGGACCTCGGGAGTGGGGATGACGGAGCAACCTCCTGAGCCCTGCAGTTGGTTCTGGTGGAGCAGGAGGCCCCACCGTATCCTTCCCCAGGCTGGCTTTTGGACTGGAGACGGGGCAGACACACACAACCTGCAGCGCCTTCCTTTGCTGCCTTTTGCACAGAGTAAGAACCGGAAGGTCGTGCCTCAGAGCATTCCTGGGAGGGGAGGGAGGCTCAGGCCCCTGTGGAGCCTGGGCCTGACCCTGGGGTCATGCTGGGGACGCACAGGGCCTGGGTCTCCGTGAGCGCAGCTATGGCTGAGGGAGGGACAACAGCCTCTCCGGTGGGCAGTTTAGGATCTGGGAGCAGGAGGCTGCCCTTTGAGGACAGTTCCCTGACCTGCACACCAAGCGGCATGGCGGAACCTGGGCCTCAGTCTGCCCACCTGTAAACTGGTCTGCGAAGGCTTTCCCTTCAAAACCTGGATGAATGGACAGCCACGCGCTGACCCAGACCTCAAGGCCTATTCCAGGAGCAAAGCTGTGGGGTCTGAGAACTGTTTCCAGTTTTTGTCACCTGTCAATTTTGTCCAAAGTAACCGTGGACTGAGCACCTACACCTATTTCTCACGTCCACAGAAAGGCCGTCCGAGCAGGTGAGAATGGCCAATACACCTTGCTCTGGGCACGGCAGCTCTGAGTTCAGATCACATCTGTGAGTCAACGGTCTCCTGTGGAAGTGTAGACATGGCCAGGCCGACTGTGATTTGCTTCCCGGGCCAGCATGAAAGCAACTGCCCACTCCCGTGGCATTCAAGGCCCGGCTCTGGCCGCGCGCGGGTCCTGCATCTGCAGGGCCTTGTTCCTACAGGACCGTCTCTCTCTGGAGTCCGCCAGCTCTGCTGTGCTCACTTTTAGCCACGCCCAAACCAGAGGGCCGGGGCTTGGGGTGCTAGCTGAAGGCCTAGCATCACCTGCCTCGAATCCCCCTCCTTCCCAGGACCAGCTGCCTCGCTTCTCTGTGGCTGTCCAGGATCGACCAGCTCCGGGGGCACAGTCAGGCCCCGGCCTCGCCCCTTGGTGTGGGCGTCAGGGCCGACAGCCTCTGCCCTGGTTGTTTGTTCGTTATTGTATAACTGATCTGTGCTTCCGAACCTGCCAGAAATCGGGGATTTTTTTTTCTCATTAACCAGTAAGAGATCAAATGTCATCCTGGGGCCTGGGCTCGAGGCATCGGGACGTGGCCTTTGTAAGGTGATGTTGTCTCAGTGTCCCGAGTGGCTGATGGAACGCTGGGAGGAGAGGAGGGCCTCCGGCAGGCTCTGTCTGGGAAGAGGGCTCCCCACTCTGGCGGGAACGTGTGTGGGGAGGAGACAGTGTCTCCAGCTAGGGGTCAGTGGTTTGTCCAGGAAAACACAGGTGTTTTGCTCAAAAGAAGTGGGATGCAAGTAGCCATTAACTTGCTAAGCAAATGCCTTGGACTCGGCTAGCCGCCGCCAGCCCCGGGTCCAACCTGCCCTGTCCTGGCAAGCAGAGTGCCTGTGCCATCTCATCTCATGCAACTCTTCAGAGCAGTGACAGCAGAATTGCCTGGAAAGCTTGGCCAGATCCTAGGATCTTGGCTCCCCTCTGGACTCAGTGACTCAAAAATCTCAGAAATCTGTCGTCTTCACGAGGCCCCTCGGTGAGCCAGATGTTTGCCCCATTTTGGAAACCATCGCCTAAGAAATCCAGTCACCACAGCTGCTTCCTGCCTCATCTCACCTTTGCAGGGAGCCCTGGAGCCAGGGAGCCGGGGCTTCATCATTCCTTGTAGGTCAGACCCCAAGCTCCTTCAACGATTGGCGCCCCGCTAGTGAAAAGCAGCTGCCGACCTACATCCTTCCCTACCCGTTTCCAGGGTCTCTCTGCCTCCCCTGACTTCCAGGGTGGGTCTGCACCTGGGATACCTCTGGGGAGTGTCTGGGACTGGGGGGCCCTGGGCAGGTGAGACTCTGAGTGGGGCGTTGTGTATACACTGATTTGGGGGTATTTGTCTGTGTTTCTGTGCACGTGTGAGTGTGTGCGTGCAGACCCAGGGCTTACCGTCCTCTGCATCCTGCTGCCAGGGGCTCAGCCCTGCTCTCCCCTCAGCCCGAGGCCAGGCCGCTATCTGCATGCCCTTCAATGGGGAGCATTGGCTCTGGGGGGTCCCAGAGTTTCTGGGCCAGCTGTGTGGGTGCTTGGTCCACAAGAGGCCCTGAGCTGTGCCCAGGGACAACTAGGGCTCCACAGAGATTGTCTGGGTGCTAATATGATCCTGCCTGCCAGGCCTTGGATCAAATGCCCTCATTACCCGCCCAGTCCTTATCTGACACTGGATCTAAGGTTGCCCAGCCCCAGACACCATTACAATGCTCTGTTTCATTGTCTCACTAGCAATTACAATCATCTAAAACCATCTTGGCCATTTATGTGTTTAAGTTACATCAGTGTAGCAGCGTCATCGAGAGGACCCTGGAGCCAGACTGCCTGGATTCAAGCCCTGGATCCACCACTTTGCAGCTGTGTGACCTCAGGCAAGTCACATGCCCTCTCTGTGCTTTAGTTCCCTTGATGGCAAAATTGGGATAATAGTAGAATGCCATGCAAGTGTTCGTTCTTCTTGTTGTTGTGATTATTTCAAGACTATGCTTCATTCACCTGTGCAGCCCCAGGGCCTAGAAAAGGCCTAGGAGCCACAAACACTTGATAACTTGGATGAATAAACGAATGAACAAATGAATGACTGAATCTCAGTTCTCCCCAAGATGGGTGACCCAACTCCCTTCTCTGGGGCCTGGCTCAGCTGCAGGCTGGACCCAGGAGAGAAACAGCCAGACTCATTTTGGAAAGTGGCTCTGGGCGCAGCCTGCTTTCAGGGGGAACTGCAGGTAGTGGCCCGGTAAGCTGTGCCTCCTGCTGCCCTCTGCTGGTGGTCTGGAGACAGGGCTGGGCAGCAACCAGAGGTCACAGGGCAGCCAGGTGAGGCCTGTCTGCATCTGCGCACGCTCTTGCTTTACTCCGCTCCCCTTTTCACTCGTTTCACCCCCACTTGGAATGCTGTTCCCCAAACCCCCTACCCTGCAGGGCCAGGGCCAGACGCACGCTCCCGTGGGGTGACCACGGGTCTCCAGCAAGCCGGGCCTGGCAGCCCTCACTGTCCTGCAGGCCCTGGGTCCTGGCGGAATTCTCTGCTCCTTGTCTGTGTGTCCGTCTCCTTTCCAAACCTGGACTGTGACTCTTCGGGGCAGGACCCGCGTGCCACCCCCTACCCTCCTTCCTGTGTGCCCTGTGGACAGCCCTGCTGCTCTGGCCTGGCTCTGTGGAGCCTGCAACTGTGGTCTTCCCATCCATGGACTTTCTGGGTACCTTTCTGAAGTCCGATAAGAATCCAGCCCAAGGCTTTGCCCCCCGTCAGCATCAGCAGGGAGAGAAGCTGGGCTTGTCTCAGAATCAGTTCTTCTGGAGAACACCGCTAAGTGTTTACTCACGATTTTTGTGGTGACCCCACATTGTCTCAAAAGTAGGGGCAGTTGAGGCTGGGGACCTGTAACTCAGGAAACTTTAGGGGCTAGCCAAGGACCTGTGGGGGCACCGGTACAGGGGACGTGGGGATCTCCCCGGGGTCTCAGGTGGAGATGACTTTGTGGTGCCACCAGCTGTCAGTCTCTGTTGCAGTCCTGTCCTCGGGCTTCTGGAAGCCCAGCTGACAGACGACCCGGGATTCTTGCCGAGGTCCTGGAGGTGACATCATGGGCTCAGGGCGTGCCCCTGGTTGGGTCCTGCAGAGCGCTGCCCCTCAAGCCGACCTGGCAAACACCAGCACGCGGCTGCCTCTCTTCTCCCCAACGTCGTGGCTGACAGGGCTCATCAGCTGCCCCTCCTCAGCCTGGACGAGACCCTGGAAGCCAGCTGCGCCCCGCAGTTATCACCCAGGGCTCCGGGATGGCTGTGGGAAGGAAGGCACTGTCTGCCCGCCCAGTGCTCCTGACCTGTCCCGCTTCCTGCTCACGGAGGAACCATGGCCTCAGCCACCACAGAGGCGCGATCAGGTACCATGTGCAGAGTCGCACGTGTGACCGTGTCCCCACTGGGGACATCCTCCGGAGAGCTCACCTTGCCCCCCCATGCAGACTCCTCCCTGTGCCCATTTGGAGGCAGTTTCTGGGTGACCACGTCCCTTACATGGAGGGTCTGAGTCCTGAGCTCTCCAGGGCAGGAATCAGGTGGCCCACTCTTCTGGATTCCCTGTGCGAAGGGGTCTGGGGGTCTGGAGGTGGAAGCACCCGCGGAGTCTGAGATGGAGGGTGGAGGATGGTTGGAGAGGGTGAACACCACTCACTGTGACACAGTGATTCTTGACCAGCCACCAGGGTGATGGCTGATCCACAGAGAAAGAGCTGGGTCCCCTCCCCTCCCTGGCCAGGGAGCCAGGAACTGCATGGAGCCACAAGGCCAGAGGTGTAGACCCGGACCCGGGCCACGGAGTAACGGCCACGGAGGGCCGAGGGGGCACAAGTTCGGTCTTTCCTCCCCTCACTAAATCCTGACCACGTCTGGAAGGAGGGGATAGGGGCCCTGGAAGGAGGGGGATATGGCGCCTGGAAGGAGGAGATACCCCTGGAAAGAGGAGATGTGGCGCCTGAAAGGATGGGATAAGGCGCACGAAAGCTCTTTCTGTGGTCACAGTGCCTTTCTCATTGCTACTCCTCTACAAATTGGTGTTTTGTCTTATATAGATTTATCAGGAGATACATATCCATATATGTATATTTTTTTTTTTTTGAGGAAGATTAGCCCTGAGCTAACATCTGCCTCCAATCCTCCTCTTTCTGCTGAGGAAGACTGGCCCTGAGCTAACATCCATGCCCATCCTCCTCCACTTTATATGTGGGACGCCTATCACAGCGTGGCTCACCAAGCAGTGCCATGTCCGCACCCGGGATCCGAACTGGCAAACCCCGGGCCGCCGAAGCAGAGCAAGCAAACTTACCTCTGCACCACTGCGCTGGGTCCCAAGCATATATTTTTTTAATTTGTCTTTTAGAAAATCTGGTTTCTGGGTTAATTTATCATTTCTGTTATTTTTATTTATTTTATGTTTCATTAATTTCACTTTTTATATTTGTTTTGTCTCTTTTTGTTGTTTTTGAATTTTGTTTTAAAAAGATGAACACAGTGTATTTTCAGTTCATGTTTTTATGTTTTCTAGATTTTTAGTCATGAAAGTAAAGTATATTTTCCTCTGAGGATAGCTTTAACTCTACCCCATAGATTTTTGGGTACATATTGTGGTTTGAATTTGTTAATGACTACTAAGATTGTGCAATTTTCCATGTTTCAATACTATTGGCCATCATTATCTCTCTTTTTATGAATTTCGTCTTCTCATTCTTATCCCACTTTTCCTATTTAGGTATTCATCTTTTTCTTATTGATTTTTACTTATGTATTTTGCACATAAACCAGCATTTTAATCTTAATTTCATGTTGTGTTTTACTTTTTGCCAGAGAAGTTTTATAGATTTTTGTGTAGTCAGATGTATCAATAATATTATTTTGGTTTTCTTCTCTGACGTCATTCTTAGATAGCTCTTTCCTCCTCCATGACTACACAAATCGTTACTTATATTTTCTTCTGATTTTGATTTTTATATGTTACTGAAAGAATATGATTTTATTTTTCCTTTAAATGCTTAACCATTTAACTCAGCATTATTAATTGAACAATTCCTTATTTTCCTACAATATTGGTATTCTATTTTTGTCATGCATATATGATATATATATGTATATGTGTATCTGTAGACCCTTGGACCCTTTTTGGATTTTGTGGGGTTTTTTACATTGTTTTGTCTTTTCCTGTGTCAATAATACACTATTGTGCCTGTGTTAGCTTTATAAAGCCCTTTAACAAAAGATGATTAAGTCCACTCTTGTTACATTTTTTTTTAAGTAATTTTTCGGGCTATTCTGGGTGTTTGTTTTTTCATGAAAGCTTTCGAACCATTTGATGAAGTCCTCACAGCCTCAGTAGCTCTTTTCGGGTTTGAATCCTTGGAGAATTCACATCCCCCTCATCCTCTTCCCACTCTCTTGGATCCATTCCTCTGATCACAAAAGGCGTTTTCTCGGCCTGAAGCTGCCATCCGACCTTTCGGCCCTGGGCTGGCCCAGCCACTTACACCCAGAATGAAGCACTCAGGGAGTTAATGAGTGCAGAGGGGCTGGCGTGAGTCATAGTGACTATTTCCTCAGATCAAGAGCCTGGAAACATCTTGAAAACACTTTATTCAGTCCTACAAAGGACTTACAGGTAGGAATTAAGGATTTCATTTGCTCAGCTCCTGCACTTATTCACTTCATTTGTTCTGTCTACTTACTAAATAAATATGAAAAGTGCCATTTTGCTCAGGCGGGGCCCTCGTGAGTCCCTCTGTGGCTCAAAGCCCTCTGAGCTGGGCCGCCTGAGGGAGACCACATTGCTTCAATAAACAGAGGTCAAATGTGTCAGTGTTCACAAGGTACCCAGTAGGGACTGGCCACGTATAACGACCCCCAGCTCCCACTCACGGTCTATGTGGATCCAGGGGATCCCCAAAGGCCGTTGCTTTCCACACTTTCACTCAGGGTTCCAGATCGCTGGATCGTACCACTTTATATCTGCCAACACTTCTGTGATGACCATAGCATCGGAAAAGAGGGCATTTCCGAGATGTGCACTGGCCCTCATCCGCTTCCACCCAGAGGTGACACGTCACAGGCCTCTCTTATTGAAATGTTGGCAAATAACAGTGAAATGGATCACAAGATACCAGCTCTTAGTCATACAGAGGCCTAATAGTCACAGACAATTAGACTGAACAATTATAAGGAGTGTCCTGGTGACCGCGCCAGGAGATGGCTGTCCTCTATTCTCCCGGCTCACAGGTTTTATAGTCATCCACTCATTCCAAGTCTACTTGCTGAGCACCCCGATTGCCCATCGCTGGAGCACCATTCTACAGCTTATCTCTGATGTTAGAGACACACAGGGCTACAGCGTCTGTGAGGGCATGACCAGCTGTGTCCATCCAGTGCCTGGGAAATATTTGACATATAAATTAATATTTTATCTCCAGATACCTGGCTTCTTTGCTCTTGTATTTAAGACAGGTGACTTGGAAAGGTCAAGCATGGCACTGAAGTTGAATTAAGGGCCTCCGGAAGGTAAGAGTCATTGAGAATGCCCTGAACTTAAGTGACTCGGTAGTCCGTGTTCTATATAAGGGAATTCAGGGCAAAGATGGGATCCTAGGGAAGCAAACCCCAGAGGGCTCCCCACTGCTGCTCATTATGAGATGTGGGCTGGTTTGGTGGCAGGAGGGTTGAGAACCAGCAGGCAACTTGAGAATGTCCTATTCAACTGAGCAGGAGCTTCCTTATGAAACCGCTGTGGTCGTCTCCCCTCCAGACAGGAGGGGCCCCAGCCTGCTCCCAGGAAGTCACTTGGCATTGCGAGGGTCGTAACGCTCCTGAGAACATACGAGTCACAGTCCTGACTTCTTCTGGCACCGAGGTCACTAGACTAGGAACCATGTCTACTGTGGTTGGGGTGGGGCTGAAACGGCTTAAGATCTGTGTTGACTGCTGCCCAGGAATGTCAGTACAGGAGAGGCCACTACTCTGTAGAATGGTGTAGACGTGCGTTTTCTGAAATAGCTGCCCCAGTCCTCTCCCTTACCCAGGCTGTGCCTGCAGAGCCAAATGACACCTCCTTACTTGCTCTCTGTGCCGAAGAGCAAACCAGACTCCTGTGGCCCACGGGGCAGGTTGACCAGAAGCTTCTTCCTGGCGTCTGGGTTCTCCACATTCCCAGCCTTCAACATGGCAGGAGGTGTTTTTTTTCCCTACTGAGTCACATAGTTCTGCCACTCTTTCCTTCCCTCTTGTCAAGAAATAGGCTTTGGCTTAAGTATTGGAGCGGATAGTGACCACGTTGAGAGGGTCTGCCCAGACCAGCACAACCTTGTCTGGGTCCCAGTGGGTGTATTGTACAGTGTGGTCCCTCCCAGGCCCCAGGTTTAATTGGTTGGACCAGAGGGTGACATGTGGGGCAGGTAGATTCATTTCCACGGGAGTTTTGAATTGATGTCAAGCGAGAGCCTCTGATCTCTGGGTGGCAATCTCTGTGAAACACGATTCCCTATGCTGGGCAGTTGAGACACTCGCAAGCAGAGGAAGCTGGTGGGTAAAGGAGGAAAAAGTGAGGATGCACAGAGAGAGACAGAGGCCAGCGGGGAAGCACGATGCTGCCTGTGCTCCCCGAGACCGTCTTGAGCCAACTCAGAACTCTCTGTTCTTGGAAGAAATGCCTCTCTCTGGCTTAAACAAGATTCAGTTACTGTCTCTTATTTGCAGTAAAAAAAAAAAAAAAAAAAGGCCTTTCTAAGCTCCCTCAACGAGCGTGTCCAGGTGCAGCCCCTGTTCTGGAAAGTTGTTTGCTCATTGTTGTATAACTGACCTGTTTCAAAAGCTTCCGGGGAATGGAGATTTTCCAAGAAACAGGAGGAAGATCTTATCAGAGAGCCTGAGCTGCATGCTGTGGCTTTTGTTTGATCCCTGAGGCATGACTGCAGGGGTGTTGGGAAGAGGGGTGGGTCTTGGGGGTCCCGTTCAGGCAGGATCAGAAAGGGCAGTCACCCTGGTCCCTGAGAGCAAAGAGACAGCGTTTGGTTTCCTGTCTGGGGAGGGTTCATCCACGTGTCATTCCAATTTCTTAAGCACTGGTGTCATTTAAATCATCTTAGCCGTAGTCTGTCAATGAAATCAGCTAAACATAAAGAGGCCTTTGGCCTAAAAATTCACAGGCCAAAAGTATAAGCTTTGAGGTCCCATGACCGTTTTCCGAGGAGCTGTAGAAGCTGCCTGCGGCCCCGTGCGAGTCCCTCCCTCTCTGTGCTTGGTTCCCATATCCGTCAAAGGACGAGGAGGATTTGACTGGACTACCTCTGGGGCAGAGTAGGGGAGGAAACTTCTGGAACTGCCAGGCCACAGGAGGGTTGGGGATGAACCTGGGCATGAGATGAATCTGTGCCTGATGTTTCAGAGGGAGTTAGGACTTTGCAGACAGTGCTCCCTCCCATGAGCCAGGAGGCAGTCACACTGACACAGATGGAGGGAGGACCTGGGCTGTGTGAGGATGAGGAGTCGACGGGGGTGAGGCCATGCAGTCGGGGGCGCGGGGTGGGGGCGGACGCTCCCGCCAGGTCATCCTGCTATGCTGTGCAGCTGTCTGGGCTCAGGCCTTGAAGCAGGAGGCAGCCCCTGAGGCCTCCCAGCCCCCTGGGTACTCCAGATTGCAGTGGCTACAGGAGTCTGTAGCTCAGGGAGAGGTCCTGAACAGGGGTGCACGTGGGGAGCCGTAAGCAGAAGGCACTGGAAGCCATGGGACAGATGAGCTCACCCTTAGGGAGCACAGGGAGAGAAGAGAACCGAGAGCTGAGGGTCCAGCGCTGGCCATTAAGTGGCCAAGAGGAGCCACAAAAGA
This sequence comes from Equus asinus, assembly GCF_041296235.1. Taxonomy (NCBI): domain Eukaryota; kingdom Metazoa; phylum Chordata; class Mammalia; order Perissodactyla; family Equidae; genus Equus; species Equus asinus. Next base: position 95,431,987 of record NC_091791.1, read on the forward strand.
GGCTGCTAAGGAGCAGCTGTAAGGATGAGATAAAAGCCAGCCAGAGTGGTGTCCTGGAAGCCAAAAGAGGAAGAGGGGGGAGGGGAGAGGGGTCAGCGGACTCGGAGGCAGGGGGAGGAGGGCTGACGAGGAGCCATCGGGCTTTGCAGGAGGGAGGTCTTGGGAACCTGATTTTACCCCTGCAGCTGAGAAAGCGGTGGCCTTCCCTCCTCTGCCAGGGCTCCCACCGTGTGCGGCCGGTTGGTGCTTTATTCCCAGATGGGCGTTCAGCAGCAGCCCTGCCTGCTCCCCCAGCTCTGTGGAGACGCCCTGGCCGGCAGAGGTGTCATCTTTTATTGGCCTGTTGGCAGCACACGGGCCTGGGCCCTGCCTCACCGGCCAGGCTCCGGGCCAGCACCGCCTCCCCCGCCCCCACCCCGTGGCTCAGAACTCGCAGATCACAAGGCGCTGCTCCTTGCAGTTCTTATCGTTCCACTTGCCGTTGGTGAAGATCTCCACGCAGTTCTCGGCCCCTCCGTTGTTGTTGGGCTCCCCCGGGGCCCAGTTGGAATAGACCAGGGTCTCCCCCGTGGGGTAGGTGAACTTGCCCTCCGTCGTGGCGTCGGTCATGCTCAGGAAGGCGATCTTGTTCTGAGCTGTCACCAGCTGCTGCAGGGCCTCGTTCTCAGCGGCCGAGCGTGGGGAGGCCAGCTGCCCCCCGGCCTGTGTGCACACCTGCTGTGCCTCCTCAAAAGATTTCTCAAAGCCTCCCGTCTTGAAGATCTTCTCCCCAACCCTTCGGCCATCGGGGAAGAGCTCAGCTAGAAAAGGAGAGAAGGCTGGCTGGCGCTCAGGGGCTCGTGGATGGAAATCTCCAGGGCTCCAGAGAGAGCTGTGCCCCAGCCTCACCGGGCTGATCAGGAGCCCGGGCTGCACCCTGACCCATTGCCCTTCTCCTCGGAGGAGCTTCAACAAGGACTCGGGGGGCAGTTTCTCCCCCCGCTCAAGGTCGCACCCAGGGTCAGTGCAAGAGTTCGTGTGCTGTCACTGGGTTTATGTTCCGTGCGTCTGGGTGAGTGTGCGTGTACATACATGAGCATGTCCATGATTCCATCTGAAGGGACACGGGAGCACTTAAGGGCCATCTGGATTTGTGTGTGCGCACGTGTGTGTGTGTACACGCATGTGTGCTCTGTGTGAAGACAGGGTGGAGAGAGGGATGGTATTGAAGTGCACGTGTGTGCAGGTGCATGCACACGTCCTCCTTGGCTTGCAGGGGTGTGCACGAGTGAGTGACTACGTATGCAGACACGTGTGTGGAGGGAGGGAGACACGCCTAGTGCTGGAGCCCCTCATCCTTGAGTCCTTGAGCTTGAGGACTTGGGAGCCAACCCTGTGTCTCACCCAGTCAGGCCCCTTCATGCCCAACTTCAGAAAACTGTTTTTGGATCAATGAGATTTGCTGAAGGATGTGAACTCAAAGCTGACGTCAAGAAGGAGGAGGAGGAGCAGCTGGGGATGGAGGTGGAGGTTCCCAAGGGCACAGGGCCCTCAGTCGTGTGCTGCTGGAGGCCTCTGGCTCCAGGATGCCCGGGTTAGGGAAGAATCTCTGCTCTGAACAGCCAGGGAGGTACAAGGAAAGCCTGCCCCCTGGCAGGCCCATGGGCACAACTAGGGTGAGGCACTTGGTGGCCACACACCAAGGTCAGGCCCCCACCAAGGCCTTGAACCCCGAGGGCAACATCTCAGCCCCAGCTCTTGGGACACAGTCTGAATTCTCTGCTGCCGTAGGCTGTGCAGCAACATCTCTGGCACTTGCACACCTGGCCCCACAGAGGTAAGAAACGCATCCTGTGTTGGGCGTCCCCGTGTCTGTGAGAGGGACCGGCACAGGGTAGGCAGGAGTGAAGCTCTGCAGAACTGTGCTGGGCTCAGGGCATCCATCTGGCTTGGGTCACGGTGGCTGTGATGCTGGGGGTGTTCTGGAGCCTATGTCCTTGACCGTGCTCCCACCATCGCTGAACTGGGGACACGGGCCGCATCCTCCTACCCGTTCTTTGCATCTGCTTCCAGCTCTGGGAGCAGGTGCTGCGCTGCTGTGTCCTAGCCCTCTCCTTAGCCCCACTCCCTGCCCCGGTCCCGGGTCCAGCCCTAAACAAGGTCCCAGACAATCCTAGACCCAGGCCCAGCCAACTCCAAGTTAAGGCTCAGACCCCGTGTGTGGCTGTTCCTCAGTGCCCAGCTCAGGCTCAGGTCCAGGGACTCACCTTTCTTATACTGAGAGAAGGCATTCTGGAGTTGTTGTACCTGTCTTTGTAAGGCCTCCACCTGCCGCCTCAGAGTAGTGACATCTGCAGGAGAGAGGCTGAGTGAAGGCCTGTCCAGCACAGCCTGCGATCAGCTCAGAGCCTGGGCCTCAGGGCAGGGCGCCCACTTGCAGGCACATATTGGCAATGGGGCTAAGTTGCTGAACCGAACCCCAGGAAGCCCACCTCTGCTGACACAGTGCTGGCCCCTGCTGCCCACGGGATTTCCTGTGGTTCCGCTGTGAGCTAATTGTCCCCTGAGCAGACCCCTGCAACTCGCTGACACTGAACCAGATGACATTTTAACTCCAGACTCTGAGAATCTGAGAGCACTTCCTTTTTTGAGGGGACAGGAATACACGTTCCTCAGGTACTTCTCAACCACTGGGTTATGTGATGCTCAAAGCTACCCTATGATCTGGGAAGGGTGCTACACTCTTCCCAATGATCAGATGGAAAAACCGCCCAGGGTTGCCCTCCACTGAGTAACAGAGTTTAAAACCAGAGCCTAATTCTCCTGCCTCCCAGCCAGCCAACCTCTCCTGCTTTCCACCCGCCAACTGTAGGTCACGGGGCGGACGTCCAAGGGAAGGGGCTGCCCGAGGTGGAGAGGGCTCCTCTCTCCCCCACACCCCCTAGAGCCAGGGGGGCTACCTTACCTGGAAGCCCACTCTCTCCCTTTGCTCCTTTGTCCCCAGGGACACCTCTCTCCCCCATCAGTCCTGGGGGGCCCCTGGCACCTGGAGGTCCCTGTGGACCCACAGCTCCAGCAGACCCTGGGATCAGAGAAGGGAGTTGGGTGAACTCTGCACACATTTCCCAGCGTTTTCACCCTCCCAGTACATGGAGTGTCCTACGGCCCAGACACACACCCTCCCCATACACAGCCTGTTCCCAGGACCCAACCACGTGCCCTCTCTGTCCCCATCACTCAGCAACCAATCTTCCTTGTAGACAAACTGTCCATGTTGCTCACACCACACTCTCCCCAGATACAGACAGTCCCAGAGCCCAACAATGTATCCTCCTTGGATGTAGACTGCCCCCGTTGGCCAGGAACGCCAGTTCTGACTGGGTGGGTGGGGCAGAGGGGTGGGCATCAACAGCTTCAGTGGACGCATGGGAACTGGAGCCCAGACCCGGCTCCTTCCATCGCTCACCTGCTGTCCCAGCACTGCCAGGGGCTCCCGGCTGGCCAGCGGCTCCCCTGTCTCCTTTAGGACCCATGGGGCCTCTTGTCCCCGCAGAGCCCTGCATGCCTGGGGCACCCACTTCTCCTGTGGAAGGAACAGATTGGGAGAAATGCTGCTGAGAGTGTGTTCAGTGTGTGTCGTCCTCAGTCCTGGAGCTTTTCACCCGCAGCTCCAGGTGGGAGAGAACTCGGGAGACTGCCCCTTATTGCGGGGATGGCAACAGGGAAGTGCTGCCGAGGTGAGGCTGTGGGGGAAGGGCTGCGGCCGGGCCTTCCCAGTGCCGGTGGGCTGGGCCTCCTGGTGCTCTGAGCATGCCTTCCAGCACATCATGCTCTGCCAGCGTCCTTCCTCTCTTTCCCTCCCACAGAGCCCATGTGCCAACCACCTACCTTTGGGCCCAGCCTCTCCTTTTGGGCCTGGTTTTCCTTGAGGTCCCATGTTCCCCTGCCTCCCTGCAGGACCCTCTTTTCCAGCTGGACCTGGAGAACCTTGAGGTCCTGGAAGTCCTGGGGAAAAGGACCAGCCCAGTGAATGACACTAAGTCTTCTTGGAAGCGGGAACGCGTGATAAAATGAGAGCAGTAATGGGAGTCAGAGAGGCAACGTCATCCTAAGGATGCTGCCCAGCCACATCCCAGTCTTCCCTGAGTAACCCAGTGCCACCTTCAGAACGACCCTCTTCCTTCTTCCTGGGATAGGATCTGGGCATGCCTCCCCGCACGTCCTAGTGGCAGCAGCACCTCCTGCAGTCATCTGCATTCCATGTCCAGCTGCTCACCACGTGGTCCAGCGTCTCCTTTGGGTCCAGGTTCTCCAACAGACCCATTGTCCCCTTTGGGCCCAACTGGTCCAGGTGGTCCAGGCATTCCTGCTCGTCCTACAGCTCCTGGCAGACCTGCAGTAGCAGAGAAATGAGAATGAACCTGGCTCTGCGTAAACCTGTAGGGTCAGGCCGGTGGCATTCCTTCCGGGTTCTACAGGGCGTAGACGTTTCACCTCCACACTTCTCAGTCCAGGGGTGACCCGGGAAATGAATGTCCACATCCCCATTTTACAGGCTTCCCAGAGTTGGAGGCGGATCCCAGCAGGCATCCTGTCAGCATCCCCCTGGATCATGTACTCCTCACTCTCCCCTTCCCAGAACCAAAGTTTGCGTCAGAAATGATGCCCAACACTGATCATCAGGGAAACGCAAATCAAAACCACAGTGAGATATCACCTCACACCTGTTAGAATGGCTGTTATCAGAACCACAAGAAATAGCAAGTGTTGGCGAGGATGTGGAGAGAAGGGAACCCTCATACACTGCTGGTGGGAGTGCAAACTCGTGCAGCCACTATGGAAAACAGTATGGAGATTTCTCAAAAAATCAAAAATAGAAATACCATAAGATCCAGTGATTCCACCTCTGGGCATTTTTATCTGAAGTAAATGAAAACACTCACCTGAAAAGATATTTGCACCCCCATATTCATCACAGCATTATTCACAATAGTCAAGATGTGGAGACAACCTAAGTGTCCAGTGAGGGATGAATGGATAAAGAAAATGGGAGATATATATACAATGGAATATTATTCAGCCATAAAAAGAAGGAAAGCTTGTCATTTGCAACAACACAGATGGCCCTTGAGGGCATTATGCTAAGTGAAATAAGTTAGACAGAGAAAGACAAATACCATATGACCTCATTTATATCTGGAATCTAAAAAGATTGAACTTACAGATACAGAGAACACATTGGTGGTTGTCAGAGGTGAGAGTGGTGGGTGGGGGAAATGGGCAAAAGTGGCCAAAAGATAATGTAAAGCATGGTGACTATAGCTAATAATACTGTATTGAATATGTGAAAGTTGCTGAGAGAGTAAATCTTAAAAGTTCTCAGCACAAGAAAAAGTTTGTAACTATGTGTGGTGGTTGATGTTAACTAGACTTATTGTGGTGATCATTTCACGATGTATACAAATATTGAATCCTTATACTGTATACTTGAAACCAATACATCAGCTATATCTCAATTTTTAAAAAGCTATGTAACATGGTCTTGAAACTATAGACAACAGGCCAAATTATTATCTAACGCGTCATTAAGTGATAAAAGTATGCTATAAACCCTATGTTCAATATGCTCCTGTTTCCTAAACATGTACGTGCATTGTCAGGTGTGTGCACAGGTAATACACAGTGGAAAAAACACAGGAAAGGGGTACACACAAGTGTTAACAGTTGTTCCCTCAAAGGGGTACAATTAAGGTAATTTTAATTTTCTTCTTTTTTGTCTTTAGTGATCACATATTACTTTTGTATTGAAAAAATGATCATTTTTTAAAAAAACATGTTACCTCAAGAAAGGCTGCCTAAGCCTAAAATTATACAAGATTTATGCAAAAGGAGGAAAGGGAGCAAATGACCATCAATACTGAAGAATGTTACACTCCATTCTGCTAGTTTGGTTATTCCTTTTTATTGAGGTGAAATTCATATAATGTAAAATTAACCTTTTTAAAGTATACAATTCAGTGGCATTTAGCACATTCACAGTGTTGTGCAACTATCTCCTCTGTTTATTTAAAAACCTTTCATCGCCTGCAAAGAAAACCCCACACCCATTAAGCCATCACTCCCTGGCCCCTCTCCTCCCAGGCCCCGGCTACCACGATTTTGCTTTCCGTCCACATCACCTATTCTGCATATTTCGTAGGGATGTGTTCATACAACATGCAACGCTTTGTGTTTGGCTTTTTAAATGTGGAGTGATGTTCTTGCGGTTCACCTACTTTGTAGCGTGTCTCAGTGCATCATTCCTTTGTATGGGTGAACAGTATTCCATTCTACGGAGAGAACACATTTTCTTTATCCATTCTTTGCTTGATGGACATTTGGGCTCTTTCTGTCTTTTGGTTATTGAGAACAAAGCTGCTATAAACATTCATGTGCAAAAAGAAAAGAAAAGAAATGACACCTCACAGGTGGTGCTCACTTGTTCCCTTGCTCGTTATTTCATTTATTTGTTCATTAAGAAACCATCTATGGAGCTTAACTTTATGCTTAGCGCTGGGCAAGGTGCAAATGTTAGCACCAGGTCTGGCCTGCAAGGGATCTGTGACAGGATTTTAAACTGTGAGGCATGGGCAACGGGTGAGGAAGACAAGTCCTGGGATGTCCCGCGTCCCATCACAGCGCGCCTGACCCCTGCACACACACGTACTCAGCGCTGTCGTCCTGAAGGAGGAAATGGGACTCCGGGGCGAGGAGGATTTAGAGAGACTTGTAGAGCAGAGGGGACATTTTGGTCTTGGGAACGGTGCTCCCAGGGCAGGAGGGGCCAGGTCTGCCTGGGGCGAGAACGCGCTGTTGGTGCGGGACTGGTGCATTAGACGGGCAGCTGAGTGTCTGTGCGGGGCATTGTGCCCTGATTTTAGTTGCAATCCTCACTAGGAATGAAATGAAAGCACAGGGACTGTAGGATGGGCACCATGTCCCATACCCAACAGTGCAGTGGGCAAGGAGCAGAGATGCCCCGGCCCCAGGTTGAGCCTCTCTTGGGCTCCACACTGGCCAGGACGGCAGCAAGGCGAGGGGCCAAGGGAAAAAGCCGCTCCCTGGGAGGGAGCGTTGGAGGTTGCCCACCCTTGGTGCACCAACTATGGAGGCCGTGAGAGCACTGAGGTGGGGGGAGGGACCCTCTCTTCAGCAGCAAGCACCCACACCTCCCAAAGCACCCACTTTGCATCCTGGGATCCCCGAGGGTCTAGCCCTGCACGCTCATGCCACCTGAAGTGAAGCTTTACGGACCAGCAGTGTGGCCAGTCTTAACTGCACTCAAATTCCTCCCGTCTTTGCATTTTACATTCATTCATTCCACAAGTATTCCCTGAGCTTCTCTACGTGGGAGGCACTGTCTTAAATGCTGAGATATAGCAGCGAAAGAAAGAGACAAGAAATCAAATCTCTTCTTCATAGAGCTTGAACTCAAGTGCACAGTGACTAGAAGCCTGTCGGCTGACGCAGCTGTGCGCAGTTCTGTCTCCAAGCGCTGATCCAAGGCCAGGCTTGGAAAGTAAGTGCACGGGGTGAGGCATCTGCACAAGAAAGAGAGGTCTCAGCCACACTCCATGCCCTGGGTTCAGAGCGCCGCTGTGGGAAAGGCCCCCCCAGGATTCAACTCAGGGCACCTCTGGGAATTAGAGAGAACTGGGATTCTCCGAGAGAGAGCTGGCACCTTGAATACCACCCTTCTCGTGAGTCCACTTCCAGGCAGCCTTCCCTGAGCCCCAGCCCATTGCTGTTGGGAGCCCCTTTCTGTCTGGAAGGGACAGACACGTGCTAGCTTACCTCCTATTCTACAAAGCCATGGGATGTTGCCTGTGCTTTCCAGCTTAAATGTCGTTAGTTTCCTTCCTCTCTAACCAAAACGCAAACTCTGGAAGGATAAAGACCACGGTTGATCTTTCCCGAGCCCTAGCCCAGCACCACAGGGGTCCTTCTGTCCTTGTTGCTGGTTCATCGAATCAGCTCTTCTTGACAATAAAACCCAGATCCTCCCCATGAGGCAGTATTTCTCGGATAATTCCATTAGCAAGCAGGACCTCCGGAAACCTCAGGAGAATTCGCCTGATTGGCGCAGCAGGAAGATGCAACCTTATCCTGAAGACTCAACAGAAACGAAACCTTAGCTCGACAGTTGTTACTGTGTGGTGGATACCACTCCCATTTACAGATGAGCAAATCGAGACTCAGAGACCCCAGGGGCTTGTCTCTGGAAGGTCCTTGCTGTGGAGGGGGAGCCAGCAGTCACGCACACATCTGCCTGAGGCAGGATCCCAGGTCCTTTTCACCTTCCAGATTGGGTGTCATTTAGCCTTTCTTCGTCACAATTTTCTTACCTGTCAAATGGGACGAGCATGTCCTTTGCGAGACTTTTGGTAGGATTACATGAATTACTTAAAGACCACCCAAGCACAAGGCTGGACAAAGAAACGCAAGCGCCCTTTGCTTCTCTCCGTAACGTGTTTAGGGCAAGTCCTTTGGATCAGGCCTGAGTACGGGCCCCCAGAGCCTTACCCTCTGCCTTTGTACTGAATTTAATTAAGTTAAACATGAAAAATATTTAACTCCCTGCACAGGCACTATTTATCAGAATGAACAACGGTTAAGTGCTGGAGCGGAGGTCAGTGGGCTCCAAATACCCACTATTGTCTCATTCTTGGAGTGAGAGGAATCAGAATCTTCCAGGGGAGGAGTCAGAGCAGCTGGTGAGGGCGGGAGGCACATGGGGGCTCAGGGCAGCCTGTCATTTGCCAACCAGTAAAGCGATGTTTTAGGTAGACTGAAAGTCTGGGGGAAACCCACCCCTTGGGGAGAAGAAGCCTGTGTCCAAGCCTCCCAGAGCAGAATGGCCAGAGTTTCTGAGTTGGTTACAATTCCAATGCCCACCACTTCCCACCAGCACAAGCCCATGGTCCCAGCTCTACCTGGATCCCCCTTCTCGCCCCGGGGGCCCTCTCTCCCGTCCCGTCCATCACGACCAGGCAGGCCACTCTCCATGGGGCTACACATGACCAGGGTGCAGGCGTTGGTCACTGTTCTCTGGGAATAGGTCTTCATTTCTGCTCCCAGTGACCTTGAGGGCCGTGTGAGCAGGACCAGCACAGAGAGAGGGAGGAGAAACATGGCCTGGGCAGATGAAGAGAAAGAGAAAGGACATGCTCTTGGTTCTAGGACGTGGGTTACGGTTTGGCCCAGCTTCTGTGTTACGGTTTGGCCCGGCTCCTGAGGGTCAGGAGAAGCACTTCCCCCACCTGCCCTCCCCTCATGCAGGACCAAGAGCAGCAGGACTCTGAAAGCAGCGTAGGGGCAAAGTGAGCATATGGTGTGGCCTGGGAGGGCATGAGTCAGCCAGCTGGAACTCTGATGTGGGTTGACATCCACCTATTCTCAGATGCCCCGTGTCGTCCCTTCTTGTGTTTTCCGTTGGACGCTGCCATTGGCATGGAGGCTAGGATGTAGAATTCTGCACAGAGGCCGTGTGTCACATCAGGAAGGATCCACTGAGTGCTTTGGGCAGGACCTTTCCCCTGTCTGGACCTCCTTCTCCCTGTCTGTACCATTAAGGTGTTTGGCTCAGCTCTGACGAGGCAGACCTGGTCCTCTCACTCACTGCCTTGGATGGACTAGAACTGCTGGTCTGCGGGCCTGGTCTGAAAAGGAGCCAGAGTCCCGAATGCTGAGCACAGGATGGTGCATGGCTGCGTGTTTGCCCGGTGATTTGTCGTTCCTGGGCTAGATGCTGTCTCCATGAGGAAAGTGCCAGAGAGAACCCAGGTGAAAGTTCTCAGACACATTTAGTCAGCAGCTGGAGAGACCCTGGGATGCCTAGAGCTCTGCCTGGACCACTGGAGAGGACTCGGAAGAGGGGCCTCATGGAGGAAGGGCACATGTGCGATGGACTCAGGCACAGGAGGCTGGTTCTGGAGGCAGGAAAGAGCAGGCGTCTAGGAGGGCATCCAGTGACCGTCTGAGAGGGACTTAGGAACTAGGGGCGATCAGGGAGGATGCAGAGTCTGCGTCACTCCCAATGTTGGGCTTTTTTCCTCTCTCAGAGAGAAACTGTTAAGTTGAGGATGGAAAGAGCTTGTGGGAGTTGCAGGGGCTGGGAACAAAGCCTGAGGGACCTGTGCAAAGGAGAAGGGGGCCACTAGGCAGCTGCGGTGGCGGCAGGGGAAGGAACTCCTGGCCAGACAGCTGCCTCCTTCTTTGGTTGCTGGTGATTCTGGGCTGTGGATGAGCCCTATTTTGCACTAGCCTCTTTTGATTTTGAATTCCTCACTTCCTCAGGCATTCTAGGAGTCTCTAGAAACACCCAGGTGGGCTCGCAGGCCAGCTGCCGCTTCACTGCACTTGCCGTGGCAGAGGCTCAGTCAGGAGCATCAGGGACCACGACGGAGCACGGGCAGCATCCCTGGTCTGCAGCTTCCACCACTGTGGGGCCCTGCACCCAAATCTGGGGAAGGATGAACAGCAATAGGCTTTGTGCCCAATGGCTCAGGATGGCGCAGAAGGCACCGCTGCCCTTTGTGGTGGGAAGGGGACTTGGAGAAGCTAACGCACAGCTTTTCAGACCCAGGATTCAGGGGAGGCATCTTGCTGGCACTACAGAGGGTGAGGGCAGAGCCACAGCCCCCTCAGCCGATGTAGTGCTCAGTTTATGACAAGCTTTCAGACTAAGATTTTATTGAAAAAATGAATCCTCTGAAAATTGGTTGGAAAATCATTGACCTAGTCCGGTAGGTTTATTTATTTATTTTTTTTTGAGGAAGATTAGCCCTGAGCTAACTGCTGCCAATCCTCCTCTTTTTGCTGAGGAAGCCCGGCCCTGAGCTAACATCCATGCCCATCTTCCTCTACTTTATACGTGGGACACCTACCACAGCATGGCTTGCCAAGCGGTGCAACGTCCACACTGGGGAGCTGAGCCAGTGAACTCCGGGCCGCCAAAGTGGAACATGCACACTTAACCGCTGCGCCACCAGGTCGGCCTCACAGTAAGTATTTTTTTTAAGTAAAGATTTGAGGCTAAGAGAGGAGTGTGTTCATCCAGGTGCCACAGTCAGCTGGTGCCAGAATGGACTTAGAACCCTGGCCTGTGAATGCCTGATCTGTTTCTCTGCCACCACCCTTGTTTCTGAAGGAATCAGAGATGGAGAGGAGCCAAGGGAGAAGCTGGAGCTGCATTTTCCACTGAGGCTTCTGCACGACGGCATCTGGGGTCTGGCTAGGTGTCACACCCCACTCACCCACCCTCCCCCAGCCCAGCAGGCAGATCTCCCACTGAGCAAAAGGAGTGGAGCGAGGGGCAGAAAGGCACAATTATTACCCCACTATGACCCCACCTCTCACACCCACACTCCGGGACCGACTGCCCAGACTCTGCCTTCCTCAACACCGGGAGGATGAGCTCCCCATATGGGCAGGGAGATATTCACCAGACACTGGGAGAACAAAATGAGAGGCGAGGACAGAAGTACTCACGGTTGCGTCCTCTAGGGTTCCAGGATCTCCAGGCAAACTAGCCTTTCCTTGGTAGGCGCTGGCTATTTATACCTGCCCTGTAAGCTGAGCCTCCCAGCTCTGGTCTTCTGAGAACACTCTTCAAAAAGTGGGGCAATTTTCTTCCTTGTTTACTCACTCTCCTCTGGCTCTGGAAACCTGCCACTGATATTCATAACACCACACGCATACCACCTTAGAGTTTGTAGAGCGCCCTCAGTCCTTGACCTCCTCCACACCTCACTGCAGCCCTGTGAGTTAAGTGGCATCATCAGTGTCTGCATTTTGCTGATGTCCAGGAATCCAAGGTCCAGAGAAGACCAGCAAGCTGCACAATGACTTGCAACTATCGCAAGAAACCTGTATTTGAAGATTTCCAAGAGCCAGGACTTGCTACGCCCACTTCTCTTCTTCTTCATCTCAGTATTGCTGCCCAGATACTGGGGAAGAGCTGGGAGCTCCTTAGCATATCTGGGCAGGGGTGGGGCATGTGGAGGGGCTGCAGGCTGTGGGGACATGCCTGGAAGAGCTGCTACCTGGCAGGGTCACTCTTTTGCTGTTTGCTCTGGATCTAGGAAAGTGCCCCACTTGCCTTTTGTGGGATGGCCTCCCCTTAACTTCCTTCTCTCATCTCTCCACCGTCTGAGCTGATGTTTGCCTGTGCATTGCTCTAGTGGCCAGTTTGGGCCCCTGAGCTGCTGCCACACTGTTGCAGCCGCCCACAAGGAAACTCCCTACCAGGGATCGTGGGGCAGCTGCCTGCCCTATTGCCGTTGCTAGCATCTCTTGCTTCTAGATCCCCATGACTTTATCTCTTGCATCAACCCCTTGCCTAGGTCCACACACCAGCTGCCTCAGGTCTCCACTTCTCTCCTTTGGCCACCTCATTGGTGGTGCTGACTTGCTCCTGGCTTTTGATGCTCCTTGTGGCATCTCCTCGTATATTGCAGGATCTATAATGTCAGATTTCCTCAGCTGGTAGGGAAAGGTCTTGTTTCCCATATTGCAATTTTTTGAAGCAGGATCCCATAGCGGAGTCCCCTGGACCTCGATGATAGAACTCTTTCATTATTAACACACAGCCGTCTCCATTCTAGGGGGTTCATGTGCCTCCTAAAGGTCTAGGTCAGCATGGAGACTGAGCCAAACCATTGCTCTCCCCTCCCACACAAAGCCTACTTGTCAAGTCTTATATTTTCCTTATTTATGGTGACTTTAATTTCAGGAGCCCTGTACTTGTTGTTGGCAGCCCATTAAGTGCCACCGCCTAGCCTGTCAAATACGTCCCTCACAATGCCCTGGGACCCCCACTATAGCACAAGATATGGTGTTTCCTTTGTCTAACTCTATATTCAACAGAGTCTAGTTTTATTTCAGATCCAACCCAGACACTCATGTTTCAGTGATAACCTTCGCTTTCCTTGGTTACGCCAATACAGACAAGAAGAATCAGATTTTAAATGGTAATCGCAACAGCTTTCATGCAGAGGACCACTGGAGCACCTTCTCTGCCCAAGACAAGGTCCAGGATGACCACCCGGTTTCTTTGGGAGCTAGCCACTGATGCTGCACTGCAGGCTCGGCAGTATCTGCAGCCCCCGGTGGACCTCATTAGCTGCACTTTCATCAGAGCCAAGCTGTGGCCTCTGATATTTGGCTTTCTAGCTGCTTGCCCACATCACTGCTGAAACTCCCAGCTGAGTGTGCGCATTGGATGTCTTATCGCTGCCAGGCCATGAGGGGAACTTCGGGCCCTAGGAGACGTTCAAGACAGTAGTTCTAGGTCCCCACCTTAGCCTCATTGACTTCTGTTAGAGCTTGGTTGCGGGCTCCAGACACATGGCCCATAACCCTGACTTCAATTCTCGCCCCATAGGTGCCACAGTGTTGTTCTCACTTACTCTCCCTGCTATTTGGACCTTGATTCTTCTCTATTTCTGGCTTGATGCTTTCCTCTGACTTCTAAGCTCACCCTATTTTCTTGGAGAACTTCTGGTCTCTAGAGACCTGAAACCTGCTCCAGATCTTTGCCTAATTGTGAACTAAGCCAGTACACCCTAATTATGTGTTTAATGATTGGGGAAGGAAGCAGGAACAGACGTATGGCATCATGGGAACTTGTCCAGCCTGACTTCCTTTTTTTGTGTGTGAGGAAGATTGGCCCTGAGCTAACATCTGCTGCCAATCATCCGCTATTTTATGTGAGATGCTGCCACAGCATGACTTGACGAGCGGTGCCGGGTCTACGCCCAGGATCTGAACCTGTGAACCCTGGGCTGCCAAAGCACAGTGGGTGAACTTAATTGCTGTGCCACCTGGCTGGCCCCACAGCCTGATTTCTTGGAGACATTTCAATCTGTTTATTCTAAAATCAACAACAATTGCATTAACACTGACCCATTCCCTTTTATTTCTCTTGAAGTAAATTCCACTGAATTGCATGCTTGGTGTATCCGTTCCTTATCCCTTCAACCTAGAGAGTTCTCAACAATTCCAGCCCAAGATGACCATGTACCTTCATTTTCAGTCACTCTACTATCTTCTTTTGTGACTTGTGTCCTTGTGTTCTTTCCCTGTGTCTTCACTGAGACTGTAAGTTTCCTTTTTTTAAACTACTTAATTGAGGTGTGATTAACATACAAAAAGCTGTACATGTTTAATGTAAACAACCTGATGAGTTTGGAGATGAGTGCACACCTGGGAAACCGTTGCTACAATCGATGTGATAAACTTATCCATCATCTCCAAAAGTTTCCTCCTGCCTCTAACTTTGTAATTTTTAGGTTTTTATGGTAAGAGCACATAACACAAGATCTACCTTCTTTGCAAATTTTTAAGTATACAATGGACCATCATGAACTATAGGCTCTGTGTTGTGCATTGTAATTTCCCGCTTTCATTTCTAATTTTATTTATTTGAGCCTTCTCTCTTTTTCTTGGCAAATCTGGCTAAGGGTTTGTCAATTTTGTTTCTCTTCTCAAAGACCCCGGTCTTAGTTTCATGTATCCTTTATCTTATTTTTCTAGTCTCTATTTCATTTATTTATGCTCTAATTTTTATTATTCCCCTCCTTCTGCTGACTTGAGGTTTCTTCTTTTTCTGGTTCTGTTAGGTGTACTTTAAGATTAGTTATTTGAGGTTTTTCTTGTTTGTTGAGGTGGGCCTGTATTGCTATGAGTTTCCCTCTTAGAACAGCTTTTGCTGCATCCTATAAGAGAGTCGGTATGTTGTATTTTCATTATCATTTGTCTCCAGCTATTTTTAAATTCCTCCTTTGATTTATTCATTGATCCAGTGGTTGTTCAGTAGCATGTTGTTTAGTCTCCACATATTTGTCACTTTTCCAGCTTTTTTTCTTGTAGCTGATTTCTAATTTCATAGCATTGTGGTCAGAAAAGATGCTTGATATGATTTCAATCTTCTTAAATTTATTGAGGCTTGCCTTGTTTCCCAACACATGGTCTTTCATTGAGAATGTTCCATGTGCACTTGAGAAGAATGTGTGTTCTGCTGGTTTGGGTTGGAACGATCTCTCTTTATCTATTAAGTCCATCTGATCAAGTGTGTCATGTAAGTCACTATTTCCTTTTCAACTTTCTGTCTGGATGACCTATCCATTAATGTAAGTAGGGTGTTGAGGTCCCCTTCCATTATTACGTCACTGATAATTTCTCACTTTAAGTCTGTTAATAGTTGTCTTATATGATTTGGTGCCCCTGTGTTAGGTGCATATGTATTCATAAGTGCTATGTCTTCTTGGTGGAAAGTCCCTTTTATCATTATATACTGCCCTTAATCGTCTCTTATTGTCTTTTTTATCTTGAAGTCTGTTTTGTCCAATGTAAGTATAACAACACCTGCTTTCTTTTATTTGCCATTTGCTTGGAGTATCATCCTCCATCCCTTCACTCTGAACCTATGTTTATCTTTAGAGCTGAGAGGTGTTTCCTGAAGGCAGCATATTGTTAGATCAATTTTTTCTTTTTTTGGTGAGGAAGATTGTCCCTGAGCCAATCTTCCTCTGTGCCGATCTTCCTCTACTTTGTGTGTGGGACACTGCCACAGCATGGCCTGATGAGTGTGTGTATGTCCATGCCCGAGATCCAAACCCATGAACTCCAGGCCTCCACAGTGGAGTGTGAGAACTTAAAGCTATGCCACCTGGCCAGAACCTGCTGGGTCTTTGTTTTTTAAGCCATGCAGCTACTCTGTGTCTCACGATTGGAGAATTCACTCCATTTATATTTAGAGTGATTATTGATATATGAGGGCTCAGTACTACCATTTTATCTCTTGTTTCCCAGTTCTGTGTTTCCATTTTTTCTCTTGCTTTGTATTTCTGACTGCCATTTTATTTTGGTGGCTTTATCAATTTTCTCTCTCTCTCTCTCTTTTTTTTTGCTACAAATTGTGGCTCTGCTCTGGTTTCTTGTTTAGTGGTTACCATGACGTTTGTATAAAATGTCTCACAGATGAGATAGTCCAATTTCTCATAACCTCTTATCTCCATTTGCCTAAGCAGGTTCCATCCCCATCTTCTTCCCTTTCTGAGTTATTGTTGTCACAAATTATTCTGTTTTGTGTTGTGAGTTTGTGACTAAGTTGAAGTGTTTATAGTCACTTTTGATGCTTTCCTTCACTTTATCTTTTAAGTTATAATTGAGTATTTGCTTCCCTGTTCTGAAAGAGAGCTGCAGTTTTCTGATTTTGTCTATTTATCTCCTTGCTCAAAGCTTTGTAGACCCTTGCCTTTTTGTGTCAGGTATGAGGATATCTTTAATCCTTTCTTGTAGAGAGGTCTGGTGGTGATGAAGTCCCTCAGCCTTTCTTTATCTGGGAAAGCTTTTATTTCTCTGAAGGATAATTTTGATGGATGGAGTATTCTTGGCCAAAAGTTTTTGTCTTTTAGTATTTTGAATATGTCATTTCATTCTCTCCTAGGCTTTAATGTTTCTGCCAAGAAATCCACTGAAGTCCTTATAGAGGTTCCTTTATAGGTTTTCTTCTGCTCTCTTGCCCTTGATATTTTTTCTTTGTCATTGACTTTTGCCAGTTTTACTATTATACGCCTTGGAGAAAGTCTTTTAGCATTGAGGTAATTACACATGCTATTAGCTTCATGAATTTGTAAACCCAGTTCTTTCCCCAGGTTTGAGAAGTTCTTAGCGCTATTTCTTAGAACAAGCTCTCTGCTCCTTTCCCCTGCTCTTCTCCCTCTGGAATACCTATAATCCTTACATTGCTTTCTCTAATTGAGTCAGATATTTCCTGAAGAATTCCTCCCTTCTGTAAAAATCTTAGTCCTCTCTCTTCCTCCACCTGTAGCATTTCTATATTTCTATCCTCTAAATCCCTAATTCTTCCCCTCATAACATCAGCTCTATTTTTAAGGATTCTAGATTATTTTTATTGCATTAACTATGTTCTTCCTATGCAGAATTTCTGCTTGTTTTTTTTTTAATAGTTTCCATTTCTTTTGTGAAGTATTCCTTCTTATCATTAATTTTATTCCTGAGCTCATTGAACTGTCTGAGTTTTCTCATAACTCATTGGGTTTTTTTTTTTTTTTTTTGTGACAGCTACTTTGAGTTCTCTGTCATTTAGATTGTCAATTTCTGTGCCTTCAGGGTTGGTTTCTGGAGAACTGTCATTTTCTTTCTGGTCTGCATTGTTGCTGTAGTTTCTCGTGGTGTTTGATGATCTAATCTTTTGCTGGGGCATTTGTGGTAGTGTTAGGCTACAGATTTCAGCTGCTGCCACTATGGGGAAGTGGGAGCTGTGTTTCTGATCCCACCCCACCTGCTGGAAGTTGAGGGGGACTATGGGTGCTTGTGTTGCCGTGAGAGTGTTTGGGTGTGTATGTAGATTGTGCTTGGTGGGCAGGTCCCCTTCATGAATCCGAGCCCAGGCCACTCGTTGGGGCTTCAGGACACATTAGGGTCTCCCACCACTGGGAAAGTGATCTTGAGCAGGCTAAGGATTGCCACTGCCTCTTCCTACCATCACCCCCAGGCTTGTTCCCACTTTCACGGCAAGCAGTACTATGGGTGCTCAGGCCAGCCAGGAATACACATTCAGCCAAATGGTTCAAGGTCTTTATTGTGTTGGCCAGACTTGGTCACTATCAGCAAGTCATCCACATACTGCAGCAGCAGTCCTTCTTGCTGTCAGTGGCTCAAGGCTTTAGCTAGGGCTTCCCCAAATAGCGTAGGGGAGTTTTTGAAGCCCCAGGACAGCACCCTCCAAATATATTGTTGAGTGGCCTGAGTATCTGGGTCATGCCATTCAAATGCAAAAAGTTTCTGTGATTCTTCTGTGAACGGTATGCAGAAGAATGCATCCTTTAATTCCCAAAGTGAAAAATAGCCGCATTCACCCAGAAAGTTGGCTAGCAAGGTGTAAGGTCTGGGCACCACAGGGTGCAGGTCCTGAACCACCTCACTTATGGCACAAGGCTCCTGAACACACTGATATTCATCTGAATTGGGTTTCTTGACAGGGAGAACAGGAGTAGTATATGGTGGCTGGAAAGGTCTGATTAACCTGCAGCACTGGATGAATGCCCTTCTGAGCTTCCTGTTTTAGTGGCTATTGTTTCAGGCTGTGTGTATTGGCTGGACATTCTTTGCTTTCCCAGGCTTCCCATCTGCCCACACATCCCGTCTTACCTCCTTGAAGGTCTCCAGTGGCCTTGGGCCTGGTGGTGATGCTTGAACATCTGCAGGGCCATCTGGAGCTGTAAGGGTTGTGCTGGTGGCACTTGCACCTCTAGCTGGTCTGGAGGAAAAGTCACCTGAGCATTCATTTTACATAGAAAGTCTTATCCCAGGAGGAGAACAAGGCATTCAGTCATATATCAAAAAATACGTATATTTGCCCACGTGGGGTGGGGTTATTATTTTTCCAATTAAAAGATCTAAGACAGAGAAAGGAGAGTGCATCCAAACGAAGCTGGACAGTTGCCCTTGTCCTTTTATGCTTCTGGGATATTGTTGCAGTGGAAATTGCCCCGCTCTGGGAAGGGTCCTCTGACTGAATCTTGTCCCTTGTCGGGTTTGAGAAGGAGAGAATCCCTCTCTTAGGCCTGGTAATCCTTCTGGCATATCCCCTTGGGCAAGCGGTGGGCCTGGGAAAAGGTGGAGGGAGAGGAGGAGCTGGGGGCCTCCTTGGTCCATTGTCTCCCCTGGTCCAGATATAGCAACATAAAAGCTAGAACATAGGGAATTTCATCTTCCTTTACTTCCTTCTTGCAAAATGATTCTAGCTGCAAGATAGTACCACAATTGAGTGACACATTTGGGGGCCACTTTCCTCCTGATCCTAGTGTATACTGGGGCAAGGCTACATTAGAGTAAAAGATCATGCTTTTCTTTTTCATGGGCTCATAAGTGAAATTATCCCAATAGGCCAGCATGCACCCTTGCAGTCCTCTTTCTTTTTTTTCTTCCCTGGATGGACAGAGTGGTGCCCATGGTGGTAAAGTTTGTGTCTGACAATTAATGGACCCAGAGAAGGGTGCTGGGCTTGACTCCAGGTGCCCAGATAACTATAGGACTTATCCAAATCTGACTCTGCCTGAGCACACAGTTCTTGCTAAACAAGCCAAGGAGACAGGAGGCTTAAGGCAGAGTAAAGATCTCATTTCCCAACACTGGTGTAGGGGTCAGGTGCCCAGCAGAAAGTTTTTTAGATCTTCTATTTTGCAGAAAGTCCAAATCTGGCTTACTTTAAGCCCAAACCTGACTTCCACACAATGACACCAAAGAAGGCACTGGACAGGACAGACAAAGAGGGGGAAAGGTGGTCAGGCCGTGCTCTCACGGCTTCCTCCTAAGGGTTGGCACACAAACGGCAGTGTCCACACTGAGGCGTACAATTCTGGTTTGACACTTGACAGAAAAGGTCGCAAACTTCACATCCTCACAGATGGTGTAACAAGCACTGGAAGTGTGCTGTGGGATTCTGACACAGAGGAAAACTGGCACCCAGACTAGTGGAACGACACATACACTCAAGAGAACAGACCATACAGGTGTGCAAACCACAGAGAAACTAGAGACTAGTCTTCCAGATAATATACTAGGCAGTCTGTACTTCCCTTTATCCCTAAACAGCAGCGCCTAAACCAGATGGACTTTGGCCTGACCAAGGCCCCCAGACCAGGAAAAAGGAATATGGTACCCGGGAGGTGCCTCCAGATGACTCACCTCGTTATAGGTGCAAGCTGGTCAGCTTGAGATCCGGTCCTTCCTTTCCAGATCACTGAAGCATGAGAGGCAGTCAGCAAGTGAGCCAGCCACAATGGCAATTCCTGGGGCAGAAAAAGAAAAAAATAAAAATAAAAAGCTGCCCAGCAGCTGGGGGAAAAAGAGCTTCTTCCAAGTTGACCAGCTACAGGTAGAGGCTAGGGTCCCATCTGGGGTGCTGGAGATTGATACAATGGGCTTGCTCTGTTCATCACAATCAGAGCCAATTAATAAATGACTTAGAGATTGAGAAAGGAAGTTTAATTAGATGAGCTGGAAAATTGGAAGACGGGTGACTAATGTCTCAAAAACCCGTCTTCAAAGATTACAGAATCTCGAGGCAATTATATAGGGAAAATGGACAGTAAGGAGGGAGTTTCCTTCAGGCGTGATGGACCCCGGCATCTTTCATTGTTCCATTCTTCTCTCAGCTGTGATCAACACCTTGTAGGTGTGTTTCCCGCCTGTGGTCAGCCTGTTCCTGGAGAGAAACCCATAGAACAAAGGTGTAATTTGTCAAGCTATCGCAGAGTACATACGTAAGTGGAGGACACAAATCAGGAAAGCATGTGAAGTTTTTAGAGTACGTGCAGAGCCGAGAGTAGTCACGCAAAGGAGGGGCTGGGCCATTTACTGTAACAAGATGGCCTCACTTTTGCTCACTTACAACTTGACAATAAAACATAAATTAGAAACAGGTCTGTATAGCAGGAGTTTTTTTATGTACTAAATCTACCTTATTTTCCATCCAAACTAGATTGTTATAAGTTTGATATGTTTAACTTGTTATAAATTTAACATTTTTCAGATAAAGTATAAAAACTGCATGATTATTTCAGTAGAGACAGAAAGGTTTTTGACAAAATCCAATGCTCTTTCATGAAAAAGATATTCAACAAAGCAGGAATTGAAGGGAAATTCTTCAACCTGATAAAGGCTATGTATAAAAACTCACAGGAAGCGTCATACTTAATGTTGAGAGACTGAAATATTTGACCCTATCATCAGGAACAAGACTTGAATAACTGCTCTCACTTCCTCTATTTAATGTTTTTCAGGAAGTTCTACTCAAAGTATTTAGGCAAGAAAAACATCAAGATTGGAGAGAAAGTAGTAAAACTGTGTTTGCAGATGGCATGTTCTAATACAGAGAAAATCTTAAGAAATTAAAACTCTGATAAATTTGTTTAGCAATGTTGCAAGATACAAGATCAATATACATACATAATTATGCATAACATTATACAAAATATAATTTAATTCTATACACTGCAATGAGGAATCTGAAAATGAATTTAGTAACAATTCTATTTGCAATGGCATCAAAATTAAATAAAATACTTGGGAAAAGTCAGTATCAGTAAATATTGATAGATATCAATGTGTGCACATATATTTATGTATGCCTATATATATATTTCCTATCTTTGTTCACTGAACAGTCCTAGACGCAATACCACTCCAGTAGCCATATTGGTCCCTAAAGGCCACTAGAATGTTGGCTTCTGAATACTATTCTACACTAAGAGGAATGTTGGTTTCTTGAATAATGAATATTTCCAGAGAATAGGACAGGAAAAGTGTAAGATGAGCAAGAGCAATCTTATTGTGCAAGAAAGTTAGGACGTCTTCAAAAATTGATCAGACTATGTCAAAGGACATAATCTGAAACAGTTCCTGCTGGTCTAACTTGGGACAATATGAACTTCTAAATAAATAATGATAGTAATAGATTACAACCCAGTGATTAAAATAAGAAGCTGTGAGTCCATATTGATATGAGTAAATAAATAAGTAAATAGCTTAGAAGGGAGAGCTCATTCTTGGTGTAAAATTCCAATTAATAAATGTAGACAGAATCACAATAATAGAAAAATCATCATTTAGAAACTATCCAGCAGGATGCTAAGTTGAGCGGGTGGAGGTTTGATGAGACACAAATTTTTGTTTTAGCTTAAAGTACTTTTCCATAAAATACTTATATGTGACGAAGCATAAAATGATGAATCTGCAGTGCCGTCATCTGGCACACGCTAACTTGACCAGGTGATCACGTCAGATTGACATCACCGATGTCAATACCGTGTACCTGCTGATGTGATGCACTGAAAAGAACACAACGTAACTTCTTCCTGATTCTGAGAATGCGGAGTGTCAGACAGACCTAGGTTGAAGGACGTCCTACTAAAGAAAATGTCTCTATCCTTTAACACTCTTCTGGTTGCCAATGATAAAGACTAAGGAAACTCTCTAGATAGGAAAAAATTAAAGAGACATGACACCCAAAAGCAACGCATGATCTCTGCTTTAGACTTGGACAAGGAAGCCAAAACATACATATTATGAGACATTTGGCAAAATTTGAATGGAATACATGGATTCCAGCACAGTCTATTGAAAAGTCAACAATAAAACTCCTACGTACCCAGAATTCAGCCATCCAAATCAGAAAATCAACATTGGGTATTAAGGTGACTAATACTATAAATAGCTATAAACTTACTACCCATTACTTCAGATATTACTTCTGGTCACCTCATCAGTATAATTCTATTTGCTCTTCTGTCATATATAACCTTTATCCTAATTTAATTTAATTTTTTCCCCGAGGAAGATTAGCCCTGAGCTAACTACTGTCAATCCTCCTCTTTTTGTTGAGGAAGACTGGCCCTGAGCTAACATCCATGCCCATCTTCCTCTACTTTATATGTGGGACGCCTACCACAGCATGGCTTGCCACGTGGTGCCATGTCCACACCCGGGATCCAAACCAGTGAACCCCGGGCCACCCAAGGGGAACGTGTGCACTTAACCACTGCTCTGGCCCAATCCTAATTCAATTTTAATCGTTCACTTTGTGTTCTTTCATTTTGTTAGTTTGTATGTTTGTATCCTCAAACTACATTGTCTAAATTTCTATTTTTGAACTTTGGAATCATACTCTATATATTTTTCTGTTTTAAAAAATATTCTCTTATATATTTGTATTACTGAAAGGGGCTGCAATACATTACTTTTTTCTTATGCATAATATGCCATTGTTAGAATATAAACTTTGGCTTATAAAACAGCTTTAGATTTAGAAAAAAATTGCAAGAATTGTTCAGAATTCTCATATACCCTTCTGCCAGTTTCCTCTATTATTAACATCTTGCATTTGTATGGTTCATTCATCATTATTAATGAGCCAATACTGATACCTTATTATTAATAATAATTCATACTTTTTTTCAATTTCCTTGATTTGTGCAGAATGTATTTTTGTGTTTCAGGATCCCACAACAGTAAATTTAATAATCATATCTTGTCCCCTCAGGCTCTTCTTGATTGCGAAAGTTTCAAGGACTTTCCTTATTTTTGATGCATTTGACAATTTTGAGAAATTTTGGCCAAGTATTTTGTAGAATGTTCCTTTTCTGGGGTTCGTCTGATGTTTTCTCATGGTTAGACTGAGGTTGCTGCTTTTGGGGAGGAAGACTACAGAGGTAAACTGCCATTTTCATCATAGCATTTCAAGGGGGCATAATACCAACATGACTTTTCACTGTTGCTGTTGACTCTGATCACCTGGCTGAAGTAATGTTTGCCATATTTCCTCACTAAAAGGAGACTTCTTTTTCATTTCCATACTATATTCTATAGAATAAATTTAATATGTGAAGGCTACACTTAAGAACACAGTTATTGGGAAAACCTCACCTGCAGATCTCCCCAACTGGTCTTTGGCCACCCCAAGTGAACTAGGTGCTAAGCCCACATGTCCCCCAGTCTTAGCTGATGTTTCTGTACTTGCTCTGGAGGGCAGTGCAAGAGTGAGCTCTGACAGACAGGGAGCACCTGCAGAAAGCAGTTCAGAGCCTGCAGGTGAGGGAGAAAACCAGAACTTGAGTCAAAACGATAACAAGGGACAAATAAGGTTATTATATAATTATAAAGGGACCAATTCATCATGAAGTTATAACAATCATAAATATATATGCACTGAACATCAGATCACATAAATATATTAAGCAAATAATAACAGATGTGAAGGGGAAAATAGATCACAAAAAGATAATAGTAATAGACTTAATTCCTAACTTTCAGCAAAGGATGGATTATCTAGACACAACACAAACAAGGAAACATCGGACTTGAACGATTCTTTAGAACAAACAGACCTAGCAGAGACATAGAGATCATTCCGTCCAACAGCAGAAGAACACTTTCTTTTCGAGTGTGCATGAAGTGTTCTCCAGGACAGGACACATGACAGGTCACATAGAAAGTCTTAGAAAATTTAAGAAGATTGAAACCATACCAAGTGTCTATTCAGACCTCAATGGCACGAAATGAGAAATCAACAACCAGAGGAAAACTGGAAAATCTATAAATACGTTGAATTAAACAATACTCTTTCACAAACAATAGATCAAAGAAGAAATCAAAAAAATAATAAAAAGTCTTTAAACAAATGAAAATGGAAACATAACATTCTAAAACCTATGGGATGCTATTAAAGCAGTTTTGAGAAGAAAGTTTATAGCAATGCATGCCTACATTAAGAAAAAGGAAAGATCTGAAATAAACAACCTAACTTTACACCTCAAGGAACTACAAAAAGAACAAGCTAAGCCCAAAGTTAGCAGAAGGAAGGAAATATTTATTATCAGCAGATAGAAATGAAATAGAGAACAGAAAAAAATAATAAACAGATCAAAGAAACTGAGATACTTTTTTCAAAATAAACAAAATTGACAAATCTTTAGCTAGACTAGCTAAGGAAAAAGAGAGAAGACTCAGTAAAATCAGAAATAAAAGAAGAGACATCATAGCTGATGCTACAGAAATACAAAGGATCATAAGAGGCTGCTACAGTTACAAGCCAAGGAATTGGATGACCTAGAAGAAATGGGTAAATTTCTAGGCACATACAACTTACCAAGACTTAAATATGAAGAAGTAGGAAATTCAAACAGACTAATAACTAGTAAAGAGATTGAATCTGTAATCCAAAACCTCCAACAAAGAAAAGCACAGGATCAGGCGATTTCACTGGTGGACTTCATCAAATGTTTAAGGAGGAATTAATGCCAATCCTTCTCAAAGTCTCCCAAAAAATTAAAGGAGGAAACACTCCAAACTCATTTTAATAGCCCAGTATTTCTCTGAGACACAAGGTAGATAAAGAGACTGCAAGAAAAGAAAACAATAGGCCAATATCCCTGATGAATATTGATGCAAAACTTCTCAACA
Source organism: Equus asinus (assembly GCF_041296235.1). Taxonomy (NCBI): domain Eukaryota; kingdom Metazoa; phylum Chordata; class Mammalia; order Perissodactyla; family Equidae; genus Equus; species Equus asinus. The sequence continues at coordinate 95,456,995 of NC_091791.1, forward strand.
AAACATTAACAAACTAAATCCAACAACATGTGAAAAGGGTCATACACCAGGATCAAGTGGGATTTATCCCTGGGGTGCAAGAATGGTTCAACATACACAAATAACATACAGGTATAAAATGAACATACAGAAATCAGTTGCATTTTTATATGCTAACAATGAAATATCTGAAAGCAAATAAACAATATCATTCACAACATCATCAAAACAATGAAATACTTAGGTGAAATTCAACCAAGGAAGTGAAAGAGCTGTACTAAAAAAAGAAGACTCTTATGAAAGAAATTGAAGAAGACTCTAATAAATAGAAAGATATCCTGCGCTTATGGATCAGAAGAATTAAAATACATACAAAACAATTCATGGACATTAAATATAAATCTGTGAGTGATTATGAAAGAGAAAAAGATTTGGAGAATTGATCTGAGGTGACTGAACACGTATAACATGTAGCTATATGCACACACACGCTCCTGGACTCCTGGATTAATGAATGCAGTGTGCTTGAAGTGAGGTATATGTTGATGAATCTAATACAAAGCAGATGAGAGAGGCTCAGCAGCTCCACGAATACCATCCAGTACTGCATCATTCCATAGAAATATGCAAGTTACACATGTAACTTTCAATTTTCTAATAGCTACACTAATAATAAAAGGAAATGTGAAACTAACTTTAATCATATATTTTATTTGACTCAGTATATCTAAAATGTCATTTCAACATAAAAAAATATTGAGATGCTTTATCCTCATACTAAATCTTCAGGGAAGAAGCTCCTTAACTTTGGTGTTGACAATGACTTTTTGGGTAGAACAACAAAATATAAGGAACAAAAGTAAAAATCAATAAACAGGACATATCAAACTAAAAAGTTCTGCACAGTAAAAAAAACAATCAACAAAATGAAAAAATTCTTTCTTCCAATTTTCTTTGGAATGGGAGAAAATATCTGCAACTCATATATTGGGTAAAAGGCTGATATCCAAAATATGTAAAGAACTCATACAACACAGTAACAAAAAGGCAAACAATCCAATTAAAAAATGGGAGAGGAATTAAACAGACATTCTTCCAAAGAAGACATACATAATCCAAGAGGTACATGAAGAGATGCTCAATATCACTAATCATCGGGGAAACACAAATCAAAACCATAAGAAAATATCACCTTACATGTGTTAGAATGGCCATCTTCAAGAAGACAAGAGATAGCAAGTGTTGTGAGGATACAGAAAAAATGGAACCCTTGTACACAGTTGGTGGGAATAGAAATTGGTTCAAACACAACGGAAACAGTGTGGAGGTTCCTTGAAGAATTAAATATAGAACTACCATATGATCCAACAATTCTACTTCTGGGCATATATGCAGAGGAAATGAAAATAGAAAATCAAAAAGATATGTGCACTCCCATGGTTACTGCAGCGTTATTCACAACAGACAGCATATGGAAGTGGTCTAAGAGTCTGTCAATGGATGAACGGGTAAAGAAGATGTACATATATCCAATGGAATACTACTCAGCCATGAGAAAGAAGGGAATTCTGCCATTTTTGACAACATAGATGGACCTTGAGGGCATTCTGGTAAGTAAAGAAGTCAGATGTAGAAAGACAAATACTGCATGATATCACTTACATGTGGAATCTAAAAAAGCTGAACTTGGAGAAACAGACAGTGGAGTGGTGGTTATCAGGGGTTGTGGGTTTGGGGAAATGGGGAGATAGTCGTTAAAGGGTATAAGCTTACTGTTAGAAGATTAAGAAGTTCTGGGGATCGAAAGTATGGCATTTTGATTATAGCTAATAATACTGCTTTATATACTTGAATATTGCTAAGAGAGTAGATCTTAAATGTTTTCACCACAAAAAAAGAAATGGTAATTACTTGATGGAATGGAGGTGTTAACTAATGCTATGGTGGTAATAATTTTGCAACATATAAATGTATCGAATAAAAAAAACATTAGGGGCCAGCCCAGTGGCACAGCAGTTAAGTTCACACTTTCTGCTTCAGTGGCCTGGGGTTCACCAGTTTGGATCCCAGGTGTGGACCTACACACTGCCTGTCAGGCCACGCTGTGGCAGGTTTCCCACATATAACATAGACGGAGATGGGCACAGAAATTAGTTTAGGGCTAATTTTCCTCAGCAAAAAGAGGACGATTGGTGGCAGATGTTAGCTCAGGGCTAATCTTCCTCAAAAAAAAATTTTTTTTAATTAAAAAAATAAATTCCATAGGAAGAGCAGAGGAAATTTAGGCATTGATACTCAATTATTGTGTCACTAAGAAACAGTCTGGAGTTATATTAGATGTTCTGCTGCATTTTTTCCCCTTTTCAGCCAAAAACTTTCTGGAAAATAACTCATTATGAGTTAAGTTATGCGAGCTCAGCACAAACCCAAGTCTGAAACTAACTGGATATCATGTTACCACTGCAAGAATTGGTGGGTTGTTTTTTTAAAAAATTTATCTCTTGACTGATCTAGTTGGATGATTTTGAATAGGGCAAAAGAGAAATATATATTGTTCCCCACTTAACCCATTTTGGACACCATTTCTCTCTTTTAAAAATTTTTGATATCACATAACTTCTTTTGGATTAGTTATATTATCTCCCACTGCACTTTTGTCCCATAGCAGTGACAACTCTGGGAGTCAAGGGTTGTGTCTGCAGCATCCACCTTCGTACATCCAAGCTCAATGAATATTTGTTGAAGGATGCATGATGAAAAAAGAATAAATTTTCCTATATAGAGATAAAAAAAGGATAACTTTTGTGAAACAATAAAGTTGTATGAAATTTAAATTTTGATGTCCATACATAAAAATTCTTTTGCAACATGGTTAAAAACAAACAAAAACGCAGCTCATTGGGAGGTGATGTCAGCATCATGGCAGAGCAAGTAATCTCTCTCCTCCAACATACAATGAAAAGGTCATTCATACTCCAACAGAGGACATCCAAACAGAACACAAAAAACATTGGAGAGAACCACACAGCCATACAATGGAGGGAAGACAGGCTGGAGCCCCCCTTGGAGGAGGTGGAACAGAGTAAGAGAAAACTTCACTCCCTCCCCTAAAGACTGGGATCCGGGACTGTGGGACGCCTCCAAGAGGGAAGGAACAGGGGAGGGGATGCTCCTTTGTGGGAACATCAAGGACTCCCTAGTGCCCTTGCAGCCTATAGGGAAGACCTCTATGGGGGTGAAAGCTTTCACAAGGGGGTGACCTCATCAAGCCAACACCCCAGGAGAGCAGATAGCAAGAGTGAGAAAGCCCCGAGGGCACACAGGAGAAACTACCCCTCCCCTCACCCACCCCGGGCCAACTCCACTGCCTGGGATCTTGGCAGAATGCAGAGCACTCAGAATATGTGGATGTTGACCCCACCCAGTGGCAATAGGCAGTAACTGAGAACAAATAACACAAGGATGCAAAAAAAAAAAAAAAAAAAACAGAGCCACTCCTTCTAGCAATATCAAACATTATATTAGATCTCCAGGCCAGACAAAAAACGACAAGTACCCAGAACTCAGTCCTGAGCACACAGGAATATATGATATAAATGACAATAAATTCAAATTAGCTATCATCAAAAAACTCAAAGAGGTAAAAGAAAATACAGAGAAACAATTCAATGAGTTCAGGAGCTACTTCACAAAAGAGATTCAAACTATAAAGAAGAATCAATCAGAAATATTAGAGATGAAAGATGCAATGGAAGAGATAAAACAAAATATGGATTCCCTGAACACTCGAGTGGGCATCATAGAGAAGTGGATCAGCATAATCGAAGATAGACATGATGAAATGCTCTGGATAGAGGAGGAGAGAGAACTAAGACTAAAAAGAAATGAAGAAAGTCTCTGAGAAATAGCCAACTCAATCAGGAAATGCAACATAAGAATTATAAGCATTTAAGAAGGAGAAGAGAAGGGGAAGTGAGCAGAAAGCTTGTTCAAAGAAATAATAGCAGACAACTTCCAAAACCTAAGGAAGGAGATGGAAATCCGTGTGGAATAAAAGCTACCAGATCTCCTCAATATGTCAATGTAAGAAGACCTACTGCAAGGCATATAGTAGTGAAACTGGCAAAAAATGAATGACGAAGAAAGATTACTAAGAGCAGCAAGGCAGAAGAAAATAACCTACAAAGGAAACCCTATCAGGCTTTCAGTGGATTTCTCTGCAGAAACCTTACAGGCTAGCAGAGACTGGAATGACATAATCAAATCTTTGAAGGACAAAAACTATCAGCCAAGAATACTCTATCCAGCAAAAATATCCTTCAGATATGATGGAGAAATAAAAACTTTCCCAGACAAACATAAGTTAAGGGAGTTTGTAATCATGAGACACCCCCTACAGGAAATCCCAAGAAGGCCCTCATACATGAAAAGAAAAAGGGAGAAAGGGGTTACAAAGCATGGAGTAAGGAGATAATTATGTAGACAGAATCAGAACAGGATAACAAATACTTAAGTATAGCATTAAAGACAAAGGGAAGGAAAACAACAAAAACAGAGATAATCTTGTCATATTAACCACAAACTCATAACACACGGTGGAATAAGATGTGAGAAAAATAACTTAGGAGAGAAAGAGGGAAGAGACTGAATTGGCTTAGTCAAAGGAAATAAGAAGCCATCAAAAAAGCAACTATCTTATTCATGAGATTTTGAATACAACCCTCATGGTAACCACTAAACAAAAAAGTAGGACAGAGACACAAATAATAAATAAGGAGAAAACAAAGAAACACAACATAAAAAACTACGTAACTTGACGGGTAGACCAAAATACACAGGATGAGAAACAAAAGAAATGAAGGAGAACTAGAAAACGAGTGACAAAATGGCAACATTAGGCCCTCATATATCAGTAATCACCATAACTGTAAATGGATTGAATTCTGCAATAAAAAGACACAAAGTGGCAAGATGGATTAAAGAATAAGACCCAAAAATATGCTGCCTCCAGGAAATACATCTCAGCTCCAATGACAAACACAGGCTCAGAGTGAAGGGATGGAAGATGATACTCCAAGCTAATGGCAAACAAAAGAAAGCAGGGGGGCACAATACTTATGTCAAACAAAGTAGACTTCATGATAAGACAGGTAGAGAGAGAGAAAGAGGGGCAGTATATAATGACCAAAGGCACACTCTATCAAGAAGAAATGACACATAAATATCTATGCAGCCAACACAGGAGCACCAAAGTACATAAAGTAACTATTAAAAAACCTAAAAGAAGCTGTTAATAATACAATAATAGCAGGAGACCATAACGTTCCACTCACATCAATGGATAGATCATCCAGACAGACAATCAATGAGAAAACATTGGAATTAAATGAAAAGCTAGACCAGTTGGACTTAGACATATATGGAACACTCCATTCAAAAACAGCAGAATACGCATTCTTCTCAAGTGTGCATGGAACATTCTCAAGGATAGACCATATGTTGGGAAACAAGGCAAACCTCAATAAATTTAAGAAAATTGAAACAATAACAAGCATCTTTTCCGATCACAATGCTATAAAGCTAGAAATTAATTAGAAGAAAAAAGCTGAGAAAAGGACAAAGATGTGGAGACTAAACAACATGCTATTGCACAACCAATGGATGATTGAAGAAATTAAAAGAAAAATCAGAAAATATGGAGACAAATGAAAATGAAAACATACCATACCAACTCATATGGGATGCAGCAAAAGCCACACTAAGAGGGAAATTCATCACAATACAGGCACACCTTAACAAGCAAGAAAAATATGAAATAAGCAATCTCAAATTACACCTAACTGAATTAGAAAAAGAAGAACAAACAAAGCCCAAAATCAGGAGAAGGAGAGTAATAATAAAAATCAGAGCAGAAATAAATGCTATTGAAACAAAAAAAGCAGTAGAAAGGATCAATGAAACAAAGAGCTGGTGCTTTGAGAAGATAAACAAAATTGACAAACCCCTAGGCAGACTTACAAAGAAAAAAAGAGAGAAAGCTCAGAAAAATAAGATTAGAAATGAGAAAGGAGAAATAACAACAGGTACCACATAAATATAACAGATTATAAGAGAATGCTACGAAAAACTATATGCCAACAAAATGGACAGTCTACAAGAAATGGATAAATTCTTAAACTCTTACAACCTCCCAAAGCTGAATCAAGAAGAAATAGAGAAAGTGAATGGACCAATCACAAATAAAGAGAATGTAACAGTAATCAAAAGCACCCCAAAGAATAAAACCCCAGGACCAGATGGCTTCCCTGGGGAATCCTACCAAACATTCAGAGAGGATTGAATACCTATCCTTCTCAAGCTACTCCAATAAATTAGGGAAGACAGAATGCTTCCTGACACATTCTAGGAGGCCAACATCACTGATTCCAAAGCCTGATAAGGACAACACAAAAAAGGAAAACTACAGAGCAATATTGCTGATGAACATAGATGCAAAAATCCTCAACAAAATATTGGCAACCCGAAAACAGCAATGCACCAAAAAGATCATACATCATGAGTCAGTGGGATTTATACCTGGGATGCAGTGATGGTTCAACATCTGCAAATCAATCAATATGATACACCACATCAACAAACTGAGGAATAAAAACCATGATCATCTCAATAGATGCAGAGAAAGCATTTGACAAGATCCAGCAGGCATTTATAACAAAAACTCTTACAAAATGGGGATAGAAGGAAATTACCTTAACATAATAAAGGCCATATATGACAAACCCACAGCCAACATCATACTCAATGGGAAAAACCTGAAAGCCATCCCTCTGATAACGGGAAGAAGACAAGGATGCCCACTCTCACCACTCTTATTCAATATAGTACTGGAGGTTTTTGCCAGAGCAGTTAGGCAAGAGAAAGAATAAAAGGAATCCAAATAGGGAGTGAAGAAGTGAAATTCTCGCCATTTGCAGATGACATAATCTTATATATAGAAAACCCTAAAGAATCCTTTAGCAAACTATTAGAAATAATTACCAGCTACAGTAAATTTGAGGGGTACAAAATCAACTTACAAAAATCAGTTGCATTTTTGTACTCTAATAACAAACTTACAGAAAGAGAACTCAAGAAGACAATTCCATTCGCAATCACAACAAAAAGAATACAACATCTAGGAATAAATTTAACCAAGGAGGTGAAGGACTTAGACAATGAAAATTATAGGACATTATTGAAAGAAATAGATAATGACACAAAGAAATGCAAAGAGGTTCCATGAACATAGATTGGAAGAAGAAACATATTTAAAATAGCCATACTACCCAAAGTAATCTACAGCTTCAATGCAATCCCAATCAGAATCCCAAAGACATTCTTCATGGAAATAGAACAAAGAACCCTAAAATTCATATGGGGCAACCAAAGACCCCAAATTGCTAAAGCAATCCTGAGAAAAAAGAACAAAGCTGGAGGCATTACAATCCCTGACTTCAAAATGTACTATAAAGCCATAGTAATCAAAACAGCATGCTACTGCCACAAAAACAGACACACAGATCAATGGAACAGAACTCAAAGCCCAGAAATAAAACCACACATCTACAGGCAGATAATCTTTGACAAAGTTGCCAAGAACATACAATGGAGAAAAGAGAGTCTCTTCAACAAATGGTGTTGGGACAACAGGACAGCCATGTGCAAAAGAATGAAAATAGACCACTATCTCACGTCATACACAATAATAAACTCAAAATGGATCAAAGACTTGAAGATACGTCCTGAAACCATAAAACTCCTGGAACATAATATAGGTAGTATACTCTCTGACATAGAACTAAAAAGGATCTTTTCAAATACCATGTCCTCTCAGACAAGGGAAACAAAAGAAAAAATAAACAAGTGGGAGTTCATCAGACTAAAGAGCTTCTGCAATGCAAAAGAAACTAGATCAAAACCAAAAGACAACCCACCAACTGGGAGAAAATATTTACAAATCATATGTCTGACAAGGGGTTAATCTCCATAATACATAAGGAGCTCACGCAACTGAACAACAAAAAAACAAACAGCTCGATCAAAAAATGGGCAGAGGATATGAACAGACATTTTTCCAAAGAAGATATACAGATGGCCAATAAACACATGAAACTATGTTCAGTGTCACTTTTCATCAGGGAAATGCAAGTCAAAAATACACTAAGATATCACCTTACACCTATTAAAATGGCTATAAACACTAAAACTAAAAATAACAAATGTTGGAGAGAGTACAGAGAAAAGGGAACCCTCATGCACTGCTGGTGGGAATGCAAACTTATGCAGCCGCTATGGAAAACAGTATGGAGATTCCTCAAAAAACTAAAAATAGAACTACCATATGACCCAGCCAACCCACTACTGGATATCTATCCAAACAACTTGAAATCAACAATCCAAAGTAACTTATGTATACCGATGTTCATCACAGCACTATTCACAATAGCCGAGACATGGACACAATCCAAGTGCCCATCGACTGATGATTGGATAAAGAAGATGTGGTATATATATACAGTGGAATACTACTCAGCCAGAAAAAAAGAAAAAATCATCCCATTTGGAACAAGATGGATGGACCTGGAGGGAATTATGCTAAGTGAAGTAAGCCAGACTTAGAATGATAAACACCAGATGGTTTCACTCATATGTGGAATATAAACAAACACATAGACAAAGAAAACAGTTGAGTGGTTACCAGGAGAAGGGGGGTGGGGGGTGGGCACAGGGGGTGAAGGAGAGCACTTATGTAGTGACAGTCAAGAAATAATGTACAGCTGAAATCTCACATTGATGTAAACTATTATGAATTCAAATTTTAAAAATAGCAGCTCATCACCAAGCCAAAGGTCATCTAGATTTTCTCCTATGTTTCTACTAAGAGTTCTATAATTTTGCATTTTTACATTTAGGTATCACATACTTTGTGAATTAGTTTTTGTGTTAGACATAAGTTCTGTTTTTAGGTTCTTTTAAAATATATGCATATTTCTGTTCATATATTTCCATACATATAAATCTCCAATTGTTCCAGCACCATTTGTGGAAAAGACCTCTTTATTCCATTGACTTGACTTTGCTCCTTTGTCAAAGGTCAGTTCACTGTATTTGTGTGGGTCAAATTCTGGCCTCTCTATTCTTTTCCACTGACTTATGTGTATATTTCCTTGCCAATATCATGCTGTTCTGATTACAGTAGCCCTATAGAAAGTCATGGAATCGAGTGTCATGAGTCCTCTGACTTTGTATCTTCTTTAGTATCTTAACGTTTTGTGTATCCGTTTGTTGATAGCTAAGAAACAGGATTTTGATTGGGATTATGTTGAATTTATGCGCTAATCTTGGAAAAAATGACATCTTAATATTGAGTCTTCCAATCCATGGACATTCAACATCTCTCCGTTTATTTAGGTTTTCTTGATTCTTCTATGTGTACTTTTAGATTTCCATATGGTTCCTATATATATTTAGTTAGATTTATACCAAAGTATTTTGGGTTTTGGTACTATTTTAAATGGTACTGTATTTTTAATTTCAAAGTCTAGTATTTTGTAGCTACAATATAGGAAAATAATTGAGTTTTGTATACTAACTTTGCATCTCATGAACTTGGTATACCCACTTATTAGTTCCAGGATATTTTTGTCAATTCTTTGACATTTTTTACATAGAAAATCATGTCACCTGCTTTTTATATACACGTATATTAGTTATTCCTTCCCAATCTGTAGACCTTTTATTGCTATTCTTGTCTTATTGCACTGTCTAGGAACTCAGGATGGTGAATAATAGTTTGAAGAGACAAAAAGCTTGCCTAGTTTTAGATCTTTAGAAGAAAGCATCCAGTCTTTCACAAATCACTACAGTGTTACTTTCAGGTTTTTGTAAATTGTCTTTTATTAGGTTAAGCAAGTTCTTTCTATTCTATTCCTAATCTGCTAAGAGTTTCTGTCATGAAAGGATATTGAATTTTTCAAATGCATTTTCCACACCTTTAGAGGTAGTCATAATTTTTTTCTTCACTTGCCTATTAATTGGGTGAATTATATTACATTGATTTTTGAAATTTTTACCTACTTTTTTATTTATAGACTTTATGTTGTTTTTCAGAGAAGTTTTAAGTTCACAACAAAATTGAGTGGAAAGTAGGAGAGTTCTAAACTACCCCCTGCATCTACAAATGCACAGCCTTGCCCGCTATCAACACTTCACGCCAGAGTGGTACATTTGTTACAACTGATGGGCCTACATTGACACATCATTGTCACTCAAAGCCCATAGTTGACATTAGGGTTCACTGTTGGTGTTGTACGTTCTATGGGCTTGGACAAACACTCTGCCTATTCACTCAGCCCTCTCTGCTAACTCCCAGCAAGCACTGCTCTTTTTGTGTCTCCAAAGTTTTTCCTTTTCCAGAAAGCCATATACTTGGAATCATTCAGTTTGTAGACTTTTCAGAGTGAATTCTATTACTGCATAATATGACTTGGTTTCCTCCAAGCCTTTTTATACTTTGAGAGCTCCTTTTCCTTTTAGTGCTAAATAATATTTCACTGCATGGGTGTATTATAGTTTATTTATCAGTTATCCAACTAAAGGACATCTGGGTTGCTTCCCAGTTTCGGCAATCATGAGTAAAGATGCTTACTCCAGTAGAAATAATGCCAAAAGAACAAGCGCTGACAAAACTACAAAGGTGGAAATGAGATGTAGATGGGTGCCACAAGTACTGCAAGAGCACCGAACCGTAAGTCCCAGGAGGATTCTTAAAGATGTGGAAATGCAGCACAATAGTTTTCAGGTGTGGGAGATCAATGAGAACAATGAGAGAAGCAACGCGTTGTGGCATCATAGCAGCTATCAAGGTTGGATGCGGGGGTCCTTATAAAGAAAAGTCCCTGGAGCCTCGCCGAACGGCTCCTCTCGCCCCTGCACCAGCTGTCAGGCCTCCACCGCTGCCAGCAGGATGCCTCCTCCACTGGGGGTTTCCCTGAGCGGCAGGTATTTTCTTTCTATCCCCATCCTGTTAAGAGTATTTTTTTTTAACTTTTTATCATAAATCGTTGTTGGGTCTTGTGACATGCTTTCTCTGCATCTACTGAGGTGATCATGCGGCTTTAATACCTCGTTTCTTTAACGTTGTGTACCACACTGATTGGTTTGCAGATGTTAAGCCATCTCTGCATCCCTGGCATAAATCCCACTGCCTCAAGATGTATGACATTTTGGATGTATTGCTGTATTCGGGTTGCCAATATTTTGTTGAGAATTTTTGCATCTCTGCTCATCAGTGATATTGACCTGCACTTTTCCTTTTTCCTGTTGTCCTCGTCAGGCTTTGGTATCAGACTGAGGTTGCCCTCATCAAATGCGTCAGGAAGCATTCAATCTTCCCTAATTCTTTGGAACAGCTTGAGAGGGCTAGGCATTAATTCCTCCCTGAAAGTTGGGTAGAATTCTCCAGGGAAGCCGGCTGGTCCTGGGCTCCTACCTTTTGGGGGGGATGCTTTGGCTTACTGTCTGAAACTAGTTCCTTGTGACTGGTCTATTCTGATCATCTCTTTCTTCAGGATCCAGCTCCGGGAGGTTGCAAGAGTCTAAGAATTTGTCCATTTCTTGTAGACTGTCCATTTTGTTGGCATATAGCTTTTCATAGTGTTCTCTTCCAGTGCTTTGTATCTCTGTGTTATCCCTTCTTCTTTCTGCTCTTTCATTTCTAATTTTATTCTTCTGAGGTTTCTTGCTCTTTCTTTGTAAGTCTGGCTAGGGGTCTGTCCATTGTGTTTATCTTCTCAAAGAACTCGTTCTTTGTTTCGTTGATGTTTTCGATCGCCTTTTGTGTTTCACTTGCATGTGTTTTTTTGCTCTAATTTTTATTATTTCTCTACTTCTGCTGACTTTGGCCTTTGTTTGTTCTTCTTTGTTGAATTCACTTAAGGTGTAGTTTGAGATAGCTTATTTGGGATTTTTCATTTTCGCTAAGGTGAGCCAGTATTGTGATGAGTTCCCCTCTTAGTACTGCTTTTGCTGCATCCCAGATGAGTTGGTATGATATGTTTTCCTTTTCATTTGTCTACAGATTTTTTTGGTTTCTCCTTCAATTTCTGGAATGATCCATTGGTTGTTTGATAGCATGCCGTTTCGTCTCCACAACTTTGTCCCCTTCTCAGCTGTTTTCCTGTAATTAATTTCTATCTTCCTCGCCTTGGGACCAGAAAAGATGCTTGTTATTATTTCAATCGTCCTCAATTTCTCGAGGCTAGCCTTGTCTCCCAACTTATGTTCTATCCTTGAGAATGTTCGGTGTGCACTTCAGAAGAATGTGTATTCTGCTGTTTCCGGATGGAGTGTTCTATAGATCCAGAGAATTTGTAAGAAAGCCCAATGTGGACCCAACCAACCAACCAACTCCCCAACCACCAACCAACTCTGGTGTCTGCTTTTGTCACCCGAGCCTGTGAAACTCAACCCTGTGTGCTAAGATGAAGACGAGAAGCTGATAGAGAATCAAGCGAAGACGGGACTACCTCGAACAGACACTAAATGCCTTCAGTTACTTGAAAATCGTGCTGGGTAGGGGTGTGCTTTTGTGTTTTCGTGCATGCGTGTGTACGTGTGGGTAGCAGAAAGACCACCCGCTTGACAGAGAAGAAACATCCTTCGTTTCCATCAAAGGAGTGCTCTCTGCAACCACGGGATCCTTCCCAGTCTGTAGGTGGGGTCGCCCCGAGGTTTTCAGCCGGATGCTGTTCGACAGCTGCCATAGGCAGAAGGTGTCATGTGGGCAGGGAGAGTCCACAAGGGCGCAAGGACGTTTTGGCGGATGACGCTGTAACTGAGTAGCCTTCCTCAAAAGATTAGAATCCCCTACGCGGTCGAAAAGCTAAGCCCTGCTTCCAGAGGCCAAAGGGTCAATCTCCCTGCTAGGGTGTCTCCAGATTATTTATTTACTGATTGATTTATTCATTGATGCATTTATGCATTTATTTTTGTTTCTTAAACTCTTGGCCCGGAATGAAGGTGCTCACTAGGAGGCGCCCATGCTTGGACGCCAAGAGCGCTAGAGGCAGCCTGCAAGTTGCAGGCGGATGTCGAAAAGCTATTTGGGTCCCAGATTCAAGTTATGAGGCACGGCAGCTTAGAGGGCGATGCCTCCATGTTGTGGGTTCCTGGCGGCTCTTCCGCTTGGGCGCGGATGTCTCTGCAGAGAAAGGGCCCTGGAGCCTGCGCCTAGATGTCTCCTCCCGCCGCCGCACCAGCTGCCACGCCTCCACCGCTGCCACCAGGACGCCTCGTCTGCAGGTGGTTTCCCTGAGCGGCAGCCGCCGTCTGCGGGCACGGCAGCCAGGGCCTCTTGACAGCGCCCAGGGCCGTCTTCGCACAGGCCATGGGTTGACACTGCGGGCTCCGATGCCCAGCCCCGGGCTCTGAGGCTCCTCGGGGTGGGCAGCCTTGCACGCTAAGAGGGCTGAAACCGGCCTCTCGGCTCTAGCGAAAGAGTCAGCGGAAGTCCCGCCCACGAGGCCAGGGACGGCTTCCGGGCGCCCTGAGACAGCCTTCCTCCCCCTTCTTAACAGGGCCATCCTGCACGGGGCTGTCTTGCCAAAGCTCAAGTCCCGTTTGTCTTGGCGCCACCGTGGCCCGGCTCGTGTTTCACAAGCTGCATTCCACCGCGTGCAGCCAGGGAAACACAGTCTTTCCCTGGGTCTGCAGACAGGAAGGGTCGATCGGTCTGTGGAGAGCTATGGAGAGAGGGGAAGCTGGCGGAGGAGAGCTGGGGAGGGCTTTTCAAGACGAGATCTACCTACAGAGAGGGACACTCTGTAGACCTCTGGAGGTGGACGCAGATGTAGCCAGAGAGAGAGAGAGAGATTTGTGTATGGACATTCAGTCGGCCAAGGTCAGAATTGTTTCAATACAGGCAGAGTCTAATCACTTAGGAGTTGGAAATACGGGCATGAAACTCCTGTGTCCAGAATCTCTCACCTCAGAGCAGACTAGGGAGCCCTCTGGGAACAGAATGAAAAAATCAAGGAAATGAGCTCCTGGCATTCACCCTATGCTTCCAAGTGCTTTGGGTCTGTTTTCGCGTTCTCTTGAGGTGGATCCGTGCCCATATTAGTAGGACCGTGTGAGTCGGTCTGCGTGTGTGTGTGTGTGTGTGTGTGTGTGTGTGTGTGTATGTTTGAGAAGGAGAGAGAGAGAGAGACGGGTAGATTTAGAGATAAAGATAGAGATGAGAGTCTGGGGGTGGATTTTATGGCCCTCGTAATATTATCCGCACTAGGAGTTGATATGAGCTCTGCTGAGTATGGCCTGGTCGTAAAGAGTGTGCTGGGAGGATGCTGGCACGTGTGCTCAATGTCTACAGCCTCGAGGAAGCCTTGCACATCAGGCACCCCGAGTCAAAGGGAGAGTGGTTCGTGGCGGGATCAACTTACGCATTGGAATCTGGTATCTTTGTAGATCGAGGCTGTGAACTCTAGCTGGGCACCCCGACCACCTTCCCTCCTTGTCACAGGCAAAGGAGCCATGCCGCATCTCTGAAGAAGTGCAGGGAAGATGCGACAGAAGGCGAAGGGACCCAAACACCACCAAGAAGGCGCATTGAGTTTTCAAAGATATCTTTATTGTACCCAACGGACGCTCCGTACAGCCTATAAACCCAGGATGTGTTCTTGAAAGGGGGCACCTGATGGCACGGGACGAGACCCCGCTGAAGGAAGACCGCCAGGGGCCTCAGGGAGAAGGTGGCCTTTCTGTGTCCAACACTAGGGAAGATGATCGGTAGCTCTGAACGCCCACACATACACAAATGTCACAAGGAAGGAAAGAGGGAGACTCATGCACTTTCCTGAGTGATGGCTTGGGGTTCCTACTGTCCCTTTCCTGCCACTTTCTGTCCGTCTACGGTGCTCCCAAGGAAACTCCTAGGCAAAGCCTCCAGGGTCTTCTGGGCTTGATGCTTGAATCCATCGTCAATAGCTGGCGAGCGAAGTCGGATCCAAGGGCCGCTTTCCAGACTCAGGGCGAGGATGGAAACGCATTTTCCTGGACTCACTTGTTCAAGAAATGTAGCCCCTCTCCTTTTCTGAGCACGTGCCATGCCGAGGTCATATTGGGCTTGCGGTCTTGCTGGAAGGCCAACACGTGTGCACGAGTCCTTGTTAGACTCTTCTCCTTGCCTCGATTGGGTTCCCATCCTGGGATGTCCCTGATGGCCGAGGAGAGGATGATGGCAGGGAGGAGGTGCCGTTTTTCCCGACAGAGCTTTTGCTCCTTCAGACTTCAGGGAGGCTGTGCCCTGTCTGGTGCCCATGGAGCCTCCAGTGGCCCTGTGGATCTCGGCAACGGTCCCTGAGGCAGTCGAGTGCCACCACGGCACAGAGGGGAGCACTCCCTTTGGGTTCCCGAGGGAAGGACACTTCTTTCTGCCTTGGCCTCACCCCAGAACACGATGCGTGTTCCTCGTCCCTCCTCCTCCCCGACACGCTGGCTCGGCCCCCCAGCAGAGGAGGCTTGGATGCGGGTCTGGAAAAGGAGGCCTTCCTGCCCCTAAATCTGAGGCCCTGGTGAGCTTTGCAGCATGTCGAGCAGAGCCTGAAATTCCTCCTCGCTGAGGGGACCTTCCAGTGTTCCCGGAGGCTCCTCTGCCGGCGGATGCCCGTTCAGGAACGGCTGTGCCTTTTCCTGCAGCTCTGTGACTGCGAGCAGCTCATCTAGGAGGCTGGGGGTTTGCGCAGAGTGCTGCTGCTGTGGGCCCGGCTGAGCAGAGGGCTCTCCGGCTGATGGCTCCTCCCATGGCCACACGTGTGTGTCAGGGTGCGCGGGCTGCTGAACCGCCCTTCCCTGAGGCTCCTCTGGGGCCGGGAGGACCTGAGGCCACTCGCCCCAAGGCTGCATAGCGGGGAAGGCTCCTGGCCCACCCAGGTGCTGCCACCGTTGCTGAGGATGGTCAGGGTGAGGCTGAGGGGAGTGTGCGAAGGGCAGCCCCCTCCCGCCAGCGTGCCCGTCGTGCTGCTGGCATTTTCCTCCGGGTGTGGGCCGGAGAGGAGGCTGCATCGCCGAGAGACCCCCTGCCTGAGTCGGCCCGGTTGAGCAGGGACACACAAGTGTCCAAGGAGGGTGAACGTTCTCCTTTCCCAGCACAGGCTGGGCTGTCATGACCACCAGGGGCTCCGGTGGCCGGCCCACACAGGCCCCAGAGGGAACCCAAGGAACGAAGAACACCGGGCAGAGTGGAGGAGCGGCTGTCGCGGGCGATGGCAAGAGCCCAGGAGGGTGCCAGGGAGGCAGATGAGGAGAGCTGCTGGGGACAGAGGACAGGTTGCCTTGGTCCTGGAGGGCAGTCAGGGGAGCCCTGGGACTGGGGCCTTCCGCCAAGGCATTCACCGGGCCGCTTCCACTCTGGTCTGGGTGCCGAGCTCTTCGGTTCTGAAACCACACCTGGGCCAGAGAGAGAGACACACAGACACAGAAGACGTGAGGGCCTCCGGCTCTCCCTGTCGCTGATCTGCCAGCGACAGGGGCATGTCCCTGAGGCCTAATCTGAGGGGCATTCCATCTATCCCTTTCACCTGGTCCTTGCAAACTAGCTGCCAATTCAGGGCAACTGTCGACACCTGGCTAGCAGGGGCTCCCACATTGGCTAGAGTGGCGGGCCCGTCACGGGCTGCCCATGACCTCTTTTGCCCTCTCCTTTCCTCGAAATCCAAGCCTGGGCCCTGCCGCCTGGTTGACTTGGAAGGTCTTTCTCTGGGCAGGGCCTCGCTTGCAAGGCCCAGGGCTTTCCACACCGTGTCTGGGCCCTGGGTCATGGGGAGAATCCCACACAGCCCACGTTGGTCCGGCACCATGGCAGGGATCAAGACCCTTTCCACGTGGGACCAGCCGGGTGCGACCCCCGGAGACCTCACCTGAATTCTCGCCTCTGGGATGCCCGTTTGTCTGGCCAGTTCTTCCCTGGTAGCGATGCCAGGAAATCGGTCCTTCTGGAAGCTCTCAAGGAGGATCCCGGTTTGCCACGGAGTGATGTGTGTCCGCTTTCTTCCGCCTTCTTTTGGGAGGCATTGTGGAGGAGGACAAAGGAAGAAGAGAGAGATTGGAGGCTGATGGCACATTCGAAGGGAAACAGAAACGGGTGTGTGTCTGTGTGTGTGTGTGAGTGTGTGTGTGTCTGTGTCTGTGTGGAGGCGTCTCTACCTCTGTGCTCTTCCCTCAGCCCCTCTCTGCCCAGCGAGTCCTCTGAGATACTCCCGGACCAATGCTGGGTTGGCCCTGGGTCAAACCCCGCCCCCCCAGAGCGGATGGAAGAAGAGGATTCTGCACCTCCTAGCTGTTTCAGGACCGGCAGGTCAAAACCATTGCTGGCCAAGAAACAGCCCGCCGGCCCAACAGGGGCCCGGGGTCGCTATGGGCAACACGGAGGGGGCCAGAACAAGAGATCATGGGTTCTTCTCCCAAGCGCTCTCTGCCAAACGTCTAGCACTCCTAGGCAGGGAGGTTGCCTTGACCAGGACATCCTCGCAGGAAGTGCCCCTGGGATGCTGAGGACTCACCTGCGGCCCGAGCTTGGGGCTGCTCCTCTCCAGGCGATTGCCCTTCTCCCACGGAGCTCGCCGAGCCCGACCGGCTCTGCCTTAGATGTCTTCTGCGTTGGTTTTGAAACCAAACCTGAGTGCCAGGAGAAGGAGCCCTTGTTACCCAACTCTTGTCAACACAATTTCAAAGAGCTATGGCAGCGATTCAGAAGACGACAAACAAACAAGCAAGCAAACAAGCAAAGAAATGCAAGCCCAGCAATCTCTGTCCGCCCACGCTGGACAGGTTGACAATTCGCAGGCACTCTAGGACCCAAAGGACAATGCTTGTGTCTCCAAAGGAGAGCACGAAAGGTGGGAAAACGCCCCATCTGCCACCCGGGGAAAGAATCCTTGCTTCCCGGCTCCCCGACCTGCTCTCCAAAGGAAACGCCCCAGATCGAGGGGACAAGGCTTGCCCTGCCCAAGGCAGGGCGGCTCACTCACAGGCGCTCTCTCCCCACCTCCTTCTTTCCTGGAACCAGGCCCCTTTCTCTCTCGGTCTTTCTGTCTCTGTCTCTGATTCTCTCCACCCGTCCATCTCCCCTTCCCTCCTCTGTCTCTCTGCCTCTGTCTCCTGCTCTCCCCCCTCCCTCTCTTCTCCCGCTTGCTCTCTCCTGTCCTTTGCACCTCATCTTTGCTGTGGTCCCTGCCTGATTCCCACATTTTCATGTCTCTCTTGTCCCCACAGGCAAGGCTCTCTCCTAACACCTTCAGGACGAGGATTTCAGTCAGCGCTGTCTCGGACCCCAGAGGGGGATGTCAAGTGAAAGAAATGCGCCTTCTCCCCAGCACTGCCCTCAAATGCAAGTCCGCGTAGCCCGTGGCTTCTACGAGGCCGCGGCAAAGGCAAAGACCCTGATGTCAGAGCCTCCCTCCAGTCAACCGCCTTAACCTGTTGGGCGGGGATGTGAATCTGCCTTCTCCCAGAGGAACTGTATTCTTTCCAGCTGCCTCTGGGGTCACGGGAGAGCTGCGGCTTACCTTTCTTTTTCTGTCGACCGTCGCACTGAAACACCCTTCAGTACGGCATGGGGCTTTAAAGCGTCTGTTGTGCCTCCCCCATTGGAGACGCTTAGGAGCACCAAATCCACCGTCAAAACCGGCTTTCGAAACTAGAGACGCCCATCGACTCTTAAGCAGAGTCCTCCACGCTACATACTCCTGCCCATTCTGTGCTAAAGACAGCAGCGAGCAAGCGGAACCTCTCGTGACCGTCTTGACTCCCCGGCTTCAAACCCCTCGAGGGGCCACATAGGACTGAACTTTTGGCTCTCTGGTGAATGACCCAGGATAGTCCCTTCCCCGTCAGTGAATCCCCCAAACCAACCAAGATTTCCACCGCTGCTCAAAGGCACAGACCCGTTTCCTGTTTTCTGGCATTCTTCCCATGGGACGACCTACAGGCCATAAGCTTCTAAGCAGGCTAGCTGCCCGAAGAGACTGACCTGCAGAGGGCTTAGCCCCGATCGTGTGTGTCCCTTGACCCTGGGAGAGAATGACAGAGAGACTCAAGCCCACCTGGACTCTGCATTCCGGAATGTCAATCTCTTGGGCCAGGCGTTCTCTGGTGGCGATCCCAGGGTAAGGGTTCTGTTGAAACGCTGCTCGCAGAGCGTCCCTCTGACTCGCCTTCAAAACAATCCTCCTGCGTCGGGATCCTCTCTGATGCGGGCCTGTGGGAGACAAGAGGGAAAATGGACTAGGAAGGCTTCCGTACCGATGCAGACCGGCGGTGCAAGCCTAGCTCTTCTCTTTCTGCTGTGTGAAAAACGGCCTAGTCGGGGGGATTCCTGTCCGTTTGGAACGAAAGGACACACGTAGGGCCATGTGGGTTGGAAACCAGGGAGGTCTCCACAGGCCTTTTGGAAAGGATGATGGTCAACGATCTAAAGGATCAACCAACAGCTCACAAATACTCCATCGAATTACACGCAGAGAAAATCGGGAGGCCACGGAAACAACAGATATTCTTGGACGTAAAAGGGACCTCCTTTAGACTTTCAGCAAACAGCAATCCCCCCTTCCCAAAGCACCCAACTTGGGGTCCATGGGAATGGAAGCTGTTTTGCTCAAACGAAGCCTGGAATACTTGGTAATTCATGTGCCGTTCTCTGCCGCCAGAGAGCCACCCTGAAGACTTTCGGTGGCGGAGGCATGGATGGGAATCACGGCCACCGATTGGCATTTTCACTGCAAGGAAGCAAGGTCCCAGCTTCTCTCCCACCCCTCCCCCCCGCCCCCAGCCCTGCAAGTGGTCCCTGGAACTCAGCCCTGCACCATCGGTCCCTGCGTCCAGGCTGGTCGTGCCTAGCTTCCTTCACCCTGGAAAAGCATCGAGGCACTTGGGGGATCGGACCCCAGAGCCGAGATGCAGATGCGAACTTACCGCTCGATGTGCGGGGCGAATCCATCTGGGGAGAGTCACTTGGCTTCCACAGAGACGTCTGGCCAACTGAGCGGGACCGGAAACACAGGACTTCTCAAGGCCCAGGATGGCCCGCCCCGATTGCTTTAAATAGCTTCCTCCGCTAGCCCTTCATTAAATATTGATGACCCGCAAGGAAGCTCACCCAACAAGTGGAAGTTGACCGTTAAGGGCCAGCTCCGAGGCTCCCAGGGACTTTCCCAAGTGTCCTAATGGTTTTCCCGGCATGACTTGGACTTCAGGCTCCCGACTTTTCCCATGGACAAATCCGTTGCTCTCGGTTGCGTTCCGTTACTCTGGGTTTCCCGTGCTCCGGGATGACCGGGAATTTCGATGTGGAGAGCCTTGCTCTGCTCGCCTACTTGGCACCTTTGCCCTAGCGTCTCCTGGAACACGTTTCGTGCCACCCTCAAAGTGTTTCCTTTTCCTTTCGGGTGAAGAAATGCCACTCAAAATTCGAGAAGTGAATCGTTATCTGGGATCTACCCACGCATCATGCCCAACTGCATTGAAGGCCGGGCGGAAGCCCATCCGCCTCATGCAGATAGAATGTGTGCTCCCGCAAGGTCCGCTGACAAAACCTCAAAGGTGGGGATGAGACAGCACACCTTCCTGGTTTGAAGGAAGGGAAACCGAGTCTCACTAGATGGTCCCTCCTTCTGTTGATGGCTATTGTCAGGTTTCGTCAAGGGACTCAAGTGGTCTGGAAAGGACAGCACTGCTGAGCCCCTTGGGGGGAAGGGCGGGGTGACAATTCGAAGAACATGGGAATTCCAATGGGAATCTCACCTCGCATCGTGGAAGACAGACGTTTCTTCCCTAGAAGACTTGAACAAACTAGAAACCAAAAGTGCCAATTTGCAGTACATAAGAGGGGAGAGAAAAACCAAGAGCCTTGAAGGCGCATGTCACAGTTGTGGTGGAAATGAGGGATTGGGGAAAACGTTAGCAGTCAGGCGTTTCAATTGAGTCTAAGTTCCACACAATGTTTTTTTATTGAGTTCATACTAGTTCGCATCATTGTGAAATTTCAGTTGTCCATGATTTCTTGTCCATCACCATAGGGGTGCTCCCCTTCTCCCCCTTGCCCACCCCTCTTCCCCTGGTAACCAAACTATTCTCTTTCTCCATTCTTTGTTTACACTCCACACACCAGTGGAATCGTATCGTGTTTGTCTTTCTCAGTCTGGCTTATTTCGATTAGCCGAATGCCCTCCCGGCACAGCCATGTTGTCGCGGACCCCTTGTCGGACATGGGATTTGCCAATATTTTCTCCCGGTTGGTGGGTTGTCTTTGGGATTTGATCCCAGTTTCCTTTGCCTTGCAGAAGTTCTTTAGTCTGATGAAGTCCCACTTGTTTAGTTTTTCTTTTGTTTCCCTTGTCTGAAAAGATACGCTACTTGGGAAGATCCTTTGCAGTTCCACGTCAAAGAGTGTGCTGCCGATAGTCTCTTCCAGGAGTTCGATGTTTTCTGGACTTCTCTTCAAGTCTTTGATCCACTTTGCCTTTATTTGGGGGTGTGGCGGGAGATAACGGCCTACTTTCCTTCTTGGGCAAGTGCTTGTCCAGATCTCCCAAGACCATTTACTGAGGAGATGATTTTTTCTCCACTGTACGTTCTCGGCATCTCTGTCAAAGATTAGCTGCCTGTAGCTGTGTGGTTTTATTTCTGGGCTTTCAGTTCTCTTCCCTTGATCTGTGTGCCTCTTTTGGTACCAGTACCGTGCCGTTTTGATCACTAGGGCTTTGCAGTCCACTTGGAAGTCAGGGATTGGGATGCCTCCAGCTTTGTTCTGTTTTGCTCAGGGTTGCTTTAGCAATTTGGGGTCTTTGGTGGCCCCATATGAATTTTAGGATTCTTTGTTCCACTTTGATGCAGAATGTCTTTGGGATTCTGACTGGGACCGCATCGGATCTGTAGATTGTTTTGCATGTTGTGGACATTTTCACTAGGCTTATTCTTCCAACCCATGTGCATGGAATCTCTTTGCATTCCTTTATGTCATCACCAATTTCTTTCAATAATGTCTCATAGTTTTCATTGTCTAAGTCCTTCACCTCCTTGGTTAAATTTATTCCTAGACATTTTGTTCTTTTGGTTGCTACCGTGAATGGAATGGTATCCTTGACTTCTCTTCCTGTAAGTTCATCATTAGAGTCTAGAAATGCAACTGATTTTTGTAAGTCGATTTTGTACCCCATAACGTTACTGTAGTTGTAAAGGGTCTCTAACAGTTTCCCGATGGATTCCTTAGGGTTTTCGAAATATAACATCATGTGATGTGCAAAGAGCGAGAATTTCACTTCTTCACTCCCTATTTGCATTCCTTTGATTCCTTTCCCTTGCCTAATTGCCCTGGCCAAAACCTCCAGTTCCATGTTGGATAAGAGTGGTGAGAGTGGGCATCCTTGTTGTCTTCCTGTTCTCAGGGGGATGGCTTTTCAGTTTTTCCCTACGGAGTATGATTTTCCTCTATCCCCATTCTGTTAAGAGCTTGTGTTTTTTTTAGCTTTTTATCCTAAATGGCTGTTGGGTCTTGTGAAATGCTTTCCCTGCGTCTACTGAGGTGATCATGTGGCTTTTATCCCTCATTTCTTTAAGGTTGTGTACCACACTGATTGGTTTGCAGATGGTGAGCCATCCCTGCATCCCTGGCATAAATCCCACTGATCCAGGATGTATGACCTTTCGGATGTATTGCTGTATTCGGGTTGCCAATATTTTGTTGAGAATTTTTACATCTCTGCTCATCAGCCATATTGGCCTGCACTTTTCCTTTTTCGTGTTGTCCTCGTCAGGCTTTGGTGTCAGAGTGAGGTTGCCCTCATCAAATGTGTCAGGAAGCATTCCGCCTTCCCTAATTCTTTGGAATAGCTTGAGAGGGCTAGGCATTAAATCCTCCCTGAAAGTTGGGTAGAATTCTCCAGGGAAGCCGTCTGGTCCTGGGCTCCTACCTTTGCGGGGGCGGGGGGTGGGGGGGTATGCTTTGGCTTACTGTCTGAATCTTGTTCCTTGTGATTGGCCTATTCTGATCATCTGTTTCTTCTGGATCCAGCTCCGGGAGGTTGCAAGAGTCTAAGAATGTGTCCATTTCTTGTAGACCGTCCCTTTTTTTGGCATATAGCTTTTCGTAGCGTTCGCTTCCAGTGCTTTGTATCTCTGTGGTCTCCCTTCTTCTTTCTGCTCTTTCACTTCTAATTTTATTTTTCTGAGGTTTCTTGCTCTTTCTTTGTAAGTCTGGCTAGGGGTCTGTCCATTGTGTTTATCTTCTCAAAGAACTCGTTCTTTGTTTCGTTGATGTTTTCGATCGCCTTTTGTGTTTCACTTGCATGTATTTTCGCTCTAATTTTTATTATTTCTCTCCTCCTGCTGACTTTGGCTTTGTTTGTTCTTCTTCGTTGAATTCACTTAAGGTGTAGTTTGAGATAGCTTATTTGGGATTTTTCATTTTTGCTAAGGTGAGCCAGTATTGTGATGAGTTCCCCTCTTAGTACTGCTTTTGCTGCATCCCAGATGAGTTGGTATGATATGTTTTCCTTTTCATTTGTCTACAGATTTTTTTGGTTTCTCCTTCAATTTCTGGAATGATCCATTGGTTGTTTGATAGCATGCCGTTTCGTCTCCACAACTTTGTCCCCTTCTCAGCTGTTTTCCTGTAATTAACTTCCATCTTCCTAGCCTTGGGACCAGAAAAGATGCTTGTTATTATTTCAATCTTCTTCAATTTCTCGAGGCTTGCCTTGTTTCCCAACTTATGTTCTATCCTTGAGAATGTTCGGTGTGCACTTCAGAAGAATGTGTATTCTGCTGTTTCCGGATGGAGTGTTCTATAGATCCAGAGAATTTGTAAGAAAGCCCAATGTGGACCCAACCAACCAACCAACTCCCCAACCACCAACCAACTCTGGTGTCTGCTTTTGTCACCCGAGCCTGTGAAACTCAACCCTGTGTGCTAAGATGAAGACGAGAAGCTGATAGAGAATCAAGCGAAGACGGGACTACCTCGAACAGACACTAAATGCCTTCAGTTACTTGAAAATCGTGCTGGGTAGGGGTGTGCTTTTGTGTTTTCATGCATGCGTGTGTACGTGTGGGTAGCAGAAAGACCACCCGCTTGACAGAGAAGAAACATCCTTCGTTTCCATCAAAGGAGTGCTCTCTGCAACCACGGGATCCTTCCCAGTCTGTAGGTGGGGTCGCCCCGAGGTTTTCAGCCGGATGCTGTTCGACAGCTGCCATAGGCAGAAGGTGTCATGTGGGCAGGGAGAGTCCACAAGGGCGCAAGGACGTTTTGGCGGATGACGCTGTAACTGAGTAGCCTTCCTCAAAAGATTAGAATCCCCTACGCGGTCGAAAAGCTAAGCCCTGCTTCCAGAGGCCAAAGGGTCAATCTCCCTGCTAGGGTGTCTCCAGATTATTTATTTACTGATTGATTTATTCATTGATGCATTTATGCATTTATTTTTGTTTCTTAAACTCTTGGCCCGGAATGAAGGTGCTCACTAGGAGGCGCCCATGCTTGGACGCCAAGAGCGCTAGAGGCAGCCTGCAAGTTGCAGGCGGATGTCGAAAAGCTATTTGGGTCCCAGATTCAAGTTATGAGGCACGGCAGCTTAGAGGGCGATGCCTCCATGTTGTGGGTTCCTGGCGGCTCTTCCGCTTGGGCGCGGATGTCTCTGCAGAGAAAGGGCCCTGGAGCCTGCGCCTAGATGTCTCCTCCCGCCGCCGCACCAGCTGCCACGCCTCCACCGCTGCCACCAGGACGCCTCGTCTGCAGGTGGTTTCCCTGAGCGGCAGCCGCCGTCTGCGGGCACGGCAGCCAGGGCCTCTTGACAGCGCCCAGGGCCGTCTTCGCACAGGCCATGGGTTGACACTGCGGGCTCCGATGCCCAGCCCCGGGCTCTGAGGCTCCTCGGGGTGGGCAGCCTTGCACGCTAAGAGGGCTGAAACCGGCCTCTCGGCTCTAGCGAAAGAGTCAGCGGAAGTCCCGCCCACGAGGCCAGGGACGGCTTCCGGGAGTCCTGAGACAGCCTTCCTCCCCCTTCCTTATTAATAGGGCCATCCTGCACGGGGCTGTCTTGCCATAGCTCAAGTCCCGTTTGTCCTGGCACCACCGTGGCCCGGCTCGTGTTTCAGAAGCTGCATTCCACGGCGTGCAGCCAGGGAAACACAGTCTTTCCCTGGGTCTGCAGACAGGAAGGGTCGATCGGTCTGTGGAGAGCTATGGAGAGAGGGGAAGCTGGCGGAGGAGAGCTGGGGAGGGCTTTTCAAGACGAGATCTACCTACAGAGAGGGACACTCTGTAGACCTCTGGAGGTGGACGCAGATGTAGCCAGAGAGAGAGAGAGAGATTTGTGTATGGACATTCAGTCGGCCAAGGTCAGAATTGTTTCAATACAGGCAGAGTCTAATCACTTAGGAGTTGGAAATACGGGCATGAAACTCCTGTGTCCAGAATCTCTCACCTCAGAGCAGACTAGGGAGCCCTCTGGGAACAGAATGAAAAAATCAAGGAAATGAGCTCCTGGCATTCACCCTATGCTTCCAAGTGCTTTGGGTCTGTTTTCGCGTTCTCTTGAGGTGGATCCGTGCCCATATTAGTAGGACTGTGTGAGTCGGTCTGCGTGTGTGTGTGTGTGTGTGTGTGTGTGTGTGTGTGTATGTTTGAGAAGGAGAGAGAGAGAGAGACGGGTAGATTTAGAGATAAAGATAGAGATGAGAGTCTGGGGGTGGATTTTATGGCCCTCGTAATATTATCCGCACTAGGAGTTGATATGAGCTCTGCTGAGTATGGCCTGGTCGTAAAGAGTGTGCTGGGAGGATGCTGGCACGTGTGCTCAATGTCTACAGCCTCGAGGAAGCCTTGCACATCAGGCACCCCGAGTCAAAGGGAGAGTGGTTCGTGGCGGGATCAACTTACGCATTGGAATCTGGTATCTTTGTAGATCGAGGCTGTGAACTCTAGCTGGGCACCCCGACCACCTTCCCTCCTTGTCACAGGCAAAGGAGCCATGCCGCATCTCTGAAGAAGTGCAGGGAAGATGCGACAGAAGGCGAAGGGACCCAAACACCACCAAGAAGGCGCATTGAGTTTTCAAAGATATCTTTATTGTACCCAACGGACGCTCCGTACAGCCTATAAACCCAGGATGTGTTCTTGAAAGGGGGCACCTGATGGCACGGGACGAGACCCCGCTGAAGGAAGACCGCCAGGGGCCTCAGGGAGAAGGTGGCCTTTCTGTGTCCAACACTAGGGAAGATGATCGGTAGCTCTGAACGCCCACACATACACAAATGTCACAAGGAAGGAAAGAGGGAGACTCATGCACTTTCCTGAGTGATGGCTTGGGGTTCCTACTGTCCCTTTCCTGCCACTTTCTGTCCGTCTACGGTGCTCCCAAGGAAACTCCTAGGCAAAGCCTCCAGGGTCTTCTGGGCTTGATGCTTGAATCCATCGTCAATAGCTGGCGAGCGAAGTCGGATCCAAGGGCCGCTTTCCAGACTCAGGGCGAGGATGGAAACGCATTTTCCTGGACTCACTTGTTCAAGAAATGTAGCCCCTCTCCTTTTCTGAGCACGTGCCATGCCGAGGTCATATTGGGCTTGCGGTCTTGCTGGAAGGCCAACACGTGTGCACGAGTCCTTGTTAGACTCTTCTCCTTGCCTCGATTGGGTTCCCATCCTGGGATGTCCCTGATGGCCGAGGAGAGGATGATGGCAGGGAGGAGGTGCCGTTTTTCCCGACAGAGCTTTTGCTCCTTCAGACTTCAGGGAGGCTGTGCCCTGTCTGGTGCCCATGGAGCCTCCAGTGGCCCTGTGGATCTCGGCAACGGTCCCTGAGGCAGTCGAGTGCCACCACGGCACAGAGGGGAGCACTCCCTTTGGGTTCCCGAGGGAAGGACACTTCTTTCTGCCTTGGCCTCACCCCAGAACACGATGCGTGTTCCTCGTCCCTCCTCCTCCCCGACACGCTGGCTCGGCCCCCCAGCAGAGGAGGCTTGGATGCGGGTCTGGAAAAGGAGGCCTTCCTGCCCCTAAATCTGAGGCCCTGGTGAGCTTTGCAGCATGTCGAGCAGAGCCTGAAATTCCTCCTCGCTGAGGGGACCTTCCAGTGTTCCCGGAGGCTCCTCTGCCGGCGGATGCCCGTTCAGGAACGGCTGTGCCTTTTCCTGCAGCTCTGTGACTGCGAGCAGCTCATCTAGGAGGCTGGGGGTTTGCGCAGAGTGCTGCTGCTGTGGGCCCGGCTGAGCAGAGGGCTCTCCGGCTGATGGCTCCTCCCATGGCCACACGTGTGTGTCAGGGTGCGCGGGCTGCTGAACCGCCCTTCCCTGAGGCTCCTCTGGGGCCGGGAGGACCTGAGGCCACTCGCCCCAAGGCTGCATAGCGGGGAAGGCTCCTGGCCCACCCAGGTGCTGCCACCGTTGCTGAGGATGGTCAGGGTGAGGCTGAGGGGAGTGTGCGAAGGGCAGCCCCCTCCCGCCAGCGTGCCCGTCGTGCTGCTGGCATTTTCCTCCGGGTGTGGGCCGGAGAGGAGGCTGCATCGCCGAGAGACCCCCTGCCTGAGTCGGCCCGGTTGAGCAGGGACACACAAGTGTCCAAGGAGGGTGAACGTTCTCCTTTCCCAGCACAGGCTGGGCTGTCATGACCACCAGGGGCTCCGGTGGCCGGCCCACACAGGCCCCAGAGGGAACCCAAGGAACGAAGAACACCGGGCAGAGTGGAGGAGCGGCTGTCGCGGGCGATGGCAAGAGCCCAGGAGGGTGCCAGGGAGGCAGATG
Organism: Equus asinus; assembly: GCF_041296235.1. Lineage (NCBI taxonomy): Eukaryota > Metazoa > Chordata > Mammalia > Perissodactyla > Equidae > Equus > Equus asinus. The sequence continues at coordinate 95,484,801 of NC_091791.1, forward strand.
AGGAGAGCTGCTGGGGACAGAGGACAGGTTGCCTTGGTCCTGGAGGGCAGTCAGGGGAGCCCTGGGACTGGGGCCTTCCGCCAAGGCATTCACCGGGCCGCTTCCACTCTGGTCTGGGTGCCGAGCTCTTCGGTTCTGAAACCACACCTGGGCCAGAGAGAGAGACACACAGACACAGAAGACGTGAGGGCCTCCGGCTCTCCCTGTCGCTGATCTGCCAGCGACAGGGGCATGTCCCTGAGGCCTAATCTGAGGGGCATTCCATCTATCCCTTTCACCTGGTCCTTGCAAACTAGCTGCCAATTCAGGGCAACTGTCGACACCTGGCTAGCAGGGGCTCCCACATTGGCTAGAGTGGCGGGCCCGTCACGGGCTGCCCATGACCTCTTTTGCCCTCTCCTTTCCTCGAAATCCAAGCCTGGGCCCTGCCGCCTGGTTGACTTGGAAGGTCTTTCTCTGGGCAGGGCCTCGCTTGCAAGGCCCAGGGCTTTCCACACCGTGTCTGGGCCCTGGGTCATGGGGAGAATCCCACACAGCCCACGTTGGTCCGGCACCATGGCAGGGATCAAGACCCTTTCCACGTGGGACCAGCCGGGTGCGACCCCCGGAGACCTCACCTGAATTCTCGCCTCTGGGATGCCCGTTTGTCTGGCCAGTTCTTCCCTGGTAGCGATGCCAGGAAATCGGTCCTTCTGGAAGCTCTCAAGGAGGATCCCGGTTTGCCACGGAGTGATGTGTGTCCGCTTTCTTCCGCCTTCTTTTGGGAGGCATTGTGGAGGAGGACAAAGGAAGAAGAGAGAGATTGGAGGCTGATGGCACATTCGAAGGGAAACAGAAACGGGTGTGTGTCTGTGTGTGTGTGTGAGTGTGTGTGTGTCTGTGTCTGTGTGGAGGCGTCTCTACCTCTGTGCTCTTCCCTCAGCCCCTCTCCGCCCAGCGAGTCCTCTGAGATACTCCCGGACCAATGCTGGGTTGGCCCTGGGTCAAACCCCGCCCCCCCAGAGCGGATGGAAGAAGAGGATTCTGCACCTCCTAGCTGTTTCAGGACCGGCAGGTCAAAACCATTGCTGGCCAAGAAACAGCCCGCCGGCCCAACAGGGGCCCGGGGTCGCTATGGGCAACACGGAGGGGGCCAGAACAAGAGATCATGGGTTCTTCTCCCAAGCGCTCTCTGCCAAACGTCTAGCACTCCTAGGCAGGGAGGTTGCCTTGACCAGGACATCCTCGCAGGAAGTGCCCCTGGGATGCTGAGGACTCACCTGCGGCCCGAGCTTGGGGCTGCTCCTCTCCAGGCGATTGCCCTTCTCCCACGGAGCTCGCCGAGCCCGACCGGCTCTGCCTTAGATGTCTTCTGCGTTGGTTTTGAAACCAAACCTGAGTGCCAGGAGAAGGAGCCCTTGTTACCCAACTCTTGTCAACACAATTTCAAAGAGCTATGGCAGCGATTCAGAAGACGACAAACAAACAAGCAAGCAAACAAGCAAAGAAATGCAAGCCCAGCAATCTCTGTCCGCCCACGCTGGACAGGTTGACAATTCGCAGGCACTCTAGGACCCAAAGGACAATGCTTGTGTCTCCAAAGGAGAGCACGAAAGGTGGGAAAACGCCCCATCTGCCACCCGGGGAAAGAATCCTTGCTTCCCGGCTCCCCGACCTGCTCTCCAAAGGAAACGCCCCAGATCGAGGGGACAAGGCTTGCCCTGCCCAAGGCAGGGCGGCTCACTCACAGGCGCTCTCTCCCCACCTCCTTCTTTCCTGGAACCAGGCCCCTTTCTCTCTCGGTCTTTCTGTCTCTGTCTCTGATTCTCTCCACCCGTCCATCTCCCCTTCCCTCCTCTGTCTCTCTGCCTCTGTCTCCTGCTCTCCCCCCTCCCTCTCTTCTCCCGCTTGCTCTCTCCTGTCCTTTGCACCTCATCTTTGCTGTGGTCCCTGCCTGATTCCCACATTTTCATGTCTCTCTTGTCCCCACAGGCAAGGCTCTCTCCTAACACCTTCAGGACGAGGATTTCAGTCAGCGCTGTCTCGGACCCCAGAGGGGGATGTCAAGTGAAAGAAATGCGCCTTCTCCCCAGCACTGCCCTCAAATGCAAGTCCGCGTAGCCCGTGGCTTCTACGAGGCCGCGGCAAAGGCAAAGACCCTGATGTCAGAGCCTCCCTCCAGTCAACCGCCTTAACCTGTTGGGCGGGGATGTGAATCTGCCTTCTCCCAGAGGAACTGTATTCTTTCCAGCTGCCTCTGGGGTCACGGGAGAGCTGCGGCTTACCTTTCTTTTTCTGTCGACCGTCGCACTGAAACACCCTTCAGTACGGCATGGGGCTTTAAAGCGTCTGTTGTGCCTCCCCCATTGGAGACGCTTAGGAGCACCAAATCCACCGTCAAAACCGGCTTTCGAAACTAGAGACGCCCATCGACTCTTAAGCAGAGTCCTCCACGCTACATACTCCTGCCCATTCTGTGCTAAAGACAGCAGCGAGCAAGCGGAACCTCTCGTGACCGTCTTGACTCCCCGGCTTCAAACCCCTCGAGGGGCCACATAGGACTGAACTTTTGGCTCTCTGGTGAATGACCCAGGATAGTCCCTTCCCCGTCAGTGAATCCCCCAAACCAACCAAGATTTCCACCGCTGCTCAAAGGCACAGACCCGTTTCCTGTTTTCTGGCATTCTTCCCATGGGACGACCTACAGGCCATAAGCTTCTAAGCAGGCTAGCTGCCCGAAGAGACTGACCTGCAGAGGGCTTAGCCCCGATCGTGTGTGTCCCTTGACCCTGGGAGAGAATGACAGAGAGACTCAAGCCCACCTGGACTCTGCATTCCGGAATGTCAATCTCTTGGGCCAGGCGTTCTCTGGTGGCGATCCCAGGGTAAGGGTTCTGTTGAAACGCTGCTCGCAGAGCGTCCCTCTGACTCGCCTTCAAAACAATCCTCCTGCGTCGGGATCCTCTCTGATGCGGGCCTGTGGGAGACAAGAGGGAAAATGGACTAGGAAGGCTTCCGTACCGATGCAGACCGGCGGTGCAAGCCTAGCTCTTCTCTTTCTGCTGTGTGAAAAACGGCCTAGTCGGGGGGATTCCTGTCCGTTTGGAACGAAAGGACACACGTAGGGCCATGTGGGTTGGAAACCAGGGAGGTCTCCACAGGCCTTTTGGAAAGGATGATGGTCAACGATCTAAAGGATCAACCAACAGCTCACAAATACTCCATCGAATTACACGCAGAGAAAATCGGGAGGCCACGGAAACAACAGATATTCTTGGACGTAAAAGGGACCTCCTTTAGACTTTCAGCAAACAGCAATCCCCCCTTCCCAAAGCACCCAACTTGGGGTCCATGGGAATGGAAGCTGTTTTGCTCAAACGAAGCCTGGAATACTTGGTAATTCATGTGCCGTTCTCTGCCGCCAGAGAGCCACCCTGAAGACTTTCGGTGGCGGAGGCATGGATGGGAATCACGGCCACCGATTGGCATTTTCACTGCAAGGAAGCAAGGTCCCAGCTTCTCTCCCACCCCTCCCCCCCGCCCCCAGCCCTGCAAGTGGTCCCTGGAACTCAGCCCTGCACCATCGGTCCCTGCGTCCAGGCTGGTCGTGCCTAGCTTCCTTCACCCTGGAAAAGCATCGAGGCACTTGGGGGATCGGACCCCAGAGCCGAGATGCAGATGCGAACTTACCGCTCGATGTGCGGGGCGAATCCATCTGGGGAGAGTCACTTGGCTTCCACAGAGACGTCTGGCCAACTGAGCGGGACCGGAAACACAGGACTTCTCAAGGCCCAGGATGGCCCGCCCCGATTGCTTTAAATAGCTTCCTCCGCTAGCCCTTCATTAAATATTGATGACCCGCAAGGAAGCTCACCCAACAAGTGGAAGTTGACCGTTAAGGGCCAGCTCCGAGGCTCCCAGGGACTTTCCCAAGTGTCCTAATGGTTTTCCCGGCATGACTTGGACTTCAGGCTCCCGACTTTTCCCATGGACAAATCCGTTGCTCTCGGTTGCGTTCCGTTACTCTGGGTTTCCCGTGCTCCGGGATGACCGGGAATTTCGATGTGGAGAGCCTTGCTCTGCTCGCCTACTTGGCACCTTTGCCCTAGCGTCTCCTGGAACACGTTTCGTGCCACCCTCAAAGTGTTTCCTTTTCCTTTCGGGTGAAGAAATGCCACTCAAAATTCGAGAAGTGAATCGTTATCTGGGATCTACCCACGCATCATGCCCAACTGCATTGAAGGCCGGGCGGAAGCCCATCCGCCTCATGCAGATAGAATGTGTGCTCCCGCAAGGTCCGCTGACAAAACCTCAAAGGTGGGGATGAGACAGCACACCTTCCTGGTTTGAAGGAAGGGAAACCGAGTCTCACTAGATGGTCCCTCCTTCTGTTGATGGCTATTGTCAGGTTTCGTCAAGGGACTCAAGTGGTCTGGAAAGGACAGCACTGCTGAGCCCCTTGGGGGGAAGGGCGGGGTGACAATTCGAAGAACATGGGAATTCCAATGGGAATCTCACCTCGCATCGTGGAAGACAGACGTTTCTTCCCTAGAAGACTTGAACAAACTAGAAACCAAAAGTGCCAATTTGCAGTACATAAGAGGGGAGAGAAAAACCAAGAGCCTTGAAGGCGCATGTCACAGTTGTGGTGGAAATGAGGGATTGGGGAAAACGTTAGCAGTCAGGCGTTTCAATTGAGTCTAAGTTCCACACAATGTTTTTTTATTGAGTTCATACTAGTTCGCATCATTGTGAAATTTCAGTTGTCCATGATTTCTTGTCCATCACCATAGGGGTGCTCCCCTTCTCCCCCTTGCCCACCCCTCTTCCCCTGGTAACCAAACTATTCTCTTTCTCCATTCTTTGTTTACACTCCACACACCAGTGGAATCGTATCGTGTTTGTCTTTCTCAGTCTGGCTTATTTCGATTAGCCGAATGCCCTCCCGGCACAGCCATGTTGTCGCGGACCCCTTGTCGGACATGGGATTTGCCAATATTTTCTCCCGGTTGGTGGGTTGTCTTTGGGATTTGATCCCAGTTTCCTTTGCCTTGCAGAAGTTCTTTAGTCTGATGAAGTCCCACTTGTTTAGTTTTTCTTTTGTTTCCCTTGTCTGAAAAGATACGCTACTTGGGAAGATCCTTTGCAGTTCCACGTCAAAGAGTGTGCTGCCGATAGTCTCTTCCAGGAGTTCGATGTTTTCTGGACTTCTCTTCAAGTCTTTGATCCACTTTGCCTTTATTTGGGGGTGTGGCGGGAGATAACGGCCTACTTTCCTTCTTGGGCAAGTGCTTGTCCAGATCTCCCAAGACCATTTACTGAGGAGATGATTTTTTCTCCACTGTACGTTCTCGGCATCTCTGTCAAAGATTAGCTGCCTGTAGCTGTGTGGTTTTATTTCTGGGCTTTCAGTTCTCTTCCCTTGATCTGTGTGCCTCTTTTGGTACCAGTACCGTGCCGTTTTGATCACTAGGGCTTTGCAGTCCACTTGGAAGTCAGGGATTGGGATGCCTCCAGCTTTGTTCTGTTTTGCTCAGGGTTGCTTTAGCAATTTGGGGTCTTTGGTGGCCCCATATGAATTTTAGGATTCTTTGTTCCACTTTGATGCAGAATGTCTTTGGGATTCTGACTGGGACCGCATCGGATCTGTAGATTGTTTTGCATGTTGTGGACATTTTCACTAGGCTTATTCTTCCAACCCATGTGCATGGAATCTCTTTGCATTCCTTTATGTCATCACCAATTTCTTTCAATAATGTCTCATAGTTTTCATTGTCTAAGTCCTTCACCTCCTTGGTTAAATTTATTCCTAGACATTTTGTTCTTTTGGTTGCTACCGTGAATGGAATGGTATCCTTGACTTCTCTTCCTGTAAGTTCATCATTAGAGTCTAGAAATGCAACTGATTTTTGTAAGTCGATTTTGTACCCCATAACGTTACTGTAGTTGTAAAGGGTCTCTAACAGTTTCCCGATGGATTCCTTAGGGTTTTCGAAATATAACATCATGTGATGTGCAAAGAGCGAGAATTTCACTTCTTCACTCCCTATTTGCATTCCTTTGATTCCTTTCCCTTGCCTAATTGCCCTGGCCAAAACCTCCAGTTCCATGTTGGATAAGAGTGGTGAGAGTGGGCATCCTTGTTGTCTTCCTGTTCTCAGGGGGATGGCTTTTCAGTTTTTCCCTACGGAGTATGATTTTCCTCTATCCCCATTCTGTTAAGAGCTTGTGTTTTTTTTAGCTTTTTATCCTAAATGGCTGTTGGGTCTTGTGAAATGCTTTCCCTGCGTCTACTGAGGTGATCATGTGGCTTTTATCCCTCATTTCTTTAAGGTTGTGTACCACACTGATTGGTTTGCAGATGGTGAGCCATCCCTGCATCCCTGGCATAAATCCCACTGATCCAGGATGTATGACCTTTCGGATGTATTGCTGTATTCGGGTTGCCAATATTTTGTTGAGAATTTTTACATCTCTGCTCATCAGCCATATTGGCCTGCACTTTTCCTTTTTCGTGTTGTCCTCGTCAGGCTTTGGTGTCAGAGTGAGGTTGCCCTCATCAAATGTGTCAGGAAGCATTCCGCCTTCCCTAATTCTTTGGAATAGCTTGAGAGGGCTAGGCATTAAATCCTCCCTGAAAGTTGGGTAGAATTCTCCAGGGAAGCCGTCTGGTCCTGGGCTCCTACCTTTGCGGGGGCGGGGGGTGGGGGGGTATGCTTTGGCTTACTGTCTGAATCTTGTTCCTTGTGATTGGCCTATTCTGATCATCTGTTTCTTCTGGATCCAGCTCCGGGAGGTTGCAAGAGTCTAAGAATGTGTCCATTTCTTGTAGACCGTCCCTTTTTTTGGCATATAGCTTTTCGTAGCGTTCGCTTCCAGTGCTTTGTATCTCTGTGGTCTCCCTTCTTCTTTCTGCTCTTTCACTTCTAATTTTATTTTTCTGAGGTTTCTTGCTCTTTCTTTGTAAGTCTGGCTAGGGGTCTGTCCATTGTGTTTATCTTCTCAAAGAACTCGTTCTTTGTTTCGTTGATGTTTTCGATCGCCTTTTGTGTTTCACTTGCATGTATTTTCGCTCTAATTTTTATTATTTCTCTCCTCCTGCTGACTTTGGCTTTGTTTGTTCTTCTTCGTTGAATTCACTTAAGGTGTAGTTTGAGATAGCTTATTTGGGATTTTTCATTTTTGCTAAGGTGAGCCAGTATTGTGATGAGTTCCCCTCTTAGTACTGCTTTTGCTGCATCCCAGATGAGTTGGTATGATATGTTTTCCTTTTCATTTGTCTACAGATTTTTTTGGTTTCTCCTTCAATTTCTGGAATGATCCATTGGTTGTTTGATAGCATGCCGTTTCGTCTCCACAACTTTGTCCCCTTCTCAGCTGTTTTCCTGTAATTAACTTCCATCTTCCTAGCCTTGGGACCAGAAAAGATGCTTGTTATTATTTCAATCTTCTTCAATTTCTCGAGGCTTGCCTTGTTTCCCAACTTATGTTCTATCCTTGAGAATGTTCGGTGTGCACTTCAGAAGAATGTGTATTCTGCTGTTTCCGGATGGAGTGTTCTATAGATCCAGAGAATTTGTAAGAAAGCCCAATGTGGACCCAACCAACCAACCAACTCCCCAACCACCAACCAACTCTGGTGTCTGCTTTTGTCACCCGAGCCTGTGAAACTCAACCCTGTGTGCTAAGATGAAGACGAGAAGCTGATAGAGAATCAAGCGAAGACGGGACTACCTCGAACAGACACTAAATGCCTTCAGTTACTTGAAAATCGTGCTGGGTAGGGGTGTGCTTTTGTGTTTTCGTGCATGCGTGTGTACGTGTGGGTAGCAGAAAGACCACCCGCTTGACAGAGAAGAAACATCCTTCGTTTCCATCAAAGGAGTGCTCTCTGCAACCACGGGATCCTTCCCAGTCTGTAGGTGGGGTCGCCCCGAGGTTTTCAGCCGGATGCTGTTCGACAGCTGCCATAGGCAGAAGGTGTCATGTGGGCAGGGAGAGTCCACAAGGGCGCAAGGACGTTTTGGCGGATGACGCTGTAACTGAGTAGCCTTCCTCAAAAGATTAGAATCCCCTACGCGGTCGAAAAGCTAAGCCCTGCTTCCAGAGGCCAAAGGGTCAATCTCCCTGCTAGGGTGTCTCCAGATTATTTATTTACTGATTGATTTATTCATTGATGCATTTATGCATTTATTTTTGTTTCTTAAACTCTTGGCCCGGAATGAAGGTGCTCACTAGGAGGCGCCCATGCTTGGACGCCAAGAGCGCTAGAGGCAGCCTGCAAGTTGCAGGCGGATGTCGAAAAGCTATTTGGGTCCCAGATTCAAGTTATGAGGCACGGCAGCTTAGAGGGCGATGCCTCCATGTTGTGGGTTCCTGGCGGCTCTTCCGCTTGGGCGCGGATGTCTCTGCAGAGAAAGGGCCCTGGAGCCTGCGCCTAGATGTCTCCTCCCGCCGCCGCACCAGCTGCCACGCCTCCACCGCTGCCACCAGGACGCCTCGTCTGCAGGTGGTTTCCCTGAGCGGCAGCCGCCGTCTGCGGGCACGGCAGCCAGGGCCTCTTGACAGCGCCCAGGGCCGTCTTCGCACAGGCCATGGGTTGACACTGCGGGCTCCGATGCCCAGCCCCGGGCTCTGAGGCTCCTCGGGGTGGGCAGCCTTGCACGCTAAGAGGGCTGAAACCGGCCTCTCGGCTCTAGCGAAAGAGTCAGCGGAAGTCCCGCCCACGAGGCCAGGGACGGCTTCCGGGAGTCCTGAGACAGCCTTCCTCCCCCTTCCTTATTAATAGGGCCATCCTGCACGGGGCTGTCTTGCCATAGCTCAAGTCCCGTTTGTCCTGGCGCCACCGTGGCCCGGCTCGTGTTTCAGAAGCTGCATTCCACGGCGTGCAGCCAGGGAAACACAGTCTTTCCCTGGGTCTGCAGACAGGAAGGGTCGATCGGTCTGTGGAGAGCTATGGAGAGAGGGGAAGCTGGCGGAGGAGAGCTGGGGAGGGCTTTTCAAGACGAGATCTACCTACAGAGAGGGACACTCTGTAGACCTCTGGAGGTGGACGCAGATGTAGCCAGAGAGAGAGAGAGAGATTTGTGTATGGACATTCAGTCGGCCAAGGTCAGAATTGTTTCAATACAGGCAGAGTCTAATCACTTAGGAGTTGGAAATACGGGCATGAAACTCCTGTGTCCAGAATCTCTCACCTCAGAGCAGACTAGGGAGCCCTCTGGGAACAGAATGAAAAAATCAAGGAAATGAGCTCCTGGCATTCACCCTATGCTTCCAAGTGCTTTGGGTCTGTTTTCGCGTTCTCTTGAGGTGGATCCGTGCCCATATTAGTAGGACTGTGTGAGTCGGTCTGCGTGTGTGTGTGTGTGTGTGTGTGTGTGTGTGTGTGTGTGTGTTTGAGAAGGAGAGAGAGAGAGAGACGGGTAGATTTAGAGATAAAGATAGAGATGAGAGTCTGGGGGTGGATTTTATGGCCCTCGTAATATTATCCGCACTAGGAGTTGATATGAGCTCTGCTGAGTATGGCCTGGTCGTAAAGAGTGTGCTGGGAGGATGCTGGCACGTGTGCTCAATGTCTACAGCCTCGAGGAAGCCTTGCACATCAGGCACCCCGAGTCAAAGGGAGAGTGGTTCGTGGCGGGATCAACTTACGCATTGGAATCTGGTATCTTTGTAGATCGAGGCTGTGAACTCTAGCTGGGCACCCCGACCACCTTCCCTCCTTGTCACAGGCAAAGGAGCCATGCCGCATCTCTGAAGAAGTGCAGGGAAGATGCGACAGAAGGCGAAGGGACCCAAACACCACCAAGAAGGCACATTGAGTTTTCAAAGATATCTTTATTGTACCCAACGGACGCTCCGTACAGCCTATAAACCCAGGATGTGTTCTTGAAAGGGGGCACCTGATGGCACGGGACGAGACCCCGCTGAAGGAAGACCGCCAGGGGCCTCAGGGAGAAGGTGGCCTTTCTGTGTCCAACACTAGGGAAGATGATCGGTAGCTCTGAACGCCCACACATACACAAATGTCACAAGGAAGGAAAGAGGGAGACTCATGCACTTTCCTGAGTGATGGCTTGGGGTTCCTACTGTCCCTTTCCTGCCACTTTCTGTCCGTCTACGGTGCTCCCAAGGAAACTCCTAGGCAAAGCCTCCAGGGTCTTCTGGGCTTGATGCTTGAATCCATCGTCAATAGCTGGCGAGCGAAGTCGGATCCAAGGGCCGCTTTCCAGACTCAGGGCGAGGATGGAAACGCATTTTCCTGGACTCACTTGTTCAAGAAATGTAGCCCCTCTCCTTTTCTGAGCACGTGCCATGCCGAGGTCATATTGGGCTTGCGGTCTTGCTGGAAGGCCAACACGTGTGCACGAGTCCTTGTTAGACTCTTCTCCTTGCCTCGATTGGGTTCCCATCCTGGGATGTCCCTGATGGCCGAGGAGAGGATGATGGCAGGGAGGAGGTGCCGTTTTTCCCGACAGAGCTTTTGCTCCTTCAGACTTCAGGGAGGCTGTGCCCTGTCTGGTGCCCATGGAGCCTCCAGTGGCCCTGTGGATCTCGGCAACGGTCCCTGAGGCAGTCGAGTGCCACCACGGCACAGAGGGGAGCACTCCCTTTGGGTTCCCGAGGGAAGGACACTTCTTTCTGCCTTGGCCTCACCCCAGAACACGATGCGTGTTCCTCGTCCCTCCTCCTCCCCGACACGCTGGCTCGGCCCCCCAGCAGAGGAGGCTTGGATGCGGGTCTGGAAAAGGAGGCCTTCCTGCCCCTAAATCTGAGGCCCTGGTGAGCTTTGCAGCATGTCGAGCAGAGCCTGAAATTCCTCCTCGCTGAGGGGACCTTCCAGTGTTCCCGGAGGCTCCTCTGCCGGCGGATGCCCGTTCAGGAACGGCTGTGCCTTTTCCTGCAGCTCTGTGACTGCGAGCAGCTCATCTAGGAGGCTGGGGGTTTGCGCAGAGTGCTGCTGCTGTGGGCCCGGCTGAGCAGAGGGCTCTCCGGCTGATGGCTCCTCCCATGGCCACACGTGTGTGTCAGGGTGCGCGGGCTGCTGAACCGCCCTTCCCTGAGGCTCCTCTGGGGCCGGGAGGACCTGAGGCCACTCGCCCCAAGGCTGCATAGCGGGGAAGGCTCCTGGCCCACCCAGGTGCTGCCACCGTTGCTGAGGATGGTCAGGGTGAGGCTGAGGAGAGTGTGCGAAGGGCAGCCCCCTCCCGCCAGCGTGCCCGTCGTGCTGCTGGCATTTTCCTCCGGGTGTGGGCCGGAGAGGAGGCTGCATCGCCGAGAGACCCCCTGCCTGAGTCGGCCCGGTTGAGCAGGGACACACAAGTGTCCAAGGAGGGTGAACGTTCTCCTTTCCCAGCACAGGCTGGGCTGTCATGACCACCAGGGGCTCCGGTGGCCGGCCCACACAGGCCCCAGAGGGAACCCAAGGAACGAAGAACACCGGGCAGAGTGGAGGAGCGGCTGTCGCGGGCGATGGCAAGAGCCCAGGAGGGTGCCAGGGAGGCAGATGAGGAGAGCTGCTGGGGACAGAGGACAGGTTGCCTTGGTCCTGGAGGGCAGTCAGGGGAGCCCTGGGACTGGGGCCTTCCGCCAAGGCATTCACCGGGCCGCTTCCACTCTGGTCTGGGTGCCGAGCTCTTCGGTTCTGAAACCACACCTGGGCCAGAGAGAGAGACACACAGACACAGAAGACGTGAGGGCCTCCGGCTCTCCCTGTCGCTGATCTGCCAGCGACAGGGGCATGTCCCTGAGGCCTAATCTGAGGGGCATTCCATCTATCCCTTTCACCTGGTCCTTGCAAACTAGCTGCCAATTCAGGGCAACTGTCGACACCTGGCTAGCAGGGGCTCCCACATTGGCTAGAGTGGCGGGCCCGTCACGGGCTGCCCATGACCTCTTTTGCCCTCTCCTTTCCTCGAAATCCAAGCCTGGGCCCTGCCGCCTGGTTGACTTGGAAGGTCTTTCTCTGGGCAGGGCCTCGCTTGCAAGGCCCAGGGCTTTCCACACCGTGTCTGGGCCCTGGGTCATGGGGAGAATCCCACACAGCCCACGTTGGTCCGGCACCATGGCAGGGATCAAGACCCTTTCCACGTGGGACCAGCCGGGTGCGACCCCCGGAGACCTCACCTGAATTCTCGCCTCTGGGATGCCCGTTTGTCTGGCCAGTTCTTCCCTGGTAGCGATGCCAGGAAATCGGTCCTTCTGGAAGCTCTCAAGGAGGATCCCGGTTTGCCACGGAGTGATGTGTGTCCGCTTTCTTCCGCCTTCTTTTGGGAGGCATTGTGGAGGAGGACAAAGGAAGAAGAGAGAGATTGGAGGCTGATGGCACATTCGAAGGGAAACAGAAACGGGTGTGTGTCTGTGTGTGTGTGTGAGTGTGTGTGTGTCTGTGTCTGTGTGGAGGCGTCTCTACCTCTGTGCTCTTCCCTCAGCCCCTCTCCGCCCAGCGAGTCCTCTGAGATACTCCCGGACCAATGCTGGGTTGGCCCTGGGTCAAACCCCGCCCCCCCAGAGCGGATGGAAGAAGAGGATTCTGCACCTCCTAGCTGTTTCAGGACCGGCAGGTCAAAACCATTGCTGGCCAAGAAACAGCCCGCCGGCCCAACAGGGGCCCGGGGTCGCTATGGGCAACACGGAGGGGGCCAGAACAAGAGATCATGGGTTCTTCTCCCAAGCGCTCTCTGCCAAACGTCTAGCACTCCTAGGCAGGGAGGTTGCCTTGACCAGGACATCCTCGCAGGAAGTGCCCCTGGGATGCTGAGGACTCACCTGCGGCCCGAGCTTGGGGCTGCTCCTCTCCAGGCGATTGCCCTTCTCCCACGGAGCTCGCCGAGCCCGACCGGCTCTGCCTTAGATGTCTTCTGCGTTGGTTTTGAAACCAAACCTGAGTGCCAGGAGAAGGAGCCCTTGTTACCCAACTCTTGTCAACACAATTTCAAAGAGCTATGGCAGCGATTCAGAAGACGACAAACAAACAAGCAAGCAAACAAGCAAAGAAATGCAAGCCCAGCAATCTCTGTCCGCCCACGCTGGACAGGTTGACAATTCGCAGGCACTCTAGGACCCAAAGGACAATGCTTGTGTCTCCAAAGGAGAGCACGAAAGGTGGGAAAACGCCCCATCTGCCACCCGGGGAAAGAATCCTTGCTTCCCGGCTCCCCGACCTGCTCTCCAAAGGAAACGCCCCAGATCGAGGGGACAAGGCTTGCCCTGCCCAAGGCAGGGCGGCTCACTCACAGGCGCTCTCTCCCCACCTCCTTCTTTCCTGGAACCAGGCCCCTTTCTCTCTCGGTCTTTCTGTCTCTGTCTCTGATTCTCTCCACCCGTCCATCTCCCCTTCCCTCCTCTGTCTCTCTGCCTCTGTCTCCTGCTCTCCCCCCTCCCTCTCTTCTCCCGCTTGCTCTCTCCTGTCCTTTGCACCTCATCTTTGCTGTGGTCCCTGCCTGATTCCCACATTTTCATGTCTCTCTTGTCCCCACAGGCAAGGCTCTCTCCTAACACCTTCAGGACGAGGATTTCAGTCAGCGCTGTCTCGGACCCCAGAGGGGGATGTCAAGTGAAAGAAATGCGCCTTCTCCCCAGCACTGCCCTCAAATGCAAGTCCGCGTAGCCCGTGGCTTCTACGAGGCCGCGGCAAAGGCAAAGACCCTGATGTCAGAGCCTCCCTCCAGTCAACCGCCTTAACCTGTTGGGCGGGGATGTGAATCTGCCTTCTCCCAGAGGAACTGTATTCTTTCCAGCTGCCTCTGGGGTCACGGGAGAGCTGCGGCTTACCTTTCTTTTTCTGTCGACCGTCGCACTGAAACACCCTTCAGTACGGCATGGGGCTTTAAAGCGTCTGTTGTGCCTCCCCCATTGGAGACGCTTAGGAGCACCAAATCCACCGTCAAAACCGGCTTTCGAAACTAGAGACGCCCATCGACTCTTAAGCAGAGTCCTCCACGCTACATACTCCTGCCCATTCTGTGCTAAAGACAGCAGCGAGCAAGCGGAACCTCTCGTGACCGTCTTGACTCCCCGGCTTCAAACCCCTCGAGGGGCCACATAGGACTGAACTTTTGGCTCTCTGGTGAATGACCCAGGATAGTCCCTTCCCCGTCAGTGAATCCCCCAAACCAACCAAGATTTCCACCGCTGCTCAAAGGCACAGACCCGTTTCCTGTTTTCTGGCATTCTTCCCATGGGACGACCTACAGGCCATAAGCTTCTAAGCAGGCTAGCTGCCCGAAGAGACTGACCTGCAGAGGGCTTAGCCCCGATCGTGTGTGTCCCTTGACCCTGGGAGAGAATGACAGAGAGACTCAAGCCCACCTGGACTCTGCATTCCGGAATGTCAATCTCTTGGGCCAGGCGTTCTCTGGTGGCGATCCCAGGGTAAGGGTTCTGTTGAAACGCTGCTCGCAGAGCGTCCCTCTGACTCGCCTTCAAAACAATCCTCCTGCGTCGGGATCCTCTCTGATGCGGGCCTGTGGGAGACAAGAGGGAAAATGGACTAGGAAGGCTTCCGTACCGATGCAGACCGGCGGTGCAAGCCTAGCTCTTCTCTTTCTGCTGTGTGAAAAACGGCCTAGTCGGGGGGATTCCTGTCCGTTTGGAACGAAAGGACACACGTAGGGCCATGTGGGTTGGAAACCAGGGAGGTCTCCACAGGCCTTTTGGAAAGGATGATGGTCAACGATCTAAAGGATCAACCAACAGCTCACAAATACTCCATCGAATTACACGCAGAGAAAATCGGGAGGCCACGGAAACAACAGATATTCTTGGACGTAAAAGGGACCTCCTTTAGACTTTCAGCAAACAGCAATCCCCCCTTCCCAAAGCACCCAACTTGGGGTCCATGGGAATGGAAGCTGTTTTGCTCAAACGAAGCCTGGAATACTTGGTAATTCATGTGCCGTTCTCTGCCGCCAGAGAGCCACCCTGAAGACTTTCGGTGGCGGAGGCATGGATGGGAATCACGGCCACCGATTGGCATTTTCACTGCAAGGAAGCAAGGTCCCAGCTTCTCTCCCACCCCTCCCCCCCGCCCCCAGCCCTGCAAGTGGTCCCTGGAACTCAGCCCTGCACCATCGGTCCCTGCGTCCAGGCTGGTCGTGCCTAGCTTCCTTCACCCTGGAAAAGCATCGAGGCACTTGGGGGATCGGACCCCAGAGCCGAGATGCAGATGCGAACTTACCGCTCGATGTGCGGGGCGAATCCATCTGGGGAGAGTCACTTGGCTTCCACAGAGACGTCTGGCCAACTGAGCGGGACCGGAAACACAGGACTTCTCAAGGCCCAGGATGGCCCGCCCCGATTGCTTTAAATAGCTTCCTCCGCTAGCCCTTCATTAAATATTGATGACCCGCAAGGAAGCTCACCCAACAAGTGGAAGTTGACCGTTAAGGGCCAGCTCCGAGGCTCCCAGGGACTTTCCCAAGTGTCCTAATGGTTTTCCCGGCATGACTTGGACTTCAGGCTCCCGACTTTTCCCATGGACAAATCCGTTGCTCTCGGTTGCGTTCCGTTACTCTGGGTTTCCCGTGCTCCGGGATGACCGGGAATTTCGATGTGGAGAGCCTTGCTCTGCTCGCCTACTTGGCACCTTTTCCCTAGCGTCTCCTGGAACACGTTTCGTGCCACCCTCAAAGTGTTTCCTTTTCCTTTCGGGTGAAGAAATGCCACTCAAAATTCGAGAAGTGAATCGTTATCTGGGATCTACCCACGCATCATGCCCAACTGCATTGAAGGCCGGGCGGAAGCCCATCCGCCTCATGCAGATAGAATGTGTGCTCCCGCAAGGTCCGCTGACAAAACCTCAAAGGTGGGGATGAGACAGCACACCTTCCTGGTTTGAAGGAAGGGAAACCGAGTCTCACTAGATGGTCCCTCCTTCTGTTGATGGCTATTGTCAGGTTTCGTCAAGGGACTCAAGTGGTCTGGAAAGGACAGCACTGCTGAGCCCCTTGGGGGGAAGGGCGGGGTGACAATTCGAAGAACATGGGAATTCCAATGGGAATCTCACCTCGCATCGTGGAAGACAGACGTTTCTTCCCTAGAAGACTTGAACAAACTAGAAACCAAAAGTGCCAATTTGCAGTACATAAGAGGGGAGAGAAAAACCAAGAGCCTTGAAGGCGCATGTCACAGTTGTGGTGGAAATGAGGGATTGGGGAAAACGTTAGCAGTCAGGCGTTTCAATTGAGTCTAAGTTCCACACAATGTTTTTTTATTGAGTTCATACTAGTTCGCATCATTGTGAAATTTCAGTTGTCCATGATTTCTTGTCCATCACCATAGGGGTGCTCCCCTTCTCCCCCTTGCCCACCCCTCTTCCCCTGGTAACCAAACTATTCTCTTTCTCCATTCTTTGTTTACACTCCACACACCAGTGGAATCGTATCGTGTTTGTCTTTCTCAGTCTGGCTTATTTCGATTAGCCGAATGCCCTCCCGGCACAGCCATGTTGTCGCGGACCCCTTGTCGGACATGGGATTTGCCAATATTTTCTCCCGGTTGGTGGGTTGTCTTTGGGATTTGATCCCAGTTTCCTTTGCCTTGCAGAAGTTCTTTAGTCTGATGAAGTCCCACTTGTTTAGTTTTTCTTTTGTTTCCCTTGTCTGAAAAGATACGCTACTTGGGAAGATCCTTTGCAGTTCCACGTCAAAGAGTGTGCTGCCGATAGTCTCTTCCAGGAGTTCGATGTTTTCTGGACTTCTCTTCAAGTCTTTGATCCACTTTGCCTTTATTTGGGGGTGTGGCGGGAGATAACGGCCTACTTTCCTTCTTGGGCAAGTGCTTGTCCAGATCTCCCAAGACCATTTACTGAGGAGATGATTTTTTCTCCACTGTACGTTCTCGGCATCTCTGTCAAAGATTAGCTGCCTGTAGCTGTGTGGTTTTATTTCTGGGCTTTCAGTTCTCTTCCCTTGATCTGTGTGCCTCTTTTGGTACCAGTACCGTGCCGTTTTGATCACTAGGGCTTTGCAGTCCACTTGGAAGTCAGGGATTGGGATGCCTCCAGCTTTGTTCTGTTTTGCTCAGGGTTGCTTTAGCAATTTGGGGTCTTTGGTGGCCCCATATGAATTTTAGGATTCTTTGTTCCACTTTGATGCAGAATGTCTTTGGGATTCTGACTGGGACCGCATCGGATCTGTAGATTGTTTTGCATGTTGTGGACATTTTCACTAGGCTTATTCTTCCAACCCATGTGCATGGAATCTCTTTGCATTCCTTTATGTCATCACCAATTTCTTTCAATAATGTCTCATAGTTTTCATTGTCTAAGTCCTTCACCTCCTTGGTTAAATTTATTCCTAGACATTTTGTTCTTTTGGTTGCTACCGTGAATGGAATGGTATCCTTGACTTCTCTTCCTGTAAGTTCATCATTAGAGTCTAGAAATGCAACTGATTTTTGTAAGTCGATTTTGTACCCCATAACGTTACTGTAGTTGTAAAGGGTCTCTAACAGTTTCCCGATGGATTCCTTAGGGTTTTCGAAATATAACATCATGTGATGTGCAAAGAGCGAGAATTTCACTTCTTCACTCCCTATTTGCATTCCTTTGATTCCTTTCCCTTGCCTAATTGCCCTGGCCAAAACCTCCAGTTCCATGTTGGATAAGAGTGGTGAGAGTGGGCATCCTTGTTGTCTTCCTGTTCTCAGGGGGATGGCTTTTCAGTTTTTCCCTACGGAGTATGATTTTCCTCTATCCCCATTCTGTTAAGAGCTTGTGTTTTTTTTAGCTTTTTATCCTAAATGGCTGTTGGGTCTTGTGAAATGCTTTCCCTGCGTCTACTGAGGTGATCATGTGGCTTTTATCCCTCATTTCTTTAAGGTTGTGTACCACACTGATTGGTTTGCAGATGGTGAGCCATCCCTGCATCCCTGGCATAAATCCCACTGATCCAGGATGTATGACCTTTCGGATGTATTGCTGTATTCGGGTTGCCAATATTTTGTTGAGAATTTTTACATCTCTGCTCATCAGCCATGTTGGCCTGCACTTTTCCTTTTTCGTGTTGTCCTCGTCAGGCTTTGGTGTCAGAGTGAGGTTGCCCTCATCAAATGTGTCAGGAAGCATTCCCCCTTCCCTAATTCTTTGGAATAGCTTGAGAGGGCTAGGCATTAAATCCTCCCTGAAAGTTGGGTAGAATTCTCCAGGGAAGCCGTCTGGTCCTGGGCTCCTACCTTTGCGGGGGCGGGGGGTGGGGGGGGTATGCTTTGGCTTACTGTCTGAATCTGGTTCCTTGTGATTGGCCTATTCTGATCATCTGTTTCTTCTGGATCCAGCTCCGGGAGGTTGCAAGAGTCTAAGAATGTGTCCATTTCTTGTAGACCGTCCCTTTTTTTGGCATATAGCTTTTCGTAGCGTTCGCTTCCAGTGCTTTGTATCTCTGTGGTCTCCCTTCTTCTTTCTGCTCTTTCACTTCTAATTTTATTTTTCTGAGGTTTCTTGCTCTTTCTTTGTAAGTCTGGCTAGGGGTCTGTCCATTGTGTTTATCTTCTCAAAGAACTCGTTCTTTGTTTCGTTGATGTTTTCGATCGCCTTTTGTGTTTCACTTGCATGTATTTTCGCTCTAATTTTTATTATTTCTCTCCTCCTGCTGACTTTGGCTTTGTTTGTTCTTCTTCGTTGAATTCACTTAAGGTGTAGTTTGAGATAGCTTATTTGGGATTTTTCATTTTTGCTAAGGTGAGCCAGTATTGTGATGAGTTCCCCTCTTAGTACTGCTTTTGCTGCATCCCAGATGAGTTGGTATGATATGTTTTCCTTTTCATTTGTCTACAGATTTTTTTGGTTTCTCCTTCAATTTCTGGAATGATCCATTGGTTGTTTGATAGCATGCCGTTTCGTCTCCACAACTTTGTCCCCTTCTCAGCTGTTTTCCTGTAATTAACTTCCATCTTCCTAGCCTTGGGACCAGAAAAGATGCTTGTTATTATTTCAATCTTCTTCAATTTCTCGAGGCTTGCCTTGTTTCCCAACTTATGTTCTATCCTTGAGAATGTTCGGTGTGCACTTCAGAAGAATGTGTATTCTGCTGTTTCCGGATGGAGTGTTCTATAGATCCAGAGAATTTGTAAGAAAGCCCAATGTGGACCCAACCAACCAACCAACTCCCCAACCACCAACCAACTCTGGTGTCTGCTTTTGTCACCCGAGCCTGTGAAACTCAACCCTGTGTGCTAAGATGAAGACGAGAAGCTGATAGAGAATCAAGCGAAGACGGGACTACCTCGAACAGACACTAAATGCCTTCAGTTACTTGAAAATCGTGCTGGGTAGGGGTGTGCTTTTGTGTTTTCGTGCATGCGTGTGTACGTGTGGGTAGCAGAAAGACCACCCGCTTGACAGAGAAGAAACATCCTTCGTTTCCATCAAAGGAGTGCTCTCTGCAACCACGGGATCCTTCCCAGTCTGTAGGTGGGGTCGCCCCGAGGTTTTCAGCCGGATGCTGTTCGACAGCTGCCATAGGCAGAAGGTGTCATGTGGGCAGGGAGAGTCCACAAGGGCGCAAGGACGTTTTGGCGGATGACGCTGTAACTGAGTAGCCTTCCTCAAAAGATTAGAATCCCCTACGCGGTCGAAAAGCTAAGCCCTGCTTCCAGAGGCCAAAGGGTCAATCTCCCTGCTAGGGTGTCTCCAGATTATTTATTTACTGATTGATTTATTCATTGATGCATTTATGCATTTATTTTTGTTTCTTAAACTCTTGGCCCGGAATGAAGGTGCTCACTAGGAGGCGCCCATGCTTGGACGCCAAGAGCGCTAGAGGCAGCCTGCAAGTTGCAGGCGGATGTCGAAAAGCTATTTGGGTCCCAGATTCAAGTTATGAGGCACGGCAGCTTAGAGGGCGATGCCTCCATGTTGTGGGTTCCTGGCGGCTCTTCCGCTTGGGCGCGGATGTCTCTGCAGAGAAAGGGCCCTGGAGCCTGCGCCTAGATGTCTCCTCCCGCCGCCGCACCAGCTGCCACGCCTCCACCGCTGCCACCAGGACGCCTCGTCTGCAGGTGGTTTCCCTGAGCGGCAGCCGCCGTCTGCGGGCACGGCAGCCAGGGCCTCTTGACAGCGCCCAGGGCCGTCTTCGCACAGGCCATGGGTTGACACTGCGGGCTCCGATGCCCAGCCCCGGGCTCTGAGGCTCCTCGGGGTGGGCAGCCTTGCACGCTAAGAGGGCTGAAACCGGCCTCTCGGCTCTAGCGAAAGAGTCAGCGGAAGTCCCGCCCACGAGGCCAGGGACGGCTTCCGGGAGTCCTGAGACAGCCTTCCTCCCCCTTCCTTATTAATAGGGCCATCCTGCACGGGGCTGTCTTGCCATAGCTCAAGTCCCGTTTGTCCTGGCACCACCGTGGCCCGGCTCGTGTTTCAGAAGCTGCATTCCACGGCGTGCAGCCAGGGAAACACAGTCTTTCCCTGGGTCTGCAGACAGGAAGGGTCGATCGGTCTGTGGAGAGCTATGGAGAGAGGGGAAGCTGGCGGAGGAGAGCTGGGGAGGGCTTTTCAAGACGAGATCTACCTACAGAGAGGGACACTCTGTAGACCTCTGGAGGTGGACGCAGATGTAGCCAGAGAGAGAGAGAGAGATTTGTGTATGGACATTCAGTCGGCCAAGGTCAGAATTGTTTCAATACAGGCAGAGTCTAATCACTTAGGAGTTGGAAATACGGGCATGAAACTCCTGTGTCCAGAATCTCTCACCTCAGAGCAGACTAGGGAGCCCTCTGGGAACAGAATGAAAAAATCAAGGAAATGAGCTCCTGGCATTCACCCTATGCTTCCAAGTGCTTTGGGTCTGTTTTCGCGTTCTCTTGAGGTGGATCCGTGCCCATATTAGTAGGACTGTGTGAGTCGGTCTGCGTGTGTGTGTGTGTGTGTGTGTGTGTGTGTGTGTGTATGTTTGAGAAGGAGAGAGAGAGAGAGACGGGTAGATTTAGAGATAAAGATAGAGATGAGAGTCTGGGGGTGGATTTTATGGCCCTCGTAATATTATCCGCACTAGGAGTTGATATGAGCTCTGCTGAGTATGGCCTGGTCGTAAAGAGTGTGCTGGGAGGATGCTGGCACGTGTGCTCAATGTCTACAGCCTCGAGGAAGCCTTGCACATCAGGCACCCCGAGTCAAAGGGAGAGTGGTTCGTGGCGGGATCAACTTACGCATTGGAATCTGGTATCTTTGTAGATCGAGGCTGTGAACTCTAGCTGGGCACCCCGACCACCTTCCCTCCTTGTCACAGGCAAAGGAGCCATGCCGCATCTCTGAAGAAGTGCAGGGAAGATGCGACAGAAGGCGAAGGGACCCAAACACCACCAAGAAGGCGCATTGAGTTTTCAAAGATATCTTTATTGTACCCAACGGACGCTCCGTACAGCCTATAAACCCAGGATGTGTTCTTGAAAGGGGGCACCTGATGGCACGGGACGAGACCCCGCTGAAGGAAGACCGCCAGGGGCCTCAGGGAGAAGGTGGCCTTTCTGTGTCCAACACTAGGGAAGATGATCGGTAGCTCTGAACGCCCACACATACACAAATGTCACAAGGAAGGAAAGAGGGAGACTCATGCACTTTCCTGAGTGATGGCTTGGGGTTCCTACTGTCCCTTTCCTGCCACTTTCTGTCCGTCTACGGTGCTCCCAAGGAAACTCCTAGGCAAAGCCTCCAGGGTCTTCTGGGCTTGATGCTTGAATCCATCGTCAATAGCTGGCGAGCGAAGTCGGATCCAAGGGCCGCTTTCCAGACTCAGGGCGAGGATGGAAACGCATTTTCCTGGACTCACTTGTTCAAGAAATGTAGCCCCTCTCCTTTTCTGAGCACGTGCCATGCCGAGGTCATATTGGGCTTGCGGTCTTGCTGGAAGGCCAACACGTGTGCACGAGTCCTTGTTAGACTCTTCTCCTTGCCTCGATTGGGTTCCCATCCTGGGATGTCCCTGATGGCCGAGGAGAGGATGATGGCAGGGAGGAGGTGCCGTTTTTCCCGACAGAGCTTTTGCTCCTTCAGACTTCAGGGAGGCTGTGCCCTGTCTGGTGCCCATGGAGCCTCCAGTGGCCCTGTGGATCTCGGCAACGGTCCCTGAGGCAGTCGAGTGCCACCACGGCACAGAGGGGAGCACTCCCTTTGGGTTCCCGAGGGAAGGACACTTCTTTCTGCCTTGGCCTCACCCCAGAACACGATGCGTGTTCCTCGTCCCTCCTCCTCCCCGACACGCTGGCTCGGCCCCCCAGCAGAGGAGGCTTGGATGCGGGTCTGGAAAAGGAGGCCTTCCTGCCCCTAAATCTGAGGCCCTGGTGAGCTTTGCAGCATGTCGAGCAGAGCCTGAAATTCCTCCTCGCTGAGGGGACCTTCCAGTGTTCCCGGAGGCTCCTCTGCCGGCGGATGCCCGTTCAGGAACGGCTGTGCCTTTTCCTGCAGCTCTGTGACTGCGAGCAGCTCATCTAGGAGGCTGGGGGTTTGCGCAGAGTGCTGCTGCTGTGGGCCCGGCTGAGCAGAGGGCTCTCCGGCTGATGGCTCCTCCCATGGCCACACGTGTGTGTCAGGGTGCGCGGGCTGCTGAACCGCCCTTCCCTGAGGCTCCTCTGGGGCCGGGAGGACCTGAGGCCACTCGCCCCAAGGCTGCATAGCGGGGAAGGCTCCTGGCCCACCCAGGTGCTGCCACCGTTGCTGAGGATGGTCAGGGTGAGGCTGAGGGGAGTGTGCGAAGGGCAGCCCCCTCCCGCCAGCGTGCCCGTCGTGCTGCTGGCATTTTCCTCCGGGTGTGGGCCGGAGAGGAGGCTGCATCGCCGAGAGACCCCCTGCCTGAGTCGGCCCGGTTGAGCAGGGACACACAAGTGTCCAAGGAGGGTGAACGTTCTCCTTTCCCAGCACAGGCTGGGCTGTCATGACCACCAGGGGCTCCGGTGGCCGGCCCACACAGGCCCCAGAGGGAACCCAAGGAACGAAGAACACCGGGCAGAGTGGAGGAGCGGCTGTCGCGGGCGATGGCAAGAGCCCAGGAGGGTGCCAGGGAGGCAGATGAGGAGAGCTGCTGGGGACAGAGGACAGGTTGCCTTGGTCCTGGAGGGCAGTCAGGGGAGCCCTGGGACTGGGGCCTTCCGCCAAGGCATTCACCGGGCCGCTTCCACTCTGGTCTGGGTGCCGAGCTCTTCGGTTCTGAAACCACACCTGGGCCAGAGAGAGAGACACACAGACACAGAAGACGTGAGGGCCTCCGGCTCTCCCTGTCGCTGATCTGCCAGCGACAGGGGCATGTCCCTGAGGCCTAATCTGAGGGGCATTCCATCTATCCCTTTCACCTGGTCCTTGCAAACTAGCTGCCAATTCAGGGCAACTGTCGACACCTGGCTAGCAGGGGCTCCCACATTGGCTAGAGTGGCGGGCCCGTCACGGGCTGCCCATGACCTCTTTTGCCCTCTCCTTTCCTCGAAATCCAAGCCTGGGCCCTGCCGCCTGGTTGACTTGGAAGGTCTTTCTCTGGGCAGGGCCTCGCTTGCAAGGCCCAGGGCTTTCCACACCGTGTCTGGGCCCTGGGTCATGGGGAGAATCCCACACAGCCCACGTTGGTCCGGCACCATGGCAGGGATCAAGACCCTTTCCACGTGGGACCAGCCGGGTGCGACCCCCGGAGACCTCACCTGAATTCTCGCCTCTGGGATGCCCGTTTGTCTGGCCAGTTCTTCCCTGGTAGCGATGCCAGGAAATCGGTCCTTCTGGAAGCTCTCAAGGAGGATCCCGGTTTGCCACGGAGTGATGTGTGTCCGCTTTCTTCCGCCTTCTTTTGGGAGGCATTGTGGAGGAGGACAAAGGAAGAAGAGAGAGATTGGAGGCTGATGGCACATTCGAAGGGAAACAGAAACGGGTGTGTGTCTGTGTGTGTGTGTGAGTGTGTGTGTGTCTGTGTCTGTGTGGAGGCGTCTCTACCTCTGTGCTCTTCCCTCAGCCCCTCTCCGCCCAGCGAGTCCTCTGAGATACTCCCGGACCAATGCTGGGTTGGCCCTGGGTCAAACCCCGCCCCCCCAGAGCGGATGGAAGAAGAGGATTCTGCACCTCCTAGCTGTTTCAGGACCGGCAGGTCAAAACCATTGCTGGCCAAGAAACAGCCCGCCGGCCCAACAGGGGCCCGGGGTCGCTATGGGCAACACGGAGGGGGCCAGAACAAGAGATCATGGGTTCTTCTCCCAAGCGCTCTCTGCCAAACGTCTAGCACTCCTAGGCAGGGAGGTTGCCTTGACCAGGACATCCTCGCAGGAAGTGCCCCTGGGATGCTGAGGACTCACCTGCGGCCCGAGCTTGGGGCTGCTCCTCTCCAGGCGATTGCCCTTCTCCCACGGAGCTCGCCGAGCCCGACCGGCTCTGCCTTAGATGTCTTCTGCGTTGGTTTTGAAACCAAACCTGAGTGCCAGGAGAAGGAGCCCTTGTTACCCAACTCTTGTCAACACAATTTCAAAGAGCTATGGCAGCGATTCAGAAGACGACAAACAAACAAGCAAGCAAACAAGCAAAGAAATGCAAGCCCAGCAATCTCTGTCCGCCCACGCTGGACAGGTTGACAATTCGCAGGCACTCTAGGACCCAAAGGACAATGCTTGTGTCTCCAAAGGAGAGCACGAAAGGTGGGAAAACGCCCCATCTGCCACCCGGGGAAAGAATCCTTGCTTCCCGGCTCCCCGACCTGCTCTCCAAAGGAAACGCCCCAGATCGAGGGGACAAGGCTTGCCCTGCCCAAGGCAGGGCGGCTCACTCACAGGCGCTCTCTCCCCACCTCCTTCTTTCCTGGAACCAGGCCCCTTTCTCTCTCGGTCTTTCTGTCTCTGTCTCTGATTCTCTCCACCCGTCCATCTCCCCTTCCCTCCTCTGTCTCTCTGCCTCTGTCTCCTGCTCTCCCCCCTCCCTCTCTTCTCCCGCTTGCTCTCTCCTGTCCTTTGCACCTCATCTTTGCTGTGGTCCCTGCCTGATTCCCACATTTTCATGTCTCTCTTGTCCCCACAGGCAAGGCTCTCTCCTAACACCTTCAGGACGAGGATTTCAGTCAGCGCTGTCTCGGACCCCAGAGGGGGACGTCAAGTGAAAGAAATGCGCCTTCTCCCCAGCACTGCCCTCAAATGCAAGTCCGCGTAGCCCGTGGCTTCTACGAGGCCGCGGCAAAGGCAAAGACCCTGATGTCAGAGCCTCCCTCCAGTCAACCGCCTTAACCTGTTGGGCGGGGATGTGAATCTGCCTTCTCCCAGAGGAACTGTATTCTTTCCAGCTGCCTCTGGGGTCACGGGAGAGCTGCGGCTTACCTTTCTTTTTCTGTCGACCGTCGCACTGAAACACCCTTCAGTACGGCATGGGGCTTTAAAGCGTCTGTTGTGCCTCCCCCATTGGAGACGCTTAGGAGCACCAAATCCACCGTCAAAACCGGCTTTCGAAACTAGAGACGCCCATCGACTCTTAAGCAGAGTCCTCCACGCTACATACTCCTGCCCATTCTGTGCTAAAGACAGCAGCGAGCAAGCGGAACCTCTCGTGACCGTCTTGACTCCCCGGCTTCAAACCCCTCGAGGGGCCACATAGGACTGAACTTTTGGCTCTCTGGTGAATGACCCAGGATAGTCCCTTCCCCGTCAGTGAATCCCCCAAACCAACCAAGATTTCCACCGCTGCTCAAAGGCACAGACCCGTTTCCTGTTTTCTGGCATTCTTCCCATGGGACGACCTACAGGCCATAAGCTTCTAAGCAGGCTAGCTGCCCGAAGAGACTGACCTGCAGAGGGCTTAGCCCCGATCGTGTGTGTCCCTTGACCCTGGGAGAGAATGACAGAGAGACTCAAGCCCACCTGGACTCTGCATTCCGGAATGTCAATCTCTTGGGCCAGGCGTTCTCTGGTGGCGATCCCAGGGTAAGGGTTCTGTTGAAACGCTGCTCGCAGAGCGTCCCTCTGACTCGCCTTCAAAACAATCCTCCTGCGTCGGGATCCTCTCTGATGCGGGCCTGTGGGAGACAAGAGGGAAAATGGACTAGGAAGGCTTCCGTACCGATGCAGACCGGCGGTGCAAGCCTAGCTCTTCTCTTTCTGCTGTGTGAAAAACGGCCTAGTCGGGGGGATTCCTGTCCGTTTGGAACGAAAGGACACACGTAGGGCCATGTGGGTTGGAAACCAGGGAGGTCTCCACAGGCCTTTTGGAAAGGATGATGGTCAACGATCTAAAGGATCAACCAACAGCTCACAAATACTCCATCGAATTACACGCAGAGAAAATCGGGAGGCCACGGAAACAACAGATATTCTTGGACGTAAAAGGGACCTCCTTTAGACTTTCAGCAAACAGCAATCCCCCCTTCCCAAAGCACCCAACTTGGGGTCCATGGGAATGGAAGCTGTTTTGCTCAAACGAAGCCTGGAATACTTGGTAATTCATGTGCCGTTCTCTGCCGCCAGAGAGCCACCCTGAAGACTTTCGGTGGCGGAGGCATGGATGGGAATCACGGCCACCGATTGGCATTTTCACTGCAAGGAAGCAAGGTCCCAGCTTCTCTCCCACCCCTCCCCCCCGCCCCCAGCCCTGCAAGTGGTCCCTGGAACTCAGCCCTGCACCATCGGTCCCTGCGTCCAGGCTGGTCGTGCCTAGCTTCCTTCACCCTGGAAAAGCATCGAGGCACTTGGGGGATCGGACCCCAGAGCCGAGATGCAGATGCGAACTTACCGCTCGATGTGCGGGGCGAATCCATCTGGGGAGAGTCACTTGGCTTCCACAGAGACGTCTGGCCAACTGAGCGGGACCGGAAACACAGGACTTCTCAAGGCCCAGGATGGCCCGCCCCGATTGCTTTAAATAGCTTCCTCCGCTAGCCCTTCATTAAATATTGATGACCCGCAAGGAAGCTCACCCAACAAGTGGAAGTTGACCGTTAAGGGCCAGCTCCGAGGCTCCCAGGGACTTTCCCAAGTGTCCTAATGGTTTTCCCGGCATGACTTGGACTTCAGGCTCCCGACTTTTCCCATGGACAAATCCGTTGCTCTCGGTTGCGTTCCGTTACTCTGGGTTTCCCGTGCTCCGGGATGACCGGGAATTTCGATGTGGAGAGCCTTGCTCTGCTCGCCTACTTGGCACCTTTGCCCTAGCGTCTCCTGGAACACGTTTCGTGCCACCCTCAAAGTGTTTCCTTTTCCTTTCGGGTGAAGAAATGCCACTCAAAATTCGAGAAGTGAATCGTTATCTGGGATCTACCCACGCATCATGCCCAACTGCATTGAAGGCCGGGCGGAAGCCCATCCGCCTCATGCAGATAGAATGTGTGCTCCCGCAAGGTCCGCTGACAAAACCTCAAAGGTGGGGATGAGACAGCACACCTTCCTGGTTTGAAGGAAGGGAAACCGAGTCTCACTAGATGGTCCCTCCTTCTGTTGATGGCTATTGTCAGGTTTCGTCAAGGGACTCAAGTGGTCTGGAAAGGACAGCACTGCTGAGCCCCTTGGGGGGAAGGGCGGGGTGACAATTCGAAGAACATGGGAATTCCAATGGGAATCTCACCTCGCATCGTGGAAGACAGACGTTTCTTCCCTAGAAGACTTGAACAAACTAGAAACCAAAAGTGCCAATTTGCAGTACATAAGAGGGGAGAGAAAAACCAAGAGCCTTGAAGGCGCATGTCACAGTTGTGGTGGAAATGAGGGATTGGGGAAAACGTTAGCAGTCAGGCGTTTCAATTGAGTCTAAGTTCCACACAATGTTTTTTTATTGAGTTCATACTAGTTCGCATCATTGTGAAATTTCAGTTGTCCATGATTTCTTGTCCATCACCATAGGGGTGCTCCCCTTCTCCCCCTTGCCCACCCCTCTTCCCCTGGTAACCAAACTATTCTCTTTCTCCATTCTTTGTTTACACTCCACACACCAGTGGAATCGTATCGTGTTTGTCTTTCTCAGTCTGGCTTATTTCGATTAGCCGAATGCCCTCCCGGCACAGCCATGTTGTCGCGGACCCCTTGTCGGACATGGGATTTGCCAATATTTTCTCCCGGTTGGTGGGTTGTCTTTGGGATTTGATCCCAGTTTCCTTTGCCTTGCAGAAGTTCTTTAGTCTGATGAAGTCCCACTTGTTTAGTTTTTCTTTTGTTTCCCTTGTCTGAAAAGATACGCTACTTGGGAAGATCCTTTGCAGTTCCACGTCAAAGAGTGTGCTGCCGATAGTCTCTTCCAGGAGTTCGATGTTTTCTGGACTTCTCTTCAAGTCTTTGATCCACTTTGCCTTTATTTGGGGGTGTGGCGGGAGATAACGGCCTACTTTCCTTCTTGGGCAAGTGCTTGTCCAGATCTCCCAAGACCATTTACTGAGGAGATGATTTTTTCTCCACTGTACGTTCTCGGCATCTCTGTCAAAGATTAGCTGCCTGTAGCTGTGTGGTTTTATTTCTGGGCTTTCAGTTCTCTTCCCTTGATCTGTGTGCCTCTTTTGGTACCAGTACCGTGCCGTTTTGATCACTAGGGCTTTGCAGTCCACTTGGAAGTCAGGGATTGGGATGCCTCCAGCTTTGTTCTGTTTTGCTCAGGGTTGCTTTAGCAATTTGGGGTCTTTGGTGGCCCCATATGAATTTTAGGATTCTTTGTTCCACTTTGATGCAGAATGTCTTTGGGATTCTGACTGGGACCGCATCGGATCTGTAGATTGTTTTGCATGTTGTGGACATTTTCACTAGGCTTATTCTTCCAACCCATGTGCATGGAATCTCTTTGCATTCCTTTATGTCATCACCAATTTCTTTCAATAATGTCTCATAGTTTTCATTGTCTAAGTCCTTCACCTCCTTGGTTAAATTTATTCCTAGACATTTTGTTCTTTTGGTTGCTACCGTGAATGGAATGGTATCCTTGACTTCTCTTCCTGTAAGTTCATCATTAGAGTCTAGAAATGCAACTGATTTTTGTAAGTCGATTTTGTACCCCATAACGTTACTGTAGTTGTAAAGGGTCTCTAACAGTTTCCCGATGGATTCCTTAGGGTTTTCGAAATATAACATCATGTGATGTGCAAAGAGCGAGAATTTCACTTCTTCACTCCCTATTTGCATTCCTTTGATTCCTTTCCCTTGCCTAATTGCCCTGGCCAAAACCTCCAGTTCCATGTTGGATAAGAGTGGTGAGAGTGGGCATCCTTGTTGTCTTCCTGTTCTCAGGGGGATGGCTTTTCAGTTTTTCCCTACGGAGTATGATTTTCCTCTATCCCCATTCTGTTAAGAGCTTGTGTTTTTTTTAGCTTTTTATCCTAAATGGCTGTTGGGTCTTGTGAAATGCTTTCCCTGCGTCTACTGAGGTGATCATGTGGCTTTTATCCCTCATTTCTTTAAGGTTGTGTACCACACTGATTGGTTTGCAGATGGTGAGCCATCCCTGCATCCCTGGCATAAATCCCACTGATCCAGGATGTATGACCTTTCGGATGTATTGCTGTATTCGGGTTGCCAATATTTTGTTGAGAATTTTTACATCTCTGCTCATCAGCCATGTTGGCCTGCACTTTTCCTTTTTCGTGTTGTCCTCGTCAGGCTTTGGTGTCAGAGTGAGGTTGCCCTCATCAAATGTGTCAGGAAGCATTCCCCCTTCCCTAATTCTTTGGAATAGCTTGAGAGGGCTAGGCATTAAATCCTCCCTGAAAGTTGGGTAGAATTCTCCAGGGAAGCCGTCTGGTCCTGGGCTCCTACCTTTGCGGGGGCGGGGGGTGGGGGGGGTATGCTTTGGCTTACTGTCTGAATCTGGTTCCTTGTGATTGGCCTATTCTGATCATCTGTTTCTTCTGGATCCAGCTCCGGGAGGTTGCAAGAGTCTAAGAATGTGTCCATTTCTTGTAGACCGTCCCTTTTTTTGGCATATAGCTTTTCGTAGCGTTCGCTTCCAGTGCTTTGTATCTCTGTGGTCTCCCTTCTTCTTTCTGCTCTTTCACTTCTAATTTTATTTTTCTGAGGTTTCTTGCTCTTTCTTTGTAAGTCTGGCTAGGGGTCTGTCCATTGTGTTTATCTTCTCAAAGAACTCGTTCTTTGTTTCGTTGATGTTTTCGATCGCCTTTTGTGTTTCACTTGCATGTATTTTCGCTCTAATTTTTATTATTTCTCTCCTCCTGCTGACTTTGGCTTTGTTTGTTCTTCTTCGTTGAATTCACTTAAGGTGTAGTTTGAGATAGCTTATTTGGGATTTTTCATTTTTGCTAAGGTGAGCCAGTATTGTGATGAGTTCCCCTCTTAGTACTGCTTTTGCTGCATCCCAGATGAGTTGGTATGATATGTTTTCCTTTTCATTTGTCTACAGATTTTTTTGGTTTCTCCTTCAATTTCTGGAATGATCCATTGGTTGTTTGATAGCATGCCGTTTCGTCTCCACAACTTTGTCCCCTTCTCAGCTGTTTTCCTGTAATTAACTTCCATCTTCCTAGCCTTGGGACCAGAAAAGATGCTTGTTATTATTTCAATCTTCTTCAATTTCTCGAGGCTTGCCTTGTTTCCCAACTTATGTTCTATCCTTGAGAATGTTCGGTGTGCACTTCAGAAGAATGTGTATTCTGCTGTTTCCGGATGGAGTGTTCTATAGATCCAGAGAATTTGTAAGAAAGCCCAATGTGGACCCAACCAACCAACCAACTCCCCAACCACCAACCAACTCTGGTGTCTGCTTTTGTCACCCGAGCCTGTGAAACTCAACCCTGTGTGCTAAGATGAAGACGAGAAGCTGATAGAGAATCAAGCGAAGACGGGACTACCTCGAACAGACACTAAATGCCTTCAGTTACTTGAAAATCGTGCTGGGTAGGGGTGTGCTTTTGTGTTTTCGTGCATGCGTGTGTACGTGTGGGTAGCAGAAAGACCACCCGCTTGACAGAGAAGAAACATCCTTCGTTTCCATCAAAGGAGTGCTCTCTGCAACCACGGGATCCTTCCCAGTCTGTAGGTGGGGTCGCCCCGAGGTTTTCAGCCGGATGCTGTTCGACAGCTGCCATAGGCAGAAGGTGTCATGTGGGCAGGGAGAGTCCACAAGGGCGCAAGGACGTTTTGGCGGATGACGCTGTAACTGAGTAGCCTTCCTCAAAAGATTAGAATCCCCTACGCGGTCGAAAAGCTAAGCCCTGCTTCCAGAGGCCAAAGGGTCAATCTCCCTGCTAGGGTGTCTCCAGATTATTTATTTACTGATTGATTTATTCATTGATGCATTTATGCATTTATTTTTGTTTCTTAAACTCTTGGCCCGGAATGAAGGTGCTCACTAGGAGGCGCCCATGCTTGGACGCCAAGAGCGCTAGAGGCAGCCTGCAAGTTGCAGGCGGATGTCGAAAAGCTATTTGGGTCCCAGATTCAAGTTATGAGGCACGGCAGCTTAGAGGGCGATGCCTCCATGTTGTGGGTTCCTGGCGGCTCTTCCGCTTGGGCGCGGATGTCTCTGCAGAGAAAGGGCCCTGGAGCCTGCGCCTAGATGTCTCCTCCCGCCGCCGCACCAGCTGCCACGCCTCCACCGCTGCCACCAGGACGCCTCGTCTGCAGGTGGTTTCCCTGAGCGGCAGCCGCCGTCTGCGGGCACGGCAGCCAGGGCCTCTTGACAGCGCCCAGGGCCGTCTTCGCACAGGCCATGGGTTGACACTGCGGGCTCCGATGCCCAGCCCCGGGCTCTGAGGCTCCTCGGGGTGGGCAGCCTTGCACGCTAAGAGGGCTGAAACCGGCCTCTCGGCTCTAGCGAAAGAGTCAGCGGAAGTCCCGCCCACGAGGCCAGGGACGGCTTCCGGGAGTCCTGAGACAGCCTTCCTCCCCCTTCCTTATTAATAGGGCCATCCTGCACGGGGCTGTCTTGCCATAGCTCAAGTCCCGTTTGTCCTGGCACCACCGTGGCCCGGCTCGTGTTTCAGAAGCTGCATTCCACGGCGTGCAGCCAGGGAAACACAGTCTTTCCCTGGGTCTGCAGACAGGAAGGGTCGATCGGTCTGTGGAGAGCTATGGAGAGAGGGGAAGCTGGCGGAGGAGAGCTGGGGAGGGCTTTTCAAGACGAGATCTACCTACAGAGAGGGACACTCTGTAGACCTCTGGAGGTGGACGCAGATGTAGCCAGAGAGAGAGAGAGAGATTTGTGTATGGACATTCAGTCGGCCAAGGTCAGAATTGTTTCAATACAGGCAGAGTCTAATCACTTAGGAGTTGGAAATACGGGCATGAAACTCCTGTGTCCAGAATCTCTCACCTCAGAGCAGACTAGGGAGCCCTCTGGGAACAGAATGAAAAAATCAAGGAAATGAGCTCCTGGCATTCACCCTATGCTTCCAAGTGCTTTGGGTCTGTTTTCGCGTTCTCTTGAGGTGGATCCGTGCCCATATTAGTAGGACTGTGTGAGTCGGTCTGCGTGTGTGTGTGTGTGTGTGTGTGTGTGTGTGTGTGTATGTTTGAGAAGGAGAGAGAGAGAGAGACGGGTAGATTTAGAGATAAAGATAGAGATGAGAGTCTGGGGGTGGATTTTATGGCCCTCGTAATATTATCCGCACTAGGAGTTGATATGAGCTCTGCTGAGTATGGCCTGGTCGTAAAGAGTGTGCTGGGAGGATGCTGGCACGTGTGCTCAATGTCTACAGCCTCGAGGAAGCCTTGCACATCAGGCACCCCGAGTCAAAGGGAGAGTGGTTCGTGGCGGGATCAACTTACGCATTGGAATCTGGTATCTTTGTAGATCGAGGCTGTGAACTCTAGCTGGGCACCCCGACCACCTTCCCTCCTTGTCACAGGCAAAGGAGCCATGCCGCATCTCTGAAGAAGTGCAGGGAAGATGCGACAGAAGGCGAAGGGACCCAAACACCACCAAGAAGGCGCATTGAGTTTTCAAAGATATCTTTATTGTACCCAACGGACGCTCCGTACAGCCTATAAACCCAGGATGTGTTCTTGAAAGGGGGCACCTGATGGCACGGGACGAGACCCCGCTGAAGGAAGACCGCCAGGGGCCTCAGGGAGAAGGTGGCCTTTCTGTGTCCAACACTAGGGAAGATGATCGGTAGCTCTGAACGCCCACACATACACAAATGTCACAAGGAAGGAAAGAGGGAGACTCATGCACTTTCCTGAGTGATGGCTTGGGGTTCCTACTGTCCCTTTCCTGCCACTTTCTGTCCGTCTACGGTGCTCCCAAGGAAACTCCTAGGCAAAGCCTCCAGGGTCTTCTGGGCTTGATGCTTGAATCCATCGTCAATAGCTGGCGAGCGAAGTCGGATCCAAGGGCCGCTTTCCAGACTCAGGGCGAGGATGGAAACGCATTTTCCTGGACTCACTTGTTCAAGAAATGTAGCCCCTCTCCTTTTCTGAGCACGTGCCATGCCGAGGTCATATTGGGCTTGCGGTCTTGCTGGAAGGCCAACACGTGTGCACGAGTCCTTGTTAGACTCTTCTCCTTGCCTCGATTGGGTTCCCATCCTGGGATGTCCCTGATGGCCGAGGAGAGGATGATGGCAGGGAGGAGGTGCCGTTTTTCCCGACAGAGCTTTTGCTCCTTCAGACTTCAGGGAGGCTGTGCCCTGTCTGGTGCCCATGGAGCCTCCAGTGGCCCTGTGGATCTCGGCAACGGTCCCTGAGGCAGTCGAGTGCCACCACGGCACAGAGGGGAGCACTCCCTTTGGGTTCCCGAGGGAAGGACACTTCTTTCTGCCTTGGCCTCACCCCAGAACACGATGCGTGTTCCTCGTCCCTCCTCCTCCCCGACACGCTGGCTCGGCCCCCCAGCAGAGGAGGCTTGGATGCGGGTCTGGAAAAGGAGGCCTTCCTGCCCCTAAATCTGAGGCCCTGGTGAGCTTTGCAGCATGTCGAGCAGAGCCTGAAATTCCTCCTCGCTGAGGGGACCTTCCAGTGTTCCCGGAGGCTCCTCTGCCGGCGGATGCCCGTTCAGGAACGGCTGTGCCTTTTCCTGCAGCTCTGTGACTGCGAGCAGCTCATCTAGGAGGCTGGGGGTTTGCGCAGAGTGCTGCTGCTGTGGGCCCGGCTGAGCAGAGGGCTCTCCGGCTGATGGCTCCTCCCATGGCCACACGTGTGTGTCAGGGTGCGCGGGCTGCTGAACCGCCCTTCCCTGAGGCTCCTCTGGGGCCGGGAGGACCTGAGGCCACTCGCCCCAAGGCTGCATAGCGGGGAAGGCTCCTGGCCCACCCAGGTGCTGCCACCGTTGCTGAGGATGGTCAGGGTGAGGCTGAGGGGAGTGTGCGAAGGGCAGCCCCCTCCCGCCAGCGTGCCCGTCGTGCTGCTGGCATTTTCCTCCGGGTGTGGGCCGGAGAGGAGGCTGCATCGCCGAGAGACCCCCTGCCTGAGTCGGCCCGGTTGAGCAGGGACACACAAGTGTCCAAGGAGGGTGAACGTTCTCCTTTCCCAGCACAGGCTGGGCTGTCATGACCACCAGGGGCTCCGGTGGCCGGCCCACACAGGCCCCAGAGGGAACCCAAGGAACGAAGAACACCGGGCAGAGTGGAGGAGCGGCTGTCGCGGGCGATGGCAAGAGCCCAGGAGGGTGCCAGGGAGGCAGATGAGGAGAGCTGCTGGGGACAGAGGACAGGTTGCCTTGGTCCTGGAGGGCAGTCAGGGGAGCCCTGGGACTGGGGCCTTCCGCCAAGGCATTCACCGGGCCGCTTCCACTCTGGTCTGGGTGCCGAGCTCTTCGGTTCTGAAACCACACCTGGGCCAGAGAGAGAGACACACAGACACAGAAGACGTGAGGGCCTCCGGCTCTCCCTGTCGCTGATCTGCCAGCGACAGGGGCATGTCCCTGAGGCCTAATCTGAGGGGCATTCCATCTATCCCTTTCACCTGGTCCTTGCAAACTAGCTGCCAATTCAGGGCAACTGTCGACACCTGGCTAGCAGGGGCTCCCACATTGGCTAGAGTGGCGGGCCCGTCACGGGCTGCCCATGACCTCTTTTGCCCTCTCCTTTCCTCGAAATCCAAGCCTGGGCCCTGCCGCCTGGTTGACTTGGAAGGTCTTTCTCTGGGCAGGGCCTCGCTTGCAAGGCCCAGGGCTTTCCACACCGTGTCTGGGCCCTGGGTCATGGGGAGAATCCCACACAGCCCACGTTGGTCCGGCACCATGGCAGGGATCAAGACCCTTTCCACGTGGGACCAGCCGGGTGCGACCCCCGGAGACCTCACCTGAATTCTCGCCTCTGGGATGCCCGTTTGTCTGGCCAGTTCTTCCCTGGTAGCGATGCCAGGAAATCGGTCCTTCTGGAAGCTCTCAAGGAGGATCCCGGTTTGCCACGGAGTGATGTGTGTCCGCTTTCTTCCGCCTTCTTTTGGGAGGCATTGTGGAGGAGGACAAAGGAAGAAGAGAGAGATTGGAGGCTGATGGCACATTCGAAGGGAAACAGAAACGGGTGTGTGTCTGTGTGTGTGTGTGAGTGTGTGTGTGTCTGTGTCTGTGTGGAGGCGTCTCTACCTCTGTGCTCTTCCCTCAGCCCCTCTCCGCCCAGCGAGTCCTCTGAGATACTCCCGGACCAATGCTGGGTTGGCCCTGGGTCAAACCCCGCCCCCCCAGAGCGGATGGAAGAAGAGGATTCTGCACCTCCTAGCTGTTTCAGGACCGGCAGGTCAAAACCATTGCTGGCCAAGAAACAGCCCGCCGGCCCAACAGGGGCCCGGGGTCGCTATGGGCAACACGGAGGGGGCCAGAACAAGAGATCATGGGTTCTTCTCCCAAGCGCTCTCTGCCAAACGTCTAGCACTCCTAGGCAGGGAGGTTGCCTTGACCAGGACATCCTCGCAGGAAGTGCCCCTGGGATGCTGAGGACTCACCTGCGGCCCGAGCTTGGGGCTGCTCCTCTCCAGGCGATTGCCCTTCTCCCACGGAGCTCGCCGAGCCCGACCGGCTCTGCCTTAGATGTCTTCTGCGTTGGTTTTGAAACCAAACCTGAGTGCCAGGAGAAGGAGCCCTTGTTACCCAACTCTTGTCAACACAATTTCAAAGAGCTATGGCAGCGATTCAGAAGACGACAAACAAACAAGCAAGCAAACAAGCAAAGAAATGCAAGCCCAGCAATCTCTGTCCGCCCACGCTGGACAGGTTGACAATTCGCAGGCACTCTAGGACCCAAAGGACAATGCTTGTGTCTCCAAAGGAGAGCACGAAAGGTGGGAAAACGCCCCATCTGCCACCCGGGGAAAGAATCCTTGCTTCCCGGCTCCCCGACCTGCTCTCCAAAGGAAACGCCCCAGATCGAGGGGACAAGGCTTGCCCTGCCCAAGGCAGGGCGGCTCACTCACAGGCGCTCTCTCCCCACCTCCTTCTTTCCTGGAACCAGGCCCCTTTCTCTCTCGGTCTTTCTGTCTCTGTCTCTGATTCTCTCCACCCGTCCATCTCCCCTTCCCTCCTCTGTCTCTCTGCCTCTGTCTCCTGCTCTCCCCCCTCCCTCTCTTCTCCCGCTTGCTCTCTCCTGTCCTTTGCACCTCATCTTTGCTGTGGTCCCTGCCTGATTCCCACATTTTCATGTCTCTCTTGTCCCCACAGGCAAGGCTCTCTCCTAACACCTTCAGGACGAGGATTTCAGTCAGCGCTGTCTCGGACCCCAGAGGGGGACGTCAAGTGAAAGAAATGCGCCTTCTCCCCAGCACTGCCCTCAAATGCAAGTCCGCGTAGCCCGTGGCTTCTACGAGGCCGCGGCAAAGGCAAAGACCCTGATGTCAGAGCCTCCCTCCAGTCAACCGCCTTAACCTGTTGGGCGGGGATGTGAATCTGCCTTCTCCCAGAGGAACTGTATTCTTTCCAGCTGCCTCTGGGGTCACGGGAGAGCTGCGGCTTACCTTTCTTTTTCTGTCGACCGTCGCACTGAAACACCCTTCAGTACGGCATGGGGCTTTAAAGCGTCTGTTGTGCCTCCCCCATTGGAGACGCTTAGGAGCACCAAATCCACCGTCAAAACCGGCTTTCGAAACTAGAGACGCCCATCGACTCTTAAGCAGAGTCCTCCACGCTACATACTCCTGCCCATTCTGTGCTAAAGACAGCAGCGAGCAAGCGGAACCTCTCGTGACCGTCTTGACTCCCCGGCTTCAAACCCCTCGAGGGGCCACATAGGACTGAACTTTTGGCTCTCTGGTGAATGACCCAGGATAGTCCCTTCCCCGTCAGTGAATCCCCCAAACCAACCAAGATTTCCACCGCTGCTCAAAGGCACAGACCCGTTTCCTGTTTTCTGGCATTCTTCCCATGGGACGACCTACAGGCCATAAGCTTCTAAGCAGGCTAGCTGCCCGAAGAGACTGACCTGCAGAGGGCTTAGCCCCGATCGTGTGTGTCCCTTGACCCTGGGAGAGAATGACAGAGAGACTCAAGCCCACCTGGACTCTGCATTCCGGAATGTCAATCTCTTGGGCCAGGCGTTCTCTGGTGGCGATCCCAGGGTAAGGGTTCTGTTGAAACGCTGCTCGCAGAGCGTCCCTCTGACTCGCCTTCAAAACAATCCTCCTGCGTCGGGATCCTCTCTGATGCGGGCCTGTGGGAGACAAGAGGGAAAATGGACTAGGAAGGCTTCCGTACCGATGCAGACCGGCGGTGCAAGCCTAGCTCTTCTCTTTCTGCTGTGTGAAAAACGGCCTAGTCGGGGGGATTCCTGTCCGTTTGGAACGAAAGGACACACGTAGGGCCATGTGGGTTGGAAACCAGGGAGGTCTCCACAGGCCTTTTGGAAAGGATGATGGTCAACGATCTAAAGGATCAACCAACAGCTCACAAATACTCCATCGAATTACACGCAGAGAAAATCGGGAGGCCACGGAAACAACAGATATTCTTGGACGTAAAAGGGACCTCCTTTAGACTTTCAGCAAACAGCAATCCCCCCTTCCCAAAGCACCCAACTTGGGGTCCATGGGAATGGAAGCTGTTTTGCTCAAACGAAGCCTGGAATACTTGGTAATTCATGTGCCGTTCTCTGCCGCCAGAGAGCCACCCTGAAGACTTTCGGTGGCGGAGGCATGGATGGGAATCACGGCCACCGATTGGCATTTTCACTGCAAGGAAGCAAGGTCCCAGCTTCTCTCCCACCCCTCCCCCCCGCCCCCAGCCCTGCAAGTGGTCCCTGGAACTCAGCCCTGCACCATCGGTCCCTGCGTCCAGGCTGGTCGTGCCTAGCTTCCTTCACCCTGGAAAAGCATCGAGGCACTTGGGGGATCGGACCCCAGAGCCGAGATGCAGATGCGAACTTACCGCTCGATGTGCGGGGCGAATCCATCTGGGGAGAGTCACTTGGCTTCCACAGAGACGTCTGGCCAACTGAGCGGGACCGGAAACACAGGACTTCTCAAGGCCCAGGATGGCCCGCCCCGATTGCTTTAAATAGCTTCCTCCGCTAGCCCTTCATTAAATATTGATGACCCGCAAGGAAGCTCACCCAACAAGTGGAAGTTGACCGTTAAGGGCCAGCTCCGAGGCTCCCAGGGACTTTCCCAAGTGTCCTAATGGTTTTCCCGGCATGACTTGGACTTCAGGCTCCCGACTTTTCCCATGGACAAATCCGTTGCTCTCGGTTGCGTTCCGTTACTCTGGGTTTCCCGTGCTCCGGGATGACCGGGAATTTCGATGTGGAGAGCCTTGCTCTGCTCGCCTACTTGGCACCTTTGCCCTAGCGTCTCCTGGAACACGTTTCGTGCCACCCTCAAAGTGTTTCCTTTTCCTTTCGGGTGAAGAAATGCCACTCAAAATTCGAGAAGTGAATCGTTATCTGGGATCTACCCACGCATCATGCCCAACTGCATTGAAGGCCGGGCGGAAGCCCATCCGCCTCATGCAGATAGAATGTGTGCTCCCGCAAGGTCCGCTGACAAAACCTCAAAGGTGGGGATGAGACAGCACACCTTCCTGGTTTGAAGGAAGGGAAACCGAGTCTCACTAGATGGTCCCTCCTTCTGTTGATGGCTATTGTCAGGTTTCGTCAAGGGACTCAAGTGGTCTGGAAAGGACAGCACTGCTGAGCCCCTTGGGGGGAAGGGCGGGGTGACAATTCGAAGAACATGGGAATTCCAATGGGAATCTCACCTCGCATCGTGGAAGACAGACGTTTCTTCCCTAGAAGACTTGAACAAACTAGAAACCAAAAGTGCCAATTTGCAGTACATAAGAGGGGAGAGAAAAACCAAGAGCCTTGAAGGCGCATGTCACAGTTGTGGTGGAAATGAGGGATTGGGGAAAACGTTAGCAGTCAGGCGTTTCAATTGAGTCTAAGTTCCACACAATGTTTTTTTATTGAGTTCATACTAGTTCGCATCATTGTGAAATTTCAGTTGTCCATGATTTCTTGTCCATCACCATAGGGGTGCTCCCCTTCTCCCCCTTGCCCACCCCTCTTCCCCTGGTAACCAAACTATTCTCTTTCTCCATTCTTTGTTTACACTCCACACACCAGTGGAATCGTATCGTGTTTGTCTTTCTCAGTCTGGCTTATTTCGATTAGCCGAATGCCCTCCCGGCACAGCCATGTTGTCGCGGACCCCTTGTCGGACATGGGATTTGCCAATATTTTCTCCCGGTTGGTGGGTTGTCTTTGGGATTTGATCCCAGTTTCCTTTGCCTTGCAGAAGTTCTTTAGTCTGATGAAGTCCCACTTGTTTAGTTTTTCTTTTGTTTCCCTTGTCTGAAAAGATACGCTACTTGGGAAGATCCTTTGCAGTTCCACGTCAAAGAGTGTGCTGCCGATAGTCTCTTCCAGGAGTTCGATGTTTTCTGGACTTCTCTTCAAGTCTTTGATCCACTTTGCCTTTATTTGGGGGTGTGGCGGGAGATAACGGCCTACTTTCCTTCTTGGGCAAGTGCTTGTCCAGATCTCCCAAGACCATTTACTGAGGAGATGATTTTTTCTCCACTGTACGTTCTCGGCATCTCTGTCAAAGATTAGCTGCCTGTAGCTGTGTGGTTTTATTTCTGGGCTTTCAGTTCTCTTCCCTTGATCTGTGTGCCTCTTTTGGTACCAGTACCGTGCCGTTTTGATCACTAGGGCTTTGCAGTCCACTTGGAAGTCAGGGATTGGGATGCCTCCAGCTTTGTTCTGTTTTGCTCAGGGTTGCTTTAGCAATTTGGGGTCTTTGGTGGCCCCATATGAATTTTAGGATTCTTTGTTCCACTTTGATGCAGAATGTCTTTGGGATTCTGACTGGGACCGCATCGGATCTGTAGATTGTTTTGCATGTTGTGGACATTTTCACTAGGCTTATTCTTCCAACCCATGTGCATGGAATCTCTTTGCATTCCTTTATGTCATCACCAATTTCTTTCAATAATGTCTCATAGTTTTCATTGTCTAAGTCCTTCACCTCCTTGGTTAAATTTATTCCTAGACATTTTGTTCTTTTGGTTGCTACCGTGAATGGAATGGTATCCTTGACTTCTCTTCCTGTAAGTTCATCATTAGAGTCTAGAAATGCAACTGATTTTTGTAAGTCGATTTTGTACCCCATAACGTTACTGTAGTTGTAAAGGGTCTCTAACAGTTTCCCGATGGATTCCTTAGGGTTTTCGAAATATAACATCATGTGATGTGCAAAGAGCGAGAATTTCACTTCTTCACTCCCTATTTGCATTCCTTTGATTCCTTTCCCTTGCCTAATTGCCCTGGCCAAAACCTCCAGTTCCATGTTGGATAAGAGTGGTGAGAGTGGGCATCCTTGTTGTCTTCCTGTTCTCAGGGGGATGGCTTTTCAGTTTTTCCCTACGGAGTATGATTTTCCTCTATCCCCATTCTGTTAAGAGCTTGTGTTTTTTTTAGCTTTTTATCCTAAATGGCTGTTGGGTCTTGTGAAATGCTTTCCCTGCGTCTACTGAGGTGATCATGTGGCTTTTATCCCTCATTTCTTTAAGGTTGTGTACCACACTGATTGGTTTGCAGATGGTGAGCCATCCCTGCATCCCTGGCATAAATCCCACTGATCCAGGATGTATGACCTTTCGGATGTATTGCTGTATTCGGGTTGCCAATATTTTGTTGAGAATTTTTACATCTCTGCTCATCAGCCATGTTGGCCTGCACTTTTCCTTTTTCGTGTTGTCCTCGTCAGGCTTTGGTGTCAGAGTGAGGTTGCCCTCATCAAATGTGTCAGGAAGCATTCCCCCTTCCCTAATTCTTTGGAATAGCTTGAGAGGGCTAGGCATTAAATCCTCCCTGAAAGTTGGGTAGAATTCTCCAGGGAAG
The DNA here is from genome assembly GCF_041296235.1 of Equus asinus. NCBI lineage: Eukaryota > Metazoa > Chordata > Mammalia > Perissodactyla > Equidae > Equus > Equus asinus. The sequence continues at coordinate 95,525,915 of NC_091791.1, forward strand.
CCGTCTGGTCCTGGGCTCCTACCTTTGCGGGGGCGGGGGGTGGGGGGGGTATGCTTTGGCTTACTGTCTGAATCTGGTTCCTTGTGATTGGCCTATTCTGATCATCTGTTTCTTCTGGATCCAGCTCCGGGAGGTTGCAAGAGTCTAAGAATGTGTCCATTTCTTGTAGACCGTCCCTTTTTTTGGCATATAGCTTTTCGTAGCGTTCGCTTCCAGTGCTTTGTATCTCTGTGGTCTCCCTTCTTCTTTCTGCTCTTTCACTTCTAATTTTATTTTTCTGAGGTTTCTTGCTCTTTCTTTGTAAGTCTGGCTAGGGGTCTGTCCATTGTGTTTATCTTCTCAAAGAACTCGTTCTTTGTTTCGTTGATGTTTTCGATCGCCTTTTGTGTTTCACTTGCATGTATTTTCGCTCTAATTTTTATTATTTCTCTCCTCCTGCTGACTTTGGCTTTGTTTGTTCTTCTTCGTTGAATTCACTTAAGGTGTAGTTTGAGATAGCTTATTTGGGATTTTTCATTTTTGCTAAGGTGAGCCAGTATTGTGATGAGTTCCCCTCTTAGTACTGCTTTTGCTGCATCCCAGATGAGTTGGTATGATATGTTTTCCTTTTCATTTGTCTACAGATTTTTTTGGTTTCTCCTTCAATTTCTGGAATGATCCATTGGTTGTTTGATAGCATGCCGTTTCGTCTCCACAACTTTGTCCCCTTCTCAGCTGTTTTCCTGTAATTAACTTCCATCTTCCTAGCCTTGGGACCAGAAAAGATGCTTGTTATTATTTCAATCTTCTTCAATTTCTCGAGGCTTGCCTTGTTTCCCAACTTATGTTCTATCCTTGAGAATGTTCGGTGTGCACTTCAGAAGAATGTGTATTCTGCTGTTTCCGGATGGAGTGTTCTATAGATCCAGAGAATTTGTAAGAAAGCCCAATGTGGACCCAACCAACCAACCAACTCCCCAACCACCAACCAACTCTGGTGTCTGCTTTTGTCACCCGAGCCTGTGAAACTCAACCCTGTGTGCTAAGATGAAGACGAGAAGCTGATAGAGAATCAAGCGAAGACGGGACTACCTCGAACAGACACTAAATGCCTTCAGTTACTTGAAAATCGTGCTGGGTAGGGGTGTGCTTTTGTGTTTTCGTGCATGCGTGTGTACGTGTGGGTAGCAGAAAGACCACCCGCTTGACAGAGAAGAAACATCCTTCGTTTCCATCAAAGGAGTGCTCTCTGCAACCACGGGATCCTTCCCAGTCTGTAGGTGGGGTCGCCCCGAGGTTTTCAGCCGGATGCTGTTCGACAGCTGCCATAGGCAGAAGGTGTCATGTGGGCAGGGAGAGTCCACAAGGGCGCAAGGACGTTTTGGCGGATGACGCTGTAACTGAGTAGCCTTCCTCAAAAGATTAGAATCCCCTACGCGGTCGAAAAGCTAAGCCCTGCTTCCAGAGGCCAAAGGGTCAATCTCCCTGCTAGGGTGTCTCCAGATTATTTATTTACTGATTGATTTATTCATTGATGCATTTATGCATTTATTTTTGTTTCTTAAACTCTTGGCCCGGAATGAAGGTGCTCACTAGGAGGCGCCCATGCTTGGACGCCAAGAGCGCTAGAGGCAGCCTGCAAGTTGCAGGCGGATGTCGAAAAGCTATTTGGGTCCCAGATTCAAGTTATGAGGCACGGCAGCTTAGAGGGCGATGCCTCCATGTTGTGGGTTCCTGGCGGCTCTTCCGCTTGGGCGCGGATGTCTCTGCAGAGAAAGGGCCCTGGAGCCTGCGCCTAGATGTCTCCTCCCGCCGCCGCACCAGCTGCCACGCCTCCACCGCTGCCACCAGGACGCCTCGTCTGCAGGTGGTTTCCCTGAGCGGCAGCCGCCGTCTGCGGGCACGGCAGCCAGGGCCTCTTGACAGCGCCCAGGGCCGTCTTCGCACAGGCCATGGGTTGACACTGCGGGCTCCGATGCCCAGCCCCGGGCTCTGAGGCTCCTCGGGGTGGGCAGCCTTGCACGCTAAGAGGGCTGAAACCGGCCTCTCGGCTCTAGCGAAAGAGTCAGCGGAAGTCCCGCCCACGAGGCCAGGGACGGCTTCCGGGAGTCCTGAGACAGCCTTCCTCCCCCTTCCTTATTAATAGGGCCATCCTGCACGGGGCTGTCTTGCCATAGCTCAAGTCCCGTTTGTCCTGGCACCACCGTGGCCCGGCTCGTGTTTCAGAAGCTGCATTCCACGGCGTGCAGCCAGGGAAACACAGTCTTTCCCTGGGTCTGCAGACAGGAAGGGTCGATCGGTCTGTGGAGAGCTATGGAGAGAGGGGAAGCTGGCGGAGGAGAGCTGGGGAGGGCTTTTCAAGACGAGATCTACCTACAGAGAGGGACACTCTGTAGACCTCTGGAGGTGGACGCAGATGTAGCCAGAGAGAGAGAGAGAGATTTGTGTATGGACATTCAGTCGGCCAAGGTCAGAATTGTTTCAATACAGGCAGAGTCTAATCACTTAGGAGTTGGAAATACGGGCATGAAACTCCTGTGTCCAGAATCTCTCACCTCAGAGCAGACTAGGGAGCCCTCTGGGAACAGAATGAAAAAATCAAGGAAATGAGCTCCTGGCATTCACCCTATGCTTCCAAGTGCTTTGGGTCTGTTTTCGCGTTCTCTTGAGGTGGATCCGTGCCCATATTAGTAGGACTGTGTGAGTCGGTCTGCGTGTGTGTGTGTGTGTGTGTGTGTGTGTGTGTGTGTATGTTTGAGAAGGAGAGAGAGAGAGAGACGGGTAGATTTAGAGATAAAGATAGAGATGAGAGTCTGGGGGTGGATTTTATGGCCCTCGTAATATTATCCGCACTAGGAGTTGATATGAGCTCTGCTGAGTATGGCCTGGTCGTAAAGAGTGTGCTGGGAGGATGCTGGCACGTGTGCTCAATGTCTACAGCCTCGAGGAAGCCTTGCACATCAGGCACCCCGAGTCAAAGGGAGAGTGGTTCGTGGCGGGATCAACTTACGCATTGGAATCTGGTATCTTTGTAGATCGAGGCTGTGAACTCTAGCTGGGCACCCCGACCACCTTCCCTCCTTGTCACAGGCAAAGGAGCCATGCCGCATCTCTGAAGAAGTGCAGGGAAGATGCGACAGAAGGCGAAGGGACCCAAACACCACCAAGAAGGCGCATTGAGTTTTCAAAGATATCTTTATTGTACCCAACGGACGCTCCGTACAGCCTATAAACCCAGGATGTGTTCTTGAAAGGGGGCACCTGATGGCACGGGACGAGACCCCGCTGAAGGAAGACCGCCAGGGGCCTCAGGGAGAAGGTGGCCTTTCTGTGTCCAACACTAGGGAAGATGATCGGTAGCTCTGAACGCCCACACATACACAAATGTCACAAGGAAGGAAAGAGGGAGACTCATGCACTTTCCTGAGTGATGGCTTGGGGTTCCTACTGTCCCTTTCCTGCCACTTTCTGTCCGTCTACGGTGCTCCCAAGGAAACTCCTAGGCAAAGCCTCCAGGGTCTTCTGGGCTTGATGCTTGAATCCATCGTCAATAGCTGGCGAGCGAAGTCGGATCCAAGGGCCGCTTTCCAGACTCAGGGCGAGGATGGAAACGCATTTTCCTGGACTCACTTGTTCAAGAAATGTAGCCCCTCTCCTTTTCTGAGCACGTGCCATGCCGAGGTCATATTGGGCTTGCGGTCTTGCTGGAAGGCCAACACGTGTGCACGAGTCCTTGTTAGACTCTTCTCCTTGCCTCGATTGGGTTCCCATCCTGGGATGTCCCTGATGGCCGAGGAGAGGATGATGGCAGGGAGGAGGTGCCGTTTTTCCCGACAGAGCTTTTGCTCCTTCAGACTTCAGGGAGGCTGTGCCCTGTCTGGTGCCCATGGAGCCTCCAGTGGCCCTGTGGATCTCGGCAACGGTCCCTGAGGCAGTCGAGTGCCACCACGGCACAGAGGGGAGCACTCCCTTTGGGTTCCCGAGGGAAGGACACTTCTTTCTGCCTTGGCCTCACCCCAGAACACGATGCGTGTTCCTCGTCCCTCCTCCTCCCCGACACGCTGGCTCGGCCCCCCAGCAGAGGAGGCTTGGATGCGGGTCTGGAAAAGGAGGCCTTCCTGCCCCTAAATCTGAGGCCCTGGTGAGCTTTGCAGCATGTCGAGCAGAGCCTGAAATTCCTCCTCGCTGAGGGGACCTTCCAGTGTTCCCGGAGGCTCCTCTGCCGGCGGATGCCCGTTCAGGAACGGCTGTGCCTTTTCCTGCAGCTCTGTGACTGCGAGCAGCTCATCTAGGAGGCTGGGGGTTTGCGCAGAGTGCTGCTGCTGTGGGCCCGGCTGAGCAGAGGGCTCTCCGGCTGATGGCTCCTCCCATGGCCACACGTGTGTGTCAGGGTGCGCGGGCTGCTGAACCGCCCTTCCCTGAGGCTCCTCTGGGGCCGGGAGGACCTGAGGCCACTCGCCCCAAGGCTGCATAGCGGGGAAGGCTCCTGGCCCACCCAGGTGCTGCCACCGTTGCTGAGGATGGTCAGGGTGAGGCTGAGGGGAGTGTGCGAAGGGCAGCCCCCTCCCGCCAGCGTGCCCGTCGTGCTGCTGGCATTTTCCTCCGGGTGTGGGCCGGAGAGGAGGCTGCATCGCCGAGAGACCCCCTGCCTGAGTCGGCCCGGTTGAGCAGGGACACACAAGTGTCCAAGGAGGGTGAACGTTCTCCTTTCCCAGCACAGGCTGGGCTGTCATGACCACCAGGGGCTCCGGTGGCCGGCCCACACAGGCCCCAGAGGGAACCCAAGGAACGAAGAACACCGGGCAGAGTGGAGGAGCGGCTGTCGCGGGCGATGGCAAGAGCCCAGGAGGGTGCCAGGGAGGCAGATGAGGAGAGCTGCTGGGGACAGAGGACAGGTTGCCTTGGTCCTGGAGGGCAGTCAGGGGAGCCCTGGGACTGGGGCCTTCCGCCAAGGCATTCACCGGGCCGCTTCCACTCTGGTCTGGGTGCCGAGCTCTTCGGTTCTGAAACCACACCTGGGCCAGAGAGAGAGACACACAGACACAGAAGACGTGAGGGCCTCCGGCTCTCCCTGTCGCTGATCTGCCAGCGACAGGGGCATGTCCCTGAGGCCTAATCTGAGGGGCATTCCATCTATCCCTTTCACCTGGTCCTTGCAAACTAGCTGCCAATTCAGGGCAACTGTCGACACCTGGCTAGCAGGGGCTCCCACATTGGCTAGAGTGGCGGGCCCGTCACGGGCTGCCCATGACCTCTTTTGCCCTCTCCTTTCCTCGAAATCCAAGCCTGGGCCCTGCCGCCTGGTTGACTTGGAAGGTCTTTCTCTGGGCAGGGCCTCGCTTGCAAGGCCCAGGGCTTTCCACACCGTGTCTGGGCCCTGGGTCATGGGGAGAATCCCACACAGCCCACGTTGGTCCGGCACCATGGCAGGGATCAAGACCCTTTCCACGTGGGACCAGCCGGGTGCGACCCCCGGAGACCTCACCTGAATTCTCGCCTCTGGGATGCCCGTTTGTCTGGCCAGTTCTTCCCTGGTAGCGATGCCAGGAAATCGGTCCTTCTGGAAGCTCTCAAGGAGGATCCCGGTTTGCCACGGAGTGATGTGTGTCCGCTTTCTTCCGCCTTCTTTTGGGAGGCATTGTGGAGGAGGACAAAGGAAGAAGAGAGAGATTGGAGGCTGATGGCACATTCGAAGGGAAACAGAAACGGGTGTGTGTCTGTGTGTGTGTGTGAGTGTGTGTGTGTCTGTGTCTGTGTGGAGGCGTCTCTACCTCTGTGCTCTTCCCTCAGCCCCTCTCCGCCCAGCGAGTCCTCTGAGATACTCCCGGACCAATGCTGGGTTGGCCCTGGGTCAAACCCCGCCCCCCCAGAGCGGATGGAAGAAGAGGATTCTGCACCTCCTAGCTGTTTCAGGACCGGCAGGTCAAAACCATTGCTGGCCAAGAAACAGCCCGCCGGCCCAACAGGGGCCCGGGGTCGCTATGGGCAACACGGAGGGGGCCAGAACAAGAGATCATGGGTTCTTCTCCCAAGCGCTCTCTGCCAAACGTCTAGCACTCCTAGGCAGGGAGGTTGCCTTGACCAGGACATCCTCGCAGGAAGTGCCCCTGGGATGCTGAGGACTCACCTGCGGCCCGAGCTTGGGGCTGCTCCTCTCCAGGCGATTGCCCTTCTCCCACGGAGCTCGCCGAGCCCGACCGGCTCTGCCTTAGATGTCTTCTGCGTTGGTTTTGAAACCAAACCTGAGTGCCAGGAGAAGGAGCCCTTGTTACCCAACTCTTGTCAACACAATTTCAAAGAGCTATGGCAGCGATTCAGAAGACGACAAACAAACAAGCAAGCAAACAAGCAAAGAAATGCAAGCCCAGCAATCTCTGTCCGCCCACGCTGGACAGGTTGACAATTCGCAGGCACTCTAGGACCCAAAGGACAATGCTTGTGTCTCCAAAGGAGAGCACGAAAGGTGGGAAAACGCCCCATCTGCCACCCGGGGAAAGAATCCTTGCTTCCCGGCTCCCCGACCTGCTCTCCAAAGGAAACGCCCCAGATCGAGGGGACAAGGCTTGCCCTGCCCAAGGCAGGGCGGCTCACTCACAGGCGCTCTCTCCCCACCTCCTTCTTTCCTGGAACCAGGCCCCTTTCTCTCTCGGTCTTTCTGTCTCTGTCTCTGATTCTCTCCACCCGTCCATCTCCCCTTCCCTCCTCTGTCTCTCTGCCTCTGTCTCCTGCTCTCCCCCCTCCCTCTCTTCTCCCGCTTGCTCTCTCCTGTCCTTTGCACCTCATCTTTGCTGTGGTCCCTGCCTGATTCCCACATTTTCATGTCTCTCTTGTCCCCACAGGCAAGGCTCTCTCCTAACACCTTCAGGACGAGGATTTCAGTCAGCGCTGTCTCGGACCCCAGAGGGGGATGTCAAGTGAAAGAAATGCGCCTTCTCCCCAGCACTGCCCTCAAATGCAAGTCCGCGTAGCCCGTGGCTTCTACGAGGCCGCGGCAAAGGCAAAGACCCTGATGTCAGAGCCTCCCTCCAGTCAACCGCCTTAACCTGTTGGGCGGGGATGTGAATCTGCCTTCTCCCAGAGGAACTGTATTCTTTCCAGCTGCCTCTGGGGTCACGGGAGAGCTGCGGCTTACCTTTCTTTTTCTGTCGACCGTCGCACTGAAACACCCTTCAGTACGGCATGGGGCTTTAAAGCGTCTGTTGTGCCTCCCCCATTGGAGACGCTTAGGAGCACCAAATCCACCGTCAAAACCGGCTTTCGAAACTAGAGACGCCCATCGACTCTTAAGCAGAGTCCTCCACGCTACATACTCCTGCCCATTCTGTGCTAAAGACAGCAGCGAGCAAGCGGAACCTCTCGTGACCGTCTTGACTCCCCGGCTTCAAACCCCTCGAGGGGCCACATAGGACTGAACTTTTGGCTCTCTGGTGAATGACCCAGGATAGTCCCTTCCCCGTCAGTGAATCCCCCAAACCAACCAAGATTTCCACCGCTGCTCAAAGGCACAGACCCGTTTCCTGTTTTCTGGCATTCTTCCCATGGGACGACCTACAGGCCATAAGCTTCTAAGCAGGCTAGCTGCCCGAAGAGACTGACCTGCAGAGGGCTTAGCCCCGATCGTGTGTGTCCCTTGACCCTGGGAGAGAATGACAGAGAGACTCAAGCCCACCTGGACTCTGCATTCCGGAATGTCAATCTCTTGGGCCAGGCGTTCTCTGGTGGCGATCCCAGGGTAAGGGTTCTGTTGAAACGCTGCTCGCAGAGCGTCCCTCTGACTCGCCTTCAAAACAATCCTCCTGCGTCGGGATCCTCTCTGATGCGGGCCTGTGGGAGACAAGAGGGAAAATGGACTAGGAAGGCTTCCGTACCGATGCAGACCGGCGGTGCAAGCCTAGCTCTTCTCTTTCTGCTGTGTGAAAAACGGCCTAGTCGGGGGGATTCCTGTCCGTTTGGAACGAAAGGACACACGTAGGGCCATGTGGGTTGGAAACCAGGGAGGTCTCCACAGGCCTTTTGGAAAGGATGATGGTCAACGATCTAAAGGATCAACCAACAGCTCACAAATACTCCATCGAATTACACGCAGAGAAAATCGGGAGGCCACGGAAACAACAGATATTCTTGGACGTAAAAGGGACCTCCTTTAGACTTTCAGCAAACAGCAATCCCCCCTTCCCAAAGCACCCAACTTGGGGTCCATGGGAATGGAAGCTGTTTTGCTCAAACGAAGCCTGGAATACTTGATAATTCATGTGCCGTTCTCTGCCGCCAGAGAGCCACCCTGAAGACTTTCGGTGGCGGAGGCATGGATGGGAATCACGGCCACCGATTGGCATTTTCACTGCAAGGAAGCAAGGTCCCAGCTTCTCTCCCACCCCTCCCCCCCGCCCCCAGCCCTGCAAGTGGTCCCTGGAACTCAGCCCTGCACCATCGGTCCCTGCGTCCAGGCTGGTCGTGCCTAGCTTCCTTCACCCTGGAAAAGCATCGAGGCACTTGGGGGATCGGACCCCAGAGCCGAGATGCAGATGCGAACTTACCGCTCGATGTGCGGGGCGAATCCATCTGGGGAGAGTCACTTGGCTTCCACAGAGACGTCTGGCCAACTGAGCGGGACCGGAAACACAGGACTTCTCAAGGCCCAGGATGGCCCGCCCCGATTGCTTTAAATAGCTTCCTCCGCTAGCCCTTCATTAAATATTGATGACCCGCAAGGAAGCTCACCCAACAAGTGGAAGTTGACCGTTAAGGGCCAGCTCCGAGGCTCCCAGGGACTTTCCCAAGTGTCCTAATGGTTTTCCCGGCATGACTTGGACTTCAGGCTCCCGACTTTTCCGATGGACAAATCCGTTGCTCTCGGTTGCGTTCCGTTACTCTGGGTTTCCCGTGCTCCGGGATGACCGGGAATTTCGATGTGGAGAGCCTTGCTCTGCTCGCCTACTTGGCACCTTTGCCCTAGCGTCTCCTGGAACACGTTTCGTGCCACCCTCAAAGTGTTTCCTTTTCCTTTCGGGTGAAGAAATGCCACTCAAAATTCGAGAAGTGAATCGTTATCTGGGATCTACCCACGCATCATGCCCAACTGCATTGAAGGCCGGGCGGAAGCCCATCCGCCTCATGCAGATAGAATGTGTGCTCCCGCAAGGTCCGCTGACAAAACCTCAAAGGTGGGGATGAGACAGCACACCTTCCTGGTTTGAAGGAAGGGAAACCGAGTCTCACTAGATGGTCCCTCCTTCTGTTGATGGCTATTGTCAGGTTTCGTCAAGGGACTCAAGTGGTCTGGAAAGGACAGCACTGCTGAGCCCCTTGGGGGGAAGGGCGGGGTGACAATTCGAAGAACATGGGAATTCCAATGGGAATCTCACCTCGCATCGTGGAAGACAGACGTTTCTTCCCTAGAAGACTTGAACAAACTAGAAACCAAAAGTGCCAATTTGCAGTACATAAGAGGGGAGAGAAAAACCAAGAGCCTTGAAGGCGCATGTCACAGTTGTGGTGGAAATGAGGGATTGGGGAAAACGTTAGCAGTCAGGCGTTTCAATTGAGTCTAAGTTCCACACAATGTTTTTTTATTGAGTTCATACTAGTTCGCATCATTGTGAAATTTCAGTTGTCCATGATTTCTTGTCCATCACCATAGGGGTGCTCCCCTTCTCCCCCTTGCCCACCCCTCTTCCCCTGGTAACCAAACTATTCTCTTTCTCCATTCTTTGTTTACACTCCACACACCAGTGGAATCGTATCGTGTTTGTCTTTCTCAGTCTGGCTTATTTCGATTAGCCGAATGCCCTCCCGGCACAGCCATGTTGTCGCGGACCCCTTGTCGGACATGGGATTTGCCAATATTTTCTCCCGGTTGGTGGGTTGTCTTTGGGATTTGATCCCAGTTTCCTTTGCCTTGCAGAAGTTCTTTAGTCTGATGAAGTCCCACTTGTTTAGTTTTTCTTTTGTTTCCCTTGTCTGAAAAGATACGCTACTTGGGAAGATCCTTTGCAGTTCCACGTCAAAGAGTGTGCTGCCGATAGTCTCTTCCAGGAGTTCGATGTTTTCTGGACTTCTCTTCAAGTCTTTGATCCACTTTGCCTTTATTTGGGGGTGTGGCGGGAGATAACGGCCTACTTTCCTTCTTGGGCAAGTGCTTGTCCAGATCTCCCAAGACCATTTACTGAGGAGATGATTTTTTCTCCACTGTACGTTCTCGGCATCTCTGTCAAAGATTAGCTGCCTGTAGCTGTGTGGTTTTATTTCTGGGCTTTCAGTTCTCTTCCCTTGATCTGTGTGCCTCTTTTGGTACCAGTACCGTGCCGTTTTGATCACTAGGGCTTTGCAGTCCACTTGGAAGTCAGGGATTGGGATGCCTCCAGCTTTGTTCTGTTTTGCTCAGGGTTGCTTTAGCAATTTGGGGTCTTTGGTGGCCCCATATGAATTTTAGGATTCTTTGTTCCACTTTGATGCAGAATGTCTTTGGGATTCTGACTGGGACCGCATCGGATCTGTAGATTGTTTTGCATGTTGTGGACATTTTCACTAGGCTTATTCTTCCAACCCATGTGCATGGAATCTCTTTGCATTCCTTTATGTCATCACCAATTTCTTTCAATAATGTCTCATAGTTTTCATTGTCTAAGTCCTTCACCTCCTTGGTTAAATTTATTCCTAGACATTTTGTTCTTTTGGTTGCTACCGTGAATGGAATGGTATCCTTGACTTCTCTTCCTGTAAGTTCATCATTAGAGTCTAGAAATTCAACTGATTTTTGTAAGTCGATTTTGTACCCCATAACGTTACTGTAGTTGTAAAGGGTCTCTAACAGTTTCCCGATGGATTCCTTAGGGTTTTCGAAATATAACATCATGTGATGTGCAAAGAGCGAGAATTTCACTTCTTCACTCCCTATTTGCATTCCTTTGATTCCTTTCCCTTGCCTAATTGCCCTGGCCAAAACCTCCAGTTCCATGTTGGATAAGAGTGGTGAGAGTGGGCATCCTTGTTGTCTTCCTGTTCTCAGGGGGATGGCTTTTCAGTTTTTCCCTACGGAGTATGATTTTCCTCTATCCCCATTCTGTTAAGAGCTTGTGTTTTTTTTAGCTTTTTATCCTAAATGGCTGTTGGGTCTTGTGAAATGCTTTCCCTGCGTCTACTGAGGTGATCATGTGGCTTTTATCCCTCATTTCTTTAAGGTTGTGTACCACACTGATTGGTTTGCAGATGGTGAGCCATCCCTGCATCCCTGGCATAAATCCCACTGATCCAGGATGTATGACCTTTCGGATGTATTGCTGTATTCGGGTTGCCAATATTTTGTTGAGAATTTTTACATCTCTGCTCATCAGCCATATTGGCCTGCACTTTTCCTTTTTCGTGTTGTCCTCGTCAGGCTTTGGTGTCAGAGTGAGGTTGCCCTCATCAAATGTGTCAGGAAGCATTCCGCCTTCCCTAATTCTTTGGAATAGCTTGAGAGGGCTAGGCATTAAATCCTCCCTGAAAGTTGGGTAGAATTCTCCAGGGAAGCCGTCTGGTCCTGGGCTCCTACCTTTGCGGGGGCGGGGGGTGGGGGGGTATGCTTTGGCTTACTGTCTGAATCTGGTTCCTTGTGATTGGCCTATTCTGATCATCTGTTTCTTCTGGATCCAGCTCCGGGAGGTTGCAAGAGTCTAAGAATGTGTCCATTTCTTGTAGACCGTCCCTTTTTTTGGCATATAGCTTTTCGTAGCGTTCGCTTCCAGTGCTTTGTATCTCTGTGGTCTCCCTTCTTCTTTCTGCTCTTTCACTTCTAATTTTATTTTTCTGAGGTTTCTTGCTCTTTCTTTGTAAGTCTGGCTAGGGGTCTGTCCATTGTGTTTATCTTCTCAAAGAACTCGTTCTTTGTTTCGTTGATGTTTTCGATCGCCTTTTGTGTTTCACTTGCATGTATTTTCGCTCTAATTTTTATTATTTCTCTCCTCCTGCTGACTTTGGCTTTGTTTGTTCTTCTTCGTTGAATTCACTTAAGGTGTAGTTTGAGATAGCTTATTTGGGATTTTTCATTTTTGCTAAGGTGAGCCAGTATTGTGATGAGTTCCCCTCTTAGTACTGCTTTTGCTGCATCCCAGATGAGTTGGTATGATATGTTTTCCTTTTCATTTGTCTACAGATTTTTTTGGTTTCTCCTTCAATTTCTGGAATGATCCATTGGTTGTTTGATAGCATGCCGTTTCGTCTCCACAACTTTGTCCCCTTCTCAGCTGTTTTCCTGTAATTAACTTCCATCTTCCTAGCCTTGGGACCAGAAAAGATGCTTGTTATTATTTCAATCTTCTTCAATTTCTCGAGGCTTGCCTTGTTTCCCAACTTATGTTCTATCCTTGAGAATGTTCGGTGTGCACTTCAGAAGAATGTGTATTCTGCTGTTTCCGGATGGAGTGTTCTATAGATCCAGAGAATTTGTAAGAAAGCCCAATGTGGACCCAACCAACCAACCAACTCCCCAACCACCAACCAACTCTGGTGTCTGCTTTTGTCACCCGAGCCTGTGAAACTCAACCCTGTGTGCTAAGATGAAGACGAGAAGCTGATAGAGAATCAAGCGAAGACGGGACTACCTCGAACAGACACTAAATGCCTTCAGTTACTTGAAAATCGTGCTGGGTAGGGGTGTGCTTTTGTGTTTTCGTGCATGCGTGTGTACGTGTGGGTAGCAGAAAGACCACCCGCTTGACAGAGAAGAAACATCCTTCGTTTCCATCAAAGGAGTGCTCTCTGCAACCACGGGATCCTTCCCAGTCTGTAGGTGGGGTCGCCCCGAGGTTTTCAGCCGGATGCTGTTCGACAGCTGCCATAGGCAGAAGGTGTCATGTGGGCAGGGAGAGTCCACAAGGGCGCAAGGACGTTTTGGCGGATGACGCTGTAACTGAGTAGCCTTCCTCAAAAGATTAGAATCCCCTACGCGGTCGAAAAGCTAAGCCCTGCTTCCAGAGGCCAAAGGGTCAATCTCCCTGCTAGGGTGTCTCCAGATTATTTATTTACTGATTGATTTATTCATTGATGCATTTATGCATTTATTTTTGTTTCTTAAACTCTTGGCCCGGAATGAAGGTGCTCACTAGGAGGCGCCCATGCTTGGACGCCAAGAGCGCTAGAGGCAGCCTGCAAGTTGCAGGCGGATGTCGAAAAGCTATTTGGGTCCCAGATTCAAGTTATGAGGCACGGCAGCTTAGAGGGCGATGCCTCCATGTTGTGGGTTCCTGGCGGCTCTTCCGCTTGGGCGCGGATGTCTCTGCAGAGAAAGGGCCCTGGAGCCTGCGCCTAGATGTCTCCTCCCGCCGCCGCACCAGCTGCCACGCCTCCACCGCTGCCACCAGGACGCCTCGTCTGCAGGTGGTTTCCCTGAGCGGCAGCCGCCGTCTGCGGGCACGGCAGCCAGGGCCTCTTGACAGCGCCCAGGGCCGTCTTCGCACAGGCCATGGGTTGACACTGCGGGCTCCGATGCCCAGCCCCGGGCTCTGAGGCTCCTCGGGGTGGGCAGCCTTGCACGCTAAGAGGGCTGAAACCGGCCTCTCGGCTCTAGCGAAAGAGTCAGCGGAAGTCCCGCCCACGAGGCCAGGGACGGCTTCCGGGAGTCCTGAGACAGCCTTCCTCCCCCTTCCTTATTAATAGGGCCATCCTGCACGGGGCTGTCTTGCCATAGCTCAAGTCCCGTTTGTCCTGGCACCACCGTGGCCCGGCTCGTGTTTCAGAAGCTGCATTCCACGGCGTGCAGCCAGGGAAACACAGTCTTTCCCTGGGTCTGCAGACAGGAAGGGTCGATCGGTCTGTGGAGAGCTATGGAGAGAGGGGAAGCTGGCGGAGGAGAGCTGGGGAGGGCTTTTCAAGACGAGATCTACCTACAGAGAGGGACACTCTGTAGACCTCTGGAGGTGGACGCAGATGTAGCCAGAGAGAGAGAGAGAGATTTGTGTATGGACATTCAGTCGGCCAAGGTCAGAATTGTTTCAATACAGGCAGAGTCTAATCACTTAGGAGTTGGAAATACGGGCATGAAACTCCTGTGTCCAGAATCTCTCACCTCAGAGCAGACTAGGGAGCCCTCTGGGAACAGAATGAAAAAATCAAGGAAATGAGCTCCTGGCATTCACCCTATGCTTCCAAGTGCTTTGGGTCTGTTTTCGCGTTCTCTTGAGGTGGATCCGTGCCCATATTAGTAGGACTGTGTGAGTCGGTCTGCGTGTGTGTGTGTGTGTGTGTGTGTGTGTGTGTGTGTATGTTTGAGAAGGAGAGAGAGAGAGAGACGGGTAGATTTAGAGATAAAGATAGAGATGAGAGTCTGGGGGTGGATTTTATGGCCCTCGTAATATTATCCGCACTAGGAGTTGATATGAGCTCTGCTGAGTATGGCCTGGTCGTAAAGAGTGTGCTGGGAGGATGCTGGCACGTGTGCTCAATGTCTACAGCCTCGAGGAAGCCTTGCACATCAGGCACCCCGAGTCAAAGGGAGAGTGGTTCGTGGCGGGATCAACTTACGCATTGGAATCTGGTATCTTTGTAGATCGAGGCTGTGAACTCTAGCTGGGCACCCCGACCACCTTCCCTCCTTGTCACAGGCAAAGGAGCCATGCCGCATCTCTGAAGAAGTGCAGGGAAGATGCGACAGAAGGCGAAGGGACCCAAACACCACCAAGAAGGCGCATTGAGTTTTCAAAGATATCTTTATTGTACCCAACGGACGCTCCGTACAGCCTATAAACCCAGGATGTGTTCTTGAAAGGGGGCACCTGATGGCACGGGACGAGACCCCGCTGAAGGAAGACCGCCAGGGGCCTCAGGGAGAAGGTGGCCTTTCTGTGTCCAACACTAGGGAAGATGATCGGTAGCTCTGAACGCCCACACATACACAAATGTCACAAGGAAGGAAAGAGGGAGACTCATGCACTTTCCTGAGTGATGGCTTGGGGTTCCTACTGTCCCTTTCCTGCCACTTTCTGTCCGTCTACGGTGCTCCCAAGGAAACTCCTAGGCAAAGCCTCCAGGGTCTTCTGGGCTTGATGCTTGAATCCATCGTCAATAGCTGGCGAGCGAAGTCGGATCCAAGGGCCGCTTTCCAGACTCAGGGCGAGGATGGAAACGCATTTTCCTGGACTCACTTGTTCAAGAAATGTAGCCCCTCTCCTTTTCTGAGCACGTGCCATGCCGAGGTCATATTGGGCTTGCGGTCTTGCTGGAAGGCCAACACGTGTGCACGAGTCCTTGTTAGACTCTTCTCCTTGCCTCGATTGGGTTCCCATCCTGGGATGTCCCTGATGGCCGAGGAGAGGATGATGGCAGGGAGGAGGTGCCGTTTTTCCCGACAGAGCTTTTGCTCCTTCAGACTTCAGGGAGGCTGTGCCCTGTCTGGTGCCCATGGAGCCTCCAGTGGCCCTGTGGATCTCGGCAACGGTCCCTGAGGCAGTCGAGTGCCACCACGGCACAGAGGGGAGCACTCCCTTTGGGTTCCCGAGGGAAGGACACTTCTTTCTGCCTTGGCCTCACCCCAGAACACGATGCGTGTTCCTCGTCCCTCCTCCTCCCCGACACGCTGGCTCGGCCCCCCAGCAGAGGAGGCTTGGATGCGGGTCTGGAAAAGGAGGCCTTCCTGCCCCTAAATCTGAGGCCCTGGTGAGCTTTGCAGCATGTCGAGCAGAGCCTGAAATTCCTCCTCGCTGAGGGGACCTTCCAGTGTTCCCGGAGGCTCCTCTGCCGGCGGATGCCCGTTCAGGAACGGCTGTGCCTTTTCCTGCAGCTCTGTGACTGCGAGCAGCTCATCTAGGAGGCTGGGGGTTTGCGCAGAGTGCTGCTGCTGTGGGCCCGGCTGAGCAGAGGGCTCTCCGGCTGATGGCTCCTCCCATGGCCACACGTGTGTGTCAGGGTGCGCGGGCTGCTGAACCGCCCTTCCCTGAGGCTCCTCTGGGGCCGGGAGGACCTGAGGCCACTCGCCCCAAGGCTGCATAGCGGGGAAGGCTCCTGGCCCACCCAGGTGCTGCCACCGTTGCTGAGGATGGTCAGGGTGAGGCTGAGGGGAGTGTGCGAAGGGCAGCCCCCTCCCGCCAGCGTGCCCGTCGTGCTGCTGGCATTTTCCTCCGGGTGTGGGCCGGAGAGGAGGCTGCATCGCCGAGAGACCCCCTGCCTGAGTCGGCCCGGTTGAGCAGGGACACACAAGTGTCCAAGGAGGGTGAACGTTCTCCTTTCCCAGCACAGGCTGGGCTGTCATGACCACCAGGGGCTCCGGTGGCCGGCCCACACAGGCCCCAGAGGGAACCCAAGGAACGAAGAACACCGGGCAGAGTGGAGGAGCGGCTGTCGCGGGCGATGGCAAGAGCCCAGGAGGGTGCCAGGGAGGCAGATGAGGAGAGCTGCTGGGGACAGAGGACAGGTTGCCTTGGTCCTGGAGGGCAGTCAGGGGAGCCCTGGGACTGGGGCCTTCCGCCAAGGCATTCACCGGGCCGCTTCCACTCTGGTCTGGGTGCCGAGCTCTTCGGTTCTGAAACCACACCTGGGCCAGAGAGAGAGACACACAGACACAGAAGACGTGAGGGCCTCCGGCTCTCCCTGTCGCTGATCTGCCAGCGACAGGGGCATGTCCCTGAGGCCTAATCTGAGGGGCATTCCATCTATCCCTTTCACCTGGTCCTTGCAAACTAGCTGCCAATTCAGGGCAACTGTCGACACCTGGCTAGCAGGGGCTCCCACATTGGCTAGAGTGGCGGGCCCGTCACGGGCTGCCCATGACCTCTTTTGCCCTCTCCTTTCCTCGAAATCCAAGCCTGGGCCCTGCCGCCTGGTTGACTTGGAAGGTCTTTCTCTGGGCAGGGCCTCGCTTGCAAGGCCCAGGGCTTTCCACACCGTGTCTGGGCCCTGGGTCATGGGGAGAATCCCACACAGCCCACGTTGGTCCGGCACCATGGCAGGGATCAAGACCCTTTCCACGTGGGACCAGCCGGGTGCGACCCCCGGAGACCTCACCTGAATTCTCGCCTCTGGGATGCCCGTTTGTCTGGCCAGTTCTTCCCTGGTAGCGATGCCAGGAAATCGGTCCTTCTGGAAGCTCTCAAGGAGGATCCCGGTTTGCCACGGAGTGATGTGTGTCCGCTTTCTTCCGCCTTCTTTTGGGAGGCATTGTGGAGGAGGACAAAGGAAGAAGAGAGAGATTGGAGGCTGATGGCACATTCGAAGGGAAACAGAAACGGGTGTGTGTCTGTGTGTGTGTGTGAGTGTGTGTGTGTCTGTGTCTGTGTGGAGGCGTCTCTACCTCTGTGCTCTTCCCTCAGCCCCTCTCCGCCCAGCGAGTCCTCTGAGATACTCCCGGACCAATGCTGGGTTGGCCCTGGGTCAAACCCCGCCCCCCCAGAGCGGATGGAAGAAGAGGATTCTGCACCTCCTAGCTGTTTCAGGACCGGCAGGTCAAAACCATTGCTGGCCAAGAAACAGCCCGCCGGCCCAACAGGGGCCCGGGGTCGCTATGGGCAACACGGAGGGGGCCAGAACAAGAGATCATGGGTTCTTCTCCCAAGCGCTCTCTGCCAAACGTCTAGCACTCCTAGGCAGGGAGGTTGCCTTGACCAGGACATCCTCGCAGGAAGTGCCCCTGGGATGCTGAGGACTCACCTGCGGCCCGAGCTTGGGGCTGCTCCTCTCCAGGCGATTGCCCTTCTCCCACGGAGCTCGCCGAGCCCGACCGGCTCTGCCTTAGATGTCTTCTGCGTTGGTTTTGAAACCAAACCTGAGTGCCAGGAGAAGGAGCCCTTGTTACCCAACTCTTGTCAACACAATTTCAAAGAGCTATGGCAGCGATTCAGAAGACGACAAACAAACAAGCAAGCAAACAAGCAAAGAAATGCAAGCCCAGCAATCTCTGTCCGCCCACGCTGGACAGGTTGACAATTCGCAGGCACTCTAGGACCCAAAGGACAATGCTTGTGTCTCCAAAGGAGAGCACGAAAGGTGGGAAAACGCCCCATCTGCCACCCGGGGAAAGAATCCTTGCTTCCCGGCTCCCCGACCTGCTCTCCAAAGGAAACGCCCCAGATCGAGGGGACAAGGCTTGCCCTGCCCAAGGCAGGGCGGCTCACTCACAGGCGCTCTCTCCCCACCTCCTTCTTTCCTGGAACCAGGCCCCTTTCTCTCTCGGTCTTTCTGTCTCTGTCTCTGATTCTCTCCACCCGTCCATCTCCCCTTCCCTCCTCTGTCTCTCTGCCTCTGTCTCCTGCTCTCCCCCCTCCCTCTCTTCTCCCGCTTGCTCTCTCCTGTCCTTTGCACCTCATCTTTGCTGTGGTCCCTGCCTGATTCCCACATTTTCATGTCTCTCTTGTCCCCACAGGCAAGGCTCTCTCCTAACACCTTCAGGACGAGGATTTCAGTCAGCGCTGTCTCGGACCCCAGAGGGGGACGTCAAGTGAAAGAAATGCGCCTTCTCCCCAGCACTGCCCTCAAATGCAAGTCCGCGTAGCCCGTGGCTTCTACGAGGCCGCGGCAAAGGCAAAGACCCTGATGTCAGAGCCTCCCTCCAGTCAACCGCCTTAACCTGTTGGGCGGGGATGTGAATCTGCCTTCTCCCAGAGGAACTGTATTCTTTCCAGCTGCCTCTGGGGTCACGGGAGAGCTGCGGCTTACCTTTCTTTTTCTGTCGACCGTCGCACTGAAACACCCTTCAGTACGGCATGGGGCTTTAAAGCGTCTGTTGTGCCTCCCCCATTGGAGACGCTTAGGAGCACCAAATCCACCGTCAAAACCGGCTTTCGAAACTAGAGACGCCCATCGACTCTTAAGCAGAGTCCTCCACGCTACATACTCCTGCCCATTCTGTGCTAAAGACAGCAGCGAGCAAGCGGAACCTCTCGTGACCGTCTTGACTCCCCGGCTTCAAACCCCTCGAGGGGCCACATAGGACTGAACTTTTGGCTCTCTGGTGAATGACCCAGGATAGTCCCTTCCCCGTCAGTGAATCCCCCAAACCAACCAAGATTTCCACCGCTGCTCAAAGGCACAGACCCGTTTCCTGTTTTCTGGCATTCTTCCCATGGGACGACCTACAGGCCATAAGCTTCTAAGCAGGCTAGCTGCCCGAAGAGACTGACCTGCAGAGGGCTTAGCCCCGATCGTGTGTGTCCCTTGACCCTGGGAGAGAATGACAGAGAGACTCAAGCCCACCTGGACTCTGCATTCCGGAATGTCAATCTCTTGGGCCAGGCGTTCTCTGGTGGCGATCCCAGGGTAAGGGTTCTGTTGAAACGCTGCTCGCAGAGCGTCCCTCTGACTCGCCTTCAAAACAATCCTCCTGCGTCGGGATCCTCTCTGATGCGGGCCTGTGGGAGACAAGAGGGAAAATGGACTAGGAAGGCTTCCGTACCGATGCAGACCGGCGGTGCAAGCCTAGCTCTTCTCTTTCTGCTGTGTGAAAAACGGCCTAGTCGGGGGGATTCCTGTCCGTTTGGAACGAAAGGACACACGTAGGGCCATGTGGGTTGGAAACCAGGGAGGTCTCCACAGGCCTTTTGGAAAGGATGATGGTCAACGATCTAAAGGATCAACCAACAGCTCACAAATACTCCATCGAATTACACGCAGAGAAAATCGGGAGGCCACGGAAACAACAGATATTCTTGGACGTAAAAGGGACCTCCTTTAGACTTTCAGCAAACAGCAATCCCCCCTTCCCAAAGCACCCAACTTGGGGTCCATGGGAATGGAAGCTGTTTTGCTCAAACGAAGCCTGGAATACTTGGTAATTCATGTGCCGTTCTCTGCCGCCAGAGAGCCACCCTGAAGACTTTCGGTGGCGGAGGCATGGATGGGAATCACGGCCACCGATTGGCATTTTCACTGCAAGGAAGCAAGGTCCCAGCTTCTCTCCCACCCCTCCCCCCCGCCCCCAGCCCTGCAAGTGGTCCCTGGAACTCAGCCCTGCACCATCGGTCCCTGCGTCCAGGCTGGTCGTGCCTAGCTTCCTTCACCCTGGAAAAGCATCGAGGCACTTGGGGGATCGGACCCCAGAGCCGAGATGCAGATGCGAACTTACCGCTCGATGTGCGGGGCGAATCCATCTGGGGAGAGTCACTTGGCTTCCACAGAGACGTCTGGCCAACTGAGCGGGACCGGAAACACAGGACTTCTCAAGGCCCAGGATGGCCCGCCCCGATTGCTTTAAATAGCTTCCTCCGCTAGCCCTTCATTAAATATTGATGACCCGCAAGGAAGCTCACCCAACAAGTGGAAGTTGACCGTTAAGGGCCAGCTCCGAGGCTCCCAGGGACTTTCCCAAGTGTCCTAATGGTTTTCCCGGCATGACTTGGACTTCAGGCTCCCGACTTTTCCCATGGACAAATCCGTTGCTCTCGGTTGCGTTCCGTTACTCTGGGTTTCCCGTGCTCCGGGATGACCGGGAATTTCGATGTGGAGAGCCTTGCTCTGCTCGCCTACTTGGCACCTTTGCCCTAGCGTCTCCTGGAACACGTTTCGTGCCACCCTCAAAGTGTTTCCTTTTCCTTTCGGGTGAAGAAATGCCACTCAAAATTCGAGAAGTGAATCGTTATCTGGGATCTACCCACGCATCATGCCCAACTGCATTGAAGGCCGGGCGGAAGCCCATCCGCCTCATGCAGATAGAATGTGTGCTCCCGCAAGGTCCGCTGACAAAACCTCAAAGGTGGGGATGAGACAGCACACCTTCCTGGTTTGAAGGAAGGGAAACCGAGTCTCACTAGATGGTCCCTCCTTCTGTTGATGGCTATTGTCAGGTTTCGTCAAGGGACTCAAGTGGTCTGGAAAGGACAGCACTGCTGAGCCCCTTGGGGGGAAGGGCGGGGTGACAATTCGAAGAACATGGGAATTCCAATGGGAATCTCACCTCGCATCGTGGAAGACAGACGTTTCTTCCCTAGAAGACTTGAACAAACTAGAAACCAAAAGTGCCAATTTGCAGTACATAAGAGGGGAGAGAAAAACCAAGAGCCTTGAAGGCGCATGTCACAGTTGTGGTGGAAATGAGGGATTGGGGAAAACGTTAGCAGTCAGGCGTTTCAATTGAGTCTAAGTTCCACACAATGTTTTTTTATTGAGTTCATACTAGTTCGCATCATTGTGAAATTTCAGTTGTCCATGATTTCTTGTCCATCACCATAGGGGTGCTCCCCTTCTCCCCCTTGCCCACCCCTCTTCCCCTGGTAACCAAACTATTCTCTTTCTCCATTCTTTGTTTACACTCCACACACCAGTGGAATCGTATCGTGTTTGTCTTTCTCAGTCTGGCTTATTTCGATTAGCCGAATGCCCTCCCGGCACAGCCATGTTGTCGCGGACCCCTTGTCGGACATGGGATTTGCCAATATTTTCTCCCGGTTGGTGGGTTGTCTTTGGGATTTGATCCCAGTTTCCTTTGCCTTGCAGAAGTTCTTTAGTCTGATGAAGTCCCACTTGTTTAGTTTTTCTTTTGTTTCCCTTGTCTGAAAAGATACGCTACTTGGGAAGATCCTTTGCAGTTCCACGTCAAAGAGTGTGCTGCCGATAGTCTCTTCCAGGAGTTCGATGTTTTCTGGACTTCTCTTCAAGTCTTTGATCCACTTTGCCTTTATTTGGGGGTGTGGCGGGAGATAACGGCCTACTTTCCTTCTTGGGCAAGTGCTTGTCCAGATCTCCCAAGACCATTTACTGAGGAGATGATTTTTTCTCCACTGTACGTTCTCGGCATCTCTGTCAAAGATTAGCTGCCTGTAGCTGTGTGGTTTTATTTCTGGGCTTTCAGTTCTCTTCCCTTGATCTGTGTGCCTCTTTTGGTACCAGTACCGTGCCGTTTTGATCACTAGGGCTTTGCAGTCCACTTGGAAGTCAGGGATTGGGATGCCTCCAGCTTTGTTCTGTTTTGCTCAGGGTTGCTTTAGCAATTTGGGGTCTTTGGTGGCCCCATATGAATTTTAGGATTCTTTGTTCCACTTTGATGCAGAATGTCTTTGGGATTCTGACTGGGACCGCATCGGATCTGTAGATTGTTTTGCATGTTGTGGACATTTTCACTAGGCTTATTCTTCCAACCCATGTGCATGGAATCTCTTTGCATTCCTTTATGTCATCACCAATTTCTTTCAATAATGTCTCATAGTTTTCATTGTCTAAGTCCTTCACCTCCTTGGTTAAATTTATTCCTAGACATTTTGTTCTTTTGGTTGCTACCGTGAATGGAATGGTATCCTTGACTTCTCTTCCTGTAAGTTCATCATTAGAGTCTAGAAATGCAACTGATTTTTGTAAGTCGATTTTGTACCCCATAACGTTACTGTAGTTGTAAAGGGTCTCTAACAGTTTCCCGATGGATTCCTTAGGGTTTTCGAAATATAACATCATGTGATGTGCAAAGAGCGAGAATTTCACTTCTTCACTCCCTATTTGCATTCCTTTGATTCCTTTCCCTTGCCTAATTGCCCTGGCCAAAACCTCCAGTTCCATGTTGGATAAGAGTGGTGAGAGTGGGCATCCTTGTTGTCTTCCTGTTCTCAGGGGGATGGCTTTTCAGTTTTTCCCTACGGAGTATGATTTTCCTCTATCCCCATTCTGTTAAGAGCTTGTGTTTTTTTTAGCTTTTTATCCTAAATGGCTGTTGGGTCTTGTGAAATGCTTTCCCTGCGTCTACTGAGGTGATCATGTGGCTTTTATCCCTCATTTCTTTAAGGTTGTGTACCACACTGATTGGTTTGCAGATGGTGAGCCATCCCTGCATCCCTGGCATAAATCCCACTGATCCAGGATGTATGACCTTTCGGATGTATTGCTGTATTCGGGTTGCCAATATTTTGTTGAGAATTTTTACATCTCTGCTCATCAGCCATGTTGGCCTGCACTTTTCCTTTTTCGTGTTGTCCTCGTCAGGCTTTGGTGTCAGAGTGAGGTTGCCCTCATCAAATGTGTCAGGAAGCATTCCCCCTTCCCTAATTCTTTGGAATAGCTTGAGAGGGCTAGGCATTAAATCCTCCCTGAAAGTTGGGTAGAATTCTCCAGGGAAGCCGTCTGGTCCTGGGCTCCTACCTTTGCGGGGGCGGGGGGTGGGGGGGGTATGCTTTGGCTTACTGTCTGAATCTGGTTCCTTGTGATTGGCCTATTCTGATCATCTGTTTCTTCTGGATCCAGCTCCGGGAGGTTGCAAGAGTCTAAGAATGTGTCCATTTCTTGTAGACCGTCCCTTTTTTTGGCATATAGCTTTTCGTAGCGTTCGCTTCCAGTGCTTTGTATCTCTGTGGTCTCCCTTCTTCTTTCTGCTCTTTCACTTCTAATTTTATTTTTCTGAGGTTTCTTGCTCTTTCTTTGTAAGTCTGGCTAGGGGTCTGTCCATTGTGTTTATCTTCTCAAAGAACTCGTTCTTTGTTTCGTTGATGTTTTCGATCGCCTTTTGTGTTTCACTTGCATGTATTTTCGCTCTAATTTTTATTATTTCTCTCCTCCTGCTGACTTTGGCTTTGTTTGTTCTTCTTCGTTGAATTCACTTAAGGTGTAGTTTGAGATAGCTTATTTGGGATTTTTCATTTTTGCTAAGGTGAGCCAGTATTGTGATGAGTTCCCCTCTTAGTACTGCTTTTGCTGCATCCCAGATGAGTTGGTATGATATGTTTTCCTTTTCATTTGTCTACAGATTTTTTTGGTTTCTCCTTCAATTTCTGGAATGATCCATTGGTTGTTTGATAGCATGCCGTTTCGTCTCCACAACTTTGTCCCCTTCTCAGCTGTTTTCCTGTAATTAACTTCCATCTTCCTAGCCTTGGGACCAGAAAAGATGCTTGTTATTATTTCAATCTTCTTCAATTTCTCGAGGCTTGCCTTGTTTCCCAACTTATGTTCTATCCTTGAGAATGTTCGGTGTGCACTTCAGAAGAATGTGTATTCTGCTGTTTCCGGATGGAGTGTTCTATAGATCCAGAGAATTTGTAAGAAAGCCCAATGTGGACCCAACCAACCAACCAACTCCCCAACCACCAACCAACTCTGGTGTCTGCTTTTGTCACCCGAGCCTGTGAAACTCAACCCTGTGTGCTAAGATGAAGACGAGAAGCTGATAGAGAATCAAGCGAAGACGGGACTACCTCGAACAGACACTAAATGCCTTCAGTTACTTGAAAATCGTGCTGGGTAGGGGTGTGCTTTTGTGTTTTCGTGCATGCGTGTGTACGTGTGGGTAGCAGAAAGACCACCCGCTTGACAGAGAAGAAACATCCTTCGTTTCCATCAAAGGAGTGCTCTCTGCAACCACGGGATCCTTCCCAGTCTGTAGGTGGGGTCGCCCCGAGGTTTTCAGCCGGATGCTGTTCGACAGCTGCCATAGGCAGAAGGTGTCATGTGGGCAGGGAGAGTCCACAAGGGCGCAAGGACGTTTTGGCGGATGACGCTGTAACTGAGTAGCCTTCCTCAAAAGATTAGAATCCCCTACGCGGTCGAAAAGCTAAGCCCTGCTTCCAGAGGCCAAAGGGTCAATCTCCCTGCTAGGGTGTCTCCAGATTATTTATTTACTGATTGATTTATTCATTGATGCATTTATGCATTTATTTTTGTTTCTTAAACTCTTGGCCCGGAATGAAGGTGCTCACTAGGAGGCGCCCATGCTTGGACGCCAAGAGCGCTAGAGGCAGCCTGCAAGTTGCAGGCGGATGTCGAAAAGCTATTTGGGTCCCAGATTCAAGTTATGAGGCACGGCAGCTTAGAGGGCGATGCCTCCATGTTGTGGGTTCCTGGCGGCTCTTCCGCTTGGGCGCGGATGTCTCTGCAGAGAAAGGGCCCTGGAGCCTGCGCCTAGATGTCTCCTCCCGCCGCCGCACCAGCTGCCACGCCTCCACCGCTGCCACCAGGACGCCTCGTCTGCAGGTGGTTTCCCTGAGCGGCAGCCGCCGTCTGCGGGCACGGCAGCCAGGGCCTCTTGACAGCGCCCAGGGCCGTCTTCGCACAGGCCATGGGTTGACACTGCGGGCTCCGATGCCCAGCCCCGGGCTCTGAGGCTCCTCGGGGTGGGCAGCCTTGCACGCTAAGAGGGCTGAAACCGGCCTCTCGGCTCTAGCGAAAGAGTCAGCGGAAGTCCCGCCCACGAGGCCAGGGACGGCTTCCGGGAGTCCTGAGACAGCCTTCCTCCCCCTTCCTTATTAATAGGGCCATCCTGCACGGGGCTGTCTTGCCATAGCTCAAGTCCCGTTTGTCCTGGCACCACCGTGGCCCGGCTCGTGTTTCAGAAGCTGCATTCCACGGCGTGCAGCCAGGGAAACACAGTCTTTCCCTGGGTCTGCAGACAGGAAGGGTCGATCGGTCTGTGGAGAGCTATGGAGAGAGGGGAAGCTGGCGGAGGAGAGCTGGGGAGGGCTTTTCAAGACGAGATCTACCTACAGAGAGGGACACTCTGTAGACCTCTGGAGGTGGACGCAGATGTAGCCAGAGAGAGAGAGAGAGATTTGTGTATGGACATTCAGTCGGCCAAGGTCAGAATTGTTTCAATACAGGCAGAGTCTAATCACTTAGGAGTTGGAAATACGGGCATGAAACTCCTGTGTCCAGAATCTCTCACCTCAGAGCAGACTAGGGAGCCCTCTGGGAACAGAATGAAAAAATCAAGGAAATGAGCTCCTGGCATTCACCCTATGCTTCCAAGTGCTTTGGGTCTGTTTTCGCGTTCTCTTGAGGTGGATCCGTGCCCATATTAGTAGGACTGTGTGAGTCGGTCTGCGTGTGTGTGTGTGTGTGTGTGTGTGTGTGTGTGTGTATGTTTGAGAAGGAGAGAGAGAGAGAGACGGGTAGATTTAGAGATAAAGATAGAGATGAGAGTCTGGGGGTGGATTTTATGGCCCTCGTAATATTATCCGCACTAGGAGTTGATATGAGCTCTGCTGAGTATGGCCTGGTCGTAAAGAGTGTGCTGGGAGGATGCTGGCACGTGTGCTCAATGTCTACAGCCTCGAGGAAGCCTTGCACATCAGGCACCCCGAGTCAAAGGGAGAGTGGTTCGTGGCGGGATCAACTTACGCATTGGAATCTGGTATCTTTGTAGATCGAGGCTGTGAACTCTAGCTGGGCACCCCGACCACCTTCCCTCCTTGTCACAGGCAAAGGAGCCATGCCGCATCTCTGAAGAAGTGCAGGGAAGATGCGACAGAAGGCGAAGGGACCCAAACACCACCAAGAAGGCGCATTGAGTTTTCAAAGATATCTTTATTGTACCCAACGGACGCTCCGTACAGCCTATAAACCCAGGATGTGTTCTTGAAAGGGGGCACCTGATGGCACGGGACGAGACCCCGCTGAAGGAAGACCGCCAGGGGCCTCAGGGAGAAGGTGGCCTTTCTGTGTCCAACACTAGGGAAGATGATCGGTAGCTCTGAACGCCCACACATACACAAATGTCACAAGGAAGGAAAGAGGGAGACTCATGCACTTTCCTGAGTGATGGCTTGGGGTTCCTACTGTCCCTTTCCTGCCACTTTCTGTCCGTCTACGGTGCTCCCAAGGAAACTCCTAGGCAAAGCCTCCAGGGTCTTCTGGGCTTGATGCTTGAATCCATCGTCAATAGCTGGCGAGCGAAGTCGGATCCAAGGGCCGCTTTCCAGACTCAGGGCGAGGATGGAAACGCATTTTCCTGGACTCACTTGTTCAAGAAATGTAGCCCCTCTCCTTTTCTGAGCACGTGCCATGCCGAGGTCATATTGGGCTTGCGGTCTTGCTGGAAGGCCAACACGTGTGCACGAGTCCTTGTTAGACTCTTCTCCTTGCCTCGATTGGGTTCCCATCCTGGGATGTCCCTGATGGCCGAGGAGAGGATGATGGCAGGGAGGAGGTGCCGTTTTTCCCGACAGAGCTTTTGCTCCTTCAGACTTCAGGGAGGCTGTGCCCTGTCTGGTGCCCATGGAGCCTCCAGTGGCCCTGTGGATCTCGGCAACGGTCCCTGAGGCAGTCGAGTGCCACCACGGCACAGAGGGGAGCACTCCCTTTGGGTTCCCGAGGGAAGGACACTTCTTTCTGCCTTGGCCTCACCCCAGAACACGATGCGTGTTCCTCGTCCCTCCTCCTCCCCGACACGCTGGCTCGGCCCCCCAGCAGAGGAGGCTTGGATGCGGGTCTGGAAAAGGAGGCCTTCCTGCCCCTAAATCTGAGGCCCTGGTGAGCTTTGCAGCATGTCGAGCAGAGCCTGAAATTCCTCCTCGCTGAGGGGACCTTCCAGTGTTCCCGGAGGCTCCTCTGCCGGCGGATGCCCGTTCAGGAACGGCTGTGCCTTTTCCTGCAGCTCTGTGACTGCGAGCAGCTCATCTAGGAGGCTGGGGGTTTGCGCAGAGTGCTGCTGCTGTGGGCCCGGCTGAGCAGAGGGCTCTCCGGCTGATGGCTCCTCCCATGGCCACACGTGTGTGTCAGGGTGCGCGGGCTGCTGAACCGCCCTTCCCTGAGGCTCCTCTGGGGCCGGGAGGACCTGAGGCCACTCGCCCCAAGGCTGCATAGCGGGGAAGGCTCCTGGCCCACCCAGGTGCTGCCACCGTTGCTGAGGATGGTCAGGGTGAGGCTGAGGGGAGTGTGCGAAGGGCAGCCCCCTCCCGCCAGCGTGCCCGTCGTGCTGCTGGCATTTTCCTCCGGGTGTGGGCCGGAGAGGAGGCTGCATCGCCGAGAGACCCCCTGCCTGAGTCGGCCCGGTTGAGCAGGGACACACAAGTGTCCAAGGAGGGTGAACGTTCTCCTTTCCCAGCACAGGCTGGGCTGTCATGACCACCAGGGGCTCCGGTGGCCGGCCCACACAGGCCCCAGAGGGAACCCAAGGAACGAAGAACACCGGGCAGAGTGGAGGAGCGGCTGTCGCGGGCGATGGCAAGAGCCCAGGAGGGTGCCAGGGAGGCAGATGAGGAGAGCTGCTGGGGACAGAGGACAGGTTGCCTTGGTCCTGGAGGGCAGTCAGGGGAGCCCTGGGACTGGGGCCTTCCGCCAAGGCATTCACCGGGCCGCTTCCACTCTGGTCTGGGTGCCGAGCTCTTCGGTTCTGAAACCACACCTGGGCCAGAGAGAGAGACACACAGACACAGAAGACGTGAGGGCCTCCGGCTCTCCCTGTCGCTGATCTGCCAGCGACAGGGGCATGTCCCTGAGGCCTAATCTGAGGGGCATTCCATCTATCCCTTTCACCTGGTCCTTGCAAACTAGCTGCCAATTCAGGGCAACTGTCGACACCTGGCTAGCAGGGGCTCCCACATTGGCTAGAGTGGCGGGCCCGTCACGGGCTGCCCATGACCTCTTTTGCCCTCTCCTTTCCTCGAAATCCAAGCCTGGGCCCTGCCGCCTGGTTGACTTGGAAGGTCTTTCTCTGGGCAGGGCCTCGCTTGCAAGGCCCAGGGCTTTCCACACCGTGTCTGGGCCCTGGGTCATGGGGAGAATCCCACACAGCCCACGTTGGTCCGGCACCATGGCAGGGATCAAGACCCTTTCCACGTGGGACCAGCCGGGTGCAACCCCCGGAGACCTCACCTGAATTCTCGCCTCTGGGATGCCCGTTTGTCTGGCCAGTTCTTCCCTGGTAGCGATGCCAGGAAATCGGTCCTTCTGGAAGCTCTCAAGGAGGATCCCGGTTTGCCACGGAGTGATGTGTGTCCGCTTTCTTCCGCCTTCTTTTGGGAGGCATTGTGGAGGAGGACAAAGGAAGAAGAGAGAGATTGGAGGCTGATGGCACATTCGAAGGGAAACAGAAACGGGTGTGTGTCTGTGTGTGTGTGTGAGTGTGTGTGTGTCTGTGTCTGTGTGGAGGCGTCTCTACCTCTGTGCTCTTCCCTCAGCCCCTCTCCGCCCAGCGAGTCCTCTGAGATACTCCCGGACCAATGCTGGGTTGGCCCTGGGTCAAACCCCGCCCCCCCAGAGCGGATGGAAGAAGAGGATTCTGCACCTCCTAGCTGTTTCAGGACCGGCAGGTCAAAACCATTGCTGGCCAAGAAACAGCCCGCCGGCCCAACAGGGGCCCGGGGTCGCTATGGGCAACACGGAGGGGGCCAGAACAAGAGATCATGGGTTCTTCTCCCAAGCGCTCTCTGCCAAACGTCTAGCACTCCTAGGCAGGGAGGTTGCCTTGACCAGGACATCCTCGCAGGAAGTGCCCCTGGGATGCTGAGGACTCACCTGCGGCCCGAGCTTGGGGCTGCTCCTCTCCAGGCGATTGCCCTTCTCCCACGGAGCTCGCCGAGCCCGACCGGCTCTGCCTTAGATGTCTTCTGCGTTGGTTTTGAAACCAAACCTGAGTGCCAGGAGAAGGAGCCCTTGTTACCCAACTCTTGTCAACACAATTTCAAAGAGCTATGGCAGCGATTCAGAAGACGACAAACAAACAAGCAAGCAAACAAGCAAAGAAATGCAAGCCCAGCAATCTCTGTCCGCCCACGCTGGACAGGTTGACAATTCGCAGGCACTCTAGGACCCAAAGGACAATGCTTGTGTCTCCAAAGGAGAGCACGAAAGGTGGGAAAACGCCCCATCTGCCACCCGGGGAAAGAATCCTTGCTTCCCGGCTCCCCGACCTGCTCTCCAAAGGAAACGCCCCAGATCGAGGGGACAAGGCTTGCCCTGCCCAAGGCAGGGCGGCTCACTCACAGGCGCTCTCTCCCCACCTCCTTCTTTCCTGGAACCAGGCCCCTTTCTCTCTCGGTCTTTCTGTCTCTGTCTCTGATTCTCTCCACCCGTCCATCTCCCCTTCCCTCCTCTGTCTCTCTGCCTCTGTCTCCTGCTCTCCCCCCTCCCTCTCTTCTCCCGCTTGCTCTCTCCTGTCCTTTGCACCTCATCTTTGCTGTGGTCCCTGCCTGATTCCCACATTTTCATGTCTCTCTTGTCCCCACAGGCAAGGCTCTCTCCTAACACCTTCAGGACGAGGATTTCAGTCAGCGCTGTCTCGGACCCCAGAGGGGGACGTCAAGTGAAAGAAATGCGCCTTCTCCCCAGCACTGCCCTCAAATGCAAGTCCGCGTAGCCCGTGGCTTCTACGAGGCCGCGGCAAAGGCAAAGACCCTGATGTCAGAGCCTCCCTCCAGTCAACCGCCTTAACCTGTTGGGCGGGGATGTGAATCTGCCTTCTCCCAGAGGAACTGTATTCTTTCCAGCTGCCTCTGGGGTCACGGGAGAGCTGCGGCTTACCTTTCTTTTTCTGTCGACCGTCGCACTGAAACACCCTTCAGTACGGCATGGGGCTTTAAAGCGTCTGTTGTGCCTCCCCCATTGGAGACGCTTAGGAGCACCAAATCCACCGTCAAAACCGGCTTTCGAAACTAGAGACGCCCATCGACTCTTAAGCAGAGTCCTCCACGCTACATACTCCTGCCCATTCTGTGCTAAAGACAGCAGCGAGCAAGCGGAACCTCTCGTGACCGTCTTGACTCCCCGGCTTCAAACCCCTCGAGGGGCCACATAGGACTGAACTTTTGGCTCTCTGGTGAATGACCCAGGATAGTCCCTTCCCCGTCAGTGAATCCCCCAAACCAACCAAGATTTCCACCGCTGCTCAAAGGCACAGACCCGTTTCCTGTTTTCTGGCATTCTTCCCATGGGACGACCTACAGGCCATAAGCTTCTAAGCAGGCTAGCTGCCCGAAGAGACTGACCTGCAGAGGGCTTAGCCCCGATCGTGTGTGTCCCTTGACCCTGGGAGAGAATGACAGAGAGACTCAAGCCCACCTGGACTCTGCATTCCGGAATGTCAATCTCTTGGGCCAGGCGTTCTCTGGTGGCGATCCCAGGGTAAGGGTTCTGTTGAAACGCTGCTCGCAGAGCGTCCCTCTGACTCGCCTTCAAAACAATCCTCCTGCGTCGGGATCCTCTCTGATGCGGGCCTGTGGGAGACAAGAGGGAAAATGGACTAGGAAGGCTTCCGTACCGATGCAGACCGGCGGTGCAAGCCTAGCTCTTCTCTTTCTGCTGTGTGAAAAACGGCCTAGTCGGGGGGATTCCTGTCCGTTTGGAACGAAAGGACACACGTAGGGCCATGTGGGTTGGAAACCAGGGAGGTCTCCACAGGCCTTTTGGAAAGGATGATGGTCAACGATCTAAAGGATCAACCAACAGCTCACAAATACTCCATCGAATTACACGCAGAGAAAATCGGGAGGCCACGGAAACAACAGATATTCTTGGACGTAAAAGGGACCTCCTTTAGACTTTCAGCAAACAGCAATCCCCCCTTCCCAAAGCACCCAACTTGGGGTCCATGGGAATGGAAGCTGTTTTGCTCAAACGAAGCCTGGAATACTTGGTAATTCATGTGCCGTTCTCTGCCGCCAGAGAGCCACCCTGAAGACTTTCGGTGGCGGAGGCATGGATGGGAATCACGGCCACCGATTGGCATTTTCACTGCAAGGAAGCAAGGTCCCAGCTTCTCTCCCACCCCTCCCCCCCGCCCCCAGCCCTGCAAGTGGTCCCTGGAACTCAGCCCTGCACCATCGGTCCCTGCGTCCAGGCTGGTCGTGCCTAGCTTCCTTCACCCTGGAAAAGCATCGAGGCACTTGGGGGATCGGACCCCAGAGCCGAGATGCAGATGCGAACTTACCGCTCGATGTGCGGGGCGAATCCATCTGGGGAGAGTCACTTGGCTTCCACAGAGACGTCTGGCCAACTGAGCGGGACCGGAAACACAGGACTTCTCAAGGCCCAGGATGGCCCGCCCCGATTGCTTTAAATAGCTTCCTCCGCTAGCCCTTCATTAAATATTGATGACCCGCAAGGAAGCTCACCCAACAAGTGGAAGTTGACCGTTAAGGGCCAGCTCCGAGGCTCCCAGGGACTTTCCCAAGTGTCCTAATGGTTTTCCCGGCATGACTTGGACTTCAGGCTCCCGACTTTTCCCATGGACAAATCCGTTGCTCTCGGTTGCGTTCCGTTACTCTGGGTTTCCCGTGCTCCGGGATGACCGGGAATTTCGATGTGGAGAGCCTTGCTCTGCTCGCCTACTTGGCACCTTTGCCCTAGCGTCTCCTGGAACACGTTTCGTGCCACCCTCAAAGTGTTTCCTTTTCCTTTCGGGTGAAGAAATGCCACTCAAAATTCGAGAAGTGAATCGTTATCTGGGATCTACCCACGCATCATGCCCAACTGCATTGAAGGCCGGGCGGAAGCCCATCCGCCTCATGCAGATAGAATGTGTGCTCCCGCAAGGTCCGCTGACAAAACCTCAAAGGTGGGGATGAGACAGCACACCTTCCTGGTTTGAAGGAAGGGAAACCGAGTCTCACTAGATGGTCCCTCCTTCTGTTGATGGCTATTGTCAGGTTTCGTCAAGGGACTCAAGTGGTCTGGAAAGGACAGCACTGCTGAGCCCCTTGGGGGGAAGGGCGGGGTGACAATTCGAAGAACATGGGAATTCCAATGGGAATCTCACCTCGCATCGTGGAAGACAGACGTTTCTTCCCTAGAAGACTTGAACAAACTAGAAACCAAAAGTGCCAATTTGCAGTACATAAGAGGGGAGAGAAAAACCAAGAGCCTTGAAGGCGCATGTCACAGTTGTGGTGGAAATGAGGGATTGGGGAAAACGTTAGCAGTCAGGCGTTTCAATTGAGTCTAAGTTCCACACAATGTTTTTTTATTGAGTTCATACTAGTTCGCATCATTGTGAAATTTCAGTTGTCCATGATTTCTTGTCCATCACCATAGGGGTGCTCCCCTTCTCCCCCTTGCCCACCCCTCTTCCCCTGGTAACCAAACTATTCTCTTTCTCCATTCTTTGTTTACACTCCACACACCAGTGGAATCGTATCGTGTTTGTCTTTCTCAGTCTGGCTTATTTCGATTAGCCGAATGCCCTCCCGGCACAGCCATGTTGTCGCGGACCCCTTGTCGGACATGGGATTTGCCAATATTTTCTCCCGGTTGGTGGGTTGTCTTTGGGATTTGATCCCAGTTTCCTTTGCCTTGCAGAAGTTCTTTAGTCTGATGAAGTCCCACTTGTTTAGTTTTTCTTTTGTTTCCCTTGTCTGAAAAGATACGCTACTTGGGAAGATCCTTTGCAGTTCCACGTCAAAGAGTGTGCTGCCGATAGTCTCTTCCAGGAGTTCGATGTTTTCTGGACTTCTCTTCAAGTCTTTGATCCACTTTGCCTTTATTTGGGGGTGTGGCGGGAGATAACGGCCTACTTTCCTTCTTGGGCAAGTGCTTGTCCAGATCTCCCAAGACCATTTACTGAGGAGATGATTTTTTCTCCACTGTACGTTCTCGGCATCTCTGTCAAAGATTAGCTGCCTGTAGCTGTGTGGTTTTATTTCTGGGCTTTCAGTTCTCTTCCCTTGATCTGTGTGCCTCTTTTGGTACCAGTACCGTGCCGTTTTGATCACTAGGGCTTTGCAGTCCACTTGGAAGTCAGGGATTGGGATGCCTCCAGCTTTGTTCTGTTTTGCTCAGGGTTGCTTTAGCAATTTGGGGTCTTTGGTGGCCCCATATGAATTTTAGGATTCTTTGTTCCACTTTGATGCAGAATGTCTTTGGGATTCTGACTGGGACCGCATCGGATCTGTAGATTGTTTTGCATGTTGTGGACATTTTCACTAGGCTTATTCTTCCAACCCATGTGCATGGAATCTCTTTGCATTCCTTTATGTCATCACCAATTTCTTTCAATAATGTCTCATAGTTTTCATTGTCTAAGTCCTTCACCTCCTTGGTTAAATTTATTCCTAGACATTTTGTTCTTTTGGTTGCTACCGTGAATGGAATGGTATCCTTGACTTCTCTTCCTGTAAGTTCATCATTAGAGTCTAGAAATGCAACTGATTTTTGTAAGTCGATTTTGTACCCCATAACGTTACTGTAGTTGTAAAGGGTCTCTAACAGTTTCCCGATGGATTCCTTAGGGTTTTCGAAATATAACATCATGTGATGTGCAAAGAGCGAGAATTTCACTTCTTCACTCCCTATTTGCATTCCTTTGATTCCTTTCCCTTGCCTAATTGCCCTGGCCAAAACCTCCAGTTCCATGTTGGATAAGAGTGGTGAGAGTGGGCATCCTTGTTGTCTTCCTGTTCTCAGGGGGATGGCTTTTCAGTTTTTCCCTACGGAGTATGATTTTCCTCTATCCCCATTCTGTTAAGAGCTTGTGTTTTTTTTAGCTTTTTATCCTAAATGGCTGTTGGGTCTTGTGAAATGCTTTCCCTGCGTCTACTGAGGTGATCATGTGGCTTTTATCCCTCATTTCTTTAAGGTTGTGTACCACACTGATTGGTTTGCAGATGGTGAGCCATCCCTGCATCCCTGGCATAAATCCCACTGATCCAGGATGTATGACCTTTCGGATGTATTGCTGTATTCGGGTTGCCAATATTTTGTTGAGAATTTTTACATCTCTGCTCATCAGCCATGTTGGCCTGCACTTTTCCTTTTTCGTGTTGTCCTCGTCAGGCTTTGGTGTCAGAGTGAGGTTGCCCTCATCAAATGTGTCAGGAAGCATTCCCCCTTCCCTAATTCTTTGGAATAGCTTGAGAGGGCTAGGCATTAAATCCTCCCTGAAAGTTGGGTAGAATTCTCCAGGGAAGCCGTCTGGTCCTGGGCTCCTACCTTTGCGGGGGCGGGGGGTGGGGGGGGTATGCTTTGGCTTACTGTCTGAATCTGGTTCCTTGTGATTGGCCTATTCTGGTCATCTGTTTCTTCTGGATCCAGCTCCGGGAGGTTGCAAGAGTCTAAGAATGTGTCCATTTCTTGTAGACCGTCCCTTTTTTTGGCATATAGCTTTTCGTAGCGTTCGCTTCCAGTGCTTTGTATCTCTGTGGTCTCCCTTCTTCTTTCTGCTCTTTCACTTCTAATTTTATTTTTCTGAGGTTTCTTGCTCTTTCTTTGTAAGTCTGGCTAGGGGTCTGTCCATTGTGTTTATCTTCTCAAAGAACTCGTTCTTTGTTTCGTTGATGTTTTCGATCGCCTTTTGTGTTTCACTTGCATGTATTTTCGCTCTAATTTTTATTATTTCTCTCCTCCTGCTGACTTTGGCTTTGTTTGTTCTTCTTCGTTGAATTCACTTAAGGTGTAGTTTGAGATAGCTTATTTGGGATTTTTCATTTTTGCTAAGGTGAGCCAGTATTGTGATGAGTTCCCCTCTTAGTACTGCTTTTGCTGCATCCCAGATGAGTTGGTATGATATGTTTTCCTTTTCATTTGTCTACAGATTTTTTTGGTTTCTCCTTCAATTTCTGGAATGATCCATTGGTTGTTTGATAGCATGCCGTTTCGTCTCCACAACTTTGTCCCCTTCTCAGCTGTTTTCCTGTAATTAACTTCCATCTTCCTAGCCTTGGGACCAGAAAAGATGCTTGTTATTATTTCAATCTTCTTCAATTTCTCGAGGCTTGCCTTGTTTCCCAACTTATGTTCTATCCTTGAGAATGTTCGGTGTGCACTTCAGAAGAATGTGTATTCTGCTGTTTCCGGATGGAGTGTTCTATAGATCCAGAGAATTTGTAAGAAAGCCCAATGTGGACCCAACCAACCAACCAACTCCCCAACCACCAACCAACTCTGGTGTCTGCTTTTGTCACCCGAGCCTGTGAAACTCAACCCTGTGTGCTAAGATGAAGACGAGAAGCTGATAGAGAATCAAGCGAAGACGGGACTACCTCGAACAGACACTAAATGCCTTCAGTTACTTGAAAATCGTGCTGGGTAGGGGTGTGCTTTTGTGTTTTCGTGCATGCGTGTGTACGTGTGGGTAGCAGAAAGACCACCCGCTTGACAGAGAAGAAACATCCTTCGTTTCCATCAAAGGAGTGCTCTCTGCAACCACGGGATCCTTCCCAGTCTGTAGGTGGGGTCGCCCCGAGGTTTTCAGCCGGATGCTGTTCGACAGCTGCCATAGGCAGAAGGTGTCATGTGGGCAGGGAGAGTCCACAAGGGCGCAAGGACGTTTTGGCGGATGACGCTGTAACTGAGTAGCCTTCCTCAAAAGATTAGAATCCCCTACGCGGTCGAAAAGCTAAGCCCTGCTTCCAGAGGCCAAAGGGTCAATCTCCCTGCTAGGGTGTCTCCAGATTATTTATTTACTGATTGATTTATTCATTGATGCATTTATGCATTTATTTTTGTTTCTTAAACTCTTGGCCCGGAATGAAGGTGCTCACTAGGAGGCGCCCATGCTTGGACGCCAAGAGCGCTAGAGGCAGCCTGCAAGTTGCAGGCGGATGTCGAAAAGCTATTTGGGTCCCAGATTCAAGTTATGAGGCACGGCAGCTTAGAGGGCGATGCCTCCATGTTGTGGGTTCCTGGCGGCTCTTCCGCTTGGGCGCGGATGTCTCTGCAGAGAAAGGGCCCTGGAGCCTGCGCCTAGATGTCTCCTCCCGCCGCCGCACCAGCTGCCACGCCTCCACCGCTGCCACCAGGACGCCTCGTCTGCAGGTGGTTTCCCTGAGCGGCAGCCGCCGTCTGCGGGCACGGCAGCCAGGGCCTCTTGACAGCGCCCAGGGCCGTCTTCGCACAGGCCATGGGTTGACACTGCGGGCTCCGATGCCCAGCCCCGGGCTCTGAGGCTCCTCGGGGTGGGCAGCCTTGCACGCTAAGAGGGCTGAAACCGGCCTCTCGGCTCTAGCGAAAGAGTCAGCGGAAGTCCCGCCCACGAGGCCAGGGACGGCTTCCGGGAGTCCTGAGACAGCCTTCCTCCCCCTTCCTTATTAATAGGGCCATCCTGCACGGGGCTGTCTTGCCATAGCTCAAGTCCCGTTTGTCCTGGCACCACCGTGGCCCGGCTCGTGTTTCAGAAGCTGCATTCCACGGCGTGCAGCCAGGGAAACACAGTCTTTCCCTGGGTCTGCAGACAGGAAGGGTCGATCGGTCTGTGGAGAGCTATGGAGAGAGGGGAAGCTGGCGGAGGAGAGCTGGGGAGGGCTTTTCAAGACGAGATCTACCTACAGAGAGGGACACTCTGTAGACCTCTGGAGGTGGACGCAGATGTAGCCAGAGAGAGAGAGAGAGATTTGTGTATGGACATTCAGTCGGCCAAGGTCAGAATTGTTTCAATACAGGCAGAGTCTAATCACTTAGGAGTTGGAAATACGGGCATGAAACTCCTGTGTCCAGAATCTCTCACCTCAGAGCAGACTAGGGAGCCCTCTGGGAACAGAATGAAAAAATCAAGGAAATGAGCTCCTGGCATTCACCCTATGCTTCCAAGTGCTTTGGGTCTGTTTTCGCGTTCTCTTGAGGTGGATCCGTGCCCATATTAGTAGGACTGTGTGAGTCGGTCTGCGTGTGTGTGTGTGTGTGTGTGTGTGTGTGTGTGTGTATGTTTGAGAAGGAGAGAGAGAGAGAGACGGGTAGATTTAGAGATAAAGATAGAGATGAGAGTCTGGGGGTGGATTTTATGGCCCTCGTAATATTATCCGCACTAGGAGTTGATATGAGCTCTGCTGAGTATGGCCTGGTCGTAAAGAGTGTGCTGGGAGGATGCTGGCACGTGTGCTCAATGTCTACAGCCTCGAGGAAGCCTTGCACATCAGGCACCCCGAGTCAAAGGGAGAGTGGTTCGTGGCGGGATCAACTTACGCATTGGAATCTGGTATCTTTGTAGATCGAGGCTGTGAACTCTAGCTGGGCACCCCGACCACCTTCCCTCCTTGTCACAGGCAAAGGAGCCATGCCGCATCTCTGAAGAAGTGCAGGGAAGATGCGACAGAAGGCGAAGGGACCCAAACACCACCAAGAAGGCGCATTGAGTTTTCAAAGATATCTTTATTGTACCCAACGGACGCTCCGTACAGCCTATAAACCCAGGATGTGTTCTTGAAAGGGGGCACCTGATGGCACGGGACGAGACCCCGCTGAAGGAAGACCGCCAGGGGCCTCAGGGAGAAGGTGGCCTTTCTGTGTCCAACACTAGGGAAGATGATCGGTAGCTCTGAACGCCCACACATACACAAATGTCACAAGGAAGGAAAGAGGGAGACTCATGCACTTTCCTGAGTGATGGCTTGGGGTTCCTACTGTCCCTTTCCTGCCACTTTCTGTCCGTCTACGGTGCTCCCAAGGAAACTCCTAGGCAAAGCCTCCAGGGTCTTCTGGGCTTGATGCTTGAATCCATCGTCAATAGCTGGCGAGCGAAGTCGGATCCAAGGGCCGCTTTCCAGACTCAGGGCGAGGATGGAAACGCATTTTCCTGGACTCACTTGTTCAAGAAATGTAGCCCCTCTCCTTTTCTGAGCACGTGCCATGCCGAGGTCATATTGGGCTTGCGGTCTTGCTGGAAGGCCAACACGTGTGCACGAGTCCTTGTTAGACTCTTCTCCTTGCCTCGATTGGGTTCCCATCCTGGGATGTCCCTGATGGCCGAGGAGAGGATGATGGCAGGGAGGAGGTGCCGTTTTTCCCGACAGAGCTTTTGCTCCTTCAGACTTCAGGGAGGCTGTGCCCTGTCTGGTGCCCATGGAGCCTCCAGTGGCCCTGTGGATCTCGGCAACGGTCCCTGAGGCAGTCGAGTGCCACCACGGCACAGAGGGGAGCACTCCCTTTGGGTTCCCGAGGGAAGGACACTTCTTTCTGCCTTGGCCTCACCCCAGAACACGATGCGTGTTCCTCGTCCCTCCTCCTCCCCGACACGCTGGCTCGGCCCCCCAGCAGAGGAGGCTTGGATGCGGGTCTGGAAAAGGAGGCCTTCCTGCCCCTAAATCTGAGGCCCTGGTGAGCTTTGCAGCATGTCGAGCAGAGCCTGAAATTCCTCCTCGCTGAGGGGACCTTCCAGTGTTCCCGGAGGCTCCTCTGCCGGCGGATGCCCGTTCAGGAACGGCTGTGCCTTTTCCTGCAGCTCTGTGACTGCGAGCAGCTCATCTAGGAGGCTGGGGGTTTGCGCAGAGTGCTGCTGCTGTGGGCCCGGCTGAGCAGAGGGCTCTCCGGCTGATGGCTCCTCCCATGGCCACACGTGTGTGTCAGGGTGCGCGGGCTGCTGAACCGCCCTTCCCTGAGGCTCCTCTGGGGCCGGGAGGACCTGAGGCCACTCGCCCCAAGGCTGCATAGCGGGGAAGGCTCCTGGCCCACCCAGGTGCTGCCACCGTTGCTGAGGATGGTCAGGGTGAGGCTGAGGGGAGTGTGCGAAGGGCAGCCCCCTCCCGCCAGCGTGCCCGTCGTGCTGCTGGCATTTTCCTCCGGGTGTGGGCCGGAGAGGAGGCTGCATCGCCGAGAGACCCCCTGCCTGAGTCGGCCCGGTTGAGCAGGGACACACAAGTGTCCAAGGAGGGTGAACGTTCTCCTTTCCCAGCACAGGCTGGGCTGTCATGACCACCAGGGGCTCCGGTGGCCGGCCCACACAGGCCCCAGAGGGAACCCAAGGAACGAAGAACACCGGGCAGAGTGGAGGAGCGGCTGTCGCGGGCGATGGCAAGAGCCCAGGAGGGTGCCAGGGAGGCAGATGAGGAGAGCTGCTGGGGACAGAGGACAGGTTGCCTTGGTCCTGGAGGGCAGTCAGGGGAGCCCTGGGACTGGGGCCTTCCGCCAAGGCATTCACCGGGCCGCTTCCACTCTGGTCTGGGTGCCGAGCTCTTCGGTTCTGAAACCACACCTGGGCCAGAGAGAGAGACACACAGACACAGAAGACGTGAGGGCCTCCGGCTCTCCCTGTCGCTGATCTGCCAGCGACAGGGGCATGTCCCTGAGGCCTAATCTGAGGGGCATTCCATCTATCCCTTTCACCTGGTCCTTGCAAACTAGCTGCCAATTCAGGGCAACTGTCGACACCTGGCTAGCAGGGGCTCCCACATTGGCTAGAGTGGCGGGCCCGTCACGGGCTGCCCATGACCTCTTTTGCCCTCTCCTTTCCTCGAAATCCAAGCCTGGGCCCTGCCGCCTGGTTGACTTGGAAGGTCTTTCTCTGGGCAGGGCCTCGCTTGCAAGGCCCAGGGCTTTCCACACCGTGTCTGGGCCCTGGGTCATGGGGAGAATCCCACACAGCCCACGTTGGTCCGGCACCATGGCAGGGATCAAGACCCTTTCCACGTGGGACCAGCCGGGTGCGACCCCCGGAGACCTCACCTGAATTCTCGCCTCTGGGATGCCCGTTTGTCTGGCCAGTTCTTCCCTGGTAGCGATGCCAGGAAATCGGTCCTTCTGGAAGCTCTCAAGGAGGATCCCGGTTTGCCACGGAGTGATGTGTGTCCGCTTTCTTCCGCCTTCTTTTGGGAGGCATTGTGGAGGAGGACAAAGGAAGAAGAGAGAGATTGGAGGCTGATGGCACATTCGAAGGGAAACAGAAACGGGTGTGTGTCTGTGTGTGTGTGTGAGTGTGTGTGTGTCTGTGTCTGTGTGGAGGCGTCTCTACCTCTGTGCTCTTCCCTCAGCCCCTCTCCGCCCAGCGAGTCCTCTGAGATACTCCCGGACCAATGCTGGGTTGGCCCTGGGTCAAACCCCGCCCCCCCAGAGCGGATGGAAGAAGAGGATTCTGCACCTCCTAGCTGTTTCAGGACCGGCAGGTCAAAACCATTGCTGGCCAAGAAACAGCCCGCCGGCCCAACAGGGGCCCGGGGTCGCTATGGGCAACACGGAGGGGGCCAGAACAAGAGATCATGGGTTCTTCTCCCAAGCGCTCTCTGCCAAACGTCTAGCACTCCTAGGCAGGGAGGTTGCCTTGACCAGGACATCCTCGCAGGAAGTGCCCCTGGGATGCTGAGGACTCACCTGCGGCCCGAGCTTGGGGCTGCTCCTCTCCAGGCGATTGCCCTTCTCCCACGGAGCTCGCCGAGCCCGACCGGCTCTGCCTTAGATGTCTTCTGCGTTGGTTTTGAAACCAAACCTGAGTGCCAGGAGAAGGAGCCCTTGTTACCCAACTCTTGTCAACACAATTTCAAAGAGCTATGGCAGCGATTCAGAAGACGACAAACAAACAAGCAAGCAAACAAGCAAAGAAATGCAAGCCCAGCAATCTCTGTCCGCCCACGCTGGACAGGTTGACAATTCGCAGGCACTCTAGGACCCAAAGGACAATGCTTGTGTCTCCAAAGGAGAGCACGAAAGGTGGGAAAACGCCCCATCTGCCACCCGGGGAAAGAATCCTTGCTTCCCGGCTCCCCGACCTGCTCTCCAAAGGAAACGCCCCAGATCGAGGGGACAAGGCTTGCCCTGCCCAAGGCAGGGCGGCTCACTCACAGGCGCTCTCTCCCCACCTCCTTCTTTCCTGGAACCAGGCCCCTTTCTCTCTCGGTCTTTCTGTCTCTGTCTCTGATTCTCTCCACCCGTCCATCTCCCCTTCCCTCCTCTGTCTCTCTGCCTCTGTCTCCTGCTCTCCCCCCTCCCTCTCTTCTCCCGCTTGCTCTCTCCTGTCCTTTGCACCTCATCTTTGCTGTGGTCCCTGCCTGATTCCCACATTTTCATGTCTCTCTTGTCCCCACAGGCAAGGCTCTCTCCTAACACCTTCAGGACGAGGATTTCAGTCAGCGCTGTCTCGGACCCCAGAGGGGGACGTCAAGTGAAAGAAATGCGCCTTCTCCCCAGCACTGCCCTCAAATGCAAGTCCGCGTAGCCCGTGGCTTCTACGAGGCCGCGGCAAAGGCAAAGACCCTGATGTCAGAGCCTCCCTCCAGTCAACCGCCTTAACCTGTTGGGCGGGGATGTGAATCTGCCTTCTCCCAGAGGAACTGTATTCTTTCCAGCTGCCTCTGGGGTCACGGGAGAGCTGCGGCTTACCTTTCTTTTTCTGTCGACCGTCGCACTGAAACACCCTTCAGTACGGCATGGGGCTTTAAAGCGTCTGTTGTGCCTCCCCCATTGGAGACGCTTAGGAGCACCAAATCCACCGTCAAAACCGGCTTTCGAAACTAGAGACGCCCATCGACTCTTAAGCAGAGTCCTCCACGCTACATACTCCTGCCCATTCTGTGCTAAAGACAGCAGCGAGCAAGCGGAACCTCTCGTGACCGTCTTGACTCCCCGGCTTCAAACCCCTCGAGGGGCCACATAGGACTGAACTTTTGGCTCTCTGGTGAATGACCCAGGATAGTCCCTTCCCCGTCAGTGAATCCCCCAAACCAACCAAGATTTCCACCGCTGCTCAAAGGCACAGACCCGTTTCCTGTTTTCTGGCATTCTTCCCATGGGACGACCTACAGGCCATAAGCTTCTAAGCAGGCTAGCTGCCCGAAGAGACTGACCTGCAGAGGGCTTAGCCCCGATCGTGTGTGTCCCTTGACCCTGGGAGAGAATGACAGAGAGACTCAAGCCCACCTGGACTCTGCATTCCGGAATGTCAATCTCTTGGGCCAGGCGTTCTCTGGTGGCGATCCCAGGGTAAGGGTTCTGTTGAAACGCTGCTCGCAGAGCGTCCCTCTGACTCGCCTTCAAAACAATCCTCCTGCGTCGGGATCCTCTCTGATGCGGGCCTGTGGGAGACAAGAGGGAAAATGGACTAGGAAGGCTTCCGTACCGATGCAGACCGGCGGTGCAAGCCTAGCTCTTCTCTTTCTGCTGTGTGAAAAACGGCCTAGTCGGGGGGATTCCTGTCCGTTTGGAACGAAAGGACACACGTAGGGCCATGTGGGTTGGAAACCAGGGAGGTCTCCACAGGCCTTTTGGAAAGGATGATGGTCAACGATCTAAAGGATCAACCAACAGCTCACAAATACTCCATCGAATTACACGCAGAGAAAATCGGGAGGCCACGGAAACAACAGATATTCTTGGACGTAAAAGGGACCTCCTTTAGACTTTCAGCAAACAGCAATCCCCCCTTCCCAAAGCACCCAACTTGGGGTCCATGGGAATGGAAGCTGTTTTGCTCAAACGAAGCCTGGAATACTTGGTAATTCATGTGCCGTTCTCTGCCGCCAGAGAGCCACCCTGAAGACTTTCGGTGGCGGAGGCATGGATGGGAATCACGGCCACCGATTGGCATTTTCACTGCAAGGAAGCAAGGTCCCAGCTTCTCTCCCACCCCTCCCCCCCGCCCCCAGCCCTGCAAGTGGTCCCTGGAACTCAGCCCTGCACCATCGGTCCCTGCGTCCAGGCTGGTCGTGCCTAGCTTCCTTCACCCTGGAAAAGCATCGAGGCACTTGGGGGATCGGACCCCAGAGCCGAGATGCAGATGCGAACTTACCGCTCGATGTGCGGGGCGAATCCATCTGGGGAGAGTCACTTGGCTTCCACAGAGACGTCTGGCCAACTGAGCGGGACCGGAAACACAGGACTTCTCAAGGCCCAGGATGGCCCGCCCCGATTGCTTTAAATAGCTTCCTCCGCTAGCCCTTCATTAAATATTGATGACCCGCAAGGAAGCTCACCCAACAAGTGGAAGTTGACCGTTAAGGGCCAGCTCCGAGGCTCCCAGGGACTTTCCCAAGTGTCCTAATGGTTTTCCCGGCATGACTTGGACTTCAGGCTCCCGACTTTTCCCATGGACAAATCCGTTGCTCTCGGTTGCGTTCCGTTACTCTGGGTTTCCCGTGCTCCGGGATGACCGGGAATTTCGATGTGGAGAGCCTTGCTCTGCTCGCCTACTTGGCACCTTTGCCCTAGCGTCTCCTGGAACACGTTTCGTGCCACCCTCAAAGTGTTTCCTTTTCCTTTCGGGTGAAGAAATGCCACTCAAAATTCGAGAAGTGAATCGTTATCTGGGATCTACCCACGCATCATGCCCAACTGCATTGAAGGCCGGGCGGAAGCCCATCCGCCTCATGCAGATAGAATGTGTGCTCCCGCAAGGTCCGCTGACAAAACCTCAAAGGTGGGGATGAGACAGCACACCTTCCTGGTTTGAAGGAAGGGAAACCGAGTCTCACTAGATGGTCCCTCCTTCTGTTGATGGCTATTGTCAGGTTTCGTCAAGGGACTCAAGTGGTCTGGAAAGGACAGCACTGCTGAGCCCCTTGGGGGGAAGGGCGGGGTGACAATTCGAAGAACATGGGAATTCCAATGGGAATCTCACCTCGCATCGTGGAAGACAGACGTTTCTTCCCTAGAAGACTTGAACAAACTAGAAACCAAAAGTGCCAATTTGCAGTACATAAGAGGGGAGAGAAAAACCAAGAGCCTTGAAGGCGCATGTCACAGTTGTGGTGGAAATGAGGGATTGGGGAAAACGTTAGCAGTCAGGCGTTTCAATTGAGTCTAAGTTCCACACAATGTTTTTTTATTGAGTTCATACTAGTTCGCATCATTGTGAAATTTCAGTTGTCCATGATTTCTTGTCCATCACCATAGGGGTGCTCCCCTTCTCCCCCTTGCCCACCCCTCTTCCCCTGGTAACCAAACTATTCTCTTTCTCCATTCTTTGTTTACACTCCACACACCAGTGGAATCGTATCGTGTTTGTCTTTCTCAGTCTGGCTTATTTCGATTAGCCGAATGCCCTCCCGGCACAGCCATGTTGTCGCGGACCCCTTGTCGGACATGGGATTTGCCAATATTTTCTCCCGGTTGGTGGGTTGTCTTTGGGATTTGATCCCAGTTTCCTTTGCCTTGCAGAAGTTCTTTAGTCTGATGAAGTCCCACTTGTTTAGTTTTTCTTTTGTTTCCCTTGTCTGAAAAGATACGCTACTTGGGAAGATCCTTTGCAGTTCCACGTCAAAGAGTGTGCTGCCGATAGTCTCTTCCAGGAGTTCGATGTTTTCTGGACTTCTCTTCAAGTCTTTGATCCACTTTGCCTTTATTTGGGGGTGTGGCGGGAGATAACGGCCTACTTTCCTTCTTGGGCAAGTGCTTGTCCAGATCTCCCAAGACCATTTACTGAGGAGATGATTTTTTCTCCACTGTACGTTCTCGGCATCTCTGTCAAAGATTAGCTGCCTGTAGCTGTGTGGTTTTATTTCTGGGCTTTCAGTTCTCTTCCCTTGATCTGTGTGCCTCTTTTGGTACCAGTACCGTGCCGTT
The DNA here is from genome assembly GCF_041296235.1 of Equus asinus. Lineage (NCBI taxonomy): Eukaryota > Metazoa > Chordata > Mammalia > Perissodactyla > Equidae > Equus > Equus asinus. The sequence goes on from NC_091791.1 coordinate 95,570,672, forward strand.
TTGATCACTAGGGCTTTGCAGTCCACTTGGAAGTCAGGGATTGGGATGCCTCCAGCTTTGTTCTGTTTTGCTCAGGGTTGCTTTAGCAATTTGGGGTCTTTGGTGGCCCCATATGAATTTTAGGATTCTTTGTTCCACTTTGATGCAGAATGTCTTTGGGATTCTGACTGGGACCGCATCGGATCTGTAGATTGTTTTGCATGTTGTGGACATTTTCACTAGGCTTATTCTTCCAACCCATGTGCATGGAATCTCTTTGCATTCCTTTATGTCATCACCAATTTCTTTCAATAATGTCTCATAGTTTTCATTGTCTAAGTCCTTCACCTCCTTGGTTAAATTTATTCCTAGACATTTTGTTCTTTTGGTTGCTACCGTGAATGGAATGGTATCCTTGACTTCTCTTCCTGTAAGTTCATCATTAGAGTCTAGAAATGCAACTGATTTTTGTAAGTCGATTTTGTACCCCATAACGTTACTGTAGTTGTAAAGGGTCTCTAACAGTTTCCCGATGGATTCCTTAGGGTTTTCGAAATATAACATCATGTGATGTGCAAAGAGCGAGAATTTCACTTCTTCACTCCCTATTTGCATTCCTTTGATTCCTTTCCCTTGCCTAATTGCCCTGGCCAAAACCTCCAGTTCCATGTTGGATAAGAGTGGTGAGAGTGGGCATCCTTGTTGTCTTCCTGTTCTCAGGGGGATGGCTTTTCAGTTTTTCCCTACGGAGTATGATTTTCCTCTATCCCCATTCTGTTAAGAGCTTGTGTTTTTTTTAGCTTTTTATCCTAAATGGCTGTTGGGTCTTGTGAAATGCTTTCCCTGCGTCTACTGAGGTGATCATGTGGCTTTTATCCCTCATTTCTTTAAGGTTGTGTACCACACTGATTGGTTTGCAGATGGTGAGCCATCCCTGCATCCCTGGCATAAATCCCACTGATCCAGGATGTATGACCTTTCGGATGTATTGCTGTATTCGGGTTGCCAATATTTTGTTGAGAATTTTTACATCTCTGCTCATCAGCCATGTTGGCCTGCACTTTTCCTTTTTCGTGTTGTCCTCGTCAGGCTTTGGTGTCAGAGTGAGGTTGCCCTCATCAAATGTGTCAGGAAGCATTCCCCCTTCCCTAATTCTTTGGAATAGCTTGAGAGGGCTAGGCATTAAATCCTCCCTGAAAGTTGGGTAGAATTCTCCAGGGAAGCCGTCTGGTCCTGGGCTCCTACCTTTGCGGGGGCGGGGGGTGGGGGGGGTATGCTTTGGCTTACTGTCTGAATCTGGTTCCTTGTGATTGGCCTATTCTGATCATCTGTTTCTTCTGGATCCAGCTCCGGGAGGTTGCAAGAGTCTAAGAATGTGTCCATTTCTTGTAGACCGTCCCTTTTTTTGGCATATAGCTTTTCGTAGCGTTCGCTTCCAGTGCTTTGTATCTCTGTGGTCTCCCTTCTTCTTTCTGCTCTTTCACTTCTAATTTTATTTTTCTGAGGTTTCTTGCTCTTTCTTTGTAAGTCTGGCTAGGGGTCTGTCCATTGTGTTTATCTTCTCAAAGAACTCGTTCTTTGTTTCGTTGATGTTTTCGATCGCCTTTTGTGTTTCACTTGCATGTATTTTCGCTCTAATTTTTATTATTTCTCTCCTCCTGCTGACTTTGGCTTTGTTTGTTCTTCTTCGTTGAATTCACTTAAGGTGTAGTTTGAGATAGCTTATTTGGGATTTTTCATTTTTGCTAAGGTGAGCCAGTATTGTGATGAGTTCCCCTCTTAGTACTGCTTTTGCTGCATCCCAGATGAGTTGGTATGATATGTTTTCCTTTTCATTTGTCTACAGATTTTTTTGGTTTCTCCTTCAATTTCTGGAATGATCCATTGGTTGTTTGATAGCATGCCGTTTCGTCTCCACAACTTTGTCCCCTTCTCAGCTGTTTTCCTGTAATTAACTTCCATCTTCCTAGCCTTGGGACCAGAAAAGATGCTTGTTATTATTTCAATCTTCTTCAATTTCTCGAGGCTTGCCTTGTTTCCCAACTTATGTTCTATCCTTGAGAATGTTCAGTGTGCACTTCAGAAGAATGTGTATTCTGCTGTTTCCGGATGGAGTGTTCTATAGATCCAGAGAATTTGTAAGAAAGCCCAATGTGGACCCAACCAACCAACCAACTCCCCAACCACCAACCAACTCTGGTGTCTGCTTTTGTCACCCGAGCCTGTGAAACTCAACCCTGTGTGCTAAGATGAAGACGAGAAGCTGATAGAGAATCAAGCGAAGACGGGACTACCTCGAACAGACACTAAATGCCTTCAGTTACTTGAAAATCGTGCTGGGTAGGGGTGTGCTTTTGTGTTTTCGTGCATGCGTGTGTACGTGTGGGTAGCAGAAAGACCACCCGCTTGACAGAGAAGAAACATCCTTCGTTTCCATCAAAGGAGTGCTCTCTGCAACCACGGGATCCTTCCCAGTCTGTAGGTGGGGTCGCCCCGAGGTTTTCAGCCGGATGCTGTTCGACAGCTGCCATAGGCAGAAGGTGTCATGTGGGCAGGGAGAGTCCACAAGGGCGCAAGGACGTTTTGGCGGATGACGCTGTAACTGAGTAGCCTTCCTCAAAAGATTAGAATCCCCTACGCGGTCGAAAAGCTAAGCCCTGCTTCCAGAGGCCAAAGGGTCAATCTCCCTGCTAGGGTGTCTCCAGATTATTTATTTACTGATTGATTTATTCATTGATGCATTTATGCATTTATTTTTGTTTCTTAAACTCTTGGCCCGGAATGAAGGTGCTCACTAGGAGGCGCCCATGCTTGGACGCCAAGAGCGCTAGAGGCAGCCTGCAAGTTGCAGGCGGATGTCGAAAAGCTATTTGGGTCCCAGATTCAAGTTATGAGGCACGGCAGCTTAGAGGGCGATGCCTCCATGTTGTGGGTTCCTGGCGGCTCTTCCGCTTGGGCGCGGATGTCTCTGCAGAGAAAGGGCCCTGGAGCCTGCGCCTAGATGTCTCCTCCCGCCGCCGCACCAGCTGCCACGCCTCCACCGCTGCCACCAGGACGCCTCGTCTGCAGGTGGTTTCCCTGAGCGGCAGCCGCCGTCTGCGGGCACGGCAGCCAGGGCCTCTTGACAGCGCCCAGGGCCGTCTTCGCACAGGCCATGGGTTGACACTGCGGGCTCCGATGCCCAGCCCCGGGCTCTGAGGCTCCTCGGGGTGGGCAGCCTTGCACGCTAAGAGGGCTGAAACCGGCCTCTCGGCTCTAGCGAAAGAGTCAGCGGAAGTCCCGCCCACGAGGCCAGGGACGGCTTCCGGGAGTCCTGAGACAGCCTTCCTCCCCCTTCCTTATTAATAGGGCCATCCTGCACGGGGCTGTCTTGCCATAGCTCAAGTCCCGTTTGTCCTGGCACCACCGTGGCCCGGCTCGTGTTTCAGAAGCTGCATTCCACGGCGTGCAGCCAGGGAAACACAGTCTTTCCCTGGGTCTGCAGACAGGAAGGGTCGATCGGTCTGTGGAGAGCTATGGAGAGAGGGGAAGCTGGCGGAGGAGAGCTGGGGAGGGCTTTTCAAGACGAGATCTACCTACAGAGAGGGACACTCTGTAGACCTCTGGAGGTGGACGCAGATGTAGCCAGAGAGAGAGAGAGAGATTTGTGTATGGACATTCAGTCGGCCAAGGTCAGAATTGTTTCAATACAGGCAGAGTCTAATCACTTAGGAGTTGGAAATACGGGCATGAAACTCCTGTGTCCAGAATCTCTCACCTCAGAGCAGACTAGGGAGCCCTCTGGGAACAGAATGAAAAAATCAAGGAAATGAGCTCCTGGCATTCACCCTATGCTTCCAAGTGCTTTGGGTCTGTTTTCGCGTTCTCTTGAGGTGGATCCGTGCCCATATTAGTAGGACTGTGTGAGTCGGTCTGCGTGTGTGTGTGTGTGTGTGTGTGTGTGTGTGTGTGTATGTTTGAGAAGGAGAGAGAGAGAGAGACGGGTAGATTTAGAGATAAAGATAGAGATGAGAGTCTGGGGGTGGATTTTATGGCCCTCGTAATATTATCCGCACTAGGAGTTGATATGAGCTCTGCTGAGTATGGCCTGGTCGTAAAGAGTGTGCTGGGAGGATGCTGGCACGTGTGCTCAATGTCTACAGCCTCGAGGAAGCCTTGCACATCAGGCACCCCGAGTCAAAGGGAGAGTGGTTCGTGGCGGGATCAACTTACGCATTGGAATCTGGTATCTTTGTAGATCGAGGCTGTGAACTCTAGCTGGGCACCCCGACCACCTTCCCTCCTTGTCACAGGCAAAGGAGCCATGCCGCATCTCTGAAGAAGTGCAGGGAAGATGCGACAGAAGGCGAAGGGACCCAAACACCACCAAGAAGGCGCATTGAGTTTTCAAAGATATCTTTATTGTACCCAACGGACGCTCCGTACAGCCTATAAACCCAGGATGTGTTCTTGAAAGGGGGCACCTGATGGCACGGGACGAGACCCCGCTGAAGGAAGACCGCCAGGGGCCTCAGGGAGAAGGTGGCCTTTCTGTGTCCAACACTAGGGAAGATGATCGGTAGCTCTGAACGCCCACACATACACAAATGTCACAAGGAAGGAAAGAGGGAGACTCATGCACTTTCCTGAGTGATGGCTTGGGGTTCCTACTGTCCCTTTCCTGCCACTTTCTGTCCGTCTACGGTGCTCCCAAGGAAACTCCTAGGCAAAGCCTCCAGGGTCTTCTGGGCTTGATGCTTGAATCCATCGTCAATAGCTGGCGAGCGAAGTCGGATCCAAGGGCCGCTTTCCAGACTCAGGGCGAGGATGGAAACGCATTTTCCTGGACTCACTTGTTCAAGAAATGTAGCCCCTCTCCTTTTCTGAGCACGTGCCATGCCGAGGTCATATTGGGCTTGCGGTCTTGCTGGAAGGCCAACACGTGTGCACGAGTCCTTGTTAGACTCTTCTCCTTGCCTCGATTGGGTTCCCATCCTGGGATGTCCCTGATGGCCGAGGAGAGGATGATGGCAGGGAGGAGGTGCCGTTTTTCCCGACAGAGCTTTTGCTCCTTCAGACTTCAGGGAGGCTGTGCCCTGTCTGGTGCCCATGGAGCCTCCAGTGGCCCTGTGGATCTCGGCAACGGTCCCTGAGGCAGTCGAGTGCCACCACGGCACAGAGGGGAGCACTCCCTTTGGGTTCCCGAGGGAAGGACACTTCTTTCTGCCTTGGCCTCACCCCAGAACACGATGCGTGTTCCTCGTCCCTCCTCCTCCCCGACACGCTGGCTCGGCCCCCCAGCAGAGGAGGCTTGGATGCGGGTCTGGAAAAGGAGGCCTTCCTGCCCCTAAATCTGAGGCCCTGGTGAGCTTTGCAGCATGTCGAGCAGAGCCTGAAATTCCTCCTCGCTGAGGGGACCTTCCAGTGTTCCCGGAGGCTCCTCTGCCGGCGGATGCCCGTTCAGGAACGGCTGTGCCTTTTCCTGCAGCTCTGTGACTGCGAGCAGCTCATCTAGGAGGCTGGGGGTTTGCGCAGAGTGCTGCTGCTGTGGGCCCGGCTGAGCAGAGGGCTCTCCGGCTGATGGCTCCTCCCATGGCCACACGTGTGTGTCAGGGTGCGCGGGCTGCTGAACCGCCCTTCCCTGAGGCTCCTCTGGGGCCGGGAGGACCTGAGGCCACTCGCCCCAAGGCTGCATAGCGGGGAAGGCTCCTGGCCCACCCAGGTGCTGCCACCGTTGCTGAGGATGGTCAGGGTGAGGCTGAGGGGAGTGTGCGAAGGGCAGCCCCCTCCCGCCAGCGTGCCCGTCGTGCTGCTGGCATTTTCCTCCGGGTGTGGGCCGGAGAGGAGGCTGCATCGCCGAGAGACCCCCTGCCTGAGTCGGCCCGGTTGAGCAGGGACACACAAGTGTCCAAGGAGGGTGAACGTTCTCCTTTCCCAGCACAGGCTGGGCTGTCATGACCACCAGGGGCTCCGGTGGCCGGCCCACACAGGCCCCAGAGGGAACCCAAGGAACGAAGAACACCGGGCAGAGTGGAGGAGCGGCTGTCGCGGGCGATGGCAAGAGCCCAGGAGGGTGCCAGGGAGGCAGATGAGGAGAGCTGCTGGGGACAGAGGACAGGTTGCCTTGGTCCTGGAGGGCAGTCAGGGGAGCCCTGGGACTGGGGCCTTCCGCCAAGGCATTCACCGGGCCGCTTCCACTCTGGTCTGGGTGCCGAGCTCTTCGGTTCTGAAACCACACCTGGGCCAGAGAGAGAGACACACAGACACAGAAGACGTGAGGGCCTCCGGCTCTCCCTGTCGCTGATCTGCCAGCGACAGGGGCATGTCCCTGAGGCCTAATCTGAGGGGCATTCCATCTATCCCTTTCACCTGGTCCTTGCAAACTAGCTGCCAATTCAGGGCAACTGTCGACACCTGGCTAGCAGGGGCTCCCACATTGGCTAGAGTGGCGGGCCCGTCACGGGCTGCCCATGACCTCTTTTGCCCTCTCCTTTCCTCGAAATCCAAGCCTGGGCCCTGCCGCCTGGTTGACTTGGAAGGTCTTTCTCTGGGCAGGGCCTCGCTTGCAAGGCCCAGGGCTTTCCACACCGTGTCTGGGCCCTGGGTCATGGGGAGAATCCCACACAGCCCACGTTGGTCCGGCACCATGGCAGGGATCAAGACCCTTTCCACGTGGGACCAGCCGGGTGCGACCCCCGGAGACCTCACCTGAATTCTCGCCTCTGGGATGCCCGTTTGTCTGGCCAGTTCTTCCCTGGTAGCGATGCCAGGAAATCGGTCCTTCTGGAAGCTCTCAAGGAGGATCCCGGTTTGCCACGGAGTGATGTGTGTCCGCTTTCTTCCGCCTTCTTTTGGGAGGCATTGTGGAGGAGGACAAAGGAAGAAGAGAGAGATTGGAGGCTGATGGCACATTCGAAGGGAAACAGAAACGGGTGTGTGTCTGTGTGTGTGTGTGAGTGTGTGTGTGTCTGTGTCTGTGTGGAGGCGTCTCTACCTCTGTGCTCTTCCCTCAGCCCCTCTCCGCCCAGCGAGTCCTCTGAGATACTCCCGGACCAATGCTGGGTTGGCCCTGGGTCAAACCCCGCCCCCCCAGAGCGGATGGAAGAAGAGGATTCTGCACCTCCTAGCTGTTTCAGGACCGGCAGGTCAAAACCATTGCTGGCCAAGAAACAGCCCGCCGGCCCAACAGGGGCCCGGGGTCGCTATGGGCAACACGGAGGGGGCCAGAACAAGAGATCATGGGTTCTTCTCCCAAGCGCTCTCTGCCAAACGTCTAGCACTCCTAGGCAGGGAGGTTGCCTTGACCAGGACATCCTCGCAGGAAGTGCCCCTGGGATGCTGAGGACTCACCTGCGGCCCGAGCTTGGGGCTGCTCCTCTCCAGGCGATTGCCCTTCTCCCACGGAGCTCGCCGAGCCCGACCGGCTCTGCCTTAGATGTCTTCTGCGTTGGTTTTGAAACCAAACCTGAGTGCCAGGAGAAGGAGCCCTTGTTACCCAACTCTTGTCAACACAATTTCAAAGAGCTATGGCAGCGATTCAGAAGACGACAAACAAACAAGCAAGCAAACAAGCAAAGAAATGCAAGCCCAGCAATCTCTGTCCGCCCACGCTGGACAGGTTGACAATTCGCAGGCACTCTAGGACCCAAAGGACAATGCTTGTGTCTCCAAAGGAGAGCACGAAAGGTGGGAAAACGCCCCATCTGCCACCCGGGGAAAGAATCCTTGCTTCCCGGCTCCCCGACCTGCTCTCCAAAGGAAACGCCCCAGATCGAGGGGACAAGGCTTGCCCTGCCCAAGGCAGGGCGGCTCACTCACAGGCGCTCTCTCCCCACCTCCTTCTTTCCTGGAACCAGGCCCCTTTCTCTCTCGGTCTTTCTGTCTCTGTCTCTGATTCTCTCCACCCGTCCATCTCCCCTTCCCTCCTCTGTCTCTCTGCCTCTGTCTCCTGCTCTCCCCCCTCCCTCTCTTCTCCCGCTTGCTCTCTCCTGTCCTTTGCACCTCATCTTTGCTGTGGTCCCTGCCTGATTCCCACATTTTCATGTCTCTCTTGTCCCCACAGGCAAGGCTCTCTCCTAACACCTTCAGGACGAGGATTTCAGTCAGCGCTGTCTCGGACCCCAGAGGGGGACGTCAAGTGAAAGAAATGCGCCTTCTCCCCAGCACTGCCCTCAAATGCAAGTCCGCGTAGCCCGTGGCTTCTACGAGGCCGCGGCAAAGGCAAAGACCCTGATGTCAGAGCCTCCCTCCAGTCAACCGCCTTAACCTGTTGGGCGGGGATGTGAATCTGCCTTCTCCCAGAGGAACTGTATTCTTTCCAGCTGCCTCTGGGGTCACGGGAGAGCTGCGGCTTACCTTTCTTTTTCTGTCGACCGTCGCACTGAAACACCCTTCAGTACGGCATGGGGCTTTAAAGCGTCTGTTGTGCCTCCCCCATTGGAGACGCTTAGGAGCACCAAATCCACCGTCAAAACCGGCTTTCGAAACTAGAGACGCCCATCGACTCTTAAGCAGAGTCCTCCACGCTACATACTCCTGCCCATTCTGTGCTAAAGACAGCAGCGAGCAAGCGGAACCTCTCGTGACCGTCTTGACTCCCCGGCTTCAAACCCCTCGAGGGGCCACATAGGACTGAACTTTTGGCTCTCTGGTGAATGACCCAGGATAGTCCCTTCCCCGTCAGTGAATCCCCCAAACCAACCAAGATTTCCACCGCTGCTCAAAGGCACAGACCCGTTTCCTGTTTTCTGGCATTCTTCCCATGGGACGACCTACAGGCCATAAGCTTCTAAGCAGGCTAGCTGCCCGAAGAGACTGACCTGCAGAGGGCTTAGCCCCGATCGTGTGTGTCCCTTGACCCTGGGAGAGAATGACAGAGAGACTCAAGCCCACCTGGACTCTGCATTCCGGAATGTCAATCTCTTGGGCCAGGCGTTCTCTGGTGGCGATCCCAGGGTAAGGGTTCTGTTGAAACGCTGCTCGCAGAGCGTCCCTCTGACTCGCCTTCAAAACAATCCTCCTGCGTCGGGATCCTCTCTGATGCGGGCCTGTGGGAGACAAGAGGGAAAATGGACTAGGAAGGCTTCCGTACCGATGCAGACCGGCGGTGCAAGCCTAGCTCTTCTCTTTCTGCTGTGTGAAAAACGGCCTAGTCGGGGGGATTCCTGTCCGTTTGGAACGAAAGGACACACGTAGGGCCATGTGGGTTGGAAACCAGGGAGGTCTCCACAGGCCTTTTGGAAAGGATGATGGTCAACGATCTAAAGGATCAACCAACAGCTCACAAATACTCCATCGAATTACACGCAGAGAAAATCGGGAGGCCACGGAAACAACAGATATTCTTGGACGTAAAAGGGACCTCCTTTAGACTTTCAGCAAACAGCAATCCCCCCTTCCCAAAGCACCCAACTTGGGGTCCATGGGAATGGAAGCTGTTTTGCTCAAACGAAGCCTGGAATACTTGGTAATTCATGTGCCGTTCTCTGCCGCCAGAGAGCCACCCTGAAGACTTTCGGTGGCGGAGGCATGGATGGGAATCACGGCCACCGATTGGCATTTTCACTGCAAGGAAGCAAGGTCCCAGCTTCTCTCCCACCCCTCCCCCCCGCCCCCAGCCCTGCAAGTGGTCCCTGGAACTCAGCCCTGCACCATCGGTCCCTGCGTCCAGGCTGGTCGTGCCTAGCTTCCTTCACCCTGGAAAAGCATCGAGGCACTTGGGGGATCGGACCCCAGAGCCGAGATGCAGATGCGAACTTACCGCTCGATGTGCGGGGCGAATCCATCTGGGGAGAGTCACTTGGCTTCCACAGAGACGTCTGGCCAACTGAGCGGGACCGGAAACACAGGACTTCTCAAGGCCCAGGATGGCCCGCCCCGATTGCTTTAAATAGCTTCCTCCGCTAGCCCTTCATTAAATATTGATGACCCGCAAGGAAGCTCACCCAACAAGTGGAAGTTGACCGTTAAGGGCCAGCTCCGAGGCTCCCAGGGACTTTCCCAAGTGTCCTAATGGTTTTCCCGGCATGACTTGGACTTCAGGCTCCCGACTTTTCCCATGGACAAATCCGTTGCTCTCGGTTGCGTTCCGTTACTCTGGGTTTCCCGTGCTCCGGGATGACCGGGAATTTCGATGTGGAGAGCCTTGCTCTGCTCGCCTACTTGGCACCTTTGCCCTAGCGTCTCCTGGAACACGTTTCGTGCCACCCTCAAAGTGTTTCCTTTTCCTTTCGGGTGAAGAAATGCCACTCAAAATTCGAGAAGTGAATCGTTATCTGGGATCTACCCACGCATCATGCCCAACTGCATTGAAGGCCGGGCGGAAGCCCATCCGCCTCATGCAGATAGAATGTGTGCTCCCGCAAGGTCCGCTGACAAAACCTCAAAGGTGGGGATGAGACAGCACACCTTCCTGGTTTGAAGGAAGGGAAACCGAGTCTCACTAGATGGTCCCTCCTTCTGTTGATGGCTATTGTCAGGTTTCGTCAAGGGACTCAAGTGGTCTGGAAAGGACAGCACTGCTGAGCCCCTTGGGGGGAAGGGCGGGGTGACAATTCGAAGAACATGGGAATTCCAATGGGAATCTCACCTCGCATCGTGGAAGACAGACGTTTCTTCCCTAGAAGACTTGAACAAACTAGAAACCAAAAGTGCCAATTTGCAGTACATAAGAGGGGAGAGAAAAACCAAGAGCCTTGAAGGCGCATGTCACAGTTGTGGTGGAAATGAGGGATTGGGGAAAACGTTAGCAGTCAGGCGTTTCAATTGAGTCTAAGTTCCACACAATGTTTTTTTATTGAGTTCATACTAGTTCGCATCATTGTGAAATTTCAGTTGTCCATGATTTCTTGTCCATCACCATAGGGGTGCTCCCCTTCTCCCCCTTGCCCACCCCTCTTCCCCTGGTAACCAAACTATTCTCTTTCTCCATTCTTTGTTTACACTCCACACACCAGTGGAATCGTATCGTGTTTGTCTTTCTCAGTCTGGCTTATTTCGATTAGCCGAATGCCCTCCCGGCACAGCCATGTTGTCGCGGACCCCTTGTCGGACATGGGATTTGCCAATATTTTCTCCCGGTTGGTGGGTTGTCTTTGGGATTTGATCCCAGTTTCCTTTGCCTTGCAGAAGTTCTTTAGTCTGATGAAGTCCCACTTGTTTAGTTTTTCTTTTGTTTCCCTTGTCTGAAAAGATACGCTACTTGGGAAGATCCTTTGCAGTTCCACGTCAAAGAGTGTGCTGCCGATAGTCTCTTCCAGGAGTTCGATGTTTTCTGGACTTCTCTTCAAGTCTTTGATCCACTTTGCCTTTATTTGGGGGTGTGGCGGGAGATAACGGCCTACTTTCCTTCTTGGGCAAGTGCTTGTCCAGATCTCCCAAGACCATTTACTGAGGAGATGATTTTTTCTCCACTGTACGTTCTCGGCATCTCTGTCAAAGATTAGCTGCCTGTAGCTGTGTGGTTTTATTTCTGGGCTTTCAGTTCTCTTCCCTTGATCTGTGTGCCTCTTTTGGTACCAGTACCGTGCCGTTTTGATCACTAGGGCTTTGCAGTCCACTTGGAAGTCAGGGATTGGGATGCCTCCAGCTTTGTTCTGTTTTGCTCAGGGTTGCTTTAGCAATTTGGGGTCTTTGGTGGCCCCATATGAATTTTAGGATTCTTTGTTCCACTTTGATGCAGAATGTCTTTGGGATTCTGACTGGGACCGCATCGGATCTGTAGATTGTTTTGCATGTTGTGGACATTTTCACTAGGCTTATTCTTCCAACCCATGTGCATGGAATCTCTTTGCATTCCTTTATGTCATCACCAATTTCTTTCAATAATGTCTCATAGTTTTCATTGTCTAAGTCCTTCACCTCCTTGGTTAAATTTATTCCTAGACATTTTGTTCTTTTGGTTGCTACCGTGAATGGAATGGTATCCTTGACTTCTCTTCCTGTAAGTTCATCATTAGAGTCTAGAAATGCAACTGATTTTTGTAAGTCGATTTTGTACCCCATAACGTTACTGTAGTTGTAAAGGGTCTCTAACAGTTTCCCGATGGATTCCTTAGGGTTTTCGAAATATAACATCATGTGATGTGCAAAGAGCGAGAATTTCACTTCTTCACTCCCTATTTGCATTCCTTTGATTCCTTTCCCTTGCCTAATTGCCCTGGCCAAAACCTCCAGTTCCATGTTGGATAAGAGTGGTGAGAGTGGGCATCCTTGTTGTCTTCCTGTTCTCAGGGGGATGGCTTTTCAGTTTTTCCCTACGGAGTATGATTTTCCTCTATCCCCATTCTGTTAAGAGCTTGTGTTTTTTTTAGCTTTTTATCCTAAATGGCTGTTGGGTCTTGTGAAATGCTTTCCCTGCGTCTACTGAGGTGATCATGTGGCTTTTATCCCTCATTTCTTTAAGGTTGTGTACCACACTGATTGGTTTGCAGATGGTGAGCCATCCCTGCATCCCTGGCATAAATCCCACTGATCCAGGATGTATGACCTTTCGGATGTATTGCTGTATTCGGGTTGCCAATATTTTGTTGAGAATTTTTACATCTCTGCTCATCAGCCATGTTGGCCTGCACTTTTCCTTTTTCGTGTTGTCCTCGTCAGGCTTTGGTGTCAGAGTGAGGTTGCCCTCATCAAATGTGTCAGGAAGCATTCCCCCTTCCCTAATTCTTTGGAATAGCTTGAGAGGGCTAGGCATTAAATCCTCCCTGAAAGTTGGGTAGAATTCTCCAGGGAAGCCGTCTGGTCCTGGGCTCCTACCTTTGCGGGGGCGGGGGGTGGGGGGGGTATGCTTTGGCTTACTGTCTGAATCTGGTTCCTTGTGATTGGCCTATTCTGATCATCTGTTTCTTCTGGATCCAGCTCCGGGAGGTTGCAAGAGTCTAAGAATGTGTCCATTTCTTGTAGACCGTCCCTTTTTTTGGCATATAGCTTTTCGTAGCGTTCGCTTCCAGTGCTTTGTATCTCTGTGGTCTCCCTTCTTCTTTCTGCTCTTTCACTTCTAATTTTATTTTTCTGAGGTTTCTTGCTCTTTCTTTGTAAGTCTGGCTAGGGGTCTGTCCATTGTGTTTATCTTCTCAAAGAACTCGTTCTTTGTTTCGTTGATGTTTTCGATCGCCTTTTGTGTTTCACTTGCATGTATTTTCGCTCTAATTTTTATTATTTCTCTCCTCCTGCTGACTTTGGCTTTGTTTGTTCTTCTTCGTTGAATTCACTTAAGGTGTAGTTTGAGATAGCTTATTTGGGATTTTTCATTTTTGCTAAGGTGAGCCAGTATTGTGATGAGTTCCCCTCTTAGTACTGCTTTTGCTGCATCCCAGATGAGTTGGTATGATATGTTTTCCTTTTCATTTGTCTACAGATTTTTTTGGTTTCTCCTTCAATTTCTGGAATGATCCATTGGTTGTTTGATAGCATGCCGTTTCGTCTCCACAACTTTGTCCCCTTCTCAGCTGTTTTCCTGTAATTAACTTCCATCTTCCTAGCCTTGGGACCAGAAAAGATGCTTGTTATTATTTCAATCTTCTTCAATTTCTCGAGGCTTGCCTTGTTTCCCAACTTATGTTCTATCCTTGAGAATGTTCGGTGTGCACTTCAGAAGAATGTGTATTCTGCTGTTTCCGGATGGAGTGTTCTATAGATCCAGAGAATTTGTAAGAAAGCCCAATGTGGACCCAACCAACCAACCAACTCCCCAACCACCAACCAACTCTGGTGTCTGCTTTTGTCACCCGAGCCTGTGAAACTCAACCCTGTGTGCTAAGATGAAGACGAGAAGCTGATAGAGAATCAAGCGAAGACGGGACTACCTCGAACAGACACTAAATGCCTTCAGTTACTTGAAAATCGTGCTGGGTAGGGGTGTGCTTTTGTGTTTTCGTGCATGCGTGTGTACGTGTGGGTAGCAGAAAGACCACCCGCTTGACAGAGAAGAAACATCCTTCGTTTCCATCAAAGGAGTGCTCTCTGCAACCACGGGATCCTTCCCAGTCTGTAGGTGGGGTCGCCCCGAGGTTTTCAGCCGGATGCTGTTCGACAGCTGCCATAGGCAGAAGGTGTCATGTGGGCAGGGAGAGTCCACAAGGGCGCAAGGACGTTTTGGCGGATGACGCTGTAACTGAGTAGCCTTCCTCAAAAGATTAGAATCCCCTACGCGGTCGAAAAGCTAAGCCCTGCTTCCAGAGGCCAAAGGGTCAATCTCCCTGCTAGGGTGTCTCCAGATTATTTATTTACTGATTGATTTATTCATTGATGCATTTATGCATTTATTTTTGTTTCTTAAACTCTTGGCCCGGAATGAAGGTGCTCACTAGGAGGCGCCCATGCTTGGACGCCAAGAGCGCTAGAGGCAGCCTGCAAGTTGCAGGCGGATGTCGAAAAGCTATTTGGGTCCCAGATTCAAGTTATGAGGCACGGCAGCTTAGAGGGCGATGCCTCCATGTTGTGGGTTCCTGGCGGCTCTTCCGCTTGGGCGCGGATGTCTCTGCAGAGAAAGGGCCCTGGAGCCTGCGCCTAGATGTCTCCTCCCGCCGCCGCACCAGCTGCCACGCCTCCACCGCTGCCACCAGGACGCCTCGTCTGCAGGTGGTTTCCCTGAGCGGCAGCCGCCGTCTGCGGGCACGGCAGCCAGGGCCTCTTGACAGCGCCCAGGGCCGTCTTCGCACAGGCCATGGGTTGACACTGCGGGCTCCGATGCCCAGCCCCGGGCTCTGAGGCTCCTCGGGGTGGGCAGCCTTGCACGCTAAGAGGGCTGAAACCGGCCTCTCGGCTCTAGCGAAAGAGTCAGCGGAAGTCCCGCCCACGAGGCCAGGGACGGCTTCCGGGAGTCCTGAGACAGCCTTCCTCCCCCTTCCTTATTAATAGGGCCATCCTGCACGGGGCTGTCTTGCCATAGCTCAAGTCCCGTTTGTCCTGGCACCACCGTGGCCCGGCTCGTGTTTCAGAAGCTGCATTCCACGGCGTGCAGCCAGGGAAACACAGTCTTTCCCTGGGTCTGCAGACAGGAAGGGTCGATCGGTCTGTGGAGAGCTATGGAGAGAGGGGAAGCTGGCGGAGGAGAGCTGGGGAGGGCTTTTCAAGACGAGATCTACCTACAGAGAGGGACACTCTGTAGACCTCTGGAGGTGGACGCAGATGTAGCCAGAGAGAGAGAGAGAGATTTGTGTATGGACATTCAGTCGGCCAAGGTCAGAATTGTTTCAATACAGGCAGAGTCTAATCACTTAGGAGTTGGAAATACGGGCATGAAACTCCTGTGTCCAGAATCTCTCACCTCAGAGCAGACTAGGGAGCCCTCTGGGAACAGAATGAAAAAATCAAGGAAATGAGCTCCTGGCATTCACCCTATGCTTCCAAGTGCTTTGGGTCTGTTTTCGCGTTCTCTTGAGGTGGATCCGTGCCCATATTAGTAGGACTGTGTGAGTCGGTCTGCGTGTGTGTGTGTGTGTGTGTGTGTGTGTGTGTGTGTATGTTTGAGAAGGAGAGAGAGAGAGAGACGGGTAGATTTAGAGATAAAGATAGAGATGAGAGTCTGGGGGTGGATTTTATGGCCCTCGTAATATTATCCGCACTAGGAGTTGATATGAGCTCTGCTGAGTATGGCCTGGTCGTAAAGAGTGTGCTGGGAGGATGCTGGCACGTGTGCTCAATGTCTACAGCCTCGAGGAAGCCTTGCACATCAGGCACCCCGAGTCAAAGGGAGAGTGGTTCGTGGCGGGATCAACTTACGCATTGGAATCTGGTATCTTTGTAGATCGAGGCTGTGAACTCTAGCTGGGCACCCCGACCACCTTCCCTCCTTGTCACAGGCAAAGGAGCCATGCCGCATCTCTGAAGAAGTGCAGGGAAGATGCGACAGAAGGCGAAGGGACCCAAACACCACCAAGAAGGCGCATTGAGTTTTCAAAGATATCTTTATTGTACCCAACGGACGCTCCGTACAGCCTATAAACCCAGGATGTGTTCTTGAAAGGGGGCACCTGATGGCACGGGACGAGACCCCGCTGAAGGAAGACCGCCAGGGGCCTCAGGGAGAAGGTGGCCTTTCTGTGTCCAACACTAGGGAAGATGATCGGTAGCTCTGAACGCCCACACATACACAAATGTCACAAGGAAGGAAAGAGGGAGACTCATGCACTTTCCTGAGTGATGGCTTGGGGTTCCTACTGTCCCTTTCCTGCCACTTTCTGTCCGTCTACGGTGCTCCCAAGGAAACTCCTAGGCAAAGCCTCCAGGGTCTTCTGGGCTTGATGCTTGAATCCATCGTCAATAGCTGGCGAGCGAAGTCGGATCCAAGGGCCGCTTTCCAGACTCAGGGCGAGGATGGAAACGCATTTTCCTGGACTCACTTGTTCAAGAAATGTAGCCCCTCTCCTTTTCTGAGCACGTGCCATGCCGAGGTCATATTGGGCTTGCGGTCTTGCTGGAAGGCCAACACGTGTGCACGAGTCCTTGTTAGACTCTTCTCCTTGCCTCGATTGGGTTCCCATCCTGGGATGTCCCTGATGGCCGAGGAGAGGATGATGGCAGGGAGGAGGTGCCGTTTTTCCCGACAGAGCTTTTGCTCCTTCAGACTTCAGGGAGGCTGTGCCCTGTCTGGTGCCCATGGAGCCTCCAGTGGCCCTGTGGATCTCGGCAACGGTCCCTGAGGCAGTCGAGTGCCACCACGGCACAGAGGGGAGCACTCCCTTTGGGTTCCCGAGGGAAGGACACTTCTTTCTGCCTTGGCCTCACCCCAGAACACGATGCGTGTTCCTCGTCCCTCCTCCTCCCCGACACGCTGGCTCGGCCCCCCAGCAGAGGAGGCTTGGATGCGGGTCTGGAAAAGGAGGCCTTCCTGCCCCTAAATCTGAGGCCCTGGTGAGCTTTGCAGCATGTCGAGCAGAGCCTGAAATTCCTCCTCGCTGAGGGGACCTTCCAGTGTTCCCGGAGGCTCCTCTGCCGGCGGATGCCCGTTCAGGAACGGCTGTGCCTTTTCCTGCAGCTCTGTGACTGCGAGCAGCTCATCTAGGAGGCTGGGGGTTTGCGCAGAGTGCTGCTGCTGTGGGCCCGGCTGAGCAGAGGGCTCTCCGGCTGATGGCTCCTCCCATGGCCACACGTGTGTGTCAGGGTGCGCGGGCTGCTGAACCGCCCTTCCCTGAGGCTCCTCTGGGGCCGGGAGGACCTGAGGCCACTCGCCCCAAGGCTGCATAGCGGGGAAGGCTCCTGGCCCACCCAGGTGCTGCCACCGTTGCTGAGGATGGTCAGGGTGAGGCTGAGGGGAGTGTGCGAAGGGCAGCCCCCTCCCGCCAGCGTGCCCGTCGTGCTGCTGGCATTTTCCTCCGGGTGTGGGCCGGAGAGGAGGCTGCATCGCCGAGAGACCCCCTGCCTGAGTCGGCCCGGTTGAGCAGGGACACACAAGTGTCCAAGGAGGGTGAACGTTCTCCTTTCCCAGCACAGGCTGGGCTGTCATGACCACCAGGGGCTCCGGTGGCCGGCCCACACAGGCCCCAGAGGGAACCCAAGGAACGAAGAACACCGGGCAGAGTGGAGGAGCGGCTGTCGCGGGCGATGGCAAGAGCCCAGGAGGGTGCCAGGGAGGCAGATGAGGAGAGCTGCTGGGGACAGAGGACAGGTTGCCTTGGTCCTGGAGGGCAGTCAGGGGAGCCCTGGGACTGGGGCCTTCCGCCAAGGCATTCACCGGGCCGCTTCCACTCTGGTCTGGGTGCCGAGCTCTTCGGTTCTGAAACCACACCTGGGCCAGAGAGAGAGACACACAGACACAGAAGACGTGAGGGCCTCCGGCTCTCCCTGTCGCTGATCTGCCAGCGACAGGGGCATGTCCCTGAGGCCTAATCTGAGGGGCATTCCATCTATCCCTTTCACCTGGTCCTTGCAAACTAGCTGCCAATTCAGGGCAACTGTCGACACCTGGCTAGCAGGGGCTCCCACATTGGCTAGAGTGGCGGGCCCGTCACGGGCTGCCCATGACCTCTTTTGCCCTCTCCTTTCCTCGAAATCCAAGCCTGGGCCCTGCCGCCTGGTTGACTTGGAAGGTCTTTCTCTGGGCAGGGCCTCGCTTGCAAGGCCCAGGGCTTTCCACACCGTGTCTGGGCCCTGGGTCATGGGGAGAATCCCACACAGCCCACGTTGGTCCGGCACCATGGCAGGGATCAAGACCCTTTCCACGTGGGACCAGCCGGGTGCGACCCCCGGAGACCTCACCTGAATTCTCGCCTCTGGGATGCCCGTTTGTCTGGCCAGTTCTTCCCTGGTAGCGATGCCAGGAAATCGGTCCTTCTGGAAGCTCTCAAGGAGGATCCCGGTTTGCCACGGAGTGATGTGTGTCCGCTTTCTTCCGCCTTCTTTTGGGAGGCATTGTGGAGGAGGACAAAGGAAGAAGAGAGAGATTGGAGGCTGATGGCACATTCGAAGGGAAACAGAAACGGGTGTGTGTCTGTGTGTGTGTGTGAGTGTGTGTGTGTCTGTGTCTGTGTGGAGGCGTCTCTACCTCTGTGCTCTTCCCTCAGCCCCTCTCCGCCCAGCGAGTCCTCTGAGATACTCCCGGACCAATGCTGGGTTGGCCCTGGGTCAAACCCCGCCCCCCCAGAGCGGATGGAAGAAGAGGATTCTGCACCTCCTAGCTGTTTCAGGACCGGCAGGTCAAAACCATTGCTGGCCAAGAAACAGCCCGCCGGCCCAACAGGGGCCCGGGGTCGCTATGGGCAACACGGAGGGGGCCAGAACAAGAGATCATGGGTTCTTCTCCCAAGCGCTCTCTGCCAAACGTCTAGCACTCCTAGGCAGGGAGGTTGCCTTGACCAGGACATCCTCGCAGGAAGTGCCCCTGGGATGCTGAGGACTCACCTGCGGCCCGAGCTTGGGGCTGCTCCTCTCCAGGCGATTGCCCTTCTCCCACGGAGCTCGCCGAGCCCGACCGGCTCTGCCTTAGATGTCTTCTGCGTTGGTTTTGAAACCAAACCTGAGTGCCAGGAGAAGGAGCCCTTGTTACCCAACTCTTGTCAACACAATTTCAAAGAGCTATGGCAGCGATTCAGAAGACGACAAACAAACAAGCAAGCAAACAAGCAAAGAAATGCAAGCCCAGCAATCTCTGTCCGCCCACGCTGGACAGGTTGACAATTCGCAGGCACTCTAGGACCCAAAGGACAATGCTTGTGTCTCCAAAGGAGAGCACGAAAGGTGGGAAAACGCCCCATCTGCCACCCGGGGAAAGAATCCTTGCTTCCCGGCTCCCCGACCTGCTCTCCAAAGGAAACGCCCCAGATCGAGGGGACAAGGCTTGCCCTGCCCAAGGCAGGGCGGCTCACTCACAGGCGCTCTCTCCCCACCTCCTTCTTTCCTGGAACCAGGCCCCTTTCTCTCTCGGTCTTTCTGTCTCTGTCTCTGATTCTCTCCACCCGTCCATCTCCCCTTCCCTCCTCTGTCTCTCTGCCTCTGTCTCCTGCTCTCCCCCCTCCCTCTCTTCTCCCGCTTGCTCTCTCCTGTCCTTTGCACCTCATCTTTGCTGTGGTCCCTGCCTGATTCCCACATTTTCATGTCTCTCTTGTCCCCACAGGCAAGGCTCTCTCCTAACACCTTCAGGACGAGGATTTCAGTCAGCGCTGTCTCGGACCCCAGAGGGGGACGTCAAGTGAAAGAAATGCGCCTTCTCCCCAGCACTGCCCTCAAATGCAAGTCCGCGTAGCCCGTGGCTTCTACGAGGCCGCGGCAAAGGCAAAGACCCTGATGTCAGAGCCTCCCTCCAGTCAACCGCCTTAACCTGTTGGGCGGGGATGTGAATCTGCCTTCTCCCAGAGGAACTGTATTCTTTCCAGCTGCCTCTGGGGTCACGGGAGAGCTGCGGCTTACCTTTCTTTTTCTGTCGACCGTCGCACTGAAACACCCTTCAGTACGGCATGGGGCTTTAAAGCGTCTGTTGTGCCTCCCCCATTGGAGACGCTTAGGAGCACCAAATCCACCGTCAAAACCGGCTTTCGAAACTAGAGACGCCCATCGACTCTTAAGCAGAGTCCTCCACGCTACATACTCCTGCCCATTCTGTGCTAAAGACAGCAGCGAGCAAGCGGAACCTCTCGTGACCGTCTTGACTCCCCGGCTTCAAACCCCTCGAGGGGCCACATAGGACTGAACTTTTGGCTCTCTGGTGAATGACCCAGGATAGTCCCTTCCCCGTCAGTGAATCCCCCAAACCAACCAAGATTTCCACCGCTGCTCAAAGGCACAGACCCGTTTCCTGTTTTCTGGCATTCTTCCCATGGGACGACCTACAGGCCATAAGCTTCTAAGCAGGCTAGCTGCCCGAAGAGACTGACCTGCAGAGGGCTTAGCCCCGATCGTGTGTGTCCCTTGACCCTGGGAGAGAATGACAGAGAGACTCAAGCCCACCTGGACTCTGCATTCCGGAATGTCAATCTCTTGGGCCAGGCGTTCTCTGGTGGCGATCCCAGGGTAAGGGTTCTGTTGAAACGCTGCTCGCAGAGCGTCCCTCTGACTCGCCTTCAAAACAATCCTCCTGCGTCGGGATCCTCTCTGATGCGGGCCTGTGGGAGACAAGAGGGAAAATGGACTAGGAAGGCTTCCGTACCGATGCAGACCGGCGGTGCAAGCCTAGCTCTTCTCTTTCTGCTGTGTGAAAAACGGCCTAGTCGGGGGGATTCCTGTCCGTTTGGAACGAAAGGACACACGTAGGGCCATGTGGGTTGGAAACCAGGGAGGTCTCCACAGGCCTTTTGGAAAGGATGATGGTCAACGATCTAAAGGATCAACCAACAGCTCACAAATACTCCATCGAATTACACGCAGAGAAAATCGGGAGGCCACGGAAACAACAGATATTCTTGGACGTAAAAGGGACCTCCTTTAGACTTTCAGCAAACAGCAATCCCCCCTTCCCAAAGCACCCAACTTGGGGTCCATGGGAATGGAAGCTGTTTTGCTCAAACGAAGCCTGGAATACTTGGTAATTCATGTGCCGTTCTCTGCCGCCAGAGAGCCACCCTGAAGACTTTCGGTGGCGGAGGCATGGATGGGAATCACGGCCACCGATTGGCATTTTCACTGCAAGGAAGCAAGGTCCCAGCTTCTCTCCCACCCCTCCCCCCCGCCCCCAGCCCTGCAAGTGGTCCCTGGAACTCAGCCCTGCACCATCGGTCCCTGCGTCCAGGCTGGTCGTGCCTAGCTTCCTTCACCCTGGAAAAGCATCGAGGCACTTGGGGGATCGGACCCCAGAGCCGAGATGCAGATGCGAACTTACCGCTCGATGTGCGGGGCGAATCCATCTGGGGAGAGTCACTTGGCTTCCACAGAGACGTCTGGCCAACTGAGCGGGACCGGAAACACAGGACTTCTCAAGGCCCAGGATGGCCCGCCCCGATTGCTTTAAATAGCTTCCTCCGCTAGCCCTTCATTAAATATTGATGACCCGCAAGGAAGCTCACCCAACAAGTGGAAGTTGACCGTTAAGGGCCAGCTCCGAGGCTCCCAGGGACTTTCCCAAGTGTCCTAATGGTTTTCCCGGCATGACTTGGACTTCAGGCTCCCGACTTTTCCCATGGACAAATCCGTTGCTCTCGGTTGCGTTCCGTTACTCTGGGTTTCCCGTGCTCCGGGATGACCGGGAATTTCGATGTGGAGAGCCTTGCTCTGCTCGCCTACTTGGCACCTTTGCCCTAGCGTCTCCTGGAACACGTTTCGTGCCACCCTCAAAGTGTTTCCTTTTCCTTTCGGGTGAAGAAATGCCACTCAAAATTCGAGAAGTGAATCGTTATCTGGGATCTACCCACGCATCATGCCCAACTGCATTGAAGGCCGGGCGGAAGCCCATCCGCCTCATGCAGATAGAATGTGTGCTCCCGCAAGGTCCGCTGACAAAACCTCAAAGGTGGGGATGAGACAGCACACCTTCCTGGTTTGAAGGAAGGGAAACCGAGTCTCACTAGATGGTCCCTCCTTCTGTTGATGGCTATTGTCAGGTTTCGTCAAGGGACTCAAGTGGTCTGGAAAGGACAGCACTGCTGAGCCCCTTGGGGGGAAGGGCGGGGTGACAATTCGAAGAACATGGGAATTCCAATGGGAATCTCACCTCGCATCGTGGAAGACAGACGTTTCTTCCCTAGAAGACTTGAACAAACTAGAAACCAAAAGTGCCAATTTGCAGTACATAAGAGGGGAGAGAAAAACCAAGAGCCTTGAAGGCGCATGTCACAGTTGTGGTGGAAATGAGGGATTGGGGAAAACGTTAGCAGTCAGGCGTTTCAATTGAGTCTAAGTTCCACACAATGTTTTTTTATTGAGTTCATACTAGTTCGCATCATTGTGAAATTTCAGTTGTCCATGATTTCTTGTCCATCACCATAGGGGTGCTCCCCTTCTCCCCCTTGCCCACCCCTCTTCCCCTGGTAACCAAACTATTCTCTTTCTCCATTCTTTGTTTACACTCCACACACCAGTGGAATCGTATCGTGTTTGTCTTTCTCAGTCTGGCTTATTTCGATTAGCCGAATGCCCTCCCGGCACAGCCATGTTGTCGCGGACCCCTTGTCGGACATGGGATTTGCCAATATTTTCTCCCGGTTGGTGGGTTGTCTTTGGGATTTGATCCCAGTTTCCTTTGCCTTGCAGAAGTTCTTTAGTCTGATGAAGTCCCACTTGTTTAGTTTTTCTTTTGTTTCCCTTGTCTGAAAAGATACGCTACTTGGGAAGATCCTTTGCAGTTCCACGTCAAAGAGTGTGCTGCCGATAGTCTCTTCCAGGAGTTCGATGTTTTCTGGACTTCTCTTCAAGTCTTTGATCCACTTTGCCTTTATTTGGGGGTGTGGCGGGAGATAACGGCCTACTTTCCTTCTTGGGCAAGTGCTTGTCCAGATCTCCCAAGACCATTTACTGAGGAGATGATTTTTTCTCCACTGTACGTTCTCGGCATCTCTGTCAAAGATTAGCTGCCTGTAGCTGTGTGGTTTTATTTCTGGGCTTTCAGTTCTCTTCCCTTGATCTGTGTGCCTCTTTTGGTACCAGTACCGTGCCGTTTTGATCACTAGGGCTTTGCAGTCCACTTGGAAGTCAGGGATTGGGATGCCTCCAGCTTTGTTCTGTTTTGCTCAGGGTTGCTTTAGCAATTTGGGGTCTTTGGTGGCCCCATATGAATTTTAGGATTCTTTGTTCCACTTTGATGCAGAATGTCTTTGGGATTCTGACTGGGACCGCATCGGATCTGTAGATTGTTTTGCATGTTGTGGACATTTTCACTAGGCTTATTCTTCCAACCCATGTGCATGGAATCTCTTTGCATTCCTTTATGTCATCACCAATTTCTTTCAATAATGTCTCATAGTTTTCATTGTCTAAGTCCTTCACCTCCTTGGTTAAATTTATTCCTAGACATTTTGTTCTTTTGGTTGCTACCGTGAATGGAATGGTATCCTTGACTTCTCTTCCTGTAAGTTCATCATTAGAGTCTAGAAATGCAACTGATTTTTGTAAGTCGATTTTGTACCCCATAACGTTACTGTAGTTGTAAAGGGTCTCTAACAGTTTCCCGATGGATTCCTTAGGGTTTTCGAAATATAACATCATGTGATGTGCAAAGAGCGAGAATTTCACTTCTTCACTCCCTATTTGCATTCCTTTGATTCCTTTCCCTTGCCTAATTGCCCTGGCCAAAACCTCCAGTTCCATGTTGGATAAGAGTGGTGAGAGTGGGCATCCTTGTTGTCTTCCTGTTCTCAGGGGGATGGCTTTTCAGTTTTTCCCTACGGAGTATGATTTTCCTCTATCCCCATTCTGTTAAGAGCTTGTGTTTTTTTTAGCTTTTTATCCTAAATGGCTGTTGGGTCTTGTGAAATGCTTTCCCTGCGTCTACTGAGGTGATCATGTGGCTTTTATCCCTCATTTCTTTAAGGTTGTGTACCACACTGATTGGTTTGCAGATGGTGAGCCATCCCTGCATCCCTGGCATAAATCCCACTGATCCAGGATGTATGACCTTTCGGATGTATTGCTGTATTCGGGTTGCCAATATTTTGTTGAGAATTTTTACATCTCTGCTCATCAGCCATGTTGGCCTGCACTTTTCCTTTTTCGTGTTGTCCTCGTCAGGCTTTGGTGTCAGAGTGAGGTTGCCCTCATCAAATGTGTCAGGAAGCATTCCCCCTTCCCTAATTCTTTGGAATAGCTTGAGAGGGCTAGGCATTAAATCCTCCCTGAAAGTTGGGTAGAATTCTCCAGGGAAGCCGTCTGGTCCTGGGCTCCTACCTTTGCGGGGGCGGGGGGTGGGGGGGGTATGCTTTGGCTTACTGTCTGAATCTGGTTCCTTGTGATTGGCCTATTCTGATCATCTGTTTCTTCTGGATCCAGCTCCGGGAGGTTGCAAGAGTCTAAGAATGTGTCCATTTCTTGTAGACCGTCCCTTTTTTTGGCATATAGCTTTTCGTAGCGTTCGCTTCCAGTGCTTTGTATCTCTGTGGTCTCCCTTCTTCTTTCTGCTCTTTCACTTCTAATTTTATTTTTCTGAGGTTTCTTGCTCTTTCTTTGTAAGTCTGGCTAGGGGTCTGTCCATTGTGTTTATCTTCTCAAAGAACTCGTTCTTTGTTTCGTTGATGTTTTCGATCGCCTTTTGTGTTTCACTTGCATGTATTTTCGCTCTAATTTTTATTATTTCTCTCCTCCTGCTGACTTTGGCTTTGTTTGTTCTTCTTCGTTGAATTCACTTAAGGTGTAGTTTGAGATAGCTTATTTGGGATTTTTCATTTTTGCTAAGGTGAGCCAGTATTGTGATGAGTTCCCCTCTTAGTACTGCTTTTGCTGCATCCCAGATGAGTTGGTATGATATGTTTTCCTTTTCATTTGTCTACAGATTTTTTTGGTTTCTCCTTCAATTTCTGGAATGATCCATTGGTTGTTTGATAGCATGCCGTTTCGTCTCCACAACTTTGTCCCCTTCTCAGCTGTTTTCCTGTAATTAACTTCCATCTTCCTAGCCTTGGGACCAGAAAAGATGCTTGTTATTATTTCAATCTTCTTCAATTTCTCGAGGCTTGCCTTGTTTCCCAACTTATGTTCTATCCTTGAGAATGTTCGGTGTGCACTTCAGAAGAATGTGTATTCTGCTGTTTCCGGATGGAGTGTTCTATAGATCCAGAGAATTTGTAAGAAAGCCCAATGTGGACCCAACCAACCAACCAACTCCCCAACCACCAACCAACTCTGGTGTCTGCTTTTGTCACCCGAGCCTGTGAAACTCAACCCTGTGTGCTAAGATGAAGACGAGAAGCTGATAGAGAATCAAGCGAAGACGGGACTACCTCGAACAGACACTAAATGCCTTCAGTTACTTGAAAATCGTGCTGGGTAGGGGTGTGCTTTTGTGTTTTCGTGCATGCGTGTGTACGTGTGGGTAGCAGAAAGACCACCCGCTTGACAGAGAAGAAACATCCTTCGTTTCCATCAAAGGAGTGCTCTCTGCAACCACGGGATCCTTCCCAGTCTGTAGGTGGGGTCGCCCCGAGGTTTTCAGCCGGATGCTGTTCGACAGCTGCCATAGGCAGAAGGTGTCATGTGGGCAGGGAGAGTCCACAAGGGCGCAAGGACGTTTTGGCGGATGACGCTGTAACTGAGTAGCCTTCCTCAAAAGATTAGAATCCCCTACGCGGTCGAAAAGCTAAGCCCTGCTTCCAGAGGCCAAAGGGTCAATCTCCCTGCTAGGGTGTCTCCAGATTATTTATTTACTGATTGATTTATTCATTGATGCATTTATGCATTTATTTTTGTTTCTTAAACTCTTGGCCCGGAATGAAGGTGCTCACTAGGAGGCGCCCATGCTTGGACGCCAAGAGCGCTAGAGGCAGCCTGCAAGTTGCAGGCGGATGTCGAAAAGCTATTTGGGTCCCAGATTCAAGTTATGAGGCACGGCAGCTTAGAGGGCGATGCCTCCATGTTGTGGGTTCCTGGCGGCTCTTCCGCTTGGGCGCGGATGTCTCTGCAGAGAAAGGGCCCTGGAGCCTGCGCCTAGATGTCTCCTCCCGCCGCCGCACCAGCTGCCACGCCTCCACCGCTGCCACCAGGACGCCTCGTCTGCAGGTGGTTTCCCTGAGCGGCAGCCGCCGTCTGCGGGCACGGCAGCCAGGGCCTCTTGACAGCGCCCAGGGCCGTCTTCGCACAGGCCATGGGTTGACACTGCGGGCTCCGATGCCCAGCCCCGGGCTCTGAGGCTCCTCGGGGTGGGCAGCCTTGCACGCTAAGAGGGCTGAAACCGGCCTCTCGGCTCTAGCGAAAGAGTCAGCGGAAGTCCCGCCCACGAGGCCAGGGACGGCTTCCGGGAGTCCTGAGACAGCCTTCCTCCCCCTTCCTTATTAATAGGGCCATCCTGCACGGGGCTGTCTTGCCATAGCTCAAGTCCCGTTTGTCCTGGCACCACCGTGGCCCGGCTCGTGTTTCAGAAGCTGCATTCCACGGCGTGCAGCCAGGGAAACACAGTCTTTCCCTGGGTCTGCAGACAGGAAGGGTCGATCGGTCTGTGGAGAGCTATGGAGAGAGGGGAAGCTGGCGGAGGAGAGCTGGGGAGGGCTTTTCAAGACGAGATCTACCTACAGAGAGGGACACTCTGTAGACCTCTGGAGGTGGACGCAGATGTAGCCAGAGAGAGAGAGAGAGATTTGTGTATGGACATTCAGTCGGCCAAGGTCAGAATTGTTTCAATACAGGCAGAGTCTAATCACTTAGGAGTTGGAAATACGGGCATGAAACTCCTGTGTCCAGAATCTCTCACCTCAGAGCAGACTAGGGAGCCCTCTGGGAACAGAATGAAAAAATCAAGGAAATGAGCTCCTGGCATTCACCCTATGCTTCCAAGTGCTTTGGGTCTGTTTTCGCGTTCTCTTGAGGTGGATCCGTGCCCATATTAGTAGGACTGTGTGAGTCGGTCTGCGTGTGTGTGTGTGTGTGTGTGTGTGTGTGTGTGTGTATGTTTGAGAAGGAGAGAGAGAGAGAGACGGGTAGATTTAGAGATAAAGATAGAGATGAGAGTCTGGGGGTGGATTTTATGGCCCTCGTAATATTATCCGCACTAGGAGTTGATATGAGCTCTGCTGAGTATGGCCTGGTCGTAAAGAGTGTGCTGGGAGGATGCTGGCACGTGTGCTCAATGTCTACAGCCTCGAGGAAGCCTTGCACATCAGGCACCCCGAGTCAAAGGGAGAGTGGTTCGTGGCGGGATCAACTTACGCATTGGAATCTGGTATCTTTGTAGATCGAGGCTGTGAACTCTAGCTGGGCACCCCGACCACCTTCCCTCCTTGTCACAGGCAAAGGAGCCATGCCGCATCTCTGAAGAAGTGCAGGGAAGATGCGACAGAAGGCGAAGGGACCCAAACACCACCAAGAAGGCGCATTGAGTTTTCAAAGATATCTTTATTGTACCCAACGGACGCTCCGTACAGCCTATAAACCCAGGATGTGTTCTTGAAAGGGGGCACCTGATGGCACGGGACGAGACCCCGCTGAAGGAAGACCGCCAGGGGCCTCAGGGAGAAGGTGGCCTTTCTGTGTCCAACACTAGGGAAGATGATCGGTAGCTCTGAACGCCCACACATACACAAATGTCACAAGGAAGGAAAGAGGGAGACTCATGCACTTTCCTGAGTGATGGCTTGGGGTTCCTACTGTCCCTTTCCTGCCACTTTCTGTCCGTCTACGGTGCTCCCAAGGAAACTCCTAGGCAAAGCCTCCAGGGTCTTCTGGGCTTGATGCTTGAATCCATCGTCAATAGCTGGCGAGCGAAGTCGGATCCAAGGGCCGCTTTCCAGACTCAGGGCGAGGATGGAAACGCATTTTCCTGGACTCACTTGTTCAAGAAATGTAGCCCCTCTCCTTTTCTGAGCACGTGCCATGCCGAGGTCATATTGGGCTTGCGGTCTTGCTGGAAGGCCAACACGTGTGCACGAGTCCTTGTTAGACTCTTCTCCTTGCCTCGATTGGGTTCCCATCCTGGGATGTCCCTGATGGCCGAGGAGAGGATGATGGCAGGGAGGAGGTGCCGTTTTTCCCGACAGAGCTTTTGCTCCTTCAGACTTCAGGGAGGCTGTGCCCTGTCTGGTGCCCATGGAGCCTCCAGTGGCCCTGTGGATCTCGGCAACGGTCCCTGAGGCAGTCGAGTGCCACCACGGCACAGAGGGGAGCACTCCCTTTGGGTTCCCGAGGGAAGGACACTTCTTTCTGCCTTGGCCTCACCCCAGAACACGATGCGTGTTCCTCGTCCCTCCTCCTCCCCGACACGCTGGCTCGGCCCCCCAGCAGAGGAGGCTTGGATGCGGGTCTGGAAAAGGAGGCCTTCCTGCCCCTAAATCTGAGGCCCTGGTGAGCTTTGCAGCATGTCGAGCAGAGCCTGAAATTCCTCCTCGCTGAGGGGACCTTCCAGTGTTCCCGGAGGCTCCTCTGCCGGCGGATGCCCGTTCAGGAACGGCTGTGCCTTTTCCTGCAGCTCTGTGACTGCGAGCAGCTCATCTAGGAGGCTGGGGGTTTGCGCAGAGTGCTGCTGCTGTGGGCCCGGCTGAGCAGAGGGCTCTCCGGCTGATGGCTCCTCCCATGGCCACACGTGTGTGTCAGGGTGCGCGGGCTGCTGAACCGCCCTTCCCTGAGGCTCCTCTGGGGCCGGGAGGACCTGAGGCCACTCGCCCCAAGGCTGCATAGCGGGGAAGGCTCCTGGCCCACCCAGGTGCTGCCACCGTTGCTGAGGATGGTCAGGGTGAGGCTGAGGGGAGTGTGCGAAGGGCAGCCCCCTCCCGCCAGCGTGCCCGTCGTGCTGCTGGCATTTTCCTCCGGGTGTGGGCCGGAGAGGAGGCTGCATCGCCGAGAGACCCCCTGCCTGAGTCGGCCCGGTTGAGCAGGGACACACAAGTGTCCAAGGAGGGTGAACGTTCTCCTTTCCCAGCACAGGCTGGGCTGTCATGACCACCAGGGGCTCCGGTGGCCGGCCCACACAGGCCCCAGAGGGAACCCAAGGAACGAAGAACACCGGGCAGAGTGGAGGAGCGGCTGTCGCGGGCGATGGCAAGAGCCCAGGAGGGTGCCAGGGAGGCAGATGAGGAGAGCTGCTGGGGACAGAGGACAGGTTGCCTTGGTCCTGGAGGGCAGTCAGGGGAGCCCTGGGACTGGGGCCTTCCGCCAAGGCATTCACCGGGCCGCTTCCACTCTGGTCTGGGTGCCGAGCTCTTCGGTTCTGAAACCACACCTGGGCCAGAGAGAGAGACACACAGACACAGAAGACGTGAGGGCCTCCGGCTCTCCCTGTCGCTGATCTGCCAGCGACAGGGGCATGTCCCTGAGGCCTAATCTGAGGGGCATTCCATCTATCCCTTTCACCTGGTCCTTGCAAACTAGCTGCCAATTCAGGGCAACTGTCGACACCTGGCTAGCAGGGGCTCCCACATTGGCTAGAGTGGCGGGCCCGTCACGGGCTGCCCATGACCTCTTTTGCCCTCTCCTTTCCTCGAAATCCAAGCCTGGGCCCTGCCGCCTGGTTGACTTGGAAGGTCTTTCTCTGGGCAGGGCCTCGCTTGCAAGGCCCAGGGCTTTCCACACCGTGTCTGGGCCCTGGGTCATGGGGAGAATCCCACACAGCCCACGTTGGTCCGGCACCATGGCAGGGATCAAGACCCTTTCCACGTGGGACCAGCCGGGTGCGACCCCCGGAGACCTCACCTGAATTCTCGCCTCTGGGATGCCCGTTTGTCTGGCCAGTTCTTCCCTGGTAGCGATGCCAGGAAATCGGTCCTTCTGGAAGCTCTCAAGGAGGATCCCGGTTTGCCACGGAGTGATGTGTGTCCGCTTTCTTCCGCCTTCTTTTGGGAGGCATTGTGGAGGAGGACAAAGGAAGAAGAGAGAGATTGGAGGCTGATGGCACATTCGAAGGGAAACAGAAACGGGTGTGTGTCTGTGTGTGTGTGTGAGTGTGTGTGTGTCTGTGTCTGTGTGGAGGCGTCTCTACCTCTGTGCTCTTCCCTCAGCCCCTCTCCGCCCAGCGAGTCCTCTGAGATACTCCCGGACCAATGCTGGGTTGGCCCTGGGTCAAACCCCGCCCCCCCAGAGCGGATGGAAGAAGAGGATTCTGCACCTCCTAGCTGTTTCAGGACCGGCAGGTCAAAACCATTGCTGGCCAAGAAACAGCCCGCCGGCCCAACAGGGGCCCGGGGTCGCTATGGGCAACACGGAGGGGGCCAGAACAAGAGATCATGGGTTCTTCTCCCAAGCGCTCTCTGCCAAACGTCTAGCACTCCTAGGCAGGGAGGTTGCCTTGACCAGGACATCCTCGCAGGAAGTGCCCCTGGGATGCTGAGGACTCACCTGCGGCCCGAGCTTGGGGCTGCTCCTCTCCAGGCGATTGCCCTTCTCCCACGGAGCTCGCCGAGCCCGACCGGCTCTGCCTTAGATGTCTTCTGCGTTGGTTTTGAAACCAAACCTGAGTGCCAGGAGAAGGAGCCCTTGTTACCCAACTCTTGTCAACACAATTTCAAAGAGCTATGGCAGCGATTCAGAAGACGACAAACAAACAAGCAAGCAAACAAGCAAAGAAATGCAAGCCCAGCAATCTCTGTCCGCCCACGCTGGACAGGTTGACAATTCGCAGGCACTCTAGGACCCAAAGGACAATGCTTGTGTCTCCAAAGGAGAGCACGAAAGGTGGGAAAACGCCCCATCTGCCACCCGGGGAAAGAATCCTTGCTTCCCGGCTCCCCGACCTGCTCTCCAAAGGAAACGCCCCAGATCGAGGGGACAAGGCTTGCCCTGCCCAAGGCAGGGCGGCTCACTCACAGGCGCTCTCTCCCCACCTCCTTCTTTCCTGGAACCAGGCCCCTTTCTCTCTCGGTCTTTCTGTCTCTGTCTCTGATTCTCTCCACCCGTCCATCTCCCCTTCCCTCCTCTGTCTCTCTGCCTCTGTCTCCTGCTCTCCCCCCTCCCTCTCTTCTCCCGCTTGCTCTCTCCTGTCCTTTGCACCTCATCTTTGCTGTGGTCCCTGCCTGATTCCCACATTTTCATGTCTCTCTTGTCCCCACAGGCAAGGCTCTCTCCTAACACCTTCAGGACGAGGATTTCAGTCAGCGCTGTCTCGGACCCCAGAGGGGGATGTCAAGTGAAAGAAATGCGCCTTCTCCCCAGCACTGCCCTCAAATGCAAGTCCGCGTAGCCCGTGGCTTCTACGAGGCCGCGGCAAAGGCAAAGACCCTGATGTCAGAGCCTCCCTCCAGTCAACCGCCTTAACCTGTTGGGCGGGGATGTGAATCTGCCTTCTCCCAGAGGAACTGTATTCTTTCCAGCTGCCTCTGGGGTCACGGGAGAGCTGCGGCTTACCTTTCTTTTTCTGTCGACCGTCGCACTGAAACACCCTTCAGTACGGCATGGGGCTTTAAAGCGTCTGTTGTGCCTCCCCCATTGGAGACGCTTAGGAGCACCAAATCCACCGTCAAAACCGGCTTTCGAAACTAGAGACGCCCATCGACTCTTAAGCAGAGTCCTCCACGCTACATACTCCTGCCCATTCTGTGCTAAAGACAGCAGCGAGCAAGCGGAACCTCTCGTGACCGTCTTGACTCCCCGGCTTCAAACCCCTCGAGGGGCCACATAGGACTGAACTTTTGGCTCTCTGGTGAATGACCCAGGATAGTCCCTTCCCCGTCAGTGAATCCCCCAAACCAACCAAGATTTCCACCGCTGCTCAAAGGCACAGACCCGTTTCCTGTTTTCTGGCATTCTTCCCATGGGACGACCTACAGGCCATAAGCTTCTAAGCAGGCTAGCTGCCCGAAGAGACTGACCTGCAGAGGGCTTAGCCCCGATCGTGTGTGTCCCTTGACCCTGGGAGAGAATGACAGAGAGACTCAAGCCCACCTGGACTCTGCATTCCGGAATGTCAATCTCTTGGGCCAGGCGTTCTCTGGTGGCGATCCCAGGGTAAGGGTTCTGTTGAAACGCTGCTCGCAGAGCGTCCCTCTGACTCGCCTTCAAAACAATCCTCCTGCGTCGGGATCCTCTCTGATGCGGGCCTGTGGGAGACAAGAGGGAAAATGGACTAGGAAGGCTTCCGTACCGATGCAGACCGGCGGTGCAAGCCTAGCTCTTCTCTTTCTGCTGTGTGAAAAACGGCCTAGTCGGGGGGATTCCTGTCCGTTTGGAACGAAAGGACACACGTAGGGCCATGTGGGTTGGAAACCAGGGAGGTCTCCACAGGCCTTTTGGAAAGGATGATGGTCAACGATCTAAAGGATCAACCAACAGCTCACAAATACTCCATCGAATTACACGCAGAGAAAATCGGGAGGCCACGGAAACAACAGATATTCTTGGACGTAAAAGGGACCTCCTTTAGACTTTCAGCAAACAGCAATCCCCCCTTCCCAAAGCACCCAACTTGGGGTCCATGGGAATGGAAGCTGTTTTGCTCAAACGAAGCCTGGAATACTTGATAATTCATGTGCCGTTCTCTGCCGCCAGAGAGCCACCCTGAAGACTTTCGGTGGCGGAGGCATGGATGGGAATCACGGCCACCGATTGGCATTTTCACTGCAAGGAAGCAAGGTCCCAGCTTCTCTCCCACCCCTCCCCCCCGCCCCCAGCCCTGCAAGTGGTCCCTGGAACTCAGCCCTGCACCATCGGTCCCTGCGTCCAGGCTGGTCGTGCCTAGCTTCCTTCACCCTGGAAAAGCATCGAGGCACTTGGGGGATCGGACCCCAGAGCCGAGATGCAGATGCGAACTTACCGCTCGATGTGCGGGGCGAATCCATCTGGGGAGAGTCACTTGGCTTCCACAGAGACGTCTGGCCAACTGAGCGGGACCGGAAACACAGGACTTCTCAAGGCCCAGGATGGCCCGCCCCGATTGCTTTAAATAGCTTCCTCCGCTAGCCCTTCATTAAATATTGATGACCCGCAAGGAAGCTCACCCAACAAGTGGAAGTTGACCGTTAAGGGCCAGCTCCGAGGCTCCCAGGGACTTTCCCAAGTGTCCTAATGGTTTTCCCGGCATGACTTGGACTTCAGGCTCCCGACTTTTCCGATGGACAAATCCGTTGCTCTCGGTTGCGTTCCGTTACTCTGGGTTTCCCGTGCTCCGGGATGACCGGGAATTTCGATGTGGAGAGCCTTGCTCTGCTCGCCTACTTGGCACCTTTGCCCTAGCGTCTCCTGGAACACGTTTCGTGCCACCCTCAAAGTGTTTCCTTTTCCTTTCGGGTGAAGAAATGCCACTCAAAATTCGAGAAGTGAATCGTTATCTGGGATCTACCCACGCATCATGCCCAACTGCATTGAAGGCCGGGCGGAAGCCCATCCGCCTCATGCAGATAGAATGTGTGCTCCCGCAAGGTCCGCTGACAAAACCTCAAAGGTGGGGATGAGACAGCACACCTTCCTGGTTTGAAGGAAGGGAAACCGAGTCTCACTAGATGGTCCCTCCTTCTGTTGATGGCTATTGTCAGGTTTCGTCAAGGGACTCAAGTGGTCTGGAAAGGACAGCACTGCTGAGCCCCTTGGGGGGAAGGGCGGGGTGACAATTCGAAGAACATGGGAATTCCAATGGGAATCTCACCTCGCATCGTGGAAGACAGACGTTTCTTCCCTAGAAGACTTGAACAAACTAGAAACCAAAAGTGCCAATTTGCAGTACATAAGAGGGGAGAGAAAAACCAAGAGCCTTGAAGGCGCATGTCACAGTTGTGGTGGAAATGAGGGATTGGGGAAAACGTTAGCAGTCAGGCGTTTCAATTGAGTCTAAGTTCCACACAATGTTTTTTTATTGAGTTCATACTAGTTCGCATCATTGTGAAATTTCAGTTGTCCATGATTTCTTGTCCATCACCATAGGGGTGCTCCCCTTCTCCCCCTTGCCCACCCCTCTTCCCCTGGTAACCAAACTATTCTCTTTCTCCATTCTTTGTTTACACTCCACACACCAGTGGAATCGTATCGTGTTTGTCTTTCTCAGTCTGGCTTATTTCGATTAGCCGAATGCCCTCCCGGCACAGCCATGTTGTCGCGGACCCCTTGTCGGACATGGGATTTGCCAATATTTTCTCCCGGTTGGTGGGTTGTCTTTGGGATTTGATCCCAGTTTCCTTTGCCTTGCAGAAGTTCTTTAGTCTGATGAAGTCCCACTTGTTTAGTTTTTCTTTTGTTTCCCTTGTCTGAAAAGATACGCTACTTGGGAAGATCCTTTGCAGTTCCACGTCAAAGAGTGTGCTGCCGATAGTCTCTTCCAGGAGTTCGATGTTTTCTGGACTTCTCTTCAAGTCTTTGATCCACTTTGCCTTTATTTGGGGGTGTGGCGGGAGATAACGGCCTACTTTCCTTCTTGGGCAAGTGCTTGTCCAGATCTCCCAAGACCATTTACTGAGGAGATGATTTTTTCTCCACTGTACGTTCTCGGCATCTCTGTCAAAGATTAGCTGCCTGTAGCTGTGTGGTTTTATTTCTGGGCTTTCAGTTCTCTTCCCTTGATCTGTGTGCCTCTTTTGGTACCAGTACCGTGCCGTTTTGATCACTAGGGCTTTGCAGTCCACTTGGAAGTCAGGGATTGGGATGCCTCCAGCTTTGTTCTGTTTTGCTCAGGGTTGCTTTAGCAATTTGGGGTCTTTGGTGGCCCCATATGAATTTTAGGATTCTTTGTTCCACTTTGATGCAGAATGTCTTTGGGATTCTGACTGGGACCGCATCGGATCTGTAGATTGTTTTGCATGTTGTGGACATTTTCACTAGGCTTATTCTTCCAACCCATGTGCATGGAATCTCTTTGCATTCCTTTATGTCATCACCAATTTCTTTCAATAATGTCTCATAGTTTTCATTGTCTAAGTCCTTCACCTCCTTGGTTAAATTTATTCCTAGACATTTTGTTCTTTTGGTTGCTACCGTGAATGGAATGGTATCCTTGACTTCTCTTCCTGTAAGTTCATCATTAGAGTCTAGAAATTCAACTGATTTTTGTAAGTCGATTTTGTACCCCATAACGTTACTGTAGTTGTAAAGGGTCTCTAACAGTTTCCCGATGGATTCCTTAGGGTTTTCGAAATATAACATCATGTGATGTGCAAAGAGCGAGAATTTCACTTCTTCACTCCCTATTTGCATTCCTTTGATTCCTTTCCCTTGCCTAATTGCCCTGGCCAAAACCTCCAGTTCCATGTTGGATAAGAGTGGTGAGAGTGGGCATCCTTGTTGTCTTCCTGTTCTCAGGGGGATGGCTTTTCAGTTTTTCCCTACGGAGTATGATTTTCCTCTATCCCCATTCTGTTAAGAGCTTGTGTTTTTTTTAGCTTTTTATCCTAAATGGCTGTTGGGTCTTGTGAAATGCTTTCCCTGCGTCTACTGAGGTGATCATGTGGCTTTTATCCCTCATTTCTTTAAGGTTGTGTACCACACTGATTGGTTTGCAGATGGTGAGCCATCCCTGCATCCCTGGCATAAATCCCACTGATCCAGGATGTATGACCTTTCGGATGTATTGCTGTATTCGGGTTGCCAATATTTTGTTGAGAATTTTTACATCTCTGCTCATCAGCCATATTGGCCTGCACTTTTCCTTTTTCGTGTTGTCCTCGTCAGGCTTTGGTGTCAGAGTGAGGTTGCCCTCATCAAATGTGTCAGGAAGCATTCCGCCTTCCCTAATTCTTTGGAATAGCTTGAGAGGGCTAGGCATTAAATCCTCCCTGAAAGTTGGGTAGAATTCTCCAGGGAAGCCGTCTGGTCCTGGGCTCCTACCTTTGCGGGGGCGGGGGGTGGGGGGGTATGCTTTGGCTTACTGTCTGAATCTGGTTCCTTGTGATTGGCCTATTCTGATCATCTGTTTCTTCTGGATCCAGCTCCGGGAGGTTGCAAGAGTCTAAGAATGTGTCCATTTCTTGTAGACCGTCCCTTTTTTTGGCATATAGCTTTTCGTAGCGTTCGCTTCCAGTGCTTTGTATCTCTGTGGTCTCCCTTCTTCTTTCTGCTCTTTCACTTCTAATTTTATTTTTCTGAGGTTTCTTGCTCTTTCTTTGTAAGTCTGGCTAGGGGTCTGTCCATTGTGTTTATCTTCTCAAAGAACTCGTTCTTTGTTTCGTTGATGTTTTCGATCGCCTTTTGTGTTTCACTTGCATGTATTTTCGCTCTAATTTTTATTATTTCTCTCCTCCTGCTGACTTTGGCTTTGTTTGTTCTTCTTCGTTGAATTCACTTAAGGTGTAGTTTGAGATAGCTTATTTGGGATTTTTCATTTTTGCTAAGGTGAGCCAGTATTGTGATGAGTTCCCCTCTTAGTACTGCTTTTGCTGCATCCCAGATGAGTTGGTATGATATGTTTTCCTTTTCATTTGTCTACAGATTTTTTTGGTTTCTCCTTCAA
Organism: Equus asinus; assembly: GCF_041296235.1. NCBI lineage: Eukaryota > Metazoa > Chordata > Mammalia > Perissodactyla > Equidae > Equus > Equus asinus. Next base: position 95,606,988 of record NC_091791.1, read on the forward strand.
TTTCTGGAATGATCCATTGGTTGTTTGATAGCATGCCGTTTCGTCTCCACAACTTTGTCCCCTTCTCAGCTGTTTTCCTGTAATTAACTTCCATCTTCCTAGCCTTGGGACCAGAAAAGATGCTTGTTATTATTTCAATCTTCTTCAATTTCTCGAGGCTTGCCTTGTTTCCCAACTTATGTTCTATCCTTGAGAATGTTCGGTGTGCACTTCAGAAGAATGTGTATTCTGCTGTTTCCGGATGGAGTGTTCTATAGATCCAGAGAATTTGTAAGAAAGCCCAATGTGGACCCAACCAACCAACCAACTCCCCAACCACCAACCAACTCTGGTGTCTGCTTTTGTCACCCGAGCCTGTGAAACTCAACCCTGTGTGCTAAGATGAAGACGAGAAGCTGATAGAGAATCAAGCGAAGACGGGACTACCTCGAACAGACACTAAATGCCTTCAGTTACTTGAAAATCGTGCTGGGTAGGGGTGTGCTTTTGTGTTTTCGTGCATGCGTGTGTACGTGTGGGTAGCAGAAAGACCACCCGCTTGACAGAGAAGAAACATCCTTCGTTTCCATCAAAGGAGTGCTCTCTGCAACCACGGGATCCTTCCCAGTCTGTAGGTGGGGTCGCCCCGAGGTTTTCAGCCGGATGCTGTTCGACAGCTGCCATAGGCAGAAGGTGTCATGTGGGCAGGGAGAGTCCACAAGGGCGCAAGGACGTTTTGGCGGATGACGCTGTAACTGAGTAGCCTTCCTCAAAAGATTAGAATCCCCTACGCGGTCGAAAAGCTAAGCCCTGCTTCCAGAGGCCAAAGGGTCAATCTCCCTGCTAGGGTGTCTCCAGATTATTTATTTACTGATTGATTTATTCATTGATGCATTTATGCATTTATTTTTGTTTCTTAAACTCTTGGCCCGGAATGAAGGTGCTCACTAGGAGGCGCCCATGCTTGGACGCCAAGAGCGCTAGAGGCAGCCTGCAAGTTGCAGGCGGATGTCGAAAAGCTATTTGGGTCCCAGATTCAAGTTATGAGGCACGGCAGCTTAGAGGGCGATGCCTCCATGTTGTGGGTTCCTGGCGGCTCTTCCGCTTGGGCGCGGATGTCTCTGCAGAGAAAGGGCCCTGGAGCCTGCGCCTAGATGTCTCCTCCCGCCGCCGCACCAGCTGCCACGCCTCCACCGCTGCCACCAGGACGCCTCGTCTGCAGGTGGTTTCCCTGAGCGGCAGCCGCCGTCTGCGGGCACGGCAGCCAGGGCCTCTTGACAGCGCCCAGGGCCGTCTTCGCACAGGCCATGGGTTGACACTGCGGGCTCCGATGCCCAGCCCCGGGCTCTGAGGCTCCTCGGGGTGGGCAGCCTTGCACGCTAAGAGGGCTGAAACCGGCCTCTCGGCTCTAGCGAAAGAGTCAGCGGAAGTCCCGCCCACGAGGCCAGGGACGGCTTCCGGGAGTCCTGAGACAGCCTTCCTCCCCCTTCCTTATTAATAGGGCCATCCTGCACGGGGCTGTCTTGCCATAGCTCAAGTCCCGTTTGTCCTGGCACCACCGTGGCCCGGCTCGTGTTTCAGAAGCTGCATTCCACGGCGTGCAGCCAGGGAAACACAGTCTTTCCCTGGGTCTGCAGACAGGAAGGGTCGATCGGTCTGTGGAGAGCTATGGAGAGAGGGGAAGCTGGCGGAGGAGAGCTGGGGAGGGCTTTTCAAGACGAGATCTACCTACAGAGAGGGACACTCTGTAGACCTCTGGAGGTGGACGCAGATGTAGCCAGAGAGAGAGAGAGAGATTTGTGTATGGACATTCAGTCGGCCAAGGTCAGAATTGTTTCAATACAGGCAGAGTCTAATCACTTAGGAGTTGGAAATACGGGCATGAAACTCCTGTGTCCAGAATCTCTCACCTCAGAGCAGACTAGGGAGCCCTCTGGGAACAGAATGAAAAAATCAAGGAAATGAGCTCCTGGCATTCACCCTATGCTTCCAAGTGCTTTGGGTCTGTTTTCGCGTTCTCTTGAGGTGGATCCGTGCCCATATTAGTAGGACTGTGTGAGTCGGTCTGCGTGTGTGTGTGTGTGTGTGTGTGTGTGTGTGTGTGTATGTTTGAGAAGGAGAGAGAGAGAGAGACGGGTAGATTTAGAGATAAAGATAGAGATGAGAGTCTGGGGGTGGATTTTATGGCCCTCGTAATATTATCCGCACTAGGAGTTGATATGAGCTCTGCTGAGTATGGCCTGGTCGTAAAGAGTGTGCTGGGAGGATGCTGGCACGTGTGCTCAATGTCTACAGCCTCGAGGAAGCCTTGCACATCAGGCACCCCGAGTCAAAGGGAGAGTGGTTCGTGGCGGGATCAACTTACGCATTGGAATCTGGTATCTTTGTAGATCGAGGCTGTGAACTCTAGCTGGGCACCCCGACCACCTTCCCTCCTTGTCACAGGCAAAGGAGCCATGCCGCATCTCTGAAGAAGTGCAGGGAAGATGCGACAGAAGGCGAAGGGACCCAAACACCACCAAGAAGGCGCATTGAGTTTTCAAAGATATCTTTATTGTACCCAACGGACGCTCCGTACAGCCTATAAACCCAGGATGTGTTCTTGAAAGGGGGCACCTGATGGCACGGGACGAGACCCCGCTGAAGGAAGACCGCCAGGGGCCTCAGGGAGAAGGTGGCCTTTCTGTGTCCAACACTAGGGAAGATGATCGGTAGCTCTGAACGCCCACACATACACAAATGTCACAAGGAAGGAAAGAGGGAGACTCATGCACTTTCCTGAGTGATGGCTTGGGGTTCCTACTGTCCCTTTCCTGCCACTTTCTGTCCGTCTACGGTGCTCCCAAGGAAACTCCTAGGCAAAGCCTCCAGGGTCTTCTGGGCTTGATGCTTGAATCCATCGTCAATAGCTGGCGAGCGAAGTCGGATCCAAGGGCCGCTTTCCAGACTCAGGGCGAGGATGGAAACGCATTTTCCTGGACTCACTTGTTCAAGAAATGTAGCCCCTCTCCTTTTCTGAGCACGTGCCATGCCGAGGTCATATTGGGCTTGCGGTCTTGCTGGAAGGCCAACACGTGTGCACGAGTCCTTGTTAGACTCTTCTCCTTGCCTCGATTGGGTTCCCATCCTGGGATGTCCCTGATGGCCGAGGAGAGGATGATGGCAGGGAGGAGGTGCCGTTTTTCCCGACAGAGCTTTTGCTCCTTCAGACTTCAGGGAGGCTGTGCCCTGTCTGGTGCCCATGGAGCCTCCAGTGGCCCTGTGGATCTCGGCAACGGTCCCTGAGGCAGTCGAGTGCCACCACGGCACAGAGGGGAGCACTCCCTTTGGGTTCCCGAGGGAAGGACACTTCTTTCTGCCTTGGCCTCACCCCAGAACACGATGCGTGTTCCTCGTCCCTCCTCCTCCCCGACACGCTGGCTCGGCCCCCCAGCAGAGGAGGCTTGGATGCGGGTCTGGAAAAGGAGGCCTTCCTGCCCCTAAATCTGAGGCCCTGGTGAGCTTTGCAGCATGTCGAGCAGAGCCTGAAATTCCTCCTCGCTGAGGGGACCTTCCAGTGTTCCCGGAGGCTCCTCTGCCGGCGGATGCCCGTTCAGGAACGGCTGTGCCTTTTCCTGCAGCTCTGTGACTGCGAGCAGCTCATCTAGGAGGCTGGGGGTTTGCGCAGAGTGCTGCTGCTGTGGGCCCGGCTGAGCAGAGGGCTCTCCGGCTGATGGCTCCTCCCATGGCCACACGTGTGTGTCAGGGTGCGCGGGCTGCTGAACCGCCCTTCCCTGAGGCTCCTCTGGGGCCGGGAGGACCTGAGGCCACTCGCCCCAAGGCTGCATAGCGGGGAAGGCTCCTGGCCCACCCAGGTGCTGCCACCGTTGCTGAGGATGGTCAGGGTGAGGCTGAGGGGAGTGTGCGAAGGGCAGCCCCCTCCCGCCAGCGTGCCCGTCGTGCTGCTGGCATTTTCCTCCGGGTGTGGGCCGGAGAGGAGGCTGCATCGCCGAGAGACCCCCTGCCTGAGTCGGCCCGGTTGAGCAGGGACACACAAGTGTCCAAGGAGGGTGAACGTTCTCCTTTCCCAGCACAGGCTGGGCTGTCATGACCACCAGGGGCTCCGGTGGCCGGCCCACACAGGCCCCAGAGGGAACCCAAGGAACGAAGAACACCGGGCAGAGTGGAGGAGCGGCTGTCGCGGGCGATGGCAAGAGCCCAGGAGGGTGCCAGGGAGGCAGATGAGGAGAGCTGCTGGGGACAGAGGACAGGTTGCCTTGGTCCTGGAGGGCAGTCAGGGGAGCCCTGGGACTGGGGCCTTCCGCCAAGGCATTCACCGGGCCGCTTCCACTCTGGTCTGGGTGCCGAGCTCTTCGGTTCTGAAACCACACCTGGGCCAGAGAGAGAGACACACAGACACAGAAGACGTGAGGGCCTCCGGCTCTCCCTGTCGCTGATCTGCCAGCGACAGGGGCATGTCCCTGAGGCCTAATCTGAGGGGCATTCCATCTATCCCTTTCACCTGGTCCTTGCAAACTAGCTGCCAATTCAGGGCAACTGTCGACACCTGGCTAGCAGGGGCTCCCACATTGGCTAGAGTGGCGGGCCCGTCACGGGCTGCCCATGACCTCTTTTGCCCTCTCCTTTCCTCGAAATCCAAGCCTGGGCCCTGCCGCCTGGTTGACTTGGAAGGTCTTTCTCTGGGCAGGGCCTCGCTTGCAAGGCCCAGGGCTTTCCACACCGTGTCTGGGCCCTGGGTCATGGGGAGAATCCCACACAGCCCACGTTGGTCCGGCACCATGGCAGGGATCAAGACCCTTTCCACGTGGGACCAGCCGGGTGCGACCCCCGGAGACCTCACCTGAATTCTCGCCTCTGGGATGCCCGTTTGTCTGGCCAGTTCTTCCCTGGTAGCGATGCCAGGAAATCGGTCCTTCTGGAAGCTCTCAAGGAGGATCCCGGTTTGCCACGGAGTGATGTGTGTCCGCTTTCTTCCGCCTTCTTTTGGGAGGCATTGTGGAGGAGGACAAAGGAAGAAGAGAGAGATTGGAGGCTGATGGCACATTCGAAGGGAAACAGAAACGGGTGTGTGTCTGTGTGTGTGTGTGAGTGTGTGTGTGTCTGTGTCTGTGTGGAGGCGTCTCTACCTCTGTGCTCTTCCCTCAGCCCCTCTCCGCCCAGCGAGTCCTCTGAGATACTCCCGGACCAATGCTGGGTTGGCCCTGGGTCAAACCCCGCCCCCCCAGAGCGGATGGAAGAAGAGGATTCTGCACCTCCTAGCTGTTTCAGGACCGGCAGGTCAAAACCATTGCTGGCCAAGAAACAGCCCGCCGGCCCAACAGGGGCCCGGGGTCGCTATGGGCAACACGGAGGGGGCCAGAACAAGAGATCATGGGTTCTTCTCCCAAGCGCTCTCTGCCAAACGTCTAGCACTCCTAGGCAGGGAGGTTGCCTTGACCAGGACATCCTCGCAGGAAGTGCCCCTGGGATGCTGAGGACTCACCTGCGGCCCGAGCTTGGGGCTGCTCCTCTCCAGGCGATTGCCCTTCTCCCACGGAGCTCGCCGAGCCCGACCGGCTCTGCCTTAGATGTCTTCTGCGTTGGTTTTGAAACCAAACCTGAGTGCCAGGAGAAGGAGCCCTTGTTACCCAACTCTTGTCAACACAATTTCAAAGAGCTATGGCAGCGATTCAGAAGACGACAAACAAACAAGCAAGCAAACAAGCAAAGAAATGCAAGCCCAGCAATCTCTGTCCGCCCACGCTGGACAGGTTGACAATTCGCAGGCACTCTAGGACCCAAAGGACAATGCTTGTGTCTCCAAAGGAGAGCACGAAAGGTGGGAAAACGCCCCATCTGCCACCCGGGGAAAGAATCCTTGCTTCCCGGCTCCCCGACCTGCTCTCCAAAGGAAACGCCCCAGATCGAGGGGACAAGGCTTGCCCTGCCCAAGGCAGGGCGGCTCACTCACAGGCGCTCTCTCCCCACCTCCTTCTTTCCTGGAACCAGGCCCCTTTCTCTCTCGGTCTTTCTGTCTCTGTCTCTGATTCTCTCCACCCGTCCATCTCCCCTTCCCTCCTCTGTCTCTCTGCCTCTGTCTCCTGCTCTCCCCCCTCCCTCTCTTCTCCCGCTTGCTCTCTCCTGTCCTTTGCACCTCATCTTTGCTGTGGTCCCTGCCTGATTCCCACATTTTCATGTCTCTCTTGTCCCCACAGGCAAGGCTCTCTCCTAACACCTTCAGGACGAGGATTTCAGTCAGCGCTGTCTCGGACCCCAGAGGGGGACGTCAAGTGAAAGAAATGCGCCTTCTCCCCAGCACTGCCCTCAAATGCAAGTCCGCGTAGCCCGTGGCTTCTACGAGGCCGCGGCAAAGGCAAAGACCCTGATGTCAGAGCCTCCCTCCAGTCAACCGCCTTAACCTGTTGGGCGGGGATGTGAATCTGCCTTCTCCCAGAGGAACTGTATTCTTTCCAGCTGCCTCTGGGGTCACGGGAGAGCTGCGGCTTACCTTTCTTTTTCTGTCGACCGTCGCACTGAAACACCCTTCAGTACGGCATGGGGCTTTAAAGCGTCTGTTGTGCCTCCCCCATTGGAGACGCTTAGGAGCACCAAATCCACCGTCAAAACCGGCTTTCGAAACTAGAGACGCCCATCGACTCTTAAGCAGAGTCCTCCACGCTACATACTCCTGCCCATTCTGTGCTAAAGACAGCAGCGAGCAAGCGGAACCTCTCGTGACCGTCTTGACTCCCCGGCTTCAAACCCCTCGAGGGGCCACATAGGACTGAACTTTTGGCTCTCTGGTGAATGACCCAGGATAGTCCCTTCCCCGTCAGTGAATCCCCCAAACCAACCAAGATTTCCACCGCTGCTCAAAGGCACAGACCCGTTTCCTGTTTTCTGGCATTCTTCCCATGGGACGACCTACAGGCCATAAGCTTCTAAGCAGGCTAGCTGCCCGAAGAGACTGACCTGCAGAGGGCTTAGCCCCGATCGTGTGTGTCCCTTGACCCTGGGAGAGAATGACAGAGAGACTCAAGCCCACCTGGACTCTGCATTCCGGAATGTCAATCTCTTGGGCCAGGCGTTCTCTGGTGGCGATCCCAGGGTAAGGGTTCTGTTGAAACGCTGCTCGCAGAGCGTCCCTCTGACTCGCCTTCAAAACAATCCTCCTGCGTCGGGATCCTCTCTGATGCGGGCCTGTGGGAGACAAGAGGGAAAATGGACTAGGAAGGCTTCCGTACCGATGCAGACCGGCGGTGCAAGCCTAGCTCTTCTCTTTCTGCTGTGTGAAAAACGGCCTAGTCGGGGGGATTCCTGTCCGTTTGGAACGAAAGGACACACGTAGGGCCATGTGGGTTGGAAACCAGGGAGGTCTCCACAGGCCTTTTGGAAAGGATGATGGTCAACGATCTAAAGGATCAACCAACAGCTCACAAATACTCCATCGAATTACACGCAGAGAAAATCGGGAGGCCACGGAAACAACAGATATTCTTGGACGTAAAAGGGACCTCCTTTAGACTTTCAGCAAACAGCAATCCCCCCTTCCCAAAGCACCCAACTTGGGGTCCATGGGAATGGAAGCTGTTTTGCTCAAACGAAGCCTGGAATACTTGGTAATTCATGTGCCGTTCTCTGCCGCCAGAGAGCCACCCTGAAGACTTTCGGTGGCGGAGGCATGGATGGGAATCACGGCCACCGATTGGCATTTTCACTGCAAGGAAGCAAGGTCCCAGCTTCTCTCCCACCCCTCCCCCCCGCCCCCAGCCCTGCAAGTGGTCCCTGGAACTCAGCCCTGCACCATCGGTCCCTGCGTCCAGGCTGGTCGTGCCTAGCTTCCTTCACCCTGGAAAAGCATCGAGGCACTTGGGGGATCGGACCCCAGAGCCGAGATGCAGATGCGAACTTACCGCTCGATGTGCGGGGCGAATCCATCTGGGGAGAGTCACTTGGCTTCCACAGAGACGTCTGGCCAACTGAGCGGGACCGGAAACACAGGACTTCTCAAGGCCCAGGATGGCCCGCCCCGATTGCTTTAAATAGCTTCCTCCGCTAGCCCTTCATTAAATATTGATGACCCGCAAGGAAGCTCACCCAACAAGTGGAAGTTGACCGTTAAGGGCCAGCTCCGAGGCTCCCAGGGACTTTCCCAAGTGTCCTAATGGTTTTCCCGGCATGACTTGGACTTCAGGCTCCCGACTTTTCCCATGGACAAATCCGTTGCTCTCGGTTGCGTTCCGTTACTCTGGGTTTCCCGTGCTCCGGGATGACCGGGAATTTCGATGTGGAGAGCCTTGCTCTGCTCGCCTACTTGGCACCTTTGCCCTAGCGTCTCCTGGAACACGTTTCGTGCCACCCTCAAAGTGTTTCCTTTTCCTTTCGGGTGAAGAAATGCCACTCAAAATTCGAGAAGTGAATCGTTATCTGGGATCTACCCACGCATCATGCCCAACTGCATTGAAGGCCGGGCGGAAGCCCATCCGCCTCATGCAGATAGAATGTGTGCTCCCGCAAGGTCCGCTGACAAAACCTCAAAGGTGGGGATGAGACAGCACACCTTCCTGGTTTGAAGGAAGGGAAACCGAGTCTCACTAGATGGTCCCTCCTTCTGTTGATGGCTATTGTCAGGTTTCGTCAAGGGACTCAAGTGGTCTGGAAAGGACAGCACTGCTGAGCCCCTTGGGGGGAAGGGCGGGGTGACAATTCGAAGAACATGGGAATTCCAATGGGAATCTCACCTCGCATCGTGGAAGACAGACGTTTCTTCCCTAGAAGACTTGAACAAACTAGAAACCAAAAGTGCCAATTTGCAGTACATAAGAGGGGAGAGAAAAACCAAGAGCCTTGAAGGCGCATGTCACAGTTGTGGTGGAAATGAGGGATTGGGGAAAACGTTAGCAGTCAGGCGTTTCAATTGAGTCTAAGTTCCACACAATGTTTTTTTATTGAGTTCATACTAGTTCGCATCATTGTGAAATTTCAGTTGTCCATGATTTCTTGTCCATCACCATAGGGGTGCTCCCCTTCTCCCCCTTGCCCACCCCTCTTCCCCTGGTAACCAAACTATTCTCTTTCTCCATTCTTTGTTTACACTCCACACACCAGTGGAATCGTATCGTGTTTGTCTTTCTCAGTCTGGCTTATTTCGATTAGCCGAATGCCCTCCCGGCACAGCCATGTTGTCGCGGACCCCTTGTCGGACATGGGATTTGCCAATATTTTCTCCCGGTTGGTGGGTTGTCTTTGGGATTTGATCCCAGTTTCCTTTGCCTTGCAGAAGTTCTTTAGTCTGATGAAGTCCCACTTGTTTAGTTTTTCTTTTGTTTCCCTTGTCTGAAAAGATACGCTACTTGGGAAGATCCTTTGCAGTTCCACGTCAAAGAGTGTGCTGCCGATAGTCTCTTCCAGGAGTTCGATGTTTTCTGGACTTCTCTTCAAGTCTTTGATCCACTTTGCCTTTATTTGGGGGTGTGGCGGGAGATAACGGCCTACTTTCCTTCTTGGGCAAGTGCTTGTCCAGATCTCCCAAGACCATTTACTGAGGAGATGATTTTTTCTCCACTGTACGTTCTCGGCATCTCTGTCAAAGATTAGCTGCCTGTAGCTGTGTGGTTTTATTTCTGGGCTTTCAGTTCTCTTCCCTTGATCTGTGTGCCTCTTTTGGTACCAGTACCGTGCCGTTTTGATCACTAGGGCTTTGCAGTCCACTTGGAAGTCAGGGATTGGGATGCCTCCAGCTTTGTTCTGTTTTGCTCAGGGTTGCTTTAGCAATTTGGGGTCTTTGGTGGCCCCATATGAATTTTAGGATTCTTTGTTCCACTTTGATGCAGAATGTCTTTGGGATTCTGACTGGGACCGCATCGGATCTGTAGATTGTTTTGCATGTTGTGGACATTTTCACTAGGCTTATTCTTCCAACCCATGTGCATGGAATCTCTTTGCATTCCTTTATGTCATCACCAATTTCTTTCAATAATGTCTCATAGTTTTCATTGTCTAAGTCCTTCACCTCCTTGGTTAAATTTATTCCTAGACATTTTGTTCTTTTGGTTGCTACCGTGAATGGAATGGTATCCTTGACTTCTCTTCCTGTAAGTTCATCATTAGAGTCTAGAAATGCAACTGATTTTTGTAAGTCGATTTTGTACCCCATAACGTTACTGTAGTTGTAAAGGGTCTCTAACAGTTTCCCGATGGATTCCTTAGGGTTTTCGAAATATAACATCATGTGATGTGCAAAGAGCGAGAATTTCACTTCTTCACTCCCTATTTGCATTCCTTTGATTCCTTTCCCTTGCCTAATTGCCCTGGCCAAAACCTCCAGTTCCATGTTGGATAAGAGTGGTGAGAGTGGGCATCCTTGTTGTCTTCCTGTTCTCAGGGGGATGGCTTTTCAGTTTTTCCCTACGGAGTATGATTTTCCTCTATCCCCATTCTGTTAAGAGCTTGTGTTTTTTTTAGCTTTTTATCCTAAATGGCTGTTGGGTCTTGTGAAATGCTTTCCCTGCGTCTACTGAGGTGATCATGTGGCTTTTATCCCTCATTTCTTTAAGGTTGTGTACCACACTGATTGGTTTGCAGATGGTGAGCCATCCCTGCATCCCTGGCATAAATCCCACTGATCCAGGATGTATGACCTTTCGGATGTATTGCTGTATTCGGGTTGCCAATATTTTGTTGAGAATTTTTACATCTCTGCTCATCAGCCATGTTGGCCTGCACTTTTCCTTTTTCGTGTTGTCCTCGTCAGGCTTTGGTGTCAGAGTGAGGTTGCCCTCATCAAATGTGTCAGGAAGCATTCCCCCTTCCCTAATTCTTTGGAATAGCTTGAGAGGGCTAGGCATTAAATCCTCCCTGAAAGTTGGGTAGAATTCTCCAGGGAAGCCGTCTGGTCCTGGGCTCCTACCTTTGCGGGGGCGGGGGGTGGGGGGGGTATGCTTTGGCTTACTGTCTGAATCTGGTTCCTTGTGATTGGCCTATTCTGATCATCTGTTTCTTCTGGATCCAGCTCCGGGAGGTTGCAAGAGTCTAAGAATGTGTCCATTTCTTGTAGACCGTCCCTTTTTTTGGCATATAGCTTTTCGTAGCGTTCGCTTCCAGTGCTTTGTATCTCTGTGGTCTCCCTTCTTCTTTCTGCTCTTTCACTTCTAATTTTATTTTTCTGAGGTTTCTTGCTCTTTCTTTGTAAGTCTGGCTAGGGGTCTGTCCATTGTGTTTATCTTCTCAAAGAACTCGTTCTTTGTTTCGTTGATGTTTTCGATCGCCTTTTGTGTTTCACTTGCATGTATTTTCGCTCTAATTTTTATTATTTCTCTCCTCCTGCTGACTTTGGCTTTGTTTGTTCTTCTTCGTTGAATTCACTTAAGGTGTAGTTTGAGATAGCTTATTTGGGATTTTTCATTTTTGCTAAGGTGAGCCAGTATTGTGATGAGTTCCCCTCTTAGTACTGCTTTTGCTGCATCCCAGATGAGTTGGTATGATATGTTTTCCTTTTCATTTGTCTACAGATTTTTTTGGTTTCTCCTTCAATTTCTGGAATGATCCATTGGTTGTTTGATAGCATGCCGTTTCGTCTCCACAACTTTGTCCCCTTCTCAGCTGTTTTCCTGTAATTAACTTCCATCTTCCTAGCCTTGGGACCAGAAAAGATGCTTGTTATTATTTCAATCTTCTTCAATTTCTCGAGGCTTGCCTTGTTTCCCAACTTATGTTCTATCCTTGAGAATGTTCGGTGTGCACTTCAGAAGAATGTGTATTCTGCTGTTTCCGGATGGAGTGTTCTATAGATCCAGAGAATTTGTAAGAAAGCCCAATGTGGACCCAACCAACCAACCAACTCCCCAACCACCAACCAACTCTGGTGTCTGCTTTTGTCACCCGAGCCTGTGAAACTCAACCCTGTGTGCTAAGATGAAGACGAGAAGCTGATAGAGAATCAAGCGAAGACGGGACTACCTCGAACAGACACTAAATGCCTTCAGTTACTTGAAAATCGTGCTGGGTAGGGGTGTGCTTTTGTGTTTTCGTGCATGCGTGTGTACGTGTGGGTAGCAGAAAGACCACCCGCTTGACAGAGAAGAAACATCCTTCGTTTCCATCAAAGGAGTGCTCTCTGCAACCACGGGATCCTTCCCAGTCTGTAGGTGGGGTCGCCCCGAGGTTTTCAGCCGGATGCTGTTCGACAGCTGCCATAGGCAGAAGGTGTCATGTGGGCAGGGAGAGTCCACAAGGGCGCAAGGACGTTTTGGCGGATGACGCTGTAACTGAGTAGCCTTCCTCAAAAGATTAGAATCCCCTACGCGGTCGAAAAGCTAAGCCCTGCTTCCAGAGGCCAAAGGGTCAATCTCCCTGCTAGGGTGTCTCCAGATTATTTATTTACTGATTGATTTATTCATTGATGCATTTATGCATTTATTTTTGTTTCTTAAACTCTTGGCCCGGAATGAAGGTGCTCACTAGGAGGCGCCCATGCTTGGACGCCAAGAGCGCTAGAGGCAGCCTGCAAGTTGCAGGCGGATGTCGAAAAGCTATTTGGGTCCCAGATTCAAGTTATGAGGCACGGCAGCTTAGAGGGCGATGCCTCCATGTTGTGGGTTCCTGGCGGCTCTTCCGCTTGGGCGCGGATGTCTCTGCAGAGAAAGGGCCCTGGAGCCTGCGCCTAGATGTCTCCTCCCGCCGCCGCACCAGCTGCCACGCCTCCACCGCTGCCACCAGGACGCCTCGTCTGCAGGTGGTTTCCCTGAGCGGCAGCCGCCGTCTGCGGGCACGGCAGCCAGGGCCTCTTGACAGCGCCCAGGGCCGTCTTCGCACAGGCCATGGGTTGACACTGCGGGCTCCGATGCCCAGCCCCGGGCTCTGAGGCTCCTCGGGGTGGGCAGCCTTGCACGCTAAGAGGGCTGAAACCGGCCTCTCGGCTCTAGCGAAAGAGTCAGCGGAAGTCCCGCCCACGAGGCCAGGGACGGCTTCCGGGAGTCCTGAGACAGCCTTCCTCCCCCTTCCTTATTAATAGGGCCATCCTGCACGGGGCTGTCTTGCCATAGCTCAAGTCCCGTTTGTCCTGGCACCACCGTGGCCCGGCTCGTGTTTCAGAAGCTGCATTCCACGGCGTGCAGCCAGGGAAACACAGTCTTTCCCTGGGTCTGCAGACAGGAAGGGTCGATCGGTCTGTGGAGAGCTATGGAGAGAGGGGAAGCTGGCGGAGGAGAGCTGGGGAGGGCTTTTCAAGACGAGATCTACCTACAGAGAGGGACACTCTGTAGACCTCTGGAGGTGGACGCAGATGTAGCCAGAGAGAGAGAGAGAGATTTGTGTATGGACATTCAGTCGGCCAAGGTCAGAATTGTTTCAATACAGGCAGAGTCTAATCACTTAGGAGTTGGAAATACGGGCATGAAACTCCTGTGTCCAGAATCTCTCACCTCAGAGCAGACTAGGGAGCCCTCTGGGAACAGAATGAAAAAATCAAGGAAATGAGCTCCTGGCATTCACCCTATGCTTCCAAGTGCTTTGGGTCTGTTTTCGCGTTCTCTTGAGGTGGATCCGTGCCCATATTAGTAGGACTGTGTGAGTCGGTCTGCGTGTGTGTGTGTGTGTGTGTGTGTGTGTGTGTGTGTATGTTTGAGAAGGAGAGAGAGAGAGAGACGGGTAGATTTAGAGATAAAGATAGAGATGAGAGTCTGGGGGTGGATTTTATGGCCCTCGTAATATTATCCGCACTAGGAGTTGATATGAGCTCTGCTGAGTATGGCCTGGTCGTAAAGAGTGTGCTGGGAGGATGCTGGCACGTGTGCTCAATGTCTACAGCCTCGAGGAAGCCTTGCACATCAGGCACCCCGAGTCAAAGGGAGAGTGGTTCGTGGCGGGATCAACTTACGCATTGGAATCTGGTATCTTTGTAGATCGAGGCTGTGAACTCTAGCTGGGCACCCCGACCACCTTCCCTCCTTGTCACAGGCAAAGGAGCCATGCCGCATCTCTGAAGAAGTGCAGGGAAGATGCGACAGAAGGCGAAGGGACCCAAACACCACCAAGAAGGCGCATTGAGTTTTCAAAGATATCTTTATTGTACCCAACGGACGCTCCGTACAGCCTATAAACCCAGGATGTGTTCTTGAAAGGGGGCACCTGATGGCACGGGACGAGACCCCGCTGAAGGAAGACCGCCAGGGGCCTCAGGGAGAAGGTGGCCTTTCTGTGTCCAACACTAGGGAAGATGATCGGTAGCTCTGAACGCCCACACATACACAAATGTCACAAGGAAGGAAAGAGGGAGACTCATGCACTTTCCTGAGTGATGGCTTGGGGTTCCTACTGTCCCTTTCCTGCCACTTTCTGTCCGTCTACGGTGCTCCCAAGGAAACTCCTAGGCAAAGCCTCCAGGGTCTTCTGGGCTTGATGCTTGAATCCATCGTCAATAGCTGGCGAGCGAAGTCGGATCCAAGGGCCGCTTTCCAGACTCAGGGCGAGGATGGAAACGCATTTTCCTGGACTCACTTGTTCAAGAAATGTAGCCCCTCTCCTTTTCTGAGCACGTGCCATGCCGAGGTCATATTGGGCTTGCGGTCTTGCTGGAAGGCCAACACGTGTGCACGAGTCCTTGTTAGACTCTTCTCCTTGCCTCGATTGGGTTCCCATCCTGGGATGTCCCTGATGGCCGAGGAGAGGATGATGGCAGGGAGGAGGTGCCGTTTTTCCCGACAGAGCTTTTGCTCCTTCAGACTTCAGGGAGGCTGTGCCCTGTCTGGTGCCCATGGAGCCTCCAGTGGCCCTGTGGATCTCGGCAACGGTCCCTGAGGCAGTCGAGTGCCACCACGGCACAGAGGGGAGCACTCCCTTTGGGTTCCCGAGGGAAGGACACTTCTTTCTGCCTTGGCCTCACCCCAGAACACGATGCGTGTTCCTCGTCCCTCCTCCTCCCCGACACGCTGGCTCGGCCCCCCAGCAGAGGAGGCTTGGATGCGGGTCTGGAAAAGGAGGCCTTCCTGCCCCTAAATCTGAGGCCCTGGTGAGCTTTGCAGCATGTCGAGCAGAGCCTGAAATTCCTCCTCGCTGAGGGGACCTTCCAGTGTTCCCGGAGGCTCCTCTGCCGGCGGATGCCCGTTCAGGAACGGCTGTGCCTTTTCCTGCAGCTCTGTGACTGCGAGCAGCTCATCTAGGAGGCTGGGGGTTTGCGCAGAGTGCTGCTGCTGTGGGCCCGGCTGAGCAGAGGGCTCTCCGGCTGATGGCTCCTCCCATGGCCACACGTGTGTGTCAGGGTGCGCGGGCTGCTGAACCGCCCTTCCCTGAGGCTCCTCTGGGGCCGGGAGGACCTGAGGCCACTCGCCCCAAGGCTGCATAGCGGGGAAGGCTCCTGGCCCACCCAGGTGCTGCCACCGTTGCTGAGGATGGTCAGGGTGAGGCTGAGGGGAGTGTGCGAAGGGCAGCCCCCTCCCGCCAGCGTGCCCGTCGTGCTGCTGGCATTTTCCTCCGGGTGTGGGCCGGAGAGGAGGCTGCATCGCCGAGAGACCCCCTGCCTGAGTCGGCCCGGTTGAGCAGGGACACACAAGTGTCCAAGGAGGGTGAACGTTCTCCTTTCCCAGCACAGGCTGGGCTGTCATGACCACCAGGGGCTCCGGTGGCCGGCCCACACAGGCCCCAGAGGGAACCCAAGGAACGAAGAACACCGGGCAGAGTGGAGGAGCGGCTGTCGCGGGCGATGGCAAGAGCCCAGGAGGGTGCCAGGGAGGCAGATGAGGAGAGCTGCTGGGGACAGAGGACAGGTTGCCTTGGTCCTGGAGGGCAGTCAGGGGAGCCCTGGGACTGGGGCCTTCCGCCAAGGCATTCACCGGGCCGCTTCCACTCTGGTCTGGGTGCCGAGCTCTTCGGTTCTGAAACCACACCTGGGCCAGAGAGAGAGACACACAGACACAGAAGACGTGAGGGCCTCCGGCTCTCCCTGTCGCTGATCTGCCAGCGACAGGGGCATGTCCCTGAGGCCTAATCTGAGGGGCATTCCATCTATCCCTTTCACCTGGTCCTTGCAAACTAGCTGCCAATTCAGGGCAACTGTCGACACCTGGCTAGCAGGGGCTCCCACATTGGCTAGAGTGGCGGGCCCGTCACGGGCTGCCCATGACCTCTTTTGCCCTCTCCTTTCCTCGAAATCCAAGCCTGGGCCCTGCCGCCTGGTTGACTTGGAAGGTCTTTCTCTGGGCAGGGCCTCGCTTGCAAGGCCCAGGGCTTTCCACACCGTGTCTGGGCCCTGGGTCATGGGGAGAATCCCACACAGCCCACGTTGGTCCGGCACCATGGCAGGGATCAAGACCCTTTCCACGTGGGACCAGCCGGGTGCAACCCCCGGAGACCTCACCTGAATTCTCGCCTCTGGGATGCCCGTTTGTCTGGCCAGTTCTTCCCTGGTAGCGATGCCAGGAAATCGGTCCTTCTGGAAGCTCTCAAGGAGGATCCCGGTTTGCCACGGAGTGATGTGTGTCCGCTTTCTTCCGCCTTCTTTTGGGAGGCATTGTGGAGGAGGACAAAGGAAGAAGAGAGAGATTGGAGGCTGATGGCACATTCGAAGGGAAACAGAAACGGGTGTGTGTCTGTGTGTGTGTGTGAGTGTGTGTGTGTCTGTGTCTGTGTGGAGGCGTCTCTACCTCTGTGCTCTTCCCTCAGCCCCTCTCCGCCCAGCGAGTCCTCTGAGATACTCCCGGACCAATGCTGGGTTGGCCCTGGGTCAAACCCCGCCCCCCCAGAGCGGATGGAAGAAGAGGATTCTGCACCTCCTAGCTGTTTCAGGACCGGCAGGTCAAAACCATTGCTGGCCAAGAAACAGCCCGCCGGCCCAACAGGGGCCCGGGGTCGCTATGGGCAACACGGAGGGGGCCAGAACAAGAGATCATGGGTTCTTCTCCCAAGCGCTCTCTGCCAAACGTCTAGCACTCCTAGGCAGGGAGGTTGCCTTGACCAGGACATCCTCGCAGGAAGTGCCCCTGGGATGCTGAGGACTCACCTGCGGCCCGAGCTTGGGGCTGCTCCTCTCCAGGCGATTGCCCTTCTCCCACGGAGCTCGCCGAGCCCGACCGGCTCTGCCTTAGATGTCTTCTGCGTTGGTTTTGAAACCAAACCTGAGTGCCAGGAGAAGGAGCCCTTGTTACCCAACTCTTGTCAACACAATTTCAAAGAGCTATGGCAGCGATTCAGAAGACGACAAACAAACAAGCAAGCAAACAAGCAAAGAAATGCAAGCCCAGCAATCTCTGTCCGCCCACGCTGGACAGGTTGACAATTCGCAGGCACTCTAGGACCCAAAGGACAATGCTTGTGTCTCCAAAGGAGAGCACGAAAGGTGGGAAAACGCCCCATCTGCCACCCGGGGAAAGAATCCTTGCTTCCCGGCTCCCCGACCTGCTCTCCAAAGGAAACGCCCCAGATCGAGGGGACAAGGCTTGCCCTGCCCAAGGCAGGGCGGCTCACTCACAGGCGCTCTCTCCCCACCTCCTTCTTTCCTGGAACCAGGCCCCTTTCTCTCTCGGTCTTTCTGTCTCTGTCTCTGATTCTCTCCACCCGTCCATCTCCCCTTCCCTCCTCTGTCTCTCTGCCTCTGTCTCCTGCTCTCCCCCCTCCCTCTCTTCTCCCGCTTGCTCTCTCCTGTCCTTTGCACCTCATCTTTGCTGTGGTCCCTGCCTGATTCCCACATTTTCATGTCTCTCTTGTCCCCACAGGCAAGGCTCTCTCCTAACACCTTCAGGACGAGGATTTCAGTCAGCGCTGTCTCGGACCCCAGAGGGGGACGTCAAGTGAAAGAAATGCGCCTTCTCCCCAGCACTGCCCTCAAATGCAAGTCCGCGTAGCCCGTGGCTTCTACGAGGCCGCGGCAAAGGCAAAGACCCTGATGTCAGAGCCTCCCTCCAGTCAACCGCCTTAACCTGTTGGGCGGGGATGTGAATCTGCCTTCTCCCAGAGGAACTGTATTCTTTCCAGCTGCCTCTGGGGTCACGGGAGAGCTGCGGCTTACCTTTCTTTTTCTGTCGACCGTCGCACTGAAACACCCTTCAGTACGGCATGGGGCTTTAAAGCGTCTGTTGTGCCTCCCCCATTGGAGACGCTTAGGAGCACCAAATCCACCGTCAAAACCGGCTTTCGAAACTAGAGACGCCCATCGACTCTTAAGCAGAGTCCTCCACGCTACATACTCCTGCCCATTCTGTGCTAAAGACAGCAGCGAGCAAGCGGAACCTCTCGTGACCGTCTTGACTCCCCGGCTTCAAACCCCTCGAGGGGCCACATAGGACTGAACTTTTGGCTCTCTGGTGAATGACCCAGGATAGTCCCTTCCCCGTCAGTGAATCCCCCAAACCAACCAAGATTTCCACCGCTGCTCAAAGGCACAGACCCGTTTCCTGTTTTCTGGCATTCTTCCCATGGGACGACCTACAGGCCATAAGCTTCTAAGCAGGCTAGCTGCCCGAAGAGACTGACCTGCAGAGGGCTTAGCCCCGATCGTGTGTGTCCCTTGACCCTGGGAGAGAATGACAGAGAGACTCAAGCCCACCTGGACTCTGCATTCCGGAATGTCAATCTCTTGGGCCAGGCGTTCTCTGGTGGCGATCCCAGGGTAAGGGTTCTGTTGAAACGCTGCTCGCAGAGCGTCCCTCTGACTCGCCTTCAAAACAATCCTCCTGCGTCGGGATCCTCTCTGATGCGGGCCTGTGGGAGACAAGAGGGAAAATGGACTAGGAAGGCTTCCGTACCGATGCAGACCGGCGGTGCAAGCCTAGCTCTTCTCTTTCTGCTGTGTGAAAAACGGCCTAGTCGGGGGGATTCCTGTCCGTTTGGAACGAAAGGACACACGTAGGGCCATGTGGGTTGGAAACCAGGGAGGTCTCCACAGGCCTTTTGGAAAGGATGATGGTCAACGATCTAAAGGATCAACCAACAGCTCACAAATACTCCATCGAATTACACGCAGAGAAAATCGGGAGGCCACGGAAACAACAGATATTCTTGGACGTAAAAGGGACCTCCTTTAGACTTTCAGCAAACAGCAATCCCCCCTTCCCAAAGCACCCAACTTGGGGTCCATGGGAATGGAAGCTGTTTTGCTCAAACGAAGCCTGGAATACTTGGTAATTCATGTGCCGTTCTCTGCCGCCAGAGAGCCACCCTGAAGACTTTCGGTGGCGGAGGCATGGATGGGAATCACGGCCACCGATTGGCATTTTCACTGCAAGGAAGCAAGGTCCCAGCTTCTCTCCCACCCCTCCCCCCCGCCCCCAGCCCTGCAAGTGGTCCCTGGAACTCAGCCCTGCACCATCGGTCCCTGCGTCCAGGCTGGTCGTGCCTAGCTTCCTTCACCCTGGAAAAGCATCGAGGCACTTGGGGGATCGGACCCCAGAGCCGAGATGCAGATGCGAACTTACCGCTCGATGTGCGGGGCGAATCCATCTGGGGAGAGTCACTTGGCTTCCACAGAGACGTCTGGCCAACTGAGCGGGACCGGAAACACAGGACTTCTCAAGGCCCAGGATGGCCCGCCCCGATTGCTTTAAATAGCTTCCTCCGCTAGCCCTTCATTAAATATTGATGACCCGCAAGGAAGCTCACCCAACAAGTGGAAGTTGACCGTTAAGGGCCAGCTCCGAGGCTCCCAGGGACTTTCCCAAGTGTCCTAATGGTTTTCCCGGCATGACTTGGACTTCAGGCTCCCGACTTTTCCCATGGACAAATCCGTTGCTCTCGGTTGCGTTCCGTTACTCTGGGTTTCCCGTGCTCCGGGATGACCGGGAATTTCGATGTGGAGAGCCTTGCTCTGCTCGCCTACTTGGCACCTTTGCCCTAGCGTCTCCTGGAACACGTTTCGTGCCACCCTCAAAGTGTTTCCTTTTCCTTTCGGGTGAAGAAATGCCACTCAAAATTCGAGAAGTGAATCGTTATCTGGGATCTACCCACGCATCATGCCCAACTGCATTGAAGGCCGGGCGGAAGCCCATCCGCCTCATGCAGATAGAATGTGTGCTCCCGCAAGGTCCGCTGACAAAACCTCAAAGGTGGGGATGAGACAGCACACCTTCCTGGTTTGAAGGAAGGGAAACCGAGTCTCACTAGATGGTCCCTCCTTCTGTTGATGGCTATTGTCAGGTTTCGTCAAGGGACTCAAGTGGTCTGGAAAGGACAGCACTGCTGAGCCCCTTGGGGGGAAGGGCGGGGTGACAATTCGAAGAACATGGGAATTCCAATGGGAATCTCACCTCGCATCGTGGAAGACAGACGTTTCTTCCCTAGAAGACTTGAACAAACTAGAAACCAAAAGTGCCAATTTGCAGTACATAAGAGGGGAGAGAAAAACCAAGAGCCTTGAAGGCGCATGTCACAGTTGTGGTGGAAATGAGGGATTGGGGAAAACGTTAGCAGTCAGGCGTTTCAATTGAGTCTAAGTTCCACACAATGTTTTTTTATTGAGTTCATACTAGTTCGCATCATTGTGAAATTTCAGTTGTCCATGATTTCTTGTCCATCACCATAGGGGTGCTCCCCTTCTCCCCCTTGCCCACCCCTCTTCCCCTGGTAACCAAACTATTCTCTTTCTCCATTCTTTGTTTACACTCCACACACCAGTGGAATCGTATCGTGTTTGTCTTTCTCAGTCTGGCTTATTTCGATTAGCCGAATGCCCTCCCGGCACAGCCATGTTGTCGCGGACCCCTTGTCGGACATGGGATTTGCCAATATTTTCTCCCGGTTGGTGGGTTGTCTTTGGGATTTGATCCCAGTTTCCTTTGCCTTGCAGAAGTTCTTTAGTCTGATGAAGTCCCACTTGTTTAGTTTTTCTTTTGTTTCCCTTGTCTGAAAAGATACGCTACTTGGGAAGATCCTTTGCAGTTCCACGTCAAAGAGTGTGCTGCCGATAGTCTCTTCCAGGAGTTCGATGTTTTCTGGACTTCTCTTCAAGTCTTTGATCCACTTTGCCTTTATTTGGGGGTGTGGCGGGAGATAACGGCCTACTTTCCTTCTTGGGCAAGTGCTTGTCCAGATCTCCCAAGACCATTTACTGAGGAGATGATTTTTTCTCCACTGTACGTTCTCGGCATCTCTGTCAAAGATTAGCTGCCTGTAGCTGTGTGGTTTTATTTCTGGGCTTTCAGTTCTCTTCCCTTGATCTGTGTGCCTCTTTTGGTACCAGTACCGTGCCGTTTTGATCACTAGGGCTTTGCAGTCCACTTGGAAGTCAGGGATTGGGATGCCTCCAGCTTTGTTCTGTTTTGCTCAGGGTTGCTTTAGCAATTTGGGGTCTTTGGTGGCCCCATATGAATTTTAGGATTCTTTGTTCCACTTTGATGCAGAATGTCTTTGGGATTCTGACTGGGACCGCATCGGATCTGTAGATTGTTTTGCATGTTGTGGACATTTTCACTAGGCTTATTCTTCCAACCCATGTGCATGGAATCTCTTTGCATTCCTTTATGTCATCACCAATTTCTTTCAATAATGTCTCATAGTTTTCATTGTCTAAGTCCTTCACCTCCTTGGTTAAATTTATTCCTAGACATTTTGTTCTTTTGGTTGCTACCGTGAATGGAATGGTATCCTTGACTTCTCTTCCTGTAAGTTCATCATTAGAGTCTAGAAATGCAACTGATTTTTGTAAGTCGATTTTGTACCCCATAACGTTACTGTAGTTGTAAAGGGTCTCTAACAGTTTCCCGATGGATTCCTTAGGGTTTTCGAAATATAACATCATGTGATGTGCAAAGAGCGAGAATTTCACTTCTTCACTCCCTATTTGCATTCCTTTGATTCCTTTCCCTTGCCTAATTGCCCTGGCCAAAACCTCCAGTTCCATGTTGGATAAGAGTGGTGAGAGTGGGCATCCTTGTTGTCTTCCTGTTCTCAGGGGGATGGCTTTTCAGTTTTTCCCTACGGAGTATGATTTTCCTCTATCCCCATTCTGTTAAGAGCTTGTGTTTTTTTTAGCTTTTTATCCTAAATGGCTGTTGGGTCTTGTGAAATGCTTTCCCTGCGTCTACTGAGGTGATCATGTGGCTTTTATCCCTCATTTCTTTAAGGTTGTGTACCACACTGATTGGTTTGCAGATGGTGAGCCATCCCTGCATCCCTGGCATAAATCCCACTGATCCAGGATGTATGACCTTTCGGATGTATTGCTGTATTCGGGTTGCCAATATTTTGTTGAGAATTTTTACATCTCTGCTCATCAGCCATGTTGGCCTGCACTTTTCCTTTTTCGTGTTGTCCTCGTCAGGCTTTGGTGTCAGAGTGAGGTTGCCCTCATCAAATGTGTCAGGAAGCATTCCCCCTTCCCTAATTCTTTGGAATAGCTTGAGAGGGCTAGGCATTAAATCCTCCCTGAAAGTTGGGTAGAATTCTCCAGGGAAGCCGTCTGGTCCTGGGCTCCTACCTTTGCGGGGGCGGGGGGTGGGGGGGGTATGCTTTGGCTTACTGTCTGAATCTGGTTCCTTGTGATTGGCCTATTCTGATCATCTGTTTCTTCTGGATCCAGCTCCGGGAGGTTGCAAGAGTCTAAGAATGTGTCCATTTCTTGTAGACCGTCCCTTTTTTTGGCATATAGCTTTTCGTAGCGTTCGCTTCCAGTGCTTTGTATCTCTGTGGTCTCCCTTCTTCTTTCTGCTCTTTCACTTCTAATTTTATTTTTCTGAGGTTTCTTGCTCTTTCTTTGTAAGTCTGGCTAGGGGTCTGTCCATTGTGTTTATCTTCTCAAAGAACTCGTTCTTTGTTTCGTTGATGTTTTCGATCGCCTTTTGTGTTTCACTTGCATGTATTTTCGCTCTAATTTTTATTATTTCTCTCCTCCTGCTGACTTTGGCTTTGTTTGTTCTTCTTCGTTGAATTCACTTAAGGTGTAGTTTGAGATAGCTTATTTGGGATTTTTCATTTTTGCTAAGGTGAGCCAGTATTGTGATGAGTTCCCCTCTTAGTACTGCTTTTGCTGCATCCCAGATGAGTTGGTATGATATGTTTTCCTTTTCATTTGTCTACAGATTTTTTTGGTTTCTCCTTCAATTTCTGGAATGATCCATTGGTTGTTTGATAGCATGCCGTTTCGTCTCCACAACTTTGTCCCCTTCTCAGCTGTTTTCCTGTAATTAACTTCCATCTTCCTAGCCTTGGGACCAGAAAAGATGCTTGTTATTATTTCAATCTTCTTCAATTTCTCGAGGCTTGCCTTGTTTCCCAACTTATGTTCTATCCTTGAGAATGTTCGGTGTGCACTTCAGAAGAATGTGTATTCTGCTGTTTCCGGATGGAGTGTTCTATAGATCCAGAGAATTTGTAAGAAAGCCCAATGTGGACCCAACCAACCAACCAACTCCCCAACCACCAACCAACTCTGGTGTCTGCTTTTGTCACCCGAGCCTGTGAAACTCAACCCTGTGTGCTAAGATGAAGACGAGAAGCTGATAGAGAATCAAGCGAAGACGGGACTACCTCGAACAGACACTAAATGCCTTCAGTTACTTGAAAATCGTGCTGGGTAGGGGTGTGCTTTTGTGTTTTCGTGCATGCGTGTGTACGTGTGGGTAGCAGAAAGACCACCCGCTTGACAGAGAAGAAACATCCTTCGTTTCCATCAAAGGAGTGCTCTCTGCAACCACGGGATCCTTCCCAGTCTGTAGGTGGGGTCGCCCCGAGGTTTTCAGCCGGATGCTGTTCGACAGCTGCCATAGGCAGAAGGTGTCATGTGGGCAGGGAGAGTCCACAAGGGCGCAAGGACGTTTTGGCGGATGACGCTGTAACTGAGTAGCCTTCCTCAAAAGATTAGAATCCCCTACGCGGTCGAAAAGCTAAGCCCTGCTTCCAGAGGCCAAAGGGTCAATCTCCCTGCTAGGGTGTCTCCAGATTATTTATTTACTGATTGATTTATTCATTGATGCATTTATGCATTTATTTTTGTTTCTTAAACTCTTGGCCCGGAATGAAGGTGCTCACTAGGAGGCGCCCATGCTTGGACGCCAAGAGCGCTAGAGGCAGCCTGCAAGTTGCAGGCGGATGTCGAAAAGCTATTTGGGTCCCAGATTCAAGTTATGAGGCACGGCAGCTTAGAGGGCGATGCCTCCATGTTGTGGGTTCCTGGCGGCTCTTCCGCTTGGGCGCGGATGTCTCTGCAGAGAAAGGGCCCTGGAGCCTGCGCCTAGATGTCTCCTCCCGCCGCCGCACCAGCTGCCACGCCTCCACCGCTGCCACCAGGACGCCTCGTCTGCAGGTGGTTTCCCTGAGCGGCAGCCGCCGTCTGCGGGCACGGCAGCCAGGGCCTCTTGACAGCGCCCAGGGCCGTCTTCGCACAGGCCATGGGTTGACACTGCGGGCTCCGATGCCCAGCCCCGGGCTCTGAGGCTCCTCGGGGTGGGCAGCCTTGCACGCTAAGAGGGCTGAAACCGGCCTCTCGGCTCTAGCGAAAGAGTCAGCGGAAGTCCCGCCCACGAGGCCAGGGACGGCTTCCGGGAGTCCTGAGACAGCCTTCCTCCCCCTTCCTTATTAATAGGGCCATCCTGCACGGGGCTGTCTTGCCATAGCTCAAGTCCCGTTTGTCCTGGCACCACCGTGGCCCGGCTCGTGTTTCAGAAGCTGCATTCCACGGCGTGCAGCCAGGGAAACACAGTCTTTCCCTGGGTCTGCAGACAGGAAGGGTCGATCGGTCTGTGGAGAGCTATGGAGAGAGGGGAAGCTGGCGGAGGAGAGCTGGGGAGGGCTTTTCAAGACGAGATCTACCTACAGAGAGGGACACTCTGTAGACCTCTGGAGGTGGACGCAGATGTAGCCAGAGAGAGAGAGAGAGATTTGTGTATGGACATTCAGTCGGCCAAGGTCAGAATTGTTTCAATACAGGCAGAGTCTAATCACTTAGGAGTTGGAAATACGGGCATGAAACTCCTGTGTCCAGAATCTCTCACCTCAGAGCAGACTAGGGAGCCCTCTGGGAACAGAATGAAAAAATCAAGGAAATGAGCTCCTGGCATTCACCCTATGCTTCCAAGTGCTTTGGGTCTGTTTTCGCGTTCTCTTGAGGTGGATCCGTGCCCATATTAGTAGGACTGTGTGAGTCGGTCTGCGTGTGTGTGTGTGTGTGTGTGTGTGTGTGTGTGTGTATGTTTGAGAAGGAGAGAGAGAGAGAGACGGGTAGATTTAGAGATAAAGATAGAGATGAGAGTCTGGGGGTGGATTTTATGGCCCTCGTAATATTATCCGCACTAGGAGTTGATATGAGCTCTGCTGAGTATGGCCTGGTCGTAAAGAGTGTGCTGGGAGGATGCTGGCACGTGTGCTCAATGTCTACAGCCTCGAGGAAGCCTTGCACATCAGGCACCCCGAGTCAAAGGGAGAGTGGTTCGTGGCGGGATCAACTTACGCATTGGAATCTGGTATCTTTGTAGATCGAGGCTGTGAACTCTAGCTGGGCACCCCGACCACCTTCCCTCCTTGTCACAGGCAAAGGAGCCATGCCGCATCTCTGAAGAAGTGCAGGGAAGATGCGACAGAAGGCGAAGGGACCCAAACACCACCAAGAAGGCGCATTGAGTTTTCAAAGATATCTTTATTGTACCCAACGGACGCTCCGTACAGCCTATAAACCCAGGATGTGTTCTTGAAAGGGGGCACCTGATGGCACGGGACGAGACCCCGCTGAAGGAAGACCGCCAGGGGCCTCAGGGAGAAGGTGGCCTTTCTGTGTCCAACACTAGGGAAGATGATCGGTAGCTCTGAACGCCCACACATACACAAATGTCACAAGGAAGGAAAGAGGGAGACTCATGCACTTTCCTGAGTGATGGCTTGGGGTTCCTACTGTCCCTTTCCTGCCACTTTCTGTCCGTCTACGGTGCTCCCAAGGAAACTCCTAGGCAAAGCCTCCAGGGTCTTCTGGGCTTGATGCTTGAATCCATCGTCAATAGCTGGCGAGCGAAGTCGGATCCAAGGGCCGCTTTCCAGACTCAGGGCGAGGATGGAAACGCATTTTCCTGGACTCACTTGTTCAAGAAATGTAGCCCCTCTCCTTTTCTGAGCACGTGCCATGCCGAGGTCATATTGGGCTTGCGGTCTTGCTGGAAGGCCAACACGTGTGCACGAGTCCTTGTTAGACTCTTCTCCTTGCCTCGATTGGGTTCCCATCCTGGGATGTCCCTGATGGCCGAGGAGAGGATGATGGCAGGGAGGAGGTGCCGTTTTTCCCGACAGAGCTTTTGCTCCTTCAGACTTCAGGGAGGCTGTGCCCTGTCTGGTGCCCATGGAGCCTCCAGTGGCCCTGTGGATCTCGGCAACGGTCCCTGAGGCAGTCGAGTGCCACCACGGCACAGAGGGGAGCACTCCCTTTGGGTTCCCGAGGGAAGGACACTTCTTTCTGCCTTGGCCTCACCCCAGAACACGATGCGTGTTCCTCGTCCCTCCTCCTCCCCGACACGCTGGCTCGGCCCCCCAGCAGAGGAGGCTTGGATGCGGGTCTGGAAAAGGAGGCCTTCCTGCCCCTAAATCTGAGGCCCTGGTGAGCTTTGCAGCATGTCGAGCAGAGCCTGAAATTCCTCCTCGCTGAGGGGACCTTCCAGTGTTCCCGGAGGCTCCTCTGCCGGCGGATGCCCGTTCAGGAACGGCTGTGCCTTTTCCTGCAGCTCTGTGACTGTGAGCAGCTCATCTAGGAGGCTGGGGGTTTGCGCAGAGTGCTGCTGCTGTGGGCCCGGCTGAGCAGAGGGCTCTCCGGCTGATGGCTCCTCCCATGGCCACACGTGTGTGTCAGGGTGCGCGGGCTGCTGAACCGCCCTTCCCTGAGGCTCCTCTGGGGCCGGGAGGACCTGAGGCCACTCGCCCCAAGGCTGCATAGCGGGGAAGGCTCCTGGCCCACCCAGGTGCTGCCACCGTTGCTGAGGATGGTCAGGGTGAGGCTGAGGGGAGTGTGCGAAGGGCAGCCCCCTCCCGCCAGCGTGCCCGTCGTGCTGCTGGCATTTTCCTCCGGGTGTGGGCCGGAGAGGAGGCTGCATCGCCGAGAGACCCCCTGCCTGAGTCGGCCCGGTTGAGCAGGGACACACAAGTGTCCAAGGAGGGTGAACGTTCTCCTTTCCCAGCACAGGCTGGGCTGTCATGACCACCAGGGGCTCCGGTGGCCGGCCCACACAGGCCCCAGAGGGAACCCAAGGAACGAAGAACACCGGGCAGAGTGGAGGAGCGGCTGTCGCGGGCGATGGCAAGAGCCCAGGAGGGTGCCAGGGAGGCAGATGAGGAGAGCTGCTGGGGACAGAGGACAGGTTGCCTTGGTCCTGGAGGGCAGTCAGGGGAGCCCTGGGACTGGGGCCTTCCGCCAAGGCATTCACCGGGCCGCTTCCACTCTGGTCTGGGTGCCGAGCTCTTCGGTTCTGAAACCACACCTGGGCCAGAGAGAGAGACACACAGACACAGAAGACGTGAGGGCCTCCGGCTCTCCCTGTCGCTGATCTGCCAGCGACAGGGGCATGTCCCTGAGGCCTAATCTGAGGGGCATTCCATCTATCCCTTTCACCTGGTCCTTGCAAACTAGCTGCCAATTCAGGGCAACTGTCGACACCTGGCTAGCAGGGGCTCCCACATTGGCTAGAGTGGCGGGCCCGTCACGGGCTGCCCATGACCTCTTTTGCCCTCTCCTTTCCTCGAAATCCAAGCCTGGGCCCTGCCGCCTGGTTGACTTGGAAGGTCTTTCTCTGGGCAGGGCCTCGCTTGCAAGGCCCAGGGCTTTCCACACCGTGTCTGGGCCCTGGGTCATGGGGAGAATCCCACACAGCCCACGTTGGTCCGGCACCATGGCAGGGATCAAGACCCTTTCCACGTGGGACCAGCCGGGTGCGACCCCCGGAGACCTCACCTGAATTCTCGCCTCTGGGATGCCCGTTTGTCTGGCCAGTTCTTCCCTGGTAGCGATGCCAGGAAATCGGTCCTTCTGGAAGCTCTCAAGGAGGATCCCGGTTTGCCACGGAGTGATGTGTGTCCGCTTTCTTCCGCCTTCTTTTGGGAGGCATTGTGGAGGAGGACAAAGGAAGAAGAGAGAGATTGGAGGCTGATGGCACATTCGAAGGGAAACAGAAACGGGTGTGTGTCTGTGTGTGTGTGTGAGTGTGTGTGTGTCTGTGTCTGTGTGGAGGCGTCTCTACCTCTGTGCTCTTCCCTCAGCCCCTCTCCGCCCAGCGAGTCCTCTGAGATACTCCCGGACCAATGCTGGGTTGGCCCTGGGTCAAACCCCGCCCCCCCAGAGCGGATGGAAGAAGAGGATTCTGCACCTCCTAGCTGTTTCAGGACCGGCAGGTCAAAACCATTGCTGGCCAAGAAACAGCCCGCCGGCCCAACAGGGGCCCGGGGTCGCTATGGGCAACACGGAGGGGGCCAGAACAAGAGATCATGGGTTCTTCTCCCAAGCGCTCTCTGCCAAACGTCTAGCACTCCTAGGCAGGGAGGTTGCCTTGACCAGGACATCCTCGCAGGAAGTGCCCCTGGGATGCTGAGGACTCACCTGCGGCCCGAGCTTGGGGCTGCTCCTCTCCAGGCGATTGCCCTTCTCCCACGGAGCTCGCCGAGCCCGACCGGCTCTGCCTTAGATGTCTTCTGCGTTGGTTTTGAAACCAAACCTGAGTGCCAGGAGAAGGAGCCCTTGTTACCCAACTCTTGTCAACACAATTTCAAAGAGCTATGGCAGCGATTCAGAAGACGACAAACAAACAAGCAAGCAAACAAGCAAAGAAATGCAAGCCCAGCAATCTCTGTCCGCCCACGCTGGACAGGTTGACAATTCGCAGGCACTCTAGGACCCAAAGGACAATGCTTGTGTCTCCAAAGGAGAGCACGAAAGGTGGGAAAACGCCCCATCTGCCACCCGGGGAAAGAATCCTTGCTTCCCGGCTCCCCGACCTGCTCTCCAAAGGAAACGCCCCAGATCGAGGGGACAAGGCTTGCCCTGCCCAAGGCAGGGCGGCTCACTCACAGGCGCTCTCTCCCCACCTCCTTCTTTCCTGGAACCAGGCCCCTTTCTCTCTCGGTCTTTCTGTCTCTGTCTCTGATTCTCTCCACCCGTCCATCTCCCCTTCCCTCCTCTGTCTCTCTGCCTCTGTCTCCTGCTCTCCCCCCTCCCTCTCTTCTCCCGCTTGCTCTCTCCTGTCCTTTGCACCTCATCTTTGCTGTGGTCCCTGCCTGATTCCCACATTTTCATGTCTCTCTTGTCCCCACAGGCAAGGCTCTCTCCTAACACCTTCAGGACGAGGATTTCAGTCAGCGCTGTCTCGGACCCCAGAGGGGGACGTCAAGTGAAAGAAATGCGCCTTCTCCCCAGCACTGCCCTCAAATGCAAGTCCGCGTAGCCCGTGGCTTCTACGAGGCCGCGGCAAAGGCAAAGACCCTGATGTCAGAGCCTCCCTCCAGTCAACCGCCTTAACCTGTTGGGCGGGGATGTGAATCTGCCTTCTCCCAGAGGAACTGTATTCTTTCCAGCTGCCTCTGGGGTCACGGGAGAGCTGCGGCTTACCTTTCTTTTTCTGTCGACCGTCGCACTGAAACACCCTTCAGTACGGCATGGGGCTTTAAAGCGTCTGTTGTGCCTCCCCCATTGGAGACGCTTAGGAGCACCAAATCCACCGTCAAAACCGGCTTTCGAAACTAGAGACGCCCATCGACTCTTAAGCAGAGTCCTCCACGCTACATACTCCTGCCCATTCTGTGCTAAAGACAGCAGCGAGCAAGCGGAACCTCTCGTGACCGTCTTGACTCCCCGGCTTCAAACCCCTCGAGGGGCCACATAGGACTGAACTTTTGGCTCTCTGGTGAATGACCCAGGATAGTCCCTTCCCCGTCAGTGAATCCCCCAAACCAACCAAGATTTCCACCGCTGCTCAAAGGCACAGACCCGTTTCCTGTTTTCTGGCATTCTTCCCATGGGACGACCTACAGGCCATAAGCTTCTAAGCAGGCTAGCTGCCCGAAGAGACTGACCTGCAGAGGGCTTAGCCCCGATCGTGTGTGTCCCTTGACCCTGGGAGAGAATGACAGAGAGACTCAAGCCCACCTGGACTCTGCATTCCGGAATGTCAATCTCTTGGGCCAGGCGTTCTCTGGTGGCGATCCCAGGGTAAGGGTTCTGTTGAAACGCTGCTCGCAGAGCGTCCCTCTGACTCGCCTTCAAAACAATCCTCCTGCGTCGGGATCCTCTCTGATGCGGGCCTGTGGGAGACAAGAGGGAAAATGGACTAGGAAGGCTTCCGTACCGATGCAGACCGGCGGTGCAAGCCTAGCTCTTCTCTTTCTGCTGTGTGAAAAACGGCCTAGTCGGGGGGATTCCTGTCCGTTTGGAACGAAAGGACACACGTAGGGCCATGTGGGTTGGAAACCAGGGAGGTCTCCACAGGCCTTTTGGAAAGGATGATGGTCAACGATCTAAAGGATCAACCAACAGCTCACAAATACTCCATCGAATTACACGCAGAGAAAATCGGGAGGCCACGGAAACAACAGATATTCTTGGACGTAAAAGGGACCTCCTTTAGACTTTCAGCAAACAGCAATCCCCCCTTCCCAAAGCACCCAACTTGGGGTCCATGGGAATGGAAGCTGTTTTGCTCAAACGAAGCCTGGAATACTTGGTAATTCATGTGCCGTTCTCTGCCGCCTGAGAGCCACCCTGAAGACTTTCGGTGGCGGAGGCATGGATGGGAATCACGGCCACCGATTGGCATTTTCACTGCAAGGAAGCAAGGTCCCAGCTTCTCTCCCACCCCTCCCCCCCGCCCCCAGCCCTGCAAGTGGTCCCTGGAACTCAGCCCTGCACCATCGGTCCCTGCGTCCAGGCTGGTCGTGCCTAGCTTCCTTCACCCTGGAAAAGCATCGAGGCACTTGGGGGATCGGACCCCAGAGCCGAGATGCAGATGCGAACTTACCGCTCGATGTGCGGGGCGAATCCATCTGGGGAGAGTCACTTGGCTTCCACAGAGACGTCTGGCCAACTGAGCGGGACCGGAAACACAGGACTTCTCAAGGCCCAGGATGGCCCGCCCCGATTGCTTTAAATAGCTTCCTCCGCTAGCCCTTCATTAAATATTGATGACCCGCAAGGAAGCTCACCCAACAAGTGGAAGTTGACCGTTAAGGGCCAGCTCCGAGGCTCCCAGGGACTTTCCCAAGTGTCCTAATGGTTTTCCCGGCATGACTTGGACTTCAGGCTCCCGACTTTTCCCATGGACAAATCCGTTGCTCTCGGTTGCGTTCCGTTACTCTGGGTTTCCCGTGCTCCGGGATGACCGGGAATTTCGATGTGGAGAGCCTTGCTCTGCTCGCCTACTTGGCACCTTTGCCCTAGCGTCTCCTGGAACACGTTTCGTGCCACCCTCAAAGTGTTTCCTTTTCCTTTCGGGTGAAGAAATGCCACTCAAAATTCGAGAAGTGAATCGTTATCTGGGATCTACCCACGCATCATGCCCAACTGCATTGAAGGCCGGGCGGAAGCCCATCCGCCTCATGCAGATAGAATGTGTGCTCCCGCAAGGTCCGCTGACAAAACCTCAAAGGTGGGGATGAGACAGCACACCTTCCTGGTTTGAAGGAAGGGAAACCGAGTCTCACTAGATGGTCCCTCCTTCTGTTGATGGCTATTGTCAGGTTTCGTCAAGGGACTCAAGTGGTCTGGAAAGGACAGCACTGCTGAGCCCCTTGGGGGGAAGGGCGGGGTGACAATTCGAAGAACATGGGAATTCCAATGGGAATCTCACCTCGCATCGTGGAAGACAGACGTTTCTTCCCTAGAAGACTTGAACAAACTAGAAACCAAAAGTGCCAATTTGCAGTACATAAGAGGGGAGAGAAAAACCAAGAGCCTTGAAGGCGCATGTCACAGTTGTGGTGGAAATGAGGGATTGGGGAAAACGTTAGCAGTCAGGCGTTTCAATTGAGTCTAAGTTCCACACAATGTTTTTTTATTGAGTTCATACTAGTTCGCATCATTGTGAAATTTCAGTTGTCCATGATTTCTTGTCCATCACCATAGGGGTGCTCCCCTTCTCCCCCTTGCCCACCCCTCTTCCCCTGGTAACCAAACTATTCTCTTTCTCCATTCTTTGTTTACACTCCACACACCAGTGGAATCGTATCGTGTTTGTCTTTCTCAGTCTGGCTTATTTCGATTAGCCGAATGCCCTCCCGGCACAGCCATGTTGTCGCGGACCCCTTGTCGGACATGGGATTTGCCAATATTTTCTCCCGGTTGGTGGGTTGTCTTTGGGATTTGATCCCAGTTTCCTTTGCCTTGCAGAAGTTCTTTAGTCTGATGAAGTCCCACTTGTTTAGTTTTTCTTTTGTTTCCCTTGTCTGAAAAGATACGCTACTTGGGAAGATCCTTTGCAGTTCCACGTCAAAGAGTGTGCTGCCGATAGTCTCTTCCAGGAGTTCGATGTTTTCTGGACTTCTCTTCAAGTCTTTGATCCACTTTGCCTTTATTTGGGGGTGTGGCGGGAGATAACGGCCTACTTTCCTTCTTGGGCAAGTGCTTGTCCAGATCTCCCAAGACCATTTACTGAGGAGATGATTTTTTCTCCACTGTACGTTCTCGGCATCTCTGTCAAAGATTAGCTGCCTGTAGCTGTGTGGTTTTATTTCTGGGCTTTCAGTTCTCTTCCCTTGATCTGTGTGCCTCTTTTGGTACCAGTACCGTGCCGTTTTGATCACTAGGGCTTTGCAGTCCACTTGGAAGTCAGGGATTGGGATGCCTCCAGCTTTGTTCTGTTTTGCTCAGGGTTGCTTTAGCAATTTGGGGTCTTTGGTGGCCCCATATGAATTTTAGGATTCTTTGTTCCACTTTGATGCAGAATGTCTTTGGGATTCTGACTGGGACCGCATCGGATCTGTAGATTGTTTTGCATGTTGTGGACATTTTCACTAGGCTTATTCTTCCAACCCATGTGCATGGAATCTCTTTGCATTCCTTTATGTCATCACCAATTTCTTTCAATAATGTCTCATAGTTTTCATTGTCTAAGTCCTTCACCTCCTTGGTTAAATTTATTCCTAGACATTTTGTTCTTTTGGTTGCTACCGTGAATGGAATGGTATCCTTGACTTCTCTTCCTGTAAGTTCATCATTAGAGTCTAGAAATGCAACTGATTTTTGTAAGTCGATTTTGTACCCCATAACGTTACTGTAGTTGTAAAGGGTCTCTAACAGTTTCCCGATGGATTCCTTAGGGTTTTCGAAATATAACATCATGTGATGTGCAAAGAGCGAGAATTTCACTTCTTCACTCCCTATTTGCATTCCTTTGATTCCTTTCCCTTGCCTAATTGCCCTGGCCAAAACCTCCAGTTCCATGTTGGATAAGAGTGGTGAGAGTGGGCATCCTTGTTGTCTTCCTGTTCTCAGGGGGATGGCTTTTCAGTTTTTCCCTACGGAGTATGATTTTCCTCTATCCCCATTCTGTTAAGAGCTTGTGTTTTTTTTAGCTTTTTATCCTAAATGGCTGTTGGGTCTTGTGAAATGCTTTCCCTGCGTCTACTGAGGTGATCATGTGGCTTTTATCCCTCATTTCTTTAAGGTTGTGTACCACACTGATTGGTTTGCAGATGGTGAGCCATCCCTGCATCCCTGGCATAAATCCCACTGATCCAGGATGTATGACCTTTCGGATGTATTGCTGTATTCGGGTTGCCAATATTTTGTTGAGAATTTTTACATCTCTGCTCATCAGCCATGTTGGCCTGCACTTTTCCTTTTTCGTGTTGTCCTCGTCAGGCTTTGGTGTCAGAGTGAGGTTGCCCTCATCAAATGTGTCAGGAAGCATTCCCCCTTCCCTAATTCTTTGGAATAGCTTGAGAGGGCTAGGCATTAAATCCTCCCTGAAAGTTGGGTAGAATTCTCCAGGGAAGCCGTCTGGTCCTGGGCTCCTACCTTTGCGGGGGCGGGGGGTGGGGGGGGTATGCTTTGGCTTACTGTCTGAATCTGGTTCCTTGTGATTGGCCTATTCTGATCATCTGTTTCTTCTGGATCCAGCTCCGGGAGGTTGCAAGAGTCTAAGAATGTGTCCATTTCTTGTAGACCGTCCCTTTTTTTGGCATATAGCTTTTCGTAGCGTTCGCTTCCAGTGCTTTGTATCTCTGTGGTCTCCCTTCTTCTTTCTGCTCTTTCACTTCTAATTTTATTTTTCTGAGGTTTCTTGCTCTTTCTTTGTAAGTCTGGCTAGGGGTCTGTCCATTGTGTTTATCTTCTCAAAGAACTCGTTCTTTGTTTCGTTGATGTTTTCGATCGCCTTTTGTGTTTCACTTGCATGTATTTTCGCTCTAATTTTTATTATTTCTCTCCTCCTGCTGACTTTGGCTTTGTTTGTTCTTCTTCGTTGAATTCACTTAAGGTGTAGTTTGAGATAGCTTATTTGGGATTTTTCATTTTTGCTAAGGTGAGCCAGTATTGTGATGAGTTCCCCTCTTAGTACTGCTTTTGCTGCATCCCAGATGAGTTGGTATGATATGTTTTCCTTTTCATTTGTCTACAGATTTTTTTGGTTTCTCCTTCAATTTCTGGAATGATCCATTGGTTGTTTGATAGCATGCCGTTTCGTCTCCACAACTTTGTCCCCTTCTCAGCTGTTTTCCTGTAATTAACTTCCATCTTCCTAGCCTTGGGACCAGAAAAGATGCTTGTTATTATTTCAATCTTCTTCAATTTCTCGAGGCTTGCCTTGTTTCCCAACTTATGTTCTATCCTTGAGAATGTTCGGTGTGCACTTCAGAAGAATGTGTATTCTGCTGTTTCCGGATGGAGTGTTCTATAGATCCAGAGAATTTGTAAGAAAGCCCAATGTGGACCCAACCAACCAACCAACTCCCCAACCACCAACCAACTCTGGTGTCTGCTTTTGTCACCCGAGCCTGTGAAACTCAACCCTGTGTGCTAAGATGAAGACGAGAAGCTGATAGAGAATCAAGCGAAGACGGGACTACCTCGAACAGACACTAAATGCCTTCAGTTACTTGAAAATCGTGCTGGGTAGGGGTGTGCTTTTGTGTTTTCGTGCATGCGTGTGTACGTGTGGGTAGCAGAAAGACCACCCGCTTGACAGAGAAGAAACATCCTTCGTTTCCATCAAAGGAGTGCTCTCTGCAACCACGGGATCCTTCCCAGTCTGTAGGTGGGGTCGCCCCGAGGTTTTCAGCCGGATGCTGTTCGACAGCTGCCATAGGCAGAAGGTGTCATGTGGGCAGGGAGAGTCCACAAGGGCGCAAGGACGTTTTGGCGGATGACGCTGTAACTGAGTAGCCTTCCTCAAAAGATTAGAATCCCCTACGCGGTCGAAAAGCTAAGCCCTGCTTCCAGAGGCCAAAGGGTCAATCTCCCTGCTAGGGTGTCTCCAGATTATTTATTTACTGATTGATTTATTCATTGATGCATTTATGCATTTATTTTTGTTTCTTAAACTCTTGGCCCGGAATGAAGGTGCTCACTAGGAGGCGCCCATGCTTGGACGCCAAGAGCGCTAGAGGCA
Organism: Equus asinus; assembly: GCF_041296235.1. Classification (NCBI taxonomy): domain Eukaryota; kingdom Metazoa; phylum Chordata; class Mammalia; order Perissodactyla; family Equidae; genus Equus; species Equus asinus. The sequence goes on from NC_091791.1 coordinate 95,642,426, forward strand.
GCCTGCAAGTTGCAGGCGGATGTCGAAAAGCTATTTGGGTCCCAGATTCAAGTTATGAGGCACGGCAGCTTAGAGGGCGATGCCTCCATGTTGTGGGTTCCTGGCGGCTCTTCCGCTTGGGCGCGGATGTCTCTGCAGAGAAAGGGCCCTGGAGCCTGCGCCTAGATGTCTCCTCCCGCCGCCGCACCAGCTGCCACGCCTCCACCGCTGCCACCAGGACGCCTCGTCTGCAGGTGGTTTCCCTGAGCGGCAGCCGCCGTCTGCGGGCACGGCAGCCAGGGCCTCTTGACAGCGCCCAGGGCCGTCTTCGCACAGGCCATGGGTTGACACTGCGGGCTCCGATGCCCAGCCCCGGGCTCTGAGGCTCCTCGGGGTGGGCAGCCTTGCACGCTAAGAGGGCTGAAACCGGCCTCTCGGCTCTAGCGAAAGAGTCAGCGGAAGTCCCGCCCACGAGGCCAGGGACGGCTTCCGGGAGTCCTGAGACAGCCTTCCTCCCCCTTCCTTATTAATAGGGCCATCCTGCACGGGGCTGTCTTGCCATAGCTCAAGTCCCGTTTGTCCTGGCACCACCGTGGCCCGGCTCGTGTTTCAGAAGCTGCATTCCACGGCGTGCAGCCAGGGAAACACAGTCTTTCCCTGGGTCTGCAGACAGGAAGGGTCGATCGGTCTGTGGAGAGCTATGGAGAGAGGGGAAGCTGGCGGAGGAGAGCTGGGGAGGGCTTTTCAAGACGAGATCTACCTACAGAGAGGGACACTCTGTAGACCTCTGGAGGTGGACGCAGATGTAGCCAGAGAGAGAGAGAGAGATTTGTGTATGGACATTCAGTCGGCCAAGGTCAGAATTGTTTCAATACAGGCAGAGTCTAATCACTTAGGAGTTGGAAATACGGGCATGAAACTCCTGTGTCCAGAATCTCTCACCTCAGAGCAGACTAGGGAGCCCTCTGGGAACAGAATGAAAAAATCAAGGAAATGAGCTCCTGGCATTCACCCTATGCTTCCAAGTGCTTTGGGTCTGTTTTCGCGTTCTCTTGAGGTGGATCCGTGCCCATATTAGTAGGACTGTGTGAGTCGGTCTGCGTGTGTGTGTGTGTGTGTGTGTGTGTATGTTTGAGAAGGAGAGAGAGAGAGAGACGGGTAGATTTAGAGATAAAGATAGAGATGAGAGTCTGGGGGTGGATTTTATGGCCCTCGTAATATTATCCGCACTAGGAGTTGATATGAGCTCTGCTGAGTATGGCCTGGTCGTAAAGAGTGTGCTGGGAGGATGCTGGCACGTGTGCTCAATGTCTACAGCCTCGAGGAAGCCTTGCACATCAGGCACCCCGAGTCAAAGGGAGAGTGGTTCGTGGCGGGATCAACTTACGCATTGGAATCTGGTATCTTTGTAGATCGAGGCTGTGAACTCTAGCTGGGCACCCCGACCACCTTCCCTCCTTGTCACAGGCAAAGGAGCCATGCCGCATCTCTGAAGAAGTGCAGGGAAGATGCGACAGAAGGCGAAGGGACCCAAACACCACCAAGAAGGCGCATTGAGTTTTCAAAGATATCTTTATTGTACCCAACGGACGCTCCGTACAGCCTATAAACCCAGGATGTGTTCTTGAAAGGGGGCACCTGATGGCACGGGACGAGACCCCGCTGAAGGAAGACCGCCAGGGGCCTCAGGGAGAAGGTGGCCTTTCTGTGTCCAACACTAGGGAAGATGATCGGTAGCTCTGAACGCCCACACATACACAAATGTCACAAGGAAGGAAAGAGGGAGACTCATGCACTTTCCTGAGTGATGGCTTGGGGTTCCTACTGTCCCTTTCCTGCCACTTTCTGTCCGTCTACGGTGCTCCCAAGGAAACTCCTAGGCAAAGCCTCCAGGGTCTTCTGGGCTTGATGCTTGAATCCATCGTCAATAGCTGGCGAGCGAAGTCGGATCCAAGGGCCGCTTTCCAGACTCAGGGCGAGGATGGAAACGCATTTTCCTGGACTCACTTGTTCAAGAAATGTAGCCCCTCTCCTTTTCTGAGCACGTGCCATGCCGAGGTCATATTGGGCTTGCGGTCTTGCTGGAAGGCCAACACGTGTGCACGAGTCCTTGTTAGACTCTTCTCCTTGCCTCGATTGGGTTCCCATCCTGGGATGTCCCTGATGGCCGAGGAGAGGATGATGGCAGGGAGGAGGTGCCGTTTTTCCCGACAGAGCTTTTGCTCCTTCAGACTTCAGGGAGGCTGTGCCCTGTCTGGTGCCCATGGAGCCTCCAGTGGCCCTGTGGATCTCGGCAACGGTCCCTGAGGCAGTCGAGTGCCACCACGGCACAGAGGGGAGCACTCCCTTTGGGTTCCCGAGGGAAGGACACTTCTTTCTGCCTTGGCCTCACCCCAGAACACGATGCGTGTTCCTCGTCCCTCCTCCTCCCCGACACGCTGGCTCGGCCCCCCAGCAGAGGAGGCTTGGATGCGGGTCTGGAAAAGGAGGCCTTCCTGCCCCTAAATCTGAGGCCCTGGTGAGCTTTGCAGCATGTCGAGCAGAGCCTGAAATTCCTCCTCGCTGAGGGGACCTTCCAGTGTTCCCGGAGGCTCCTCTGCCGGCGGATGCCCGTTCAGGAACGGCTGTGCCTTTTCCTGCAGCTCTGTGACTGCGAGCAGCTCATCTAGGAGGCTGGGGGTTTGCGCAGAGTGCTGCTGCTGTGGGCCCGGCTGAGCAGAGGGCTCTCCGGCTGATGGCTCCTCCCATGGCCACACGTGTGTGTCAGGGTGCGCGGGCTGCTGAACCGCCCTTCCCTGAGGCTCCTCTGGGGCCGGGAGGACCTGAGGCCACTCGCCCCAAGGCTGCATAGCGGGGAAGGCTCCTGGCCCACCCAGGTGCTGCCACCGTTGCTGAGGATGGTCAGGGTGAGGCTGAGGGGAGTGTGCGAAGGGCAGCCCCCTCCCGCCAGCGTGCCCGTCGTGCTGCTGGCATTTTCCTCCGGGTGTGGGCCGGAGAGGAGGCTGCATCGCCGAGAGACCCCCTGCCTGAGTCGGCCCGGTTGAGCAGGGACACACAAGTGTCCAAGGAGGGTGAACGTTCTCCTTTCCCAGCACAGGCTGGGCTGTCATGACCACCAGGGGCTCCGGTGGCCGGCCCACACAGGCCCCAGAGGGAACCCAAGGAACGAAGAACACCGGGCAGAGTGGAGGAGCGGCTGTCGCGGGCGATGGCAAGAGCCCAGGAGGGTGCCAGGGAGGCAGATGAGGAGAGCTGCTGGGGACAGAGGACAGGTTGCCTTGGTCCTGGAGGGCAGTCAGGGGAGCCCTGGGACTGGGGCCTTCCGCCAAGGCATTCACCGGGCCGCTTCCACTCTGGTCTGGGTGCCGAGCTCTTCGGTTCTGAAACCACACCTGGGCCAGAGAGAGAGACACACAGACACAGAAGACGTGAGGGCCTCCGGCTCTCCCTGTCGCTGATCTGCCAGCGACAGGGGCATGTCCCTGAGGCCTAATCTGAGGGGCATTCCATCTATCCCTTTCACCTGGTCCTTGCAAACTAGCTGCCAATTCAGGGCAACTGTCGACACCTGGCTAGCAGGGGCTCCCACATTGGCTAGAGTGGCGGGCCCGTCACGGGCTGCCCATGACCTCTTTTGCCCTCTCCTTTCCTCGAAATCCAAGCCTGGGCCCTGCCGCCTGGTTGACTTGGAAGGTCTTTCTCTGGGCAGGGCCTCGCTTGCAAGGCCCAGGGCTTTCCACACCGTGTCTGGGCCCTGGGTCATGGGGAGAATCCCACACAGCCCACGTTGGTCCGGCACCATGGCAGGGATCAAGACCCTTTCCACGTGGGACCAGCCGGGTGCGACCCCCGGAGACCTCACCTGAATTCTCGCCTCTGGGATGCCCGTTTGTCTGGCCAGTTCTTCCCTGGTAGCGATGCCAGGAAATCGGTCCTTCTGGAAGCTCTCAAGGAGGATCCCGGTTTGCCACGGAGTGATGTGTGTCCGCTTTCTTCCGCCTTCTTTTGGGAGGCATTGTGGAGGAGGACAAAGGAAGAAGAGAGAGATTGGAGGCTGATGGCACATTCGAAGGGAAACAGAAACGGGTGTGTGTCTGTGTGTGTGTGTGAGTGTGTGTGTGTCTGTGTCTGTGTGGAGGCGTCTCTACCTCTGTGCTCTTCCCTCAGCCCCTCTCCGCCCAGCGAGTCCTCTGAGATACTCCCGGACCAATGCTGGGTTGGCCCTGGGTCAAACCCCGCCCCCCCAGAGCGGATGGAAGAAGAGGATTCTGCACCTCCTAGCTGTTTCAGGACCGGCAGGTCAAAACCATTGCTGGCCAAGAAACAGCCCGCCGGCCCAACAGGGGCCCGGGGTCGCTATGGGCAACACGGAGGGGGCCAGAACAAGAGATCATGGGTTCTTCTCCCAAGCGCTCTCTGCCAAACGTCTAGCACTCCTAGGCAGGGAGGTTGCCTTGACCAGGACATCCTCGCAGGAAGTGCCCCTGGGATGCTGAGGACTCACCTGCGGCCCGAGCTTGGGGCTGCTCCTCTCCAGGCGATTGCCCTTCTCCCACGGAGCTCGCCGAGCCCGACCGGCTCTGCCTTAGATGTCTTCTGCGTTGGTTTTGAAACCAAACCTGAGTGCCAGGAGAAGGAGCCCTTGTTACCCAACTCTTGTCAACACAATTTCAAAGAGCTATGGCAGCGATTCAGAAGACGACAAACAAACAAGCAAGCAAACAAGCAAAGAAATGCAAGCCCAGCAATCTCTGTCCGCCCACGCTGGACAGGTTGACAATTCGCAGGCACTCTAGGACCCAAAGGACAATGCTTGTGTCTCCAAAGGAGAGCACGAAAGGTGGGAAAACGCCCCATCTGCCACCCGGGGAAAGAATCCTTGCTTCCCGGCTCCCCGACCTGCTCTCCAAAGGAAACGCCCCAGATCGAGGGGACAAGGCTTGCCCTGCCCAAGGCAGGGCGGCTCACTCACAGGCGCTCTCTCCCCACCTCCTTCTTTCCTGGAACCAGGCCCCTTTCTCTCTCGGTCTTTCTGTCTCTGTCTCTGATTCTCTCCACCCGTCCATCTCCCCTTCCCTCCTCTGTCTCTCTGCCTCTGTCTCCTGCTCTCCCCCCTCCCTCTCTTCTCCCGCTTGCTCTCTCCTGTCCTTTGCACCTCATCTTTGCTGTGGTCCCTGCCTGATTCCCACATTTTCATGTCTCTCTTGTCCCCACAGGCAAGGCTCTCTCCTAACACCTTCAGGACGAGGATTTCAGTCAGCGCTGTCTCGGACCCCAGAGGGGGACGTCAAGTGAAAGAAATGCGCCTTCTCCCCAGCACTGCCCTCAAATGCAAGTCCGCGTAGCCCGTGGCTTCTACGAGGCCGCGGCAAAGGCAAAGACCCTGATGTCAGAGCCTCCCTCCAGTCAACCGCCTTAACCTGTTGGGCGGGGATGTGAATCTGCCTTCTCCCAGAGGAACTGTATTCTTTCCAGCTGCCTCTGGGGTCACGGGAGAGCTGCGGCTTACCTTTCTTTTTCTGTCGACCGTCGCACTGAAACACCCTTCAGTACGGCATGGGGCTTTAAAGCGTCTGTTGTGCCTCCCCCATTGGAGACGCTTAGGAGCACCAAATCCACCGTCAAAACCGGCTTTCGAAACTAGAGACGCCCATCGACTCTTAAGCAGAGTCCTCCACGCTACATACTCCTGCCCATTCTGTGCTAAAGACAGCAGCGAGCAAGCGGAACCTCTCGTGACCGTCTTGACTCCCCGGCTTCAAACCCCTCGAGGGGCCACATAGGACTGAACTTTTGGCTCTCTGGTGAATGACCCAGGATAGTCCCTTCCCCGTCAGTGAATCCCCCAAACCAACCAAGATTTCCACCGCTGCTCAAAGGCACAGACCCGTTTCCTGTTTTCTGGCATTCTTCCCATGGGACGACCTACAGGCCATAAGCTTCTAAGCAGGCTAGCTGCCCGAAGAGACTGACCTGCAGAGGGCTTAGCCCCGATCGTGTGTGTCCCTTGACCCTGGGAGAGAATGACAGAGAGACTCAAGCCCACCTGGACTCTGCATTCCGGAATGTCAATCTCTTGGGCCAGGCGTTCTCTGGTGGCGATCCCAGGGTAAGGGTTCTGTTGAAACGCTGCTCGCAGAGCGTCCCTCTGACTCGCCTTCAAAACAATCCTCCTGCGTCGGGATCCTCTCTGATGCGGGCCTGTGGGAGACAAGAGGGAAAATGGACTAGGAAGGCTTCCGTACCGATGCAGACCGGCGGTGCAAGCCTAGCTCTTCTCTTTCTGCTGTGTGAAAAACGGCCTAGTCGGGGGGATTCCTGTCCGTTTGGAACGAAAGGACACACGTAGGGCCATGTGGGTTGGAAACCAGGGAGGTCTCCACAGGCCTTTTGGAAAGGATGATGGTCAACGATCTAAAGGATCAACCAACAGCTCACAAATACTCCATCGAATTACACGCAGAGAAAATCGGGAGGCCACGGAAACAACAGATATTCTTGGACGTAAAAGGGACCTCCTTTAGACTTTCAGCAAACAGCAATCCCCCCTTCCCAAAGCACCCAACTTGGGGTCCATGGGAATGGAAGCTGTTTTGCTCAAACGAAGCCTGGAATACTTGGTAATTCATGTGCCGTTCTCTGCCGCCTGAGAGCCACCCTGAAGACTTTCGGTGGCGGAGGCATGGATGGGAATCACGGCCACCGATTGGCATTTTCACTGCAAGGAAGCAAGGTCCCAGCTTCTCTCCCACCCCTCCCCCCCGCCCCCAGCCCTGCAAGTGGTCCCTGGAACTCAGCCCTGCACCATCGGTCCCTGCGTCCAGGCTGGTCGTGCCTAGCTTCCTTCACCCTGGAAAAGCATCGAGGCACTTGGGGGATCGGACCCCAGAGCCGAGATGCAGATGCGAACTTACCGCTCGATGTGCGGGGCGAATCCATCTGGGGAGAGTCACTTGGCTTCCACAGAGACGTCTGGCCAACTGAGCGGGACCGGAAACACAGGACTTCTCAAGGCCCAGGATGGCCCGCCCCGATTGCTTTAAATAGCTTCCTCCGCTAGCCCTTCATTAAATATTGATGACCCGCAAGGAAGCTCACCCAACAAGTGGAAGTTGACCGTTAAGGGCCAGCTCCGAGGCTCCCAGGGACTTTCCCAAGTGTCCTAATGGTTTTCCCGGCATGACTTGGACTTCAGGCTCCCGACTTTTCCCATGGACAAATCCGTTGCTCTCGGTTGCGTTCCGTTACTCTGGGTTTCCCGTGCTCCGGGATGACCGGGAATTTCGATGTGGAGAGCCTTGCTCTGCTCGCCTACTTGGCACCTTTGCCCTAGCGTCTCCTGGAACACGTTTCGTGCCACCCTCAAAGTGTTTCCTTTTCCTTTCGGGTGAAGAAATGCCACTCAAAATTCGAGAAGTGAATCGTTATCTGGGATCTACCCACGCATCATGCCCAACTGCATTGAAGGCCGGGCGGAAGCCCATCCGCCTCATGCAGATAGAATGTGTGCTCCCGCAAGGTCCGCTGACAAAACCTCAAAGGTGGGGATGAGACAGCACACCTTCCTGGTTTGAAGGAAGGGAAACCGAGTCTCACTAGATGGTCCCTCCTTCTGTTGATGGCTATTGTCAGGTTTCGTCAAGGGACTCAAGTGGTCTGGAAAGGACAGCACTGCTGAGCCCCTTGGGGGGAAGGGCGGGGTGACAATTCGAAGAACATGGGAATTCCAATGGGAATCTCACCTCGCATCGTGGAAGACAGACGTTTCTTCCCTAGAAGACTTGAACAAACTAGAAACCAAAAGTGCCAATTTGCAGTACATAAGAGGGGAGAGAAAAACCAAGAGCCTTGAAGGCGCATGTCACAGTTGTGGTGGAAATGAGGGATTGGGGAAAACGTTAGCAGTCAGGCGTTTCAATTGAGTCTAAGTTCCACACAATGTTTTTTTATTGAGTTCATACTAGTTCGCATCATTGTGAAATTTCAGTTGTCCATGATTTCTTGTCCATCACCATAGGGGTGCTCCCCTTCTCCCCCTTGCCCACCCCTCTTCCCCTGGTAACCAAACTATTCTCTTTCTCCATTCTTTGTTTACACTCCACACACCAGTGGAATCGTATCGTGTTTGTCTTTCTCAGTCTGGCTTATTTCGATTAGCCGAATGCCCTCCCGGCACAGCCATGTTGTCGCGGACCCCTTGTCGGACATGGGATTTGCCAATATTTTCTCCCGGTTGGTGGGTTGTCTTTGGGATTTGATCCCAGTTTCCTTTGCCTTGCAGAAGTTCTTTAGTCTGATGAAGTCCCACTTGTTTAGTTTTTCTTTTGTTTCCCTTGTCTGAAAAGATACGCTACTTGGGAAGATCCTTTGCAGTTCCACGTCAAAGAGTGTGCTGCCGATAGTCTCTTCCAGGAGTTCGATGTTTTCTGGACTTCTCTTCAAGTCTTTGATCCACTTTGCCTTTATTTGGGGGTGTGGCGGGAGATAACGGCCTACTTTCCTTCTTGGGCAAGTGCTTGTCCAGATCTCCCAAGACCATTTACTGAGGAGATGATTTTTTCTCCACTGTACGTTCTCGGCATCTCTGTCAAAGATTAGCTGCCTGTAGCTGTGTGGTTTTATTTCTGGGCTTTCAGTTCTCTTCCCTTGATCTGTGTGCCTCTTTTGGTACCAGTACCGTGCCGTTTTGATCACTAGGGCTTTGCAGTCCACTTGGAAGTCAGGGATTGGGATGCCTCCAGCTTTGTTCTGTTTTGCTCAGGGTTGCTTTAGCAATTTGGGGTCTTTGGTGGCCCCATATGAATTTTAGGATTCTTTGTTCCACTTTGATGCAGAATGTCTTTGGGATTCTGACTGGGACCGCATCGGATCTGTAGATTGTTTTGCATGTTGTGGACATTTTCACTAGGCTTATTCTTCCAACCCATGTGCATGGAATCTCTTTGCATTCCTTTATGTCATCACCAATTTCTTTCAATAATGTCTCATAGTTTTCATTGTCTAAGTCCTTCACCTCCTTGGTTAAATTTATTCCTAGACATTTTGTTCTTTTGGTTGCTACCGTGAATGGAATGGTATCCTTGACTTCTCTTCCTGTAAGTTCATCATTAGAGTCTAGAAATGCAACTGATTTTTGTAAGTCGATTTTGTACCCCATAACGTTACTGTAGTTGTAAAGGGTCTCTAACAGTTTCCCGATGGATTCCTTAGGGTTTTCGAAATATAACATCATGTGATGTGCAAAGAGCGAGAATTTCACTTCTTCACTCCCTATTTGCATTCCTTTGATTCCTTTCCCTTGCCTAATTGCCCTGGCCAAAACCTCCAGTTCCATGTTGGATAAGAGTGGTGAGAGTGGGCATCCTTGTTGTCTTCCTGTTCTCAGGGGGATGGCTTTTCAGTTTTTCCCTACGGAGTATGATTTTCCTCTATCCCCATTCTGTTAAGAGCTTGTGTTTTTTTTAGCTTTTTATCCTAAATGGCTGTTGGGTCTTGTGAAATGCTTTCCCTGCGTCTACTGAGGTGATCATGTGGCTTTTATCCCTCATTTCTTTAAGGTTGTGTACCACACTGATTGGTTTGCAGATGGTGAGCCATCCCTGCATCCCTGGCATAAATCCCACTGATCCAGGATGTATGACCTTTCGGATGTATTGCTGTATTCGGGTTGCCAATATTTTGTTGAGAATTTTTACATCTCTGCTCATCAGCCATGTTGGCCTGCACTTTTCCTTTTTCGTGTTGTCCTCGTCAGGCTTTGGTGTCAGAGTGAGGTTGCCCTCATCAAATGTGTCAGGAAGCATTCCCCCTTCCCTAATTCTTTGGAATAGCTTGAGAGGGCTAGGCATTAAATCCTCCCTGAAAGTTGGGTAGAATTCTCCAGGGAAGCCGTCTGGTCCTGGGCTCCTACCTTTGCGGGGGCGGGGGGTGGGGGGGGTATGCTTTGGCTTACTGTCTGAATCTGGTTCCTTGTGATTGGCCTATTCTGATCATCTGTTTCTTCTGGATCCAGCTCCGGGAGGTTGCAAGAGTCTAAGAATGTGTCCATTTCTTGTAGACCGTCCCTTTTTTTGGCATATAGCTTTTCGTAGCGTTCGCTTCCAGTGCTTTGTATCTCTGTGGTCTCCCTTCTTCTTTCTGCTCTTTCACTTCTAATTTTATTTTTCTGAGGTTTCTTGCTCTTTCTTTGTAAGTCTGGCTAGGGGTCTGTCCATTGTGTTTATCTTCTCAAAGAACTCGTTCTTTGTTTCGTTGATGTTTTCGATCGCCTTTTGTGTTTCACTTGCATGTATTTTCGCTCTAATTTTTATTATTTCTCTCCTCCTGCTGACTTTGGCTTTGTTTGTTCTTCTTCGTTGAATTCACTTAAGGTGTAGTTTGAGATAGCTTATTTGGGATTTTTCATTTTTGCTAAGGTGAGCCAGTATTGTGATGAGTTCCCCTCTTAGTACTGCTTTTGCTGCATCCCAGATGAGTTGGTATGATATGTTTTCCTTTTCATTTGTCTACAGATTTTTTTGGTTTCTCCTTCAATTTCTGGAATGATCCATTGGTTGTTTGATAGCATGCCGTTTCGTCTCCACAACTTTGTCCCCTTCTCAGCTGTTTTCCTGTAATTAACTTCCATCTTCCTAGCCTTGGGACCAGAAAAGATGCTTGTTATTATTTCAATCTTCTTCAATTTCTCGAGGCTTGCCTTGTTTCCCAACTTATGTTCTATCCTTGAGAATGTTCGGTGTGCACTTCAGAAGAATGTGTATTCTGCTGTTTCCGGATGGAGTGTTCTATAGATCCAGAGAATTTGTAAGAAAGCCCAATGTGGACCCAACCAACCAACCAACTCCCCAACCACCAACCAACTCTGGTGTCTGCTTTTGTCACCCGAGCCTGTGAAACTCAACCCTGTGTGCTAAGATGAAGACGAGAAGCTGATAGAGAATCAAGCGAAGACGGGACTACCTCGAACAGACACTAAATGCCTTCAGTTACTTGAAAATCGTGCTGGGTAGGGGTGTGCTTTTGTGTTTTCGTGCATGCGTGTGTACGTGTGGGTAGCAGAAAGACCACCCGCTTGACAGAGAAGAAACATCCTTCGTTTCCATCAAAGGAGTGCTCTCTGCAACCACGGGATCCTTCCCAGTCTGTAGGTGGGGTCGCCCCGAGGTTTTCAGCCGGATGCTGTTCGACAGCTGCCATAGGCAGAAGGTGTCATGTGGGCAGGGAGAGTCCACAAGGGCGCAAGGACGTTTTGGCGGATGACGCTGTAACTGAGTAGCCTTCCTCAAAAGATTAGAATCCCCTACGCGGTCGAAAAGCTAAGCCCTGCTTCCAGAGGCCAAAGGGTCAATCTCCCTGCTAGGGTGTCTCCAGATTATTTATTTACTGATTGATTTATTCATTGATGCATTTATGCATTTATTTTTGTTTCTTAAACTCTTGGCCCGGAATGAAGGTGCTCACTAGGAGGCGCCCATGCTTGGACGCCAAGAGCGCTAGAGGCAGCCTGCAAGTTGCAGGCGGATGTCGAAAAGCTATTTGGGTCCCAGATTCAAGTTATGAGGCACGGCAGCTTAGAGGGCGATGCCTCCATGTTGTGGGTTCCTGGCGGCTCTTCCGCTTGGGCGCGGATGTCTCTGCAGAGAAAGGGCCCTGGAGCCTGCGCCTAGATGTCTCCTCCCGCCGCCGCACCAGCTGCCACGCCTCCACCGCTGCCACCAGGACGCCTCGTCTGCAGGTGGTTTCCCTGAGCGGCAGCCGCCGTCTGCGGGCACGGCAGCCAGGGCCTCTTGACAGCGCCCAGGGCCGTCTTCGCACAGGCCATGGGTTGACACTGCGGGCTCCGATGCCCAGCCCCGGGCTCTGAGGCTCCTCGGGGTGGGCAGCCTTGCACGCTAAGAGGGCTGAAACCGGCCTCTCGGCTCTAGCGAAAGAGTCAGCGGAAGTCCCGCCCACGAGGCCAGGGACGGCTTCCGGGAGTCCTGAGACAGCCTTCCTCCCCCTTCCTTATTAATAGGGCCATCCTGCACGGGGCTGTCTTGCCATAGCTCAAGTCCCGTTTGTCCTGGCACCACCGTGGCCCGGCTCGTGTTTCAGAAGCTGCATTCCACGGCGTGCAGCCAGGGAAACACAGTCTTTCCCTGGGTCTGCAGACAGGAAGGGTCGATCGGTCTGTGGAGAGCTATGGAGAGAGGGGAAGCTGGCGGAGGAGAGCTGGGGAGGGCTTTTCAAGACGAGATCTACCTACAGAGAGGGACACTCTGTAGACCTCTGGAGGTGGACGCAGATGTAGCCAGAGAGAGAGAGAGAGATTTGTGTATGGACATTCAGTCGGCCAAGGTCAGAATTGTTTCAATACAGGCAGAGTCTAATCACTTAGGAGTTGGAAATACGGGCATGAAACTCCTGTGTCCAGAATCTCTCACCTCAGAGCAGACTAGGGAGCCCTCTGGGAACAGAATGAAAAAATCAAGGAAATGAGCTCCTGGCATTCACCCTATGCTTCCAAGTGCTTTGGGTCTGTTTTCGCGTTCTCTTGAGGTGGATCCGTGCCCATATTAGTAGGACTGTGTGAGTCGGTCTGCGTGTGTGTGTGTGTGTGTGTGTGTGTGTGTGTGTATGTTTGAGAAGGAGAGAGAGAGAGAGACGGGTAGATTTAGAGATAAAGATAGAGATGAGAGTCTGGGGGTGGATTTTATGGCCCTCGTAATATTATCCGCACTAGGAGTTGATATGAGCTCTGCTGAGTATGGCCTGGTCGTAAAGAGTGTGCTGGGAGGATGCTGGCACGTGTGCTCAATGTCTACAGCCTCGAGGAAGCCTTGCACATCAGGCACCCCGAGTCAAAGGGAGAGTGGTTCGTGGCGGGATCAACTTACGCATTGGAATCTGGTATCTTTGTAGATCGAGGCTGTGAACTCTAGCTGGGCACCCCGACCACCTTCCCTCCTTGTCACAGGCAAAGGAGCCATGCCGCATCTCTGAAGAAGTGCAGGGAAGATGCGACAGAAGGCGAAGGGACCCAAACACCACCAAGAAGGCGCATTGAGTTTTCAAAGATATCTTTATTGTACCCAACGGACGCTCCGTACAGCCTATAAACCCAGGATGTGTTCTTGAAAGGGGGCACCTGATGGCACGGGACGAGACCCCGCTGAAGGAAGACCGCCAGGGGCCTCAGGGAGAAGGTGGCCTTTCTGTGTCCAACACTAGGGAAGATGATCGGTAGCTCTGAACGCCCACACATACACAAATGTCACAAGGAAGGAAAGAGGGAGACTCATGCACTTTCCTGAGTGATGGCTTGGGGTTCCTACTGTCCCTTTCCTGCCACTTTCTGTCCGTCTACGGTGCTCCCAAGGAAACTCCTAGGCAAAGCCTCCAGGGTCTTCTGGGCTTGATGCTTGAATCCATCGTCAATAGCTGGCGAGCGAAGTCGGATCCAAGGGCCGCTTTCCAGACTCAGGGCGAGGATGGAAACGCATTTTCCTGGACTCACTTGTTCAAGAAATGTAGCCCCTCTCCTTTTCTGAGCACGTGCCATGCCGAGGTCATATTGGGCTTGCGGTCTTGCTGGAAGGCCAACACGTGTGCACGAGTCCTTGTTAGACTCTTCTCCTTGCCTCGATTGGGTTCCCATCCTGGGATGTCCCTGATGGCCGAGGAGAGGATGATGGCAGGGAGGAGGTGCCGTTTTTCCCGACAGAGCTTTTGCTCCTTCAGACTTCAGGGAGGCTGTGCCCTGTCTGGTGCCCATGGAGCCTCCAGTGGCCCTGTGGATCTCGGCAACGGTCCCTGAGGCAGTCGAGTGCCACCACGGCACAGAGGGGAGCACTCCCTTTGGGTTCCCGAGGGAAGGACACTTCTTTCTGCCTTGGCCTCACCCCAGAACACGATGCGTGTTCCTCGTCCCTCCTCCTCCCCGACACGCTGGCTCGGCCCCCCAGCAGAGGAGGCTTGGATGCGGGTCTGGAAAAGGAGGCCTTCCTGCCCCTAAATCTGAGGCCCTGGTGAGCTTTGCAGCATGTCGAGCAGAGCCTGAAATTCCTCCTCGCTGAGGGGACCTTCCAGTGTTCCCGGAGGCTCCTCTGCCGGCGGATGCCCGTTCAGGAACGGCTGTGCCTTTTCCTGCAGCTCTGTGACTGCGAGCAGCTCATCTAGGAGGCTGGGGGTTTGCGCAGAGTGCTGCTGCTGTGGGCCCGGCTGAGCAGAGGGCTCTCCGGCTGATGGCTCCTCCCATGGCCACACGTGTGTGTCAGGGTGCGCGGGCTGCTGAACCGCCCTTCCCTGAGGCTCCTCTGGGGCCGGGAGGACCTGAGGCCACTCGCCCCAAGGCTGCATAGCGGGGAAGGCTCCTGGCCCACCCAGGTGCTGCCACCGTTGCTGAGGATGGTCAGGGTGAGGCTGAGGGGAGTGTGCGAAGGGCAGCCCCCTCCCGCCAGCGTGCCCGTCGTGCTGCTGGCATTTTCCTCCGGGTGTGGGCCGGAGAGGAGGCTGCATCGCCGAGAGACCCCCTGCCTGAGTCGGCCCGGTTGAGCAGGGACACACAAGTGTCCAAGGAGGGTGAACGTTCTCCTTTCCCAGCACAGGCTGGGCTGTCATGACCACCAGGGGCTCCGGTGGCCGGCCCACACAGGCCCCAGAGGGAACCCAAGGAACGAAGAACACCGGGCAGAGTGGAGGAGCGGCTGTCGCGGGCGATGGCAAGAGCCCAGGAGGGTGCCAGGGAGGCAGATGAGGAGAGCTGCTGGGGACAGAGGACAGGTTGCCTTGGTCCTGGAGGGCAGTCAGGGGAGCCCTGGGACTGGGGCCTTCCGCCAAGGCATTCACCGGGCCGCTTCCACTCTGGTCTGGGTGCCGAGCTCTTCGGTTCTGAAACCACACCTGGGCCAGAGAGAGAGACACACAGACACAGAAGACGTGAGGGCCTCCGGCTCTCCCTGTCGCTGATCTGCCAGCGACAGGGGCATGTCCCTGAGGCCTAATCTGAGGGGCATTCCATCTATCCCTTTCACCTGGTCCTTGCAAACTAGCTGCCAATTCAGGGCAACTGTCGACACCTGGCTAGCAGGGGCTCCCACATTGGCTAGAGTGGCGGGCCCGTCACGGGCTGCCCATGACCTCTTTTGCCCTCTCCTTTCCTCGAAATCCAAGCCTGGGCCCTGCCGCCTGGTTGACTTGGAAGGTCTTTCTCTGGGCAGGGCCTCGCTTGCAAGGCCCAGGGCTTTCCACACCGTGTCTGGGCCCTGGGTCATGGGGAGAATCCCACACAGCCCACGTTGGTCCGGCACCATGGCAGGGATCAAGACCCTTTCCACGTGGGACCAGCCGGGTGCGACCCCCGGAGACCTCACCTGAATTCTCGCCTCTGGGATGCCCGTTTGTCTGGCCAGTTCTTCCCTGGTAGCGATGCCAGGAAATCGGTCCTTCTGGAAGCTCTCAAGGAGGATCCCGGTTTGCCACGGAGTGATGTGTGTCCGCTTTCTTCCGCCTTCTTTTGGGAGGCATTGTGGAGGAGGACAAAGGAAGAAGAGAGAGATTGGAGGCTGATGGCACATTCGAAGGGAAACAGAAACGGGTGTGTGTCTGTGTGTGTGTGTGAGTGTGTGTGTGTCTGTGTCTGTGTGGAGGCGTCTCTACCTCTGTGCTCTTCCCTCAGCCCCTCTCCGCCCAGCGAGTCCTCTGAGATACTCCCGGACCAATGCTGGGTTGGCCCTGGGTCAAACCCCGCCCCCCCAGAGCGGATGGAAGAAGAGGATTCTGCACCTCCTAGCTGTTTCAGGACCGGCAGGTCAAAACCATTGCTGGCCAAGAAACAGCCCGCCGGCCCAACAGGGGCCCGGGGTCGCTATGGGCAACACGGAGGGGGCCAGAACAAGAGATCATGGGTTCTTCTCCCAAGCGCTCTCTGCCAAACGTCTAGCACTCCTAGGCAGGGAGGTTGCCTTGACCAGGACATCCTCGCAGGAAGTGCCCCTGGGATGCTGAGGACTCACCTGCGGCCCGAGCTTGGGGCTGCTCCTCTCCAGGCGATTGCCCTTCTCCCACGGAGCTCGCCGAGCCCGACCGGCTCTGCCTTAGATGTCTTCTGCGTTGGTTTTGAAACCAAACCTGAGTGCCAGGAGAAGGAGCCCTTGTTACCCAACTCTTGTCAACACAATTTCAAAGAGCTATGGCAGCGATTCAGAAGACGACAAACAAACAAGCAAGCAAACAAGCAAAGAAATGCAAGCCCAGCAATCTCTGTCCGCCCACGCTGGACAGGTTGACAATTCGCAGGCACTCTAGGACCCAAAGGACAATGCTTGTGTCTCCAAAGGAGAGCACGAAAGGTGGGAAAACGCCCCATCTGCCACCCGGGGAAAGAATCCTTGCTTCCCGGCTCCCCGACCTGCTCTCCAAAGGAAACGCCCCAGATCGAGGGGACAAGGCTTGCCCTGCCCAAGGCAGGGCGGCTCACTCACAGGCGCTCTCTCCCCACCTCCTTCTTTCCTGGAACCAGGCCCCTTTCTCTCTCGGTCTTTCTGTCTCTGTCTCTGATTCTCTCCACCCGTCCATCTCCCCTTCCCTCCTCTGTCTCTCTGCCTCTGTCTCCTGCTCTCCCCCCTCCCTCTCTTCTCCCGCTTGCTCTCTCCTGTCCTTTGCACCTCATCTTTGCTGTGGTCCCTGCCTGATTCCCACATTTTCATGTCTCTCTTGTCCCCACAGGCAAGGCTCTCTCCTAACACCTTCAGGACGAGGATTTCAGTCAGCGCTGTCTCGGACCCCAGAGGGGGACGTCAAGTGAAAGAAATGCGCCTTCTCCCCAGCACTGCCCTCAAATGCAAGTCCGCGTAGCCCGTGGCTTCTACGAGGCCGCGGCAAAGGCAAAGACCCTGATGTCAGAGCCTCCCTCCAGTCAACCGCCTTAACCTGTTGGGCGGGGATGTGAATCTGCCTTCTCCCAGAGGAACTGTATTCTTTCCAGCTGCCTCTGGGGTCACGGGAGAGCTGCGGCTTACCTTTCTTTTTCTGTCGACCGTCGCACTGAAACACCCTTCAGTACGGCATGGGGCTTTAAAGCGTCTGTTGTGCCTCCCCCATTGGAGACGCTTAGGAGCACCAAATCCACCGTCAAAACCGGCTTTCGAAACTAGAGACGCCCATCGACTCTTAAGCAGAGTCCTCCACGCTACATACTCCTGCCCATTCTGTGCTAAAGACAGCAGCGAGCAAGCGGAACCTCTCGTGACCGTCTTGACTCCCCGGCTTCAAACCCCTCGAGGGGCCACATAGGACTGAACTTTTGGCTCTCTGGTGAATGACCCAGGATAGTCCCTTCCCCGTCAGTGAATCCCCCAAACCAACCAAGATTTCCACCGCTGCTCAAAGGCACAGACCCGTTTCCTGTTTTCTGGCATTCTTCCCATGGGACGACCTACAGGCCATAAGCTTCTAAGCAGGCTAGCTGCCCGAAGAGACTGACCTGCAGAGGGCTTAGCCCCGATCGTGTGTGTCCCTTGACCCTGGGAGAGAATGACAGAGAGACTCAAGCCCACCTGGACTCTGCATTCCGGAATGTCAATCTCTTGGGCCAGGCGTTCTCTGGTGGCGATCCCAGGGTAAGGGTTCTGTTGAAACGCTGCTCGCAGAGCGTCCCTCTGACTCGCCTTCAAAACAATCCTCCTGCGTCGGGATCCTCTCTGATGCGGGCCTGTGGGAGACAAGAGGGAAAATGGACTAGGAAGGCTTCCGTACCGATGCAGACCGGCGGTGCAAGCCTAGCTCTTCTCTTTCTGCTGTGTGAAAAACGGCCTAGTCGGGGGGATTCCTGTCCGTTTGGAACGAAAGGACACACGTAGGGCCATGTGGGTTGGAAACCAGGGAGGTCTCCACAGGCCTTTTGGAAAGGATGATGGTCAACGATCTAAAGGATCAACCAACAGCTCACAAATACTCCATCGAATTACACGCAGAGAAAATCGGGAGGCCACGGAAACAACAGATATTCTTGGACGTAAAAGGGACCTCCTTTAGACTTTCAGCAAACAGCAATCCCCCCTTCCCAAAGCACCCAACTTGGGGTCCATGGGAATGGAAGCTGTTTTGCTCAAACGAAGCCTGGAATACTTGGTAATTCATGTGCCGTTCTCTGCCGCCAGAGAGCCACCCTGAAGACTTTCGGTGGCGGAGGCATGGATGGGAATCACGGCCACCGATTGGCATTTTCACTGCAAGGAAGCAAGGTCCCAGCTTCTCTCCCACCCCTCCCCCCCGCCCCCAGCCCTGCAAGTGGTCCCTGGAACTCAGCCCTGCACCATCGGTCCCTGCGTCCAGGCTGGTCGTGCCTAGCTTCCTTCACCCTGGAAAAGCATCGAGGCACTTGGGGGATCGGACCCCAGAGCCGAGATGCAGATGCGAACTTACCGCTCGATGTGCGGGGCGAATCCATCTGGGGAGAGTCACTTGGCTTCCACAGAGACGTCTGGCCAACTGAGCGGGACCGGAAACACAGGACTTCTCAAGGCCCAGGATGGCCCGCCCCGATTGCTTTAAATAGCTTCCTCCGCTAGCCCTTCATTAAATATTGATGACCCGCAAGGAAGCTCACCCAACAAGTGGAAGTTGACCGTTAAGGGCCAGCTCCGAGGCTCCCAGGGACTTTCCCAAGTGTCCTAATGGTTTTCCCGGCATGACTTGGACTTCAGGCTCCCGACTTTTCCCATGGACAAATCCGTTGCTCTCGGTTGCGTTCCGTTACTCTGGGTTTCCCGTGCTCCGGGATGACCGGGAATTTCGATGTGGAGAGCCTTGCTCTGCTCGCCTACTTGGCACCTTTGCCCTAGCGTCTCCTGGAACACGTTTCGTGCCACCCTCAAAGTGTTTCCTTTTCCTTTCGGGTGAAGAAATGCCACTCAAAATTCGAGAAGTGAATCGTTATCTGGGATCTACCCACGCATCATGCCCAACTGCATTGAAGGCCGGGCGGAAGCCCATCCGCCTCATGCAGATAGAATGTGTGCTCCCGCAAGGTCCGCTGACAAAACCTCAAAGGTGGGGATGAGACAGCACACCTTCCTGGTTTGAAGGAAGGGAAACCGAGTCTCACTAGATGGTCCCTCCTTCTGTTGATGGCTATTGTCAGGTTTCGTCAAGGGACTCAAGTGGTCTGGAAAGGACAGCACTGCTGAGCCCCTTGGGGGGAAGGGCGGGGTGACAATTCGAAGAACATGGGAATTCCAATGGGAATCTCACCTCGCATCGTGGAAGACAGACGTTTCTTCCCTAGAAGACTTGAACAAACTAGAAACCAAAAGTGCCAATTTGCAGTACATAAGAGGGGAGAGAAAAACCAAGAGCCTTGAAGGCGCATGTCACAGTTGTGGTGGAAATGAGGGATTGGGGAAAACGTTAGCAGTCAGGCGTTTCAATTGAGTCTAAGTTCCACACAATGTTTTTTTATTGAGTTCATACTAGTTCGCATCATTGTGAAATTTCAGTTGTCCATGATTTCTTGTCCATCACCATAGGGGTGCTCCCCTTCTCCCCCTTGCCCACCCCTCTTCCCCTGGTAACCAAACTATTCTCTTTCTCCATTCTTTGTTTACACTCCACACACCAGTGGAATCGTATCGTGTTTGTCTTTCTCAGTCTGGCTTATTTCGATTAGCCGAATGCCCTCCCGGCACAGCCATGTTGTCGCGGACCCCTTGTCGGACATGGGATTTGCCAATATTTTCTCCCGGTTGGTGGGTTGTCTTTGGGATTTGATCCCAGTTTCCTTTGCCTTGCAGAAGTTCTTTAGTCTGATGAAGTCCCACTTGTTTAGTTTTTCTTTTGTTTCCCTTGTCTGAAAAGATACGCTACTTGGGAAGATCCTTTGCAGTTCCACGTCAAAGAGTGTGCTGCCGATAGTCTCTTCCAGGAGTTCGATGTTTTCTGGACTTCTCTTCAAGTCTTTGATCCACTTTGCCTTTATTTGGGGGTGTGGCGGGAGATAACGGCCTACTTTCCTTCTTGGGCAAGTGCTTGTCCAGATCTCCCAAGACCATTTACTGAGGAGATGATTTTTTCTCCACTGTACGTTCTCGGCATCTCTGTCAAAGATTAGCTGCCTGTAGCTGTGTGGTTTTATTTCTGGGCTTTCAGTTCTCTTCCCTTGATCTGTGTGCCTCTTTTGGTACCAGTACCGTGCCGTTTTGATCACTAGGGCTTTGCAGTCCACTTGGAAGTCAGGGATTGGGATGCCTCCAGCTTTGTTCTGTTTTGCTCAGGGTTGCTTTAGCAATTTGGGGTCTTTGGTGGCCCCATATGAATTTTAGGATTCTTTGTTCCACTTTGATGCAGAATGTCTTTGGGATTCTGACTGGGACCGCATCGGATCTGTAGATTGTTTTGCATGTTGTGGACATTTTCACTAGGCTTATTCTTCCAACCCATGTGCATGGAATCTCTTTGCATTCCTTTATGTCATCACCAATTTCTTTCAATAATGTCTCATAGTTTTCATTGTCTAAGTCCTTCACCTCCTTGGTTAAATTTATTCCTAGACATTTTGTTCTTTTGGTTGCTACCGTGAATGGAATGGTATCCTTGACTTCTCTTCCTGTAAGTTCATCATTAGAGTCTAGAAATGCAACTGATTTTTGTAAGTCGATTTTGTACCCCATAACGTTACTGTAGTTGTAAAGGGTCTCTAACAGTTTCCCGATGGATTCCTTAGGGTTTTCGAAATATAACATCATGTGATGTGCAAAGAGCGAGAATTTCACTTCTTCACTCCCTATTTGCATTCCTTTGATTCCTTTCCCTTGCCTAATTGCCCTGGCCAAAACCTCCAGTTCCATGTTGGATAAGAGTGGTGAGAGTGGGCATCCTTGTTGTCTTCCTGTTCTCAGGGGGATGGCTTTTCAGTTTTTCCCTACGGAGTATGATTTTCCTCTATCCCCATTCTGTTAAGAGCTTGTGTTTTTTTTAGCTTTTTATCCTAAATGGCTGTTGGGTCTTGTGAAATGCTTTCCCTGCGTCTACTGAGGTGATCATGTGGCTTTTATCCCTCATTTCTTTAAGGTTGTGTACCACACTGATTGGTTTGCAGATGGTGAGCCATCCCTGCATCCCTGGCATAAATCCCACTGATCCAGGATGTATGACCTTTCGGATGTATTGCTGTATTCGGGTTGCCAATATTTTGTTGAGAATTTTTACATCTCTGCTCATCAGCCATGTTGGCCTGCACTTTTCCTTTTTCGTGTTGTCCTCGTCAGGCTTTGGTGTCAGAGTGAGGTTGCCCTCATCAAATGTGTCAGGAAGCATTCCCCCTTCCCTAATTCTTTGGAATAGCTTGAGAGGGCTAGGCATTAAATCCTCCCTGAAAGTTGGGTAGAATTCTCCAGGGAAGCCGTCTGGTCCTGGGCTCCTACCTTTGCGGGGGCGGGGGGTGGGGGGGGTATGCTTTGGCTTACTGTCTGAATCTGGTTCCTTGTGATTGGCCTATTCTGATCATCTGTTTCTTCTGGATCCAGCTCCGGGAGGTTGCAAGAGTCTAAGAATGTGTCCATTTCTTGTAGACCGTCCCTTTTTTTGGCATATAGCTTTTCGTAGCGTTCGCTTCCAGTGCTTTGTATCTCTGTGGTCTCCCTTCTTCTTTCTGCTCTTTCACTTCTAATTTTATTTTTCTGAGGTTTCTTGCTCTTTCTTTGTAAGTCTGGCTAGGGGTCTGTCCATTGTGTTTATCTTCTCAAAGAACTCGTTCTTTGTTTCGTTGATGTTTTCGATCGCCTTTTGTGTTTCACTTGCATGTATTTTCGCTCTAATTTTTATTATTTCTCTCCTCCTGCTGACTTTGGCTTTGTTTGTTCTTCTTCGTTGAATTCACTTAAGGTGTAGTTTGAGATAGCTTATTTGGGATTTTTCATTTTTGCTAAGGTGAGCCAGTATTGTGATGAGTTCCCCTCTTAGTACTGCTTTTGCTGCATCCCAGATGAGTTGGTATGATATGTTTTCCTTTTCATTTGTCTACAGATTTTTTTGGTTTCTCCTTCAATTTCTGGAATGATCCATTGGTTGTTTGATAGCATGCCGTTTCGTCTCCACAACTTTGTCCCCTTCTCAGCTGTTTTCCTGTAATTAACTTCCATCTTCCTAGCCTTGGGACCAGAAAAGATGCTTGTTATTATTTCAATCTTCTTCAATTTCTCGAGGCTTGCCTTGTTTCCCAACTTATGTTCTATCCTTGAGAATGTTCGGTGTGCACTTCAGAAGAATGTGTATTCTGCTGTTTCCGGATGGAGTGTTCTATAGATCCAGAGAATTTGTAAGAAAGCCCAATGTGGACCCAACCAACCAACCAACTCCCCAACCACCAACCAACTCTGGTGTCTGCTTTTGTCACCCGAGCCTGTGAAACTCAACCCTGTGTGCTAAGATGAAGACGAGAAGCTGATAGAGAATCAAGCGAAGACGGGACTACCTCGAACAGACACTAAATGCCTTCAGTTACTTGAAAATCGTGCTGGGTAGGGGTGTGCTTTTGTGTTTTCGTGCATGCGTGTGTACGTGTGGGTAGCAGAAAGACCACCCGCTTGACAGAGAAGAAACATCCTTCGTTTCCATCAAAGGAGTGCTCTCTGCAACCACGGGATCCTTCCCAGTCTGTAGGTGGGGTCGCCCCGAGGTTTTCAGCCGGATGCTGTTCGACAGCTGCCATAGGCAGAAGGTGTCATGTGGGCAGGGAGAGTCCACAAGGGCGCAAGGACGTTTTGGCGGATGACGCTGTAACTGAGTAGCCTTCCTCAAAAGATTAGAATCCCCTACGCGGTCGAAAAGCTAAGCCCTGCTTCCAGAGGCCAAAGGGTCAATCTCCCTGCTAGGGTGTCTCCAGATTATTTATTTACTGATTGATTTATTCATTGATGCATTTATGCATTTATTTTTGTTTCTTAAACTCTTGGCCCGGAATGAAGGTGCTCACTAGGAGGCGCCCATGCTTGGACGCCAAGAGCGCTAGAGGCAGCCTGCAAGTTGCAGGCGGATGTCGAAAAGCTATTTGGGTCCCAGATTCAAGTTATGAGGCACGGCAGCTTAGAGGGCGATGCCTCCATGTTGTGGGTTCCTGGCGGCTCTTCCGCTTGGGCGCGGATGTCTCTGCAGAGAAAGGGCCCTGGAGCCTGCGCCTAGATGTCTCCTCCCGCCGCCGCACCAGCTGCCACGCCTCCACCGCTGCCACCAGGACGCCTCGTCTGCAGGTGGTTTCCCTGAGCGGCAGCCGCCGTCTGCGGGCACGGCAGCCAGGGCCTCTTGACAGCGCCCAGGGCCGTCTTCGCACAGGCCATGGGTTGACACTGCGGGCTCCGATGCCCAGCCCCGGGCTCTGAGGCTCCTCGGGGTGGGCAGCCTTGCACGCTAAGAGGGCTGAAACCGGCCTCTCGGCTCTAGCGAAAGAGTCAGCGGAAGTCCCGCCCACGAGGCCAGGGACGGCTTCCGGGAGTCCTGAGACAGCCTTCCTCCCCCTTCCTTATTAATAGGGCCATCCTGCACGGGGCTGTCTTGCCATAGCTCAAGTCCCGTTTGTCCTGGCACCACCGTGGCCCGGCTCGTGTTTCAGAAGCTGCATTCCACGGCGTGCAGCCAGGGAAACACAGTCTTTCCCTGGGTCTGCAGACAGGAAGGGTCGATCGGTCTGTGGAGAGCTATGGAGAGAGGGGAAGCTGGCGGAGGAGAGCTGGGGAGGGCTTTTCAAGACGAGATCTACCTACAGAGAGGGACACTCTGTAGACCTCTGGAGGTGGACGCAGATGTAGCCAGAGAGAGAGAGAGAGATTTGTGTATGGACATTCAGTCGGCCAAGGTCAGAATTGTTTCAATACAGGCAGAGTCTAATCACTTAGGAGTTGGAAATACGGGCATGAAACTCCTGTGTCCAGAATCTCTCACCTCAGAGCAGACTAGGGAGCCCTCTGGGAACAGAATGAAAAAATCAAGGAAATGAGCTCCTGGCATTCACCCTATGCTTCCAAGTGCTTTGGGTCTGTTTTCGCGTTCTCTTGAGGTGGATCCGTGCCCATATTAGTAGGACTGTGTGAGTCGGTCTGCGTGTGTGTGTGTGTGTGTGTGTGTGTGTGTGTGTGTGTATGTTTGAGAAGGAGAGAGAGAGAGAGACGGGTAGATTTAGAGATAAAGATAGAGATGAGAGTCTGGGGGTGGATTTTATGGCCCTCGTAATATTATCCGCACTAGGAGTTGATATGAGCTCTGCTGAGTATGGCCTGGTCGTAAAGAGTGTGCTGGGAGGATGCTGGCACGTGTGCTCAATGTCTACAGCCTCGAGGAAGCCTTGCACATCAGGCACCCCGAGTCAAAGGGAGAGTGGTTCGTGGCGGGATCAACTTACGCATTGGAATCTGGTATCTTTGTAGATCGAGGCTGTGAACTCTAGCTGGGCACCCCGACCACCTTCCCTCCTTGTCACAGGCAAAGGAGCCATGCCGCATCTCTGAAGAAGTGCAGGGAAGATGCGACAGAAGGCGAAGGGACCCAAACACCACCAAGAAGGCGCATTGAGTTTTCAAAGATATCTTTATTGTACCCAACGGACGCTCCGTACAGCCTATAAACCCAGGATGTGTTCTTGAAAGGGGGCACCTGATGGCACGGGACGAGACCCCGCTGAAGGAAGACCGCCAGGGGCCTCAGGGAGAAGGTGGCCTTTCTGTGTCCAACACTAGGGAAGATGATCGGTAGCTCTGAACGCCCACACATACACAAATGTCACAAGGAAGGAAAGAGGGAGACTCATGCACTTTCCTGAGTGATGGCTTGGGGTTCCTACTGTCCCTTTCCTGCCACTTTCTGTCCGTCTACGGTGCTCCCAAGGAAACTCCTAGGCAAAGCCTCCAGGGTCTTCTGGGCTTGATGCTTGAATCCATCGTCAATAGCTGGCGAGCGAAGTCGGATCCAAGGGCCGCTTTCCAGACTCAGGGCGAGGATGGAAACGCATTTTCCTGGACTCACTTGTTCAAGAAATGTAGCCCCTCTCCTTTTCTGAGCACGTGCCATGCCGAGGTCATATTGGGCTTGCGGTCTTGCTGGAAGGCCAACACGTGTGCACGAGTCCTTGTTAGACTCTTCTCCTTGCCTCGATTGGGTTCCCATCCTGGGATGTCCCTGATGGCCGAGGAGAGGATGATGGCAGGGAGGAGGTGCCGTTTTTCCCGACAGAGCTTTTGCTCCTTCAGACTTCAGGGAGGCTGTGCCCTGTCTGGTGCCCATGGAGCCTCCAGTGGCCCTGTGGATCTCGGCAACGGTCCCTGAGGCAGTCGAGTGCCACCACGGCACAGAGGGGAGCACTCCCTTTGGGTTCCCGAGGGAAGGACACTTCTTTCTGCCTTGGCCTCACCCCAGAACACGATGCGTGTTCCTCGTCCCTCCTCCTCCCCGACACGCTGGCTCGGCCCCCCAGCAGAGGAGGCTTGGATGCGGGTCTGGAAAAGGAGGCCTTCCTGCCCCTAAATCTGAGGCCCTGGTGAGCTTTGCAGCATGTCGAGCAGAGCCTGAAATTCCTCCTCGCTGAGGGGACCTTCCAGTGTTCCCGGAGGCTCCTCTGCCGGCGGATGCCCGTTCAGGAACGGCTGTGCCTTTTCCTGCAGCTCTGTGACTGCGAGCAGCTCATCTAGGAGGCTGGGGGTTTGCGCAGAGTGCTGCTGCTGTGGGCCCGGCTGAGCAGAGGGCTCTCCGGCTGATGGCTCCTCCCATGGCCACACGTGTGTGTCAGGGTGCGCGGGCTGCTGAACCGCCCTTCCCTGAGGCTCCTCTGGGGCCGGGAGGACCTGAGGCCACTCGCCCCAAGGCTGCATAGCGGGGAAGGCTCCTGGCCCACCCAGGTGCTGCCACCGTTGCTGAGGAT
The DNA here is from genome assembly GCF_041296235.1 of Equus asinus. NCBI lineage: Eukaryota > Metazoa > Chordata > Mammalia > Perissodactyla > Equidae > Equus > Equus asinus. Next base: position 95,668,284 of record NC_091791.1, read on the forward strand.
GGTCAGGGTGAGGCTGAGGGGAGTGTGCGAAGGGCAGCCCCCTCCCGCCAGCGTGCCCGTCGTGCTGCTGGCATTTTCCTCCGGGTGTGGGCCGGAGAGGAGGCTGCATCGCCGAGAGACCCCCTGCCTGAGTCGGCCCGGTTGAGCAGGGACACACAAGTGTCCAAGGAGGGTGAACGTTCTCCTTTCCCAGCACAGGCTGGGCTGTCATGACCACCAGGGGCTCCGGTGGCCGGCCCACACAGGCCCCAGAGGGAACCCAAGGAACGAAGAACACCGGGCAGAGTGGAGGAGCGGCTGTCGCGGGCGATGGCAAGAGCCCAGGAGGGTGCCAGGGAGGCAGATGAGGAGAGCTGCTGGGGACAGAGGACAGGTTGCCTTGGTCCTGGAGGGCAGTCAGGGGAGCCCTGGGACTGGGGCCTTCCGCCAAGGCATTCACCGGGCCGCTTCCACTCTGGTCTGGGTGCCGAGCTCTTCGGTTCTGAAACCACACCTGGGCCAGAGAGAGAGACACACAGACACAGAAGACGTGAGGGCCTCCGGCTCTCCCTGTCGCTGATCTGCCAGCGACAGGGGCATGTCCCTGAGGCCTAATCTGAGGGGCATTCCATCTATCCCTTTCACCTGGTCCTTGCAAACTAGCTGCCAATTCAGGGCAACTGTCGACACCTGGCTAGCAGGGGCTCCCACATTGGCTAGAGTGGCGGGCCCGTCACGGGCTGCCCATGACCTCTTTTGCCCTCTCCTTTCCTCGAAATCCAAGCCTGGGCCCTGCCGCCTGGTTGACTTGGAAGGTCTTTCTCTGGGCAGGGCCTCGCTTGCAAGTCCCAGGGCTTTCCACACCGTGTCTGGGCCCTGGGTCATGGGGAGAATCCCACACAGCCCACGTTGGTCCGGCACCATGGCAGGGATCAAGACCCTTTCCACGTGGGACCAGCCGGGTGCGACCCCCGGAGACCTCACCTGAATTCTCGCCTCTGGGATGCCCGTTTGTCTGGCCAGTTCTTCCCTGGTAGCGATGCCAGGAAATCGGTCCTTCTGGAAGCTCTCAAGGAGGATCCCGGTTTGCCACGGAGTGATGTGTGTCCGCTTTCTTCCGCCTTCTTTTGGGAGGCATTGTGGAGGAGGACAAAGGAAGAAGAGAGAGATTGGAGGCTGATGGCACATTCGAAGGGAAACAGAAACGGGTGTGTGTCTGTGTGTGTGTGTGAGTGTGTGTGTGTCTGTGTCTGTGTGGAGGCGTCTCTACCTCTGTGCTCTTCCCTCAGCCCCTCTCCGCCCAGCGAGTCCTCTGAGATACTCCCGGACCAATGCTGGGTTGGCCCTGGGTCAAACCCCGCCCCCCCAGAGCGGATGGAAGAAGAGGATTCTGCACCTCCTAGCTGTTTCAGGACCGGCAGGTCAAAACCATTGCTGGCCAAGAAACAGCCCGCCGGCCCAACAGGGGCCCGGGGTCGCTATGGGCAACACGGAGGGGGCCAGAACAAGAGATCATGGGTTCTTCTCCCAAGCGCTCTCTGCCAAACGTCTAGCACTCCTAGGCAGGGAGGTTGCCTTGACCAGGACATCCTCGCAGGAAGTGCCCCTGGGATGCTGAGGACTCACCTGCGGCCCGAGCTTGGGGCTGCTCCTCTCCAGGCGATTGCCCTTCTCCCACGGAGCTCGCCGAGCCCGACCGGCTCTGCCTTAGATGTCTTCTGCGTTGGTTTTGAAACCAAACCTGAGTGCCAGGAGAAGGAGCCCTTGTTACCCAACTCTTGTCAACACAATTTCAAAGAGCTATGGCAGCGATTCAGAAGACGACAAACAAACAAGCAAGCAAACAAGCAAAGAAATGCAAGCCCAGCAATCTCTGTCCGCCCACGCTGGACAGGTTGACAATTCGCAGGCACTCTAGGACCCAAAGGACAATGCTTGTGTCTCCAAAGGAGAGCACGAAAGGTGGGAAAACGCCCCATCTGCCACCCGGGGAAAGAATCCTTGCTTCCCGGCTCCCCGACCTGCTCTCCAAAGGAAACGCCCCAGATCGAGGGGACAAGGCTTGCCCTGCCCAAGGCAGGGCGGCTCACTCACAGGCGCTCTCTCCCCACCTCCTTCTTTCCTGGAACCAGGCCCCTTTCTCTCTCGGTCTTTCTGTCTCTGTCTCTGATTCTCTCCACCCGTCCATCTCCCCTTCCCTCCTCTGTCTCTCTGCCTCTGTCTCCTGCTCTCCCCCCTCCCTCTCTTCTCCCGCTTGCTCTCTCCTGTCCTTTGCACCTCATCTTTGCTGTGGTCCCTGCCTGATTCCCACATTTTCATGTCTCTCTTGTCCCCACAGGCAAGGCTCTCTCCTAACACCTTCAGGACGAGGATTTCAGTCAGCGCTGTCTCGGACCCCAGAGGGGGACGTCAAGTGAAAGAAATGCGCCTTCTCCCCAGCACTGCCCTCAAATGCAAGTCCGCGTAGCCCGTGGCTTCTACGAGGCCGCGGCAAAGGCAAAGACCCTGATGTCAGAGCCTCCCTCCAGTCAACCGCCTTAACCTGTTGGGCGGGGATGTGAATCTGCCTTCTCCCAGAGGAACTGTATTCTTTCCAGCTGCCTCTGGGGTCACGGGAGAGCTGCGGCTTACCTTTCTTTTTCTGTCGACCGTCGCACTGAAACACCCTTCAGTACGGCATGGGGCTTTAAAGCGTCTGTTGTGCCTCCCCCATTGGAGACGCTTAGGAGCACCAAATCCACCGTCAAAACCGGCTTTCAAAACTAGAGACGCCCATCGACTCTTAAGCAGAGTCCTCCACGCTACATACTCCTGCCCATTCTGTGCTAAAGACAGCAGCGAGCAAGCGGAACCTCTCGTGACCGTCTTGACTCCCCGGCTTCAAACCCCTCGAGGGGCCACATAGGACTGAACTTTTGGCTCTCTGGTGAATGACCCAGGATAGTCCCTTCCCCGTCAGTGAATCCCCCAAACCAACCAAGATTTCCACCGCTGCTCAAAGGCACAGACCCGTTTCCTGTTTTCTGGCATTCTTCCCATGGGACGACCTACAGGCCATAAGCTTCTAAGCAGGCTAGCTGCCCGAAGAGACTGACCTGCAGAGGGCTTAGCCCCGATCGTGTGTGTCCCTTGACCCTGGGAGAGAATGACAGAGAGACTCAAGCCCACCTGGACTCTGCATTCCGGAATGTCAATCTCTTGGGCCAGGCGTTCTCTGGTGGCGATCCCAGGGTAAGGGTTCTGTTGAAACGCTGCTCGCAGAGCGTCCCTCTGACTCGCCTTCAAAACAATCCTCCTGCGTCGGGATCCTCTCTGATGCGGGCCTGTGGGAGACAAGAGGGAAAATGGACTAGGAAGGCTTCCGTACCGATGCAGACCGGCGGTGCAAGCCTAGCTCTTCTCTTTCTGCTGTGTGAAAAACGGCCTAGTCGGGGGGATTCCTGTCCGTTTGGAACGAAAGGACACACGTAGGGCCATGTGGGTTGGAAACCAGGGAGGTCTCCACAGGCCTTTTGGAAAGGATGATGGTCAACGATCTAAAGGATCAACCAACAGCTCACAAATACTCCATCGAATTACACGCAGAGAAAATCGGGAGGCCACGGAAACAACAGATATTCTTGGACGTAAAAGGGACCTCCTTTAGACTTTCAGCAAACAGCAATCCCCCCTTCCCAAAGCACCCAACTTGGGGTCCATGGGAATGGAAGCTGTTTTGCTCAAACGAAGCCTGGAATACTTGGTAATTCATGTGCCGTTCTCTGCCGCCTGAGAGCCACCCTGAAGACTTTCGGTGGCGGAGGCATGGATGGGAATCACGGCCACCGATTGGCATTTTCACTGCAAGGAAGCAAGGTCCCAGCTTCTCTCCCACCCCTCCCCCCCGCCCCCAGCCCTGCAAGTGGTCCCTGGAACTCAGCCCTGCACCATCGGTCCCTGCGTCCAGGCTGGTCGTGCCTAGCTTCCTTCACCCTGGAAAAGCATCGAGGCACTTGGGGGATCGGACCCCAGAGCCGAGATGCAGATGCGAACTTACCGCTCGATGTGCGGGGCGAATCCATCTGGGGAGAGTCACTTGGCTTCCACAGAGACGTCTGGCCAACTGAGCGGGACCGGAAACACAGGACTTCTCAAGGCCCAGGATGGCCCGCCCCGATTGCTTTAAATAGCTTCCTCCGCTAGCCCTTCATTAAATATTGATGACCCGCAAGGAAGCTCACCCAACAAGTGGAAGTTGACCGTTAAGGGCCAGCTCCGAGGCTCCCAGGGACTTTCCCAAGTGTCCTAATGGTTTTCCCGGCATGACTTGGACTTCAGGCTCCCGACTTTTCCCATGGACAAATCCGTTGCTCTCGGTTGCGTTCCGTTACTCTGGGTTTCCCGTGCTCCGGGATGACCGGGAATTTCGATGTGGAGAGCCTTGCTCTGCTCGCCTACTTGGCACCTTTGCCCTAGCGTCTCCTGGAACACGTTTCGTGCCACCCTCAAAGTGTTTCCTTTTCCTTTCGGGTGAAGAAATGCCACTCAAAATTCGAGAAGTGAATCGTTATCTGGGATCTACCCACGCATCATGCCCAACTGCATTGAAGGCCGGGCGGAAGCCCATCCGCCTCATGCAGATAGAATGTGTGCTCCCGCAAGGTCCGCTGACAAAACCTCAAAGGTGGGGATGAGACAGCACACCTTCCTGGTTTGAAGGAAGGGAAACCGAGTCTCACTAGATGGTCCCTCCTTCTGTTGATGGCTATTGTCAGGTTTCGTCAAGGGACTCAAGTGGTCTGGAAAGGACAGCACTGCTGAGCCCCTTGGGGGGAAGGGCGGGGTGACAATTCGAAGAACATGGGAATTCCAATGGGAATCTCACCTCGCATCGTGGAAGACAGACGTTTCTTCCCTAGAAGACTTGAACAAACTAGAAACCAAAAGTGCCAATTTGCAGTACATAAGAGGGGAGAGAAAAACCAAGAGCCTTGAAGGCGCATGTCACAGTTGTGGTGGAAATGAGGGATTGGGGAAAACGTTAGCAGTCAGGCGTTTCAATTGAGTCTAAGTTCCACACAATGTTTTTTTATTGAGTTCATACTAGTTCGCATCATTGTGAAATTTCAGTTGTCCATGATTTCTTGTCCATCACCATAGGGGTGCTCCCCTTCTCCCCCTTGCCCACCCCTCTTCCCCTGGTAACCAAACTATTCTCTTTCTCCATTCTTTGTTTACACTCCACACACCAGTGGAATCGTATCGTGTTTGTCTTTCTCAGTCTGGCTTATTTCGATTAGCCGAATGCCCTCCCGGCACAGCCATGTTGTCGCGGACCCCTTGTCGGACATGGGATTTGCCAATATTTTCTCCCGGTTGGTGGGTTGTCTTTGGGATTTGATCCCAGTTTCCTTTGCCTTGCAGAAGTTCTTTAGTCTGATGAAGTCCCACTTGTTTAGTTTTTCTTTTGTTTCCCTTGTCTGAAAAGATACGCTACTTGGGAAGATCCTTTGCAGTTCCACGTCAAAGAGTGTGCTGCCGATAGTCTCTTCCAGGAGTTCGATGTTTTCTGGACTTCTCTTCAAGTCTTTGATCCACTTTGCCTTTATTTGGGGGTGTGGCGGGAGATAACGGCCTACTTTCCTTCTTGGGCAAGTGCTTGTCCAGATCTCCCAAGACCATTTACTGAGGAGATGATTTTTTCTCCACTGTACGTTCTCGGCATCTCTGTCAAAGATTAGCTGCCTGTAGCTGTGTGGTTTTATTTCTGGGCTTTCAGTTCTCTTCCCTTGATCTGTGTGCCTCTTTTGGTACCAGTACCGTGCCGTTTTGATCACTAGGGCTTTGCAGTCCACTTGGAAGTCAGGGATTGGGATGCCTCCAGCTTTGTTCTGTTTTGCTCAGGGTTGCTTTAGCAATTTGGGGTCTTTGGTGGCCCCATATGAATTTTAGGATTCTTTGTTCCACTTTGATGCAGAATGTCTTTGGGATTCTGACTGGGACCGCATCGGATCTGTAGATTGTTTTGCATGTTGTGGACATTTTCACTAGGCTTATTCTTCCAACCCATGTGCATGGAATCTCTTTGCATTCCTTTATGTCATCACCAATTTCTTTCAATAATGTCTCATAGTTTTCATTGTCTAAGTCCTTCACCTCCTTGGTTAAATTTATTCCTAGACATTTTGTTCTTTTGGTTGCTACCGTGAATGGAATGGTATCCTTGACTTCTCTTCCTGTAAGTTCATCATTAGAGTCTAGAAATGCAACTGATTTTTGTAAGTCGATTTTGTACCCCATAACGTTACTGTAGTTGTAAAGGGTCTCTAACAGTTTCCCGATGGATTCCTTAGGGTTTTCGAAATATAACATCATGTGATGTGCAAAGAGCGAGAATTTCACTTCTTCACTCCCTATTTGCATTCCTTTGATTCCTTTCCCTTGCCTAATTGCCCTGGCCAAAACCTCCAGTTCCATGTTGGATAAGAGTGGTGAGAGTGGGCATCCTTGTTGTCTTCCTGTTCTCAGGGGGATGGCTTTTCAGTTTTTCCCTACGGAGTATGATTTTCCTCTATCCCCATTCTGTTAAGAGCTTGTGTTTTTTTTAGCTTTTTATCCTAAATGGCTGTTGGGTCTTGTGAAATGCTTTCCCTGCGTCTACTGAGGTGATCATGTGGCTTTTATCCCTCATTTCTTTAAGGTTGTGTACCACACTGATTGGTTTGCAGATGGTGAGCCATCCCTGCATCCCTGGCATAAATCCCACTGATCCAGGATGTATGACCTTTCGGATGTATTGCTGTATTCGGGTTGCCAATATTTTGTTGAGAATTTTTACATCTCTGCTCATCAGCCATGTTGGCCTGCACTTTTCCTTTTTCGTGTTGTCCTCGTCAGGCTTTGGTGTCAGAGTGAGGTTGCCCTCATCAAATGTGTCAGGAAGCATTCCCCCTTCCCTAATTCTTTGGAATAGCTTGAGAGGGCTAGGCATTAAATCCTCCCTGAAAGTTGGGTAGAATTCTCCAGGGAAGCCGTCTGGTCCTGGGCTCCTACCTTTGCGGGGGCGGGGGGTGGGGGGGGTATGCTTTGGCTTACTGTCTGAATCTGGTTCCTTGTGATTGGCCTATTCTGATCATCTGTTTCTTCTGGATCCAGCTCCGGGAGGTTGCAAGAGTCTAAGAATGTGTCCATTTCTTGTAGACCGTCCCTTTTTTTGGCATATAGCTTTTCGTAGCGTTCGCTTCCAGTGCTTTGTATCTCTGTGGTCTCCCTTCTTCTTTCTGCTCTTTCACTTCTAATTTTATTTTTCTGAGGTTTCTTGCTCTTTCTTTGTAAGTCTGGCTAGGGGTCTGTCCATTGTGTTTATCTTCTCAAAGAACTCGTTCTTTGTTTCGTTGATGTTTTCGATCGCCTTTTGTGTTTCACTTGCATGTATTTTCGCTCTAATTTTTATTATTTCTCTCCTCCTGCTGACTTTGGCTTTGTTTGTTCTTCTTCGTTGAATTCACTTAAGGTGTAGTTTGAGATAGCTTATTTGGGATTTTTCATTTTTGCTAAGGTGAGCCAGTATTGTGATGAGTTCCCCTCTTAGTACTGCTTTTGCTGCATCCCAGATGAGTTGGTATGATATGTTTTCCTTTTCATTTGTCTACAGATTTTTTTGGTTTCTCCTTCAATTTCTGGAATGATCCATTGGTTGTTTGATAGCATGCCGTTTCGTCTCCACAACTTTGTCCCCTTCTCAGCTGTTTTCCTGTAATTAACTTCCATCTTCCTAGCCTTGGGACCAGAAAAGATGCTTGTTATTATTTCAATCTTCTTCAATTTCTCGAGGCTTGCCTTGTTTCCCAACTTATGTTCTATCCTTGAGAATGTTCGGTGTGCACTTCAGAAGAATGTGTATTCTGCTGTTTCCGGATGGAGTGTTCTATAGATCCAGAGAATTTGTAAGAAAGCCCAATGTGGACCCAACCAACCAACCAACTCCCCAACCACCAACCAACTCTGGTGTCTGCTTTTGTCACCCGAGCCTGTGAAACTCAACCCTGTGTGCTAAGATGAAGACGAGAAGCTGATAGAGAATCAAGCGAAGACGGGACTACCTCGAACAGACACTAAATGCCTTCAGTTACTTGAAAATCGTGCTGGGTAGGGGTGTGCTTTTGTGTTTTCGTGCATGCGTGTGTACGTGTGGGTAGCAGAAAGACCACCCGCTTGACAGAGAAGAAACATCCTTCGTTTCCATCAAAGGAGTGCTCTCTGCAACCACGGGATCCTTCCCAGTCTGTAGGTGGGGTCGCCCCGAGGTTTTCAGCCGGATGCTGTTCGACAGCTGCCATAGGCAGAAGGTGTCATGTGGGCAGGGAGAGTCCACAAGGGCGCAAGGACGTTTTGGCGGATGACGCTGTAACTGAGTAGCCTTCCTCAAAAGATTAGAATCCCCTACGCGGTCGAAAAGCTAAGCCCTGCTTCCAGAGGCCAAAGGGTCAATCTCCCTGCTAGGGTGTCTCCAGATTATTTATTTACTGATTGATTTATTCATTGATGCATTTATGCATTTATTTTTGTTTCTTAAACTCTTGGCCCGGAATGAAGGTGCTCACTAGGAGGCGCCCATGCTTGGACGCCAAGAGCGCTAGAGGCAGCCTGCAAGTTGCAGGCGGATGTCGAAAAGCTATTTGGGTCCCAGATTCAAGTTATGAGGCACGGCAGCTTAGAGGGCGATGCCTCCATGTTGTGGGTTCCTGGCGGCTCTTCCGCTTGGGCGCGGATGTCTCTGCAGAGAAAGGGCCCTGGAGCCTGCGCCTAGATGTCTCCTCCCGCCGCCGCACCAGCTGCCACGCCTCCACCGCTGCCACCAGGACGCCTCGTCTGCAGGTGGTTTCCCTGAGCGGCAGCCGCCGTCTGCGGGCACGGCAGCCAGGGCCTCTTGACAGCGCCCAGGGCCGTCTTCGCACAGGCCATGGGTTGACACTGCGGGCTCCGATGCCCAGCCCCGGGCTCTGAGGCTCCTCGGGGTGGGCAGCCTTGCACGCTAAGAGGGCTGAAACCGGCCTCTCGGCTCTAGCGAAAGAGTCAGCGGAAGTCCCGCCCACGAGGCCAGGGACGGCTTCCGGGAGTCCTGAGACAGCCTTCCTCCCCCTTCCTTATTAATAGGGCCATCCTGCACGGGGCTGTCTTGCCATAGCTCAAGTCCCGTTTGTCCTGGCACCACCGTGGCCCGGCTCGTGTTTCAGAAGCTGCATTCCACGGCGTGCAGCCAGGGAAACACAGTCTTTCCCTGGGTCTGCAGACAGGAAGGGTCGATCGGTCTGTGGAGAGCTATGGAGAGAGGGGAAGCTGGCGGAGGAGAGCTGGGGAGGGCTTTTCAAGACGAGATCTACCTACAGAGAGGGACACTCTGTAGACCTCTGGAGGTGGACGCAGATGTAGCCAGAGAGAGAGAGAGAGATTTGTGTATGGACATTCAGTCGGCCAAGGTCAGAATTGTTTCAATACAGGCAGAGTCTAATCACTTAGGAGTTGGAAATACGGGCATGAAACTCCTGTGTCCAGAATCTCTCACCTCAGAGCAGACTAGGGAGCCCTCTGGGAACAGAATGAAAAAATCAAGGAAATGAGCTCCTGGCATTCACCCTATGCTTCCAAGTGCTTTGGGTCTGTTTTCGCGTTCTCTTGAGGTGGATCCGTGCCCATATTAGTAGGACTGTGTGAGTCGGTCTGCGTGTGTGTGTGTGTGTGTGTGTGTGTGTGTGTGTATGTTTGAGAAGGAGAGAGAGAGAGAGACGGGTAGATTTAGAGATAAAGATAGAGATGAGAGTCTGGGGGTGGATTTTATGGCCCTCGTAATATTATCCGCACTAGGAGTTGATATGAGCTCTGCTGAGTATGGCCTGGTCGTAAAGAGTGTGCTGGGAGGATGCTGGCACGTGTGCTCAATGTCTACAGCCTCGAGGAAGCCTTGCACATCAGGCACCCCGAGTCAAAGGGAGAGTGGTTCGTGGCGGGATCAACTTACGCATTGGAATCTGGTATCTTTGTAGATCGAGGCTGTGAACTCTAGCTGGGCACCCCGACCACCTTCCCTCCTTGTCACAGGCAAAGGAGCCATGCCGCATCTCTGAAGAAGTGCAGGGAAGATGCGACAGAAGGCGAAGGGACCCAAACACCACCAAGAAGGCGCATTGAGTTTTCAAAGATATCTTTATTGTACCCAACGGACGCTCCGTACAGCCTATAAACCCAGGATGTGTTCTTGAAAGGGGGCACCTGATGGCACGGGACGAGACCCCGCTGAAGGAAGACCGCCAGGGGCCTCAGGGAGAAGGTGGCCTTTCTGTGTCCAACACTAGGGAAGATGATCGGTAGCTCTGAACGCCCACACATACACAAATGTCACAAGGAAGGAAAGAGGGAGACTCATGCACTTTCCTGAGTGATGGCTTGGGGTTCCTACTGTCCCTTTCCTGCCACTTTCTGTCCGTCTACGGTGCTCCCAAGGAAACTCCTAGGCAAAGCCTCCAGGGTCTTCTGGGCTTGATGCTTGAATCCATCGTCAATAGCTGGCGAGCGAAGTCGGATCCAAGGGCCGCTTTCCAGACTCAGGGCGAGGATGGAAACGCATTTTCCTGGACTCACTTGTTCAAGAAATGTAGCCCCTCTCCTTTTCTGAGCACGTGCCATGCCGAGGTCATATTGGGCTTGCGGTCTTGCTGGAAGGCCAACACGTGTGCACGAGTCCTTGTTAGACTCTTCTCCTTGCCTCGATTGGGTTCCCATCCTGGGATGTCCCTGATGGCCGAGGAGAGGATGATGGCAGGGAGGAGGTGCCGTTTTTCCCGACAGAGCTTTTGCTCCTTCAGACTTCAGGGAGGCTGTGCCCTGTCTGGTGCCCATGGAGCCTCCAGTGGCCCTGTGGATCTCGGCAACGGTCCCTGAGGCAGTCGAGTGCCACCACGGCACAGAGGGGAGCACTCCCTTTGGGTTCCCGAGGGAAGGACACTTCTTTCTGCCTTGGCCTCACCCCAGAACACGATGCGTGTTCCTCGTCCCTCCTCCTCCCCGACACGCTGGCTCGGCCCCCCAGCAGAGGAGGCTTGGATGCGGGTCTGGAAAAGGAGGCCTTCCTGCCCCTAAATCTGAGGCCCTGGTGAGCTTTGCAGCATGTCGAGCAGAGCCTGAAATTCCTCCTCGCTGAGGGGACCTTCCAGTGTTCCCGGAGGCTCCTCTGCCGGCGGATGCCCGTTCAGGAACGGCTGTGCCTTTTCCTGCAGCTCTGTGACTGCGAGCAGCTCATCTAGGAGGCTGGGGGTTTGCGCAGAGTGCTGCTGCTGTGGGCCCGGCTGAGCAGAGGGCTCTCCGGCTGATGGCTCCTCCCATGGCCACACGTGTGTGTCAGGGTGCGCGGGCTGCTGAACCGCCCTTCCCTGAGGCTCCTCTGGGGCCGGGAGGACCTGAGGCCACTCGCCCCAAGGCTGCATAGCGGGGAAGGCTCCTGGCCCACCCAGGTGCTGCCACCGTTGCTGAGGATGGTCAGGGTGAGGCTGAGGGGAGTGTGCGAAGGGCAGCCCCCTCCCGCCAGCGTGCCCGTCGTGCTGCTGGCATTTTCCTCCGGGTGTGGGCCGGAGAGGAGGCTGCATCGCCGAGAGACCCCCTGCCTGAGTCGGCCCGGTTGAGCAGGGACACACAAGTGTCCAAGGAGGGTGAACGTTCTCCTTTCCCAGCACAGGCTGGGCTGTCATGACCACCAGGGGCTCCGGTGGCCGGCCCACACAGGCCCCAGAGGGAACCCAAGGAACGAAGAACACCGGGCAGAGTGGAGGAGCGGCTGTCGCGGGCGATGGCAAGAGCCCAGGAGGGTGCCAGGGAGGCAGATGAGGAGAGCTGCTGGGGACAGAGGACAGGTTGCCTTGGTCCTGGAGGGCAGTCAGGGGAGCCCTGGGACTGGGGCCTTCCGCCAAGGCATTCACCGGGCCGCTTCCACTCTGGTCTGGGTGCCGAGCTCTTCGGTTCTGAAACCACACCTGGGCCAGAGAGAGAGACACACAGACACAGAAGACGTGAGGGCCTCCGGCTCTCCCTGTCGCTGATCTGCCAGCGACAGGGGCATGTCCCTGAGGCCTAATCTGAGGGGCATTCCATCTATCCCTTTCACCTGGTCCTTGCAAACTAGCTGCCAATTCAGGGCAACTGTCGACACCTGGCTAGCAGGGGCTCCCACATTGGCTAGAGTGGCGGGCCCGTCACGGGCTGCCCATGACCTCTTTTGCCCTCTCCTTTCCTCGAAATCCAAGCCTGGGCCCTGCCGCCTGGTTGACTTGGAAGGTCTTTCTCTGGGCAGGGCCTCGCTTGCAAGGCCCAGGGCTTTCCACACCGTGTCTGGGCCCTGGGTCATGGGGAGAATCCCACACAGCCCACGTTGGTCCGGCACCATGGCAGGGATCAAGACCCTTTCCACGTGGGACCAGCCGGGTGCGACCCCCGGAGACCTCACCTGAATTCTCGCCTCTGGGATGCCCGTTTGTCTGGCCAGTTCTTCCCTGGTAGCGATGCCAGGAAATCGGTCCTTCTGGAAGCTCTCAAGGAGGATCCCGGTTTGCCACGGAGTGATGTGTGTCCGCTTTCTTCCGCCTTCTTTTGGGAGGCATTGTGGAGGAGGACAAAGGAAGAAGAGAGAGATTGGAGGCTGATGGCACATTCGAAGGGAAACAGAAACGGGTGTGTGTCTGTGTGTGTGTGTGAGTGTGTGTGTGTCTGTGTCTGTGTGGAGGCGTCTCTACCTCTGTGCTCTTCCCTCAGCCCCTCTCCGCCCAGCGAGTCCTCTGAGATACTCCCGGACCAATGCTGGGTTGGCCCTGGGTCAAACCCCGCCCCCCCAGAGCGGATGGAAGAAGAGGATTCTGCACCTCCTAGCTGTTTCAGGACCGGCAGGTCAAAACCATTGCTGGCCAAGAAACAGCCCGCCGGCCCAACAGGGGCCCGGGGTCGCTATGGGCAACACGGAGGGGGCCAGAACAAGAGATCATGGGTTCTTCTCCCAAGCGCTCTCTGCCAAACGTCTAGCACTCCTAGGCAGGGAGGTTGCCTTGACCAGGACATCCTCGCAGGAAGTGCCCCTGGGATGCTGAGGACTCACCTGCGGCCCGAGCTTGGGGCTGCTCCTCTCCAGGCGATTGCCCTTCTCCCACGGAGCTCGCCGAGCCCGACCGGCTCTGCCTTAGATGTCTTCTGCGTTGGTTTTGAAACCAAACCTGAGTGCCAGGAGAAGGAGCCCTTGTTACCCAACTCTTGTCAACACAATTTCAAAGAGCTATGGCAGCGATTCAGAAGACGACAAACAAACAAGCAAGCAAACAAGCAAAGAAATGCAAGCCCAGCAATCTCTGTCCGCCCACGCTGGACAGGTTGACAATTCGCAGGCACTCTAGGACCCAAAGGACAATGCTTGTGTCTCCAAAGGAGAGCACGAAAGGTGGGAAAACGCCCCATCTGCCACCCGGGGAAAGAATCCTTGCTTCCCGGCTCCCCGACCTGCTCTCCAAAGGAAACGCCCCAGATCGAGGGGACAAGGCTTGCCCTGCCCAAGGCAGGGCGGCTCACTCACAGGCGCTCTCTCCCCACCTCCTTCTTTCCTGGAACCAGGCCCCTTTCTCTCTCGGTCTTTCTGTCTCTGTCTCTGATTCTCTCCACCCGTCCATCTCCCCTTCCCTCCTCTGTCTCTCTGCCTCTGTCTCCTGCTCTCCCCCCTCCCTCTCTTCTCCCGCTTGCTCTCTCCTGTCCTTTGCACCTCATCTTTGCTGTGGTCCCTGCCTGATTCCCACATTTTCATGTCTCTCTTGTCCCCACAGGCAAGGCTCTCTCCTAACACCTTCAGGACGAGGATTTCAGTCAGCGCTGTCTCGGACCCCAGAGGGGGACGTCAAGTGAAAGAAATGCGCCTTCTCCCCAGCACTGCCCTCAAATGCAAGTCCGCGTAGCCCGTGGCTTCTACGAGGCCGCGGCAAAGGCAAAGACCCTGATGTCAGAGCCTCCCTCCAGTCAACCGCCTTAACCTGTTGGGCGGGGATGTGAATCTGCCTTCTCCCAGAGGAACTGTATTCTTTCCAGCTGCCTCTGGGGTCACGGGAGAGCTGCGGCTTACCTTTCTTTTTCTGTCGACCGTCGCACTGAAACACCCTTCAGTACGGCATGGGGCTTTAAAGCGTCTGTTGTGCCTCCCCCATTGGAGACGCTTAGGAGCACCAAATCCACCGTCAAAACCGGCTTTCGAAACTAGAGACGCCCATCGACTCTTAAGCAGAGTCCTCCACGCTACATACTCCTGCCCATTCTGTGCTAAAGACAGCAGCGAGCAAGCGGAACCTCTCGTGACCGTCTTGACTCCCCGGCTTCAAACCCCTCGAGGGGCCACATAGGACTGAACTTTTGGCTCTCTGGTGAATGACCCAGGATAGTCCCTTCCCCGTCAGTGAATCCCCCAAACCAACCAAGATTTCCACCGCTGCTCAAAGGCACAGACCCGTTTCCTGTTTTCTGGCATTCTTCCCATGGGACGACCTACAGGCCATAAGCTTCTAAGCAGGCTAGCTGCCCGAAGAGACTGACCTGCAGAGGGCTTAGCCCCGATCGTGTGTGTCCCTTGACCCTGGGAGAGAATGACAGAGAGACTCAAGCCCACCTGGACTCTGCATTCCGGAATGTCAATCTCTTGGGCCAGGCGTTCTCTGGTGGCGATCCCAGGGTAAGGGTTCTGTTGAAACGCTGCTCGCAGAGCGTCCCTCTGACTCGCCTTCAAAACAATCCTCCTGCGTCGGGATCCTCTCTGATGCGGGCCTGTGGGAGACAAGAGGGAAAATGGACTAGGAAGGCTTCCGTACCGATGCAGACCGGCGGTGCAAGCCTAGCTCTTCTCTTTCTGCTGTGTGAAAAACGGCCTAGTCGGGGGGATTCCTGTCCGTTTGGAACGAAAGGACACACGTAGGGCCATGTGGGTTGGAAACCAGGGAGGTCTCCACAGGCCTTTTGGAAAGGATGATGGTCAACGATCTAAAGGATCAACCAACAGCTCACAAATACTCCATCGAATTACACGCAGAGAAAATCGGGAGGCCACGGAAACAACAGATATTCTTGGACGTAAAAGGGACCTCCTTTAGACTTTCAGCAAACAGCAATCCCCCCTTCCCAAAGCACCCAACTTGGGGTCCATGGGAATGGAAGCTGTTTTGCTCAAACGAAGCCTGGAATACTTGGTAATTCATGTGCCGTTCTCTGCCGCCTGAGAGCCACCCTGAAGACTTTCGGTGGCGGAGGCATGGATGGGAATCACGGCCACCGATTGGCATTTTCACTGCAAGGAAGCAAGGTCCCAGCTTCTCTCCCACCCCTCCCCCCCGCCCCCAGCCCTGCAAGTGGTCCCTGGAACTCAGCCCTGCACCATCGGTCCCTGCGTCCAGGCTGGTCGTGCCTAGCTTCCTTCACCCTGGAAAAGCATCGAGGCACTTGGGGGATCGGACCCCAGAGCCGAGATGCAGATGCGAACTTACCGCTCGATGTGCGGGGCGAATCCATCTGGGGAGAGTCACTTGGCTTCCACAGAGACGTCTGGCCAACTGAGCGGGACCGGAAACACAGGACTTCTCAAGGCCCAGGATGGCCCGCCCCGATTGCTTTAAATAGCTTCCTCCGCTAGCCCTTCATTAAATATTGATGACCCGCAAGGAAGCTCACCCAACAAGTGGAAGTTGACCGTTAAGGGCCAGCTCCGAGGCTCCCAGGGACTTTCCCAAGTGTCCTAATGGTTTTCCCGGCATGACTTGGACTTCAGGCTCCCGACTTTTCCCATGGACAAATCCGTTGCTCTCGGTTGCGTTCCGTTACTCTGGGTTTCCCGTGCTCCGGGATGACCGGGAATTTCGATGTGGAGAGCCTTGCTCTGCTCGCCTACTTGGCACCTTTGCCCTAGCGTCTCCTGGAACACGTTTCGTGCCACCCTCAAAGTGTTTCCTTTTCCTTTCGGGTGAAGAAATGCCACTCAAAATTCGAGAAGTGAATCGTTATCTGGGATCTACCCACGCATCATGCCCAACTGCATTGAAGGCCGGGCGGAAGCCCATCCGCCTCATGCAGATAGAATGTGTGCTCCCGCAAGGTCCGCTGACAAAACCTCAAAGGTGGGGATGAGACAGCACACCTTCCTGGTTTGAAGGAAGGGAAACCGAGTCTCACTAGATGGTCCCTCCTTCTGTTGATGGCTATTGTCAGGTTTCGTCAAGGGACTCAAGTGGTCTGGAAAGGACAGCACTGCTGAGCCCCTTGGGGGGAAGGGCGGGGTGACAATTCGAAGAACATGGGAATTCCAATGGGAATCTCACCTCGCATCGTGGAAGACAGACGTTTCTTCCCTAGAAGACTTGAACAAACTAGAAACCAAAAGTGCCAATTTGCAGTACATAAGAGGGGAGAGAAAAACCAAGAGCCTTGAAGGCGCATGTCACAGTTGTGGTGGAAATGAGGGATTGGGGAAAACGTTAGCAGTCAGGCGTTTCAATTGAGTCTAAGTTCCACACAATGTTTTTTTATTGAGTTCATACTAGTTCGCATCATTGTGAAATTTCAGTTGTCCATGATTTCTTGTCCATCACCATAGGGGTGCTCCCCTTCTCCCCCTTGCCCACCCCTCTTCCCCTGGTAACCAAACTATTCTCTTTCTCCATTCTTTGTTTACACTCCACACACCAGTGGAATCGTATCGTGTTTGTCTTTCTCAGTCTGGCTTATTTCGATTAGCCGAATGCCCTCCCGGCACAGCCATGTTGTCGCGGACCCCTTGTCGGACATGGGATTTGCCAATATTTTCTCCCGGTTGGTGGGTTGTCTTTGGGATTTGATCCCAGTTTCCTTTGCCTTGCAGAAGTTCTTTAGTCTGATGAAGTCCCACTTGTTTAGTTTTTCTTTTGTTTCCCTTGTCTGAAAAGATACGCTACTTGGGAAGATCCTTTGCAGTTCCACGTCAAAGAGTGTGCTGCCGATAGTCTCTTCCAGGAGTTCGATGTTTTCTGGACTTCTCTTCAAGTCTTTGATCCACTTTGCCTTTATTTGGGGGTGTGGCGGGAGATAACGGCCTACTTTCCTTCTTGGGCAAGTGCTTGTCCAGATCTCCCAAGACCATTTACTGAGGAGATGATTTTTTCTCCACTGTACGTTCTCGGCATCTCTGTCAAAGATTAGCTGCCTGTAGCTGTGTGGTTTTATTTCTGGGCTTTCAGTTCTCTTCCCTTGATCTGTGTGCCTCTTTTGGTACCAGTACCGTGCCGTTTTGATCACTAGGGCTTTGCAGTCCACTTGGAAGTCAGGGATTGGGATGCCTCCAGCTTTGTTCTGTTTTGCTCAGGGTTGCTTTAGCAATTTGGGGTCTTTGGTGGCCCCATATGAATTTTAGGATTCTTTGTTCCACTTTGATGCAGAATGTCTTTGGGATTCTGACTGGGACCGCATCGGATCTGTAGATTGTTTTGCATGTTGTGGACATTTTCACTAGGCTTATTCTTCCAACCCATGTGCATGGAATCTCTTTGCATTCCTTTATGTCATCACCAATTTCTTTCAATAATGTCTCATAGTTTTCATTGTCTAAGTCCTTCACCTCCTTGGTTAAATTTATTCCTAGACATTTTGTTCTTTTGGTTGCTACCGTGAATGGAATGGTATCCTTGACTTCTCTTCCTGTAAGTTCATCATTAGAGTCTAGAAATGCAACTGATTTTTGTAAGTCGATTTTGTACCCCATAACGTTACTGTAGTTGTAAAGGGTCTCTAACAGTTTCCCGATGGATTCCTTAGGGTTTTCGAAATATAACATCATGTGATGTGCAAAGAGCGAGAATTTCACTTCTTCACTCCCTATTTGCATTCCTTTGATTCCTTTCCCTTGCCTAATTGCCCTGGCCAAAACCTCCAGTTCCATGTTGGATAAGAGTGGTGAGAGTGGGCATCCTTGTTGTCTTCCTGTTCTCAGGGGGATGGCTTTTCAGTTTTTCCCTACGGAGTATGATTTTCCTCTATCCCCATTCTGTTAAGAGCTTGTGTTTTTTTTAGCTTTTTATCCTAAATGGCTGTTGGGTCTTGTGAAATGCTTTCCCTGCGTCTACTGAGGTGATCATGTGGCTTTTATCCCTCATTTCTTTAAGGTTGTGTACCACACTGATTGGTTTGCAGATGGTGAGCCATCCCTGCATCCCTGGCATAAATCCCACTGATCCAGGATGTATGACCTTTCGGATGTATTGCTGTATTCGGGTTGCCAATATTTTGTTGAGAATTTTTACATCTCTGCTCATCAGCCATGTTGGCCTGCACTTTTCCTTTTTCGTGTTGTCCTCGTCAGGCTTTGGTGTCAGAGTGAGGTTGCCCTCATCAAATGTGTCAGGAAGCATTCCCCCTTCCCTAATTCTTTGGAATAGCTTGAGAGGGCTAGGCATTAAATCCTCCCTGAAAGTTGGGTAGAATTCTCCAGGGAAGCCGTCTGGTCCTGGGCTCCTACCTTTGCGGGGGCGGGGGGTGGGGGGGGTATGCTTTGGCTTACTGTCTGAATCTGGTTCCTTGTGATTGGCCTATTCTGATCATCTGTTTCTTCTGGATCCAGCTCCGGGAGGTTGCAAGAGTCTAAGAATGTGTCCATTTCTTGTAGACCGTCCCTTTTTTTGGCATATAGCTTTTCGTAGCGTTCGCTTCCAGTGCTTTGTATCTCTGTGGTCTCCCTTCTTCTTTCTGCTCTTTCACTTCTAATTTTATTTTTCTGAGGTTTCTTGCTCTTTCTTTGTAAGTCTGGCTAGGGGTCTGTCCATTGTGTTTATCTTCTCAAAGAACTCGTTCTTTGTTTCGTTGATGTTTTCGATCGCCTTTTGTGTTTCACTTGCATGTATTTTCGCTCTAATTTTTATTATTTCTCTCCTCCTGCTGACTTTGGCTTTGTTTGTTCTTCTTCGTTGAATTCACTTAAGGTGTAGTTTGAGATAGCTTATTTGGGATTTTTCATTTTTGCTAAGGTGAGCCAGTATTGTGATGAGTTCCCCTCTTAGTACTGCTTTTGCTGCATCCCAGATGAGTTGGTATGATATGTTTTCCTTTTCATTTGTCTACAGATTTTTTTGGTTTCTCCTTCAATTTCTGGAATGATCCATTGGTTGTTTGATAGCATGCCGTTTCGTCTCCACAACTTTGTCCCCTTCTCAGCTGTTTTCCTGTAATTAACTTCCATCTTCCTAGCCTTGGGACCAGAAAAGATGCTTGTTATTATTTCAATCTTCTTCAATTTCTCGAGGCTTGCCTTGTTTCCCAACTTATGTTCTATCCTTGAGAATGTTCGGTGTGCACTTCAGAAGAATGTGTATTCTGCTGTTTCCGGATGGAGTGTTCTATAGATCCAGAGAATTTGTAAGAAAGCCCAATGTGGACCCAACCAACCAACCAACTCCCCAACCACCAACCAACTCTGGTGTCTGCTTTTGTCACCCGAGCCTGTGAAACTCAACCCTGTGTGCTAAGATGAAGACGAGAAGCTGATAGAGAATCAAGCGAAGACGGGACTACCTCGAACAGACACTAAATGCCTTCAGTTACTTGAAAATCGTGCTGGGTAGGGGTGTGCTTTTGTGTTTTCGTGCATGCGTGTGTACGTGTGGGTAGCAGAAAGACCACCCGCTTGACAGAGAAGAAACATCCTTCGTTTCCATCAAAGGAGTGCTCTCTGCAACCACGGGATCCTTCCCAGTCTGTAGGTGGGGTCGCCCCGAGGTTTTCAGCCGGATGCTGTTCGACAGCTGCCATAGGCAGAAGGTGTCATGTGGGCAGGGAGAGTCCACAAGGGCGCAAGGACGTTTTGGCGGATGACGCTGTAACTGAGTAGCCTTCCTCAAAAGATTAGAATCCCCTACGCGGTCGAAAAGCTAAGCCCTGCTTCCAGAGGCCAAAGGGTCAATCTCCCTGCTAGGGTGTCTCCAGATTATTTATTTACTGATTGATTTATTCATTGATGCATTTATGCATTTATTTTTGTTTCTTAAACTCTTGGCCCGGAATGAAGGTGCTCACTAGGAGGCGCCCATGCTTGGACGCCAAGAGCGCTAGAGGCAGCCTGCAAGTTGCAGGCGGATGTCGAAAAGCTATTTGGGTCCCAGATTCAAGTTATGAGGCACGGCAGCTTAGAGGGCGATGCCTCCATGTTGTGGGTTCCTGGCGGCTCTTCCGCTTGGGCGCGGATGTCTCTGCAGAGAAAGGGCCCTGGAGCCTGCGCCTAGATGTCTCCTCCCGCCGCCGCACCAGCTGCCACGCCTCCACCGCTGCCACCAGGACGCCTCGTCTGCAGGTGGTTTCCCTGAGCGGCAGCCGCCGTCTGCGGGCACGGCAGCCAGGGCCTCTTGACAGCGCCCAGGGCCGTCTTCGCACAGGCCATGGGTTGACACTGCGGGCTCCGATGCCCAGCCCCGGGCTCTGAGGCTCCTCGGGGTGGGCAGCCTTGCACGCTAAGAGGGCTGAAACCGGCCTCTCGGCTCTAGCGAAAGAGTCAGCGGAAGTCCCGCCCACGAGGCCAGGGACGGCTTCCGGGAGTCCTGAGACAGCCTTCCTCCCCCTTCCTTATTAATAGGGCCATCCTGCACGGGGCTGTCTTGCCATAGCTCAAGTCCCGTTTGTCCTGGCACCACCGTGGCCCGGCTCGTGTTTCAGAAGCTGCATTCCACGGCGTGCAGCCAGGGAAACACAGTCTTTCCCTGGGTCTGCAGACAGGAAGGGTCGATCGGTCTGTGGAGAGCTATGGAGAGAGGGGAAGCTGGCGGAGGAGAGCTGGGGAGGGCTTTTCAAGACGAGATCTACCTACAGAGAGGGACACTCTGTAGACCTCTGGAGGTGGACGCAGATGTAGCCAGAGAGAGAGAGAGAGATTTGTGTATGGACATTCAGTCGGCCAAGGTCAGAATTGTTTCAATACAGGCAGAGTCTAATCACTTAGGAGTTGGAAATACGGGCATGAAACTCCTGTGTCCAGAATCTCTCACCTCAGAGCAGACTAGGGAGCCCTCTGGGAACAGAATGAAAAAATCAAGGAAATGAGCTCCTGGCATTCACCCTATGCTTCCAAGTGCTTTGGGTCTGTTTTCGCGTTCTCTTGAGGTGGATCCGTGCCCATATTAGTAGGACTGTGTGAGTCGGTCTGCGTGTGTGTGTGTGTGTGTGTGTGTGTGTGTGTTTGAGAGAGAGAGAGAGAGAGAGGCTGATAGATTTAGAGATAAAGATAGAGATGAGAGTCTGGGGGTGGATTTTATGGCCCTTGTAATATTATCTGCACTAGGAGTTGATATGAGCTCTGCTGAGTATGGCCTGGTCATAAAGAGTGTGCTGGGAGGATGCTGGCACGTGTGCTCAATGTCTACAGCCTTGAGTAAGTCTTGCACATCAGGCACCCCGAGTGAAAGGTCAACTCCATTGCTCGTCCATTTTAGTGATTCCAATCTGGTATCTTTGCAGATCGAGGCTAGGTACTCATTCTTGGCACCCTGACCTCCTTTCCTCCTTGTCACAGGAAAAGGAGGTACAGCCCATCTCTGAAGGTCTGCAGGAAAGATGAGACAGAAGGTGAAGTGACCCAATCACTTCCTTGAAGGCACATTACGTTTTCAATGATATTTTTATTGTAACAATCGTAAGTTACACACATCCTGTACCCCTGGGATGTACTCTTCAAAGGGACCTCCTGAAGGGCTGTGAGGAGACCTGGATAAAGGAAGACGGCTAAGGAGCTCAGAGATAATTTGCACTTTCTCTGTAAAACAGGAGGAAAGATGACTGGTAGCTATGAATGCGCATACATATTCAAACGTGAAAAGGACTGAGAGAGCTTCATCCACTTTCCTGAGTGATTGCTTGTGGTTCCTATTGTCCCTTCCTGCCACTTTCTGTATGTCTGCAGTGCTCCCAGGGAAACTCATAGGCAAAGCCTCCAGGGTATTGTGGACTTGATCTTTGAATCGATCATGAATAGCTGGAGACTGAAGCCAGATCCAAAGGCTGCTTTCAAAACTCGAAGTGAGGATGCAAACGCACCTTCCTGGACTCACTTGCTCAAGAAATGTAGCCCCCTGCTTTTTAAGCACACACCAAGCTAAAGTCATGTTTCTACCATCTTTACAATTTCCTATTTATGTCCAAGCTCTTCAGATTTCTATTCATTTTCTTCACAAACACATTGGGAGGAGGTAACATCTCTCTAGCCCTAATTCACTAGAGCATTTCCTCTGCCTCAGAAAATTAAATACAGACAGAGCACCACAATATTGTTTAATAATGAGTCACCCACCAAGAATGCAGAGCTGCTCTAAAGGTACCAAACAACAATGTTGCAAAATATGTGAAGCTAAAACTATTTGAACTTTAAAGAGAAAGACGCATCCACAATTACAGTTGCAGACTTTAATTCCCCTCTCTCAATAATCCATAGACCAACTAGATAAATATCAGCAAGAAAAAAGAAAAACTCAACCAACAGTATTTAATCAACATTTATAGACCCCTCCACCCATGACAGCAGAATACACATTCTCTCCAAGTGCCCAGGGAACATATACCAAGAAGGACAATATCTTGGGCTATAAAAAATATTCAACAAATCTCAAAGAATTGAAACCATACAGACCATGTTCTCCGACTATAATGGATTCAAACTGAAATCAACACTCAAATTCATGTTGCCAAGCCAATATTACCCTGATAGTTAATTCAGATAAGGACACTACAGGAAAAAAAAACTACAGACCACTATCCCAGTGCATATAGATGTAAAAATTTTCAACAAAATATTGGCAAACCAAATTCAACAGCACATTAAAAGGATCATATGTTATGATCAAGTGTGATTTCTAACTGGGAATGAAGGATAGGCCAACCTATTCAAATCAACAAATGTCTTAGTTCATATTAATTTAATGAAGGATAAAAATTGTATAATCATTTTGATAGATGGAAATAAGGCATTTAATAATATATCACATCCTTTCATGATTAAAAAAACCCTCAATAATTTGGATATAGAAGAAAAGCACCTCATCAAGCCATATACAACAAACCTACAGCTAACATTATACTCAATGGTAAAAATTTTAAAGCTTTTCCTCTAAGATCAGGGACAAGACAAGGTTGCCCACTCTCTCTGCTCTTGTTCAACATAGTGCTGAAGTCCTAGCTAAAGCATTTAACCCAGACAAAGAAATAAAAGGCATTCAGTTTGGAAAGGAAGAAGTAAAATTGTTGTTCTTTGCAGATGGTATGATTTTATGAAGAAGCCATAAAGACTCAGCAAAAAATTGTTGGAAATAATCCACAAATTCAGTCAGGTGACAGAACACAAAATCAGCTCACAAAAATCAGTTATATATCTGATGAAACATCTGAAATATAAAGAAAACCCCATTCACAATCCCATGGAAAATAAAATGTCTAGGAATAAATTTAATCAAGGAGACAGAAGATTCGTATACTGAAAACAATACCTTGAGGAAAGAAATTGAGAAAGCAAAATCAAATGGAAAGGTAATGCACTTACATGGGTCAGAAGAATGAATATTTCTAAAATGAATATTGCTACCTAAGGCTCCTATAGTTTCAATGAAATCCATATCAAAATTCTGAGAGCAATTTTACTGAAATAGAAAAACAATCTTAAAATATGTATAAAAAAAAGTCTTTGTTCTGGGAAGGTGGGCTTTGAGGACGATGGTCTGCCATCTTCACTCTTTGCTGGAAAAAGTGAATAAGCCCTTCTATTCCACCGACTTGCCTCCTGACTTTTTGGCTAGGTTCTCGGCAAGCAGAACAAGCCCATTGCTCAGTAACAATTTCTGGCGACTCTGCCAGGACTCACTTTCTGCTTGTGGCCAGCAGATCTTGGAGAGCACCCCAGGGAAATCCCAGCAGCTTCCTGGGAACTTCTCTTCCGGGGCATGGCCCCTCCACACCCGTTTCAAGCTCTAGCTGTCTTCTTCGCTTCTTTGATGGAATGGAAACGGGAAGTGGGAACAGCGGATCTGCACCTGATGTAGGGTAATTTGCCTCAGCCAGGCCTGCTGCAGACTCCTTGTCTCTTGCAGGAGAAATCCCAGAGGGATATCCCCATCTACGTTGGGCAGTTATTAACAAGAGGCGTAGTTGTAGGACTACCCAGAATCTGTTGGGTCCACCTGTCTGTTCTGTTTGGGATCCTATCTCTGATTTTGGGATCCTGTCTGAGTGTCTAAGTGTCCATGTGTCGGGGAAACTCTGAGATGGAGGGGCTACATCTATTCCCAAGAAAAGTCCTTTGGGCCATTTTTGTCTAAGTTGGCCAATTACAACTACGAGCACATGTCGAAGAGAAATACATATTTTTTAATTTTAACACTGCATGGCTGCAATATTCTCTGGGATCTGGGGAGAAGTGACCCCCAAATAGGTCTTTGAATTACTATACCATTTTACAGTTGGAATTATTCTGTAAGAAGGAGAGAAAAGATGATGAAATGCCGTATGTTCAGGCCTTTATGTTACTTCATCAGGATGACAAGAGAGAAGGAAAAGAGCTAGTGATGGTAATGAGGAGTGGGTCACAAGGAAAAGGCTCTTCTGTGCAGAGGGCTGGGGGTGACAATAAGCAGGATGACATTGCAATATTACAGACACTTCACCAACCCATCGGAGGGCAGGGGCTGCGGGCAGCACCTCCCACCTTCCCTCCCCTACCTCCCCCTGCTTTGGAAATGGTGGATGTGGGAAATGGTCACCTGTTGACTTTGCCTTCCTGTATGATGTAAGGTACACAGTTTGGCCAGGCAGGCACCTCTGGAGCTGGACAATTTCCCTGTGGCAGTTCCCTGTTGGTGTGAATGGACAGGACTACCTAGTTGGTTTTATTTGGATGTATACTCCCTTTTCCAATTCTGAACAGTTTCACTGGAAAAACGATAATCCAGCTTATCTAGAGGACCCCTCCCAGATGACTGAGTTGTTTTCTTCAGTTTTTATGACTGATCATCCAATCCTGGTTAGACGTACACGTTCTCTTGGACATGCTCTTGACACGGGTAGAAAAATGAATGGTTATTGACAGGCTCAAGGGGAAACTCAAAGGCCCCATCTAGTGGATCCAAATGGTGCACCAGACGCTAACACCACTGTACCCACTGCTGAGCTTGCCTGGGACCCAAATGGCATAGCAGGCAGTTAGGCTCAGTCTTCACAAAAGGTGTATTTTGGCAGGCCTTAAAAATGGGATCCCAAAGTAAAAAAGTCAAAACAAGGAACAAGGAATACAACAGAAGCTGATGAGGATCTCTGAGTTCCTAGAGAGAATTTATCAAGCATGCCAGTGGGACACAGAGGTCTGGAGGCTCCTGAAACCCTCCGAGTGGTGAACACGACTTTCACAGGGCAGAGCGCCCCGGTGTCAAGAGGAAATTGCAGCATCAGATGGAGCCCTGTGAATGAATGCTTCCAGGTTGGCTGATATGGCCTTTAAGGTGTACAGCAGCCAGGAACAGAAGACCAAGCAGGAAGATGCCAAGAGGAGCACCAAAAACTCTTAATTATTTGGCTGACTCTGGATACAAATTTTCTAAAAAAAAAGGCCCAAATATGTACACAGAAGGTGACATATTTGGGTTTTGCCATTTCTAAGGGACAAAGATAGTTATTGCCAGATCGGAAGAAGGCTGTAGCTTGTCTTACCCCACCCAAAGGCCAGGTGGCAATTTCCGCGATTTCTGTGCATGGCAGGTTTCTGCTGTATTTGGATTCCAAATAATGGCCTAATTGTCAAACATCTGTATGTGGCTATAAAAGGGTTGGATTCAGAGACATTGGACTAAGGAACGACATTTGGCCTTTGAAACTATAAAGACCCAACTAATATCAGCCCCTGCTTTAGGCCTCCCTGACCTTGCAAAGCCATTTAGCCTCTATGTGCATGAGAGGCAAGGCATCGGCCGAGGAGTACCAACACAACGCTTGAAAAACACCCCAGACTGATGGGACAGAGCATTAGGAGGTAGCCATCCTGCCTCTGGGCAGCGACAGCCACGGCAATGCTCACCCTTGTCCAACCCACTACTGTGTATGTGCCACACCAGGTGCTCACTTTGCTAGAGCAAAAGGACAGGCACTGGTTGACAGCTGGTAGGGTGGGAAAATATCAAGCCATCCTCCTAGACAATCCACATGTGAGGTTACAGGTGACCACTGCTTTAAATTCAGCATCCCTGACACCTAATGAAACAGCATGACAACTGGAATGTGACTGTCTACAGGTGGTTGACAGGGTTTATGCCAGCTGCCCTGATTTTAGTGACAAACCCCTAGCAGACCTTGACACAGAACACTTCATCGATGGAAGCAGATTTATGGATCAAGATAAACAGAAGGCAGGCTATGCCATTGTGACATTACAAAAAACCGTGGAGGCTCAGACCTTGCCACCTGACACTTCCGCTCAAAAAGCAGAACTAATTGCCTTAATCAGGCAACCAGCTAATTGCCTTAACAATTGCCCTTGTTATCAAAGGGAAAATGGATGAATTTCTATACAGATTCCCATTCTGCCTTCACCACCGTTCATGCCCACAGTGCCATCTGGAAGCAGAGGAGAGTCCTCACTGCAGATAATAAGGATGTTAAGTTCACTTCAGAAATTTTACAGTTACTTGAAGCAGTCCACCGCCCTTCTGAAGCAGCTGTTACGCACTATCCTGGCCATCAAAAGAGGGAAGCCCCTCGGGCAGGAAGAAACAGATCGGCAGACCAAGCTACAGACCAGGCAGCCAGAGAAAATATTGTGACTTTTCTCCATTCTCTACTCCCCCAAATTGACATATCAGACCTATTTATTCCCCCAAAGACGTGGAGCGAGCAGAAGAATGGAGATTTTCACAGGCACATCCTTTGAGATGGAAATATAACCAACAGTCATGGATTTTAATCCTTGAAAAATTACTATACCCCATTCTTAAGTGTGTGCATGAAAGCACTCATTGTGGGTGAAATGCCACTGTACAATGGACTAAAAAAATGTCCGATGGGGGCACATTTGCAAAAGACCGTTGAACAAGTAGTAAAGGGCTGCCATCTCTGTGCTCAGAATAACCTGAAACCAGGACCAGCACCAGCCCCTGTGGGAGTCCAAAACCGGGGCCCATGGCCGCATGGAGACTGGCAACTGGATTTTACTCGGATGCTATGTGTATCTGGGAATTTTAAATACCTCCTTGTCTTTGTAGAGGCCTTTTCAGAATTGGTTGAAGCCTTCCCATCCCAGATGGAAGAAGCCTCAGCTGCAGTCTGGTCTCTATTAGAAGACATTATTCCCTGGTTTGGACTACTGAATACCCTGCAGAGTGACAGTGAGCTGGCTTTCACATCTAAGGTTACACAACAGGCATCCCAGGTTCTCAAGACACAATAGAACTGACGTGCTGCTTGGAGAAACAGAAAATGAACCACACCCTAAAGAGGACCATAGCCAAAATGTGCCAGGAAACGCACTTGACATGGGACAAAGTACTACCTCTTGCCTTGTTCTAGGTCCAAGTGGCTCCCAGAAATGCGCTTAGGTTAAGCCTCTGTGAAATTTTATATGGTCGACCATTCCTAGCATCCACCATGCCCTCTGTTCTCCCCACTGTTTTCAAGAAGTGCCAATGAAATCATATTTAAAGTCACTTAATTCTGTTCTAACCAGAGTACATAAGAATGCTTCTTCCAAGTTGAAGCACACTCCAGATATAACCATCCCCTCCTTCAAACCCAGCGACCAGGTGCTTCTGAAGATGTGGAGGAAACAAGGACTTGAGGACCAAGCATCTGCCAAGTGGACCGGACCTTATGGGGTGCTGCTGACTATGTGCACTGCTGTTAAGTTGGCCAGAGTCAAACTGTGGGCACATCATTTCTGGGTTAAGCCAGCACCCACATCACAGGAAAGCAACCCTTCCATCACTGACACTGACTGGAAAATAGAACCCTTAGAAAATTTAAAATATGTCTTTAAAAAGAATGTTTATCCTATGCATCTACTCCTTTTTCTAAATGATGAGTTTGGCATGGCAAGATAATATGCTCATTAGAATAACTCAAACCTTAGCCTCCGATACCAAGGTGACTAGTTGCTGGGTTCGTCACTCCAGACCTCACTCGGTAAATGACCACAGGTACCCATTAGTATGCCCTGTGTATGATCTTTGGCCCCCATCTTTCCTGGCTTCTGGAGACACGATTCTACCGAGAAACCAAGGATTGTGTACAGTGTTAGAATCGCTCGCTTCTCCTCTGAGATGACACATACTCCTCCATGCTTTTCTCTCCCTTTGAGACTAGATGAAGGCAAAACAAAACACATTGTGACCCCAATACCAGGAAAAACCTTGCCCTTTTGCAGTCAACAACCTGTCATTACACCTATAACATATGATTCAATAGATTTCGTGGGCAATGCTTGGGGAGAAATAATGACCATTTGCATTAGCGAAACAAACTGTTATATGTACTGCAGTCCCTGGGGCTATATATGTAGCACTGAGGGGTGTCATGAGCATACAATTGCCTGTGGAATGTCACAGATTCAGACCAGTGAGCACTGGGTACCTTAATAACTCTTTTTACTCTTCATGTGGCAAATGAAATAAAATATTGGACCAGTTCTTTAAAGTTATGATATCGAATAATGTGAGACCTCCTCAGAGGGCTACCGGATGGGGATGCATATTTCTTTGGTCATAGCTTGCTCCTTTGGTGGGGATTGCTGCCCACTGACATGTTCTTAGGAATCTGTCTCGCACCCTTATGATCATAGCTAATGAAACTGCTAGGTGTCTCGATAACTTACAGACATTTCTTGACTCTCTGGCAAAGGTGCTGTTAGACAATAGAATTGCCTTAGAGTATGTCTTAGCTGAACAAGAGGGCATCTATGTAATTGCCAATACTTCCTGCTGTTCATACGTCAAAACCTCCTCACAGGTGGAAACCAGTATTAATAAAATCAGAGAACAGGTGACTTCGCTCCAGCGGATGCTAAACCATCAAACCTGATTCTTGCCAGGATTAGGAGACTAGCTTACTGACCTACTTTCTTGGGTACCTAATGGAGTTAAATCTATACTAAGGCTTAGTTAAAAGAGGACTAACTTTCCTACTAATCAGTTTACCATTATTCCTCATAATTAAATTAAGAATTAAGTGTATTTCTAAATTAACCTCCAAAATGTCTGTGTCAGTGACTCGACAACTCCCTCTTTAGAGTCCTGGTGGCCCTCCAGCCCATTTTAAGATACAGCTGACTCTTTCCCATTCCATGGTCCTCTTATGTCATCTTCAACCAGCAGGAAGTAACCAGATAGAAAATGACAACCCTGTTCCCGATGCCAGCATATGATTAGGCTAGACCACAACTGACAGTGGGGGATTGTTGGTGCCACTCACATAAGCAGAATGAGTTAAACAATAATCTGAATGTTACACATAAGAATTAACCTTTGTTCTTATTATCCTTAAGTTAGATCAGAGTATAGGGCCTTGACCAGTCTCTGAGGCATGTCCAGTCTCTGGGAAAACAGGAACACCAATCGCAAGGCAGGAAAAACAGATGATGATCAGGAACTGAGACCTGATCTTGAAGGTCCACCCAGAGACCAGATGTCTGAAGAAACCATGTTCTAAAATGGGTTTATGTGCGCCTACACATCCTCCCCACATACAACTGTCTGTAGTCTTCATCCTAGGAAGATGGGCTTTGAGGACGCTAGTCCACCATCTTCCATCCGTGCTGGCAAAATTGAGTAAACCCTTTCTGTTCCATTGACTTTCCCCCTTTCTGTTCCATTGACTTTCCCCCTTTCTGTTCCATTGACTTGCCCCCTTTCTGTTCCGTTGACTTGCCCCCTTTCTGTTCCATTGACTTTCCCCCTTCCTGTTCCGTTGACTTGCCCACTTTCTGTTCCATTGACTTGCCTCCCGACTTTTTGGCTAGTTTCACAATAAGCAAAATGAGCCCATTGCTCGGTAACGTTGGTGAAGATAGGGAGAAAAGAGAATTTTGTGAACTGTCAATGGGAATGCAAAATGGCGTAGCCACTGTGAAAAACAGTATGAGCTTCCTCAAAAAATTGAAGAACTGCCATATGATCCAGAAGTCCCACTTCTGGGTAAATATCTGACAGAAGCGAAAACAGGATCTCACAGGGACATCTGCACCCCCGTCTTCAAGGCAGCAGGATTCCCAATTGCGAAGATATGGATACAGCCTAAGTGTGTTTGTCAACAGATAACTGATAAGAAAGATATGATTGCATATGTGCATTTACATTGTATATACACATGTACACACGGTGGAGCATTACTCATCTATGATAAGAAGGAAATCTTGTCATTTGCAACCACACAGATGAGCTTTAAGTGTATTAGGAAAAGTAAAACAAGTGAGACAAATACTGTATGATATCTCTTATATGCGGAATCCAAAAATGCCAAACACATGCAAACAGAGAGCAGAGTGGTGATTACCAGCGTCTGAAAGTGGGGGAAATAAGGAGATATTGATCAAGTGATACAAAATTACATTTATAAGATAAATAATCTCTGGGTATCTAATGTATAGCGTGGGATTGTAGTTAATAAGCATGTATTATATTCTTAAAAATAAGTGTAAAACAAGGAGGAGAAAATAAAAAAATAGAGGAGAGTCAATGGCATTGAAAGTGTAAAAGCAATTGAAAATGATCTACAAAATCCAAACTGGTTTTTTGAAAAGATCTATAAAAATTATAAACCATTAGCCTACTAAACAAGAAGGAAAAAACAGACAAGTCACAAATTATCAACGTAAAAAGTTCAAAGGGGTTACTCCTTCCGGTCCCGTGACATTAGAAGGGTGAGGAAGGCACAGTAGGCAGCGCTGCAAGGTCAGAAATCGATGCCTTAGATGGAACAGACAAAATCCTTGATGATCCACCCAAAACTCACACAGGAAAGATAGATTATCTCTAAAGACATAAACAAAGCTTAAGTGCATATTGTGAAGCGAAGTAAGCCACTGTGAGAAGTCTAGATCGTGCATCATTCCAATTTTATGACATTCGGGAAAGGAGAAATCTATAGAGAACTTAGAAGTATCAGGGATTGCCAGGGGTGAAGCGGGAGGAGGAATGGGTTGATTATGTGAGGAATAAGAGAATTTTTAAGGTGGTGAACTTCTCTTATGATAATGGTAACATGACATTATGCACTTATCAAAAACCCACAAAACTTTAAAGATCAAAGAGTGAACCTTAATGTGTGTAACTTTTGGAAAAGTCATTTAAGATGTTGGTATATGCAAGAAGACATGCAGACTGAGACAAGATAATCTAACTGAATTACAAATTTATGAAGTTACTTCATTGAATGAGATGGAGGGTAAGATGCTGACCTGAGTAACTTTGGAAATGATTGGAGTCTCTAAGCCTAGACTCTAAGGCTAAAGGCAACGGGACCTGCCTGTATGCACTGCACTCTAGTGATAAAGTTGTTTCCCACAGTGTCATAGGCTGGGCATTCTGACACTGCTGTAAATGAGTAATGGGATTGAAAAGGAGCTGCCTCTATGTACTGCGCTCTAGCGATAAAGTTGTTTCCCACAGAGTCACAGGCTGAGCATTCTGAAGCTGCTGTAAATGAGTAATGGGATTGAACAGTAAGGTGAACGAATGGTGGGTGTCGGGAGCCACGTTTCAAGATGCTAGACTGGAGGTTTGCAGAGAAGCCAGGGTAACAGATGCAGGTGGGTTAGAGCTGGATAGTTATCTAATCATTACAGACTCATGTTTAGCATAAAATGTGGACACATTGCTACATATGAAAACATGTGTCGGAAAGTTTACATACACACATTTATCTGCTTGCTCTGTCAGTTGAGAGGGCCTAGAAGCCACGACACCCCACAGTGGTAACAAGCACACCCAGTGTCTAGACCTTGGTTTCGAACACCATTCTTTAGTGAAGGGAACCAGAGTTCCTAGAAGAAATAGCTGATTCTATGATTGTGGCTGGAAATATTCAGATAAACTTGGGGCACCTCATAGTCCCAGGAATTAAGGCAGTTCTCCCCAAACCCCACCTTGTTTGGCGTAGGTCAAAGGGACACAGGAGTCAGTTAAAAGAGCTCCCATAAGAGTTCATACTAGATATACATATGATTTAATAAACAAATAAATGGGAGGGGAGAAGGAAAACGTTTCTCGTGCTGAAGAATTCCAATACTGTAGGCGTACTTCACCCTCAGCGTGCAGGAGTGCGACTCCTCACTCCTTAAACTTGGCCTGTACATAGTGACTTTATTCCAAAGAATACAGTGTGAAAAAAGAGGGGAAAAGAGAGTAACTTTACAGTGGGAAAACCTAACAAAAAACTGCACCGTCCTATGGTCAAGGTCAGCATCCGTAGTGATAAGTCATGTTGATGTCCTTGATAGCATGTAATGAGAATGACATTTTCCATGTGACCTTCCTCCCCAAAGCCCCAAAAACAGCCCAATAATGAGAAAAGCATCAGGCAAATTATAATAAAAGAACGTACTACAAAATACTTTATTAATACTCCTTGCCAATGTCAAGGTCATCAAAAACAGGGAAAATTTGAGAAATAGTCACAGCCAAGAGGAGACTATGGAGACATTACAACTCAAAATAACGAGGTACCCTGGATGGGATCCTGGAGCAGAAAAAGGACGTCTATTAAAAACTAAGGAAATATGAATAAAGTATGGACTTTAGTTAATAACAAAATATTGACATTGGTCAATCAATTGTAACAAACCTACCAAGTAATATAAGATGGGAATAATAGAGGAAAGTGGGTGCAGTGTACATGGGAAGTCTTTATACTCTTTTCTCAATTTTTCTGTAAATTTCAAACAGTTCCATGAAATAAAGATTATTTAAAAGAAAAAACCTTTTTTGTTGAGTTAAACTTTTCCATTTTGCTGAAAAATTAATGTAAAATATTTAATTTCATGAAGTGATGCAAAGATTAACATTCTAATGTAATTAATTTGCTGTCTACTTTTGGTCTATGTTAATGTAAATTAAGTGTCAAGGAAAATTGAGGCAATGTATTCATTCAAGTTTTAATCTCAAATAGTTGTGGCCCCATTACCTGGATATTTGAAAACATGCTTAGTGTTAGTTTTCTCTTTGGTCTTTGTAGTTATGGATGCAATTCTTCATTGCACTTTTCCATGTGAGAGTGGTATATTATATTCCTCATAAATGGAGAAAATCTACAATAACATTTGTGAATGAACTCCTTGAAAAGAAAAAAAAGAAAGTAAGTGAGCCAATTATTTTGTAGTAAGCTCCTAAACCCTTAAGGAAATTTAACAATATACATAATATACATAAACAAAAACCACAGCAACAAACAGGTTGGTTAACAGAGTTAATTTCTGTTTTTAAAAAATTTGCTCTTTAGCTTTTCATAGATATTATTCTCAAACAACCTTAGCAGCCCTGAAGATTAACTGATTGAAATATGTTTCATCTATCTAAGGTACAGCATGATGACCATGGTTAAAATTTCTCTCTTGCATACTTGATAGTTGCACTAACAACAACAGATATGGTAACTATGTGAGAGGAAGGAGGTGTTAACTAACTTTATTGTGGCAAACATTTTGAAATATATACATCTATCAAATTATCACATTTTATACCTTAAACTTACCCAGTATTATATGTCAATTATATCTCAATAAAACTGGTAGAAAAAAAAACCAGCATCATGTGAATAAAAAAATAACTGGGTACTATAAATGAGGTATAAAACTAACAATCACAAGGACATACGATAGGCAAGATAACAATGTGGGGCCGACCATGGCCGATAGTTGAATAAGGGATCAAAAAGCAAAGAGCAGAGGACACCTTGGCACCGGTGTGTTATGGATGACCAGTCTGATTGTGGTCCCCAGGGGAGCCCAGAGTGTTATGGAATGCACTCTGGAGAAGACTAAAAGCATCGTTGACTGGTTCATAGGTCCATTTGGGCCACGGTCTATGGATGGATACTGTTGTGTAACCAGAGCCACTTTTGTGAGAGGGAAGGAAAGGATCCAGGAATAACATGGACCGTGTGGTGCCACAAACACTTCAGAGGGAAGGTGAACGCAATTTACAAAATGGGCATGGACCTCGGCACCCTTAGAGTGAGGTATAAGTGCTACCACCAGGGGTATTGCTTCATTTGTAGAACCAACAAAGACAAAAACGTGGGGAAAGGAAAACTGATGCCAGGGACCATCAGGAAAAACAATCACAATCCATCTCCTTATTTGGTGTTTTGAGTCAATTTCAATTCCCAGAGTTCATCCCGTGAAAAAGAGGCCAGATCACCTGGAAGAAAGGTTCCTCAATGCCACAGTAATTACGCATACTCACTGCATACCAATCCTTCTCCACAGAAACTTGGGTCGTGGACCAGAGTGGATTTGTCACCTTGGGATTCTATTAAAAAATACCATAGACAAGGTGGATTAAACAACAGATGTTCATTTTCTCACAGTTCCAGAGGCTGGAAAGTCTAAAATCAAGGAGCTAGCCAGCTTGGTTCCCAGTGAGGCCTCTCTTCCTGGTTTGCAGAAGGCTGCTTCTCTCTGTGTCCTCACGTGGTGTTTCCTCAGCGCCTGTGAAGAGCAAGACTGTGAGCTCTGGCCTCTCTTCTCCTTGTAAGCGCATTCATCCTATAGATCAAGGCCCTACCCATATGACATAATTTAGCCTTCATAAGTTCTAGAAAGGCTCTATCTCAAAACCCTTCTCATTTTGGGTTAGGGTGCCCGATATAGGAATATTGGGGAATGCAATTCAGTCCACAGCACAGATAAGGACACACTAGGGAATTCAAAGTCCTCAGATCTTTTGAGAGCTCTTGGCTACAGAGCTTGAGCTGACACTAGAGGGCACTCTTTTATAATGGAGCACCGCCCCTCTCCTCACTACTCCCACTGACATGGGAATTTTGTGCTTCCCATCACATGTGCCTTAAGCCCTTCTGGATAGAGTTCCAAGTTCCCAGTTCAGGATTGATGCTTTTATCACGGACACATCAACAATTCCTTTAAAACTAAAGGTGGGCCCACCAGCAGATGTTTTGAACTCCTCATGCCAGCATGCTCCTTGTGGGAAAATTCCAAACTACCTTGTAACTTTATACTTGAAGGAAACCATAGTTTTATTAATCGGGTCACTCTTGCTGGATGTCTTCTGTGTGCCCCTGTGCTACAGGAAACTGCAAAGTGCTTGGCACAGAAATGCAACCTGCTGTAAGTGTCATTGCCAGTGGGCAGGAGGAAATTATTCACGTAATTTGTCATTTATATTTGCACTTGCTTTGTATCATGCATAGTCAATATCCTTAGAAGGTGAATTAAATCACTGTGTTTAACTATATAAAAGCTATGTCCTTGATAATGAGAGTTAAACATATACAACATATCAAAATTTATTGAAACCAACCAAAATTAGATTTTTTTGGCATTTCTTAAGTCAGGAAGGTTATTTTTACTTTCCAAACAACAGGACTTATATTCTCAGGTCTAGGAAATGGAAGGACTGAGTCTGCAGATGGAAACATAACTTAATTTGGAATTATTAGTGCATTTAGTTTAACTTTACTGAGCTGTACACTGAAAAAATAATGACCTCCTTAGACTATTTCCCCCAAGGTAACACTATAATACGAAATATAATACAGACTTTCATTAACTGTGAAAAGGCACTTTGTGCAATGACAGTGTTTCCCCTCGAAGTCATAGAAACACAATCTTTACTGGGTAAAACAGAGAAAATAAAAATCCTCAATTCATCACCCAACTTCAGAGATAAATTAATTCATTCTTCACTTCCAAGAGGATATAAATCTTTAAGGAATTTTCCTCTCGGATCTGCTAGAGCTGACAGTGTCCTAGCTTGTTGAACAAATACAACCACAGCTGCAGAGAAGGGGACGCAAATCCACTGCCAAGGACGTGACATGACTCAATGAGGTTACCTGGCAGGAGGAGCCGACCTCTCCCGTGGTCATTCCCTTTGCCCCCACATTTTCTATCCACTCCATACTTGAACACCTATCAAGGTGGATAAAGCAGTGCAAAATGCTCACTCAGTCCCTAACTCCATTGCTGGAGCATCATCATTGTACTGACAGAATCTTCAGAGTATTAAATTTTCCTTTTCCTCCACTAGAGACTGTTGAGCTTTCATCCATTTAATGTCATTGTAGATATTTTATCTGCAAGACGAGGTAATTCCTCATTTTAAATTTCCATCACCTTTTGTATCCTTGGTCAATTTTGCTAGAAATTATCCTTTAGAATCATCTTTGCATAGGTTTACAAACATTAAACTTAGTGGAAAATAATCTCACTTGTGTAATATGACAATATAGATAGGAATTATAATTAAACAAATAGTTAAATATTAGGGAAATATTTTTTATATTTTATTTAATTGACACATTTAATTGATCTTTCCATGTAATAATCTAAGCACTATTAGCCTGCTGACTAGTCAGTTTTATTCATGATGACTAATAGTTTTTATACACTTATTTTACCTAAAAAGAAAATAGATATATCTCTTATCTCTATTAAAAAATGAAAGCTAATGGTTTTGTAGTTGATAAAATACTTAACCTACAAGTAGAAACTTCAAATAAGAAAAAGTATTTTAGAGACTGGAAATTCATGTAAGTTATAATTTTTCTCTAAAAACATGTGAGCCTCTCCTGCATAATGTAAGCAAAAATTAGCCTCAAATTGCTATGTTTTTATGCTATATCTGTTTACCTTATCAAAATTAAAAAATAAGCATCTGTTACCAAAACCCCATTAAATTGATACTTAAATGTGCAACTGGAGTGAAAGCAACACAAATGTTGGTAGATGGAATGAATTAATAAATTAAAAGTAGTATATGCATACAAAGGAATACTATTCAGCCTTAAGATGGAAGGAAATTCTGACACGTGTGACAGCATGGATGAATGTTGAGGACATTATGTTAAATGAAATAAGCTGATCACAAAAAAACCCAAATGCTGTATGATTCCACTTATCTGAGGTTTCTAGAGTAAATTATAGAGACAGAAAATAGAATAGTGGTTGTCAGGGGCTGAGGGGAAGGAAGAATGAGGAGTTATTGTTTAATGGGTGTAGAGTTTCAGTTTGAGAAGATAAAAAGAGGTGTGGGGATTAATATGGGTGATGATTGCACAGCAATGTGGAAATACTCAATGCCACTGTATTGACAGTATACTTAAAAATGGATAAAATGATAGCA
Source organism: Equus asinus (assembly GCF_041296235.1). Taxonomy (NCBI): domain Eukaryota; kingdom Metazoa; phylum Chordata; class Mammalia; order Perissodactyla; family Equidae; genus Equus; species Equus asinus. The sequence continues at coordinate 95,705,624 of NC_091791.1, forward strand.
AAAACTAAGGTAAGAACTTGCCCAACACCCTACAGTTACTAAATTATCTATTTATTTTTAAACAGGGTTAAAGTTCTGTCAGTCTTCCACAATAGGAGAGACGGAAGTAATAGACAGCAAGAAGCAGTAAAGTGAAAGAAATGAGTTAGAAGGTCTTGTGGTCCTTCAGGAAAGTGATACTCAGGCTACAATGGAGGTTTCATACCGTTCCTAGGGGTACAGACGGCATGTTAGAGATGTGAGGCGGTGCAGATGACAAAGTTTTGACAAGTCCAAAATGCATCTGACAAAGAAGAAGTGAACTTCCATGATGTTTAGCTTTAAAGCAGCAAGTGAAACCCTCAAGTAGAATTCAGGTCAGTTTTAAAGGTGGGACTGGACACCCTTTTCCCCCACAATACACACACCCATGTGAAATAGCCATCCTTTTTCTTCCTAAAGAGCATCATGGTGCCAAATGGAGTCCTGATGTTGGGTGAAATAGGTAAAAACTTATGGGGAAAATGGTGTTTACTTAGAATGTGAGTTCTATAATCAGAACTTCAGACTTGAAGCTTTGGTGAATCCAGATAACCTTGGGAATGCTGACTAATCTCTGTGAGCCCCGTACAGGTCTTGGATGATCACAGAAAATAGTGGCTCTAGGATGCTAATAAAGGCAAACCACTTACAGTGTCTCCTGATCTTTAACAATGCTTAATAAGGCTTAACTATCATAAAAAACAAGCAAATTAGCTGAATGTCTTTGCTATATTCCCTTATATACTCAAAATTTTGGTGATCATTTAATTGACTCATGAATCTATCAAAAATGAAAATAAGCAGAATCATTAAGATAAAGCAATTCTGTATTTTTAAATCTTCCTCTCTGTAATACACAGTCTGTGGAATAATTAGGTTTGTCAGTTGACTCCGCAAAACACCCAGAAGACTCTCAACACTGGTGGCAGGTCGGGTCCACCGAGTGGTCTGCCCTGGAGCTGCTATCCAGTGTAAGAGACACGCCATACACAGAACCCTTAACAACGCTGTACTCTCAGGTCCTGAAAAGTGGAAACAAAATATGCTACATACAAAGGGGATCATGGGGAAGGGGTCAGCGAAGGCAGGTTTTTTTCCTTCTACAAAAGCTTAATCTCACGTTGTTCAGCTAATGCTGATCGGACCGTCTCCCTCCTCTCTGTCGCAGCAGGACGTTGCGCTGCACCTGGAGAACGCTGGTCTGCCTCAGCGCCCCCATTTCCTTCTACACAAGCTACCACCATGTGTTCCCTTCACTGCCTTCTCTGGGTTCCCCTGGAGACACGGCTCCTCATGTCATCTTATCCAAGGGTGGCTGTTTTCCCTCTGAGAAGCCACACTGTGCACGACTTCAAGGCAGTAGGTGTCCTCCTAATTTCTCCATGCTTCTCCCAAACTGTTTGTTCCCCTTCTCCCTGAAAACCTGCAGCTAATTTGAAGCAAATACCTTGATTTGACTGGTTGAGGCATCACCCCCCACCTCACAGTCGCTGTGGAGAAAGTGACACTGAAGTAGACCCCTGAGTGGTGTGAGCAATGGCCAGACACCATCGAAGAGGAGCCTGCTTGTAGCATCTGAGGTGCCAGTGAGCCAAGTGTCCTAAAGGTAAAAGGACCAAGCAAGATTGTCCTTTCCTGGGTGTGTAATACTGGTAAAGTTTAATGGGGTGAGAGAAAAGGACCTTGGCTGGACATCAGGTCCAGGTCATGAAGAGACACACAGGTTATGTTCAAAGTGCAAAGAGCAACTCTAAACACAGACAGCGAAGCTGTAGGTCAAACACAGTCCTGACAGAGCTGTCCAGTTGTGAGCAAGAAAGAGAAGGAAGGAAAACAGGTACAAAACAAAAAGATTCTCCATAGAGGGAGGACTTTAACTGAAATTTTAGATGTTGGGAGACCTCGAAGCCCTAGTAAATAATGGAGAAGACTGTTTATGTGGAAGAAAGAACATAGGTTGGAGCAAACACACAAGGAAGACAAGGTCTTGTAAACACAAATTCTTCAGTTTCACTGAAAATGGAAAGTAAAGATAGAGAAATTTATGATTTTTTCAAAAAAAAGTAATTGTACTGGAATATACATGGAATGTAACCCAGCAGAGTATTTGCATGCTCAAAACTGTGTTCCAGGAAGGGTGATCCAGAATAGAGCAAAAAGTGCATTTATATGGGGAGAAATTGGAGGCAGAGAATTACTTGAATTATCATTACAATATTATAAACTTTGAATTTCTATCTCATAAGATCAAGTGCTAACCATTTTGAATAAAACATACTGGAGTTATACTAGGTCCACGACCCTAAAAATTTACAATTCAATAAGAATGTTAAGGATGGGAAACAGTTATCACAGGGAAACTTCCTGCTTTTTCCCATCCCAGATCAGTTTTGAATGATTTCAGTGAGTTATTTCTCATTAATAATTCCACATTGTCATGATCAATAAGACATTACACTGTGGCTCACAGCTTTCTGCTCCACAATCCCGGGAGATGGCTCTCTGTCTGCTTTCTCCAGGAAGAGTGCAGGGCCACCCACCGTCACAGAGATGCTAGCCAGCAGGATGAAGGAATGAGAAGTGTGTGCCTCCAGTCCACCACGCTTTTGTTGTAATTGTCCACACTCCACCGGCTTCAAGGAGGGCTGAGAAGTGTGTGATTTTATGTGGGTGGTGCTGAGCCAATACAGGTCTGCTCAGCTGAAAGTGAAGGATAGAATAGATGCTTTCCAGCTGCCGTGGCTGCACAAGGTATGCAGCCCCAGAGAGGAAATAATCCACGAGGGGCACTGACACAGATAGAATAGACAGGAGATGGCGATTTGTGGATGGAAAAGAGTAGGCATAAAGAGAGTCTGGGTGATTTTCCGATTTCTACCTTGGGCAATTGCACATGGTGGTGCCATTCCCTGTTTGGGGGAACTCATTTGGACAGTTCAGTGTTGGACATAAAGAATTTGATGTCACTGTTAGATACTAATCACAGGATTGCCTTAAATTACAGTGGAAGCAACAAAGGCTAGACGTAAGATCACCCTGCAATAATTTTCTGCATATGAGGTAGTGCCCTGAAAAGTCAGAAGGGCGAAAAGTGGTTAATGAAAACATCAAAAGGCTAGCAGAAAATGAAACTGTGAGCAGCTCAGCTGATTTCTTTCAGAATAAGGAGCAGTGCTTTGCTCTCTCACACACATCTGTGTGTGTGCACATAGGTGACAAGCCCACTCACACGTTCTCATTCACACACTGAGTTGATTACTCCCCAGAGAGCCTCATGGACCAATTTTATTTCACTAGGAAGTGAGTACGATTATACTTCCAATGCACTTCATTAAATGCACTTTACTTTACTCAGTTGTGTTCTGTCACATTGTGAATCTTTTTTTCTCTTTTTTTCTCTCCCATTATCTCTTTCTCTCTCTCTCTAGTATAGAATAGCTTAAATGCATATTTAAATCATGAAGAAATAATAATAGCACAGTAATAAAAGATATATTGATAAAGCAAAAGTAGAAACAGTAATAAGTTTAAAAACAATAATAATCATTGTTTCTGAGTACTATGCGCCAGGCTCTGTTATATGAGTGTGTGTGTGCGTGCATGTACGCATGTGGGTTTATGTGTATGTGTGTTATTTGTGTGTCATTTAATCTTCAAAAAAACCTTATGAGGCAGGTACTGTTATAATCCTGATTTGATAGAAATTTATTTCAGATATAATTTCAAGTCTGATTAGTGTTTTGCATACAGATGGGACAAAAAATAAAATATTTGGGATAGCATATTTGCATTAAATTTTCTTGTTTGTGTCTTTTCAAATCATTAGGGAAGTTTTAATGCATATTGCTATTTTCTTAATATAACTATTTGAGTCAATAGTATATGAATTTCTAGACTAGTTAACGTCTATCATACATCAATTATATCCACATTCCATTTCAATTCCTTTAAATAAGTAATGACATTATTTCTTCTATATTTAGGGCAATTCAGTGTTTGACCTCTGCCTCCCCTGTGAAATTCCATTGCATTTCAGTGAATTATCAGTAAAATTCAATTATTGTGTATCAGTTGGTAACCAACCCAGTAAGTCTGATACTTAAAAATTTTCTAATAGAATTTATAATTATTTTATCAAGCGGGTCATTGATATTCCAAGTATTTTATAAATGTTCAAAAAATAAAAATGGTCTTATCATATAATGCAAAATATAACTGCATGAATCAAATAATATTCCACAGGACTTTCATACAAACATTTTTTTAAACTAAATATTTTTCAGGAAGAATTGATTTGATGTTTTTTCTCTTTTATTTGTCTTACAGTTAAAGCTTAATGTAAAGACATAATGTAGGAGCATATCAATAATTGTTTAACCTATTAATGTGTAGTCTTACCAGTATTAGTAAACAGTAGGCCTCTAGTTAAACCTAAATTTAAAAAAATATTCTGTATTATTTATTTGTGCAATGAGAGATCTGGAACTGATGTGAAATAATATTTTTCAGTCTAGTTCTGCAAAAATTAATGGATATATATTACATTTTGAAATTTTTGATAAATACATCATGATAAAAATGAATTGAGTGTAGTGCAATCGCTGAGTAAATGATACAATCAGACTATTTTTTTCAGGAGAGAAACATTTGGAATATGACTTTATAGCTAGAAAATGATTTCAAAGCAGGGGTGAAATCAATGGACCATTTGAATAATAACCAGCTAAAAAGAGTTTGGTTCACTAATTGGAATAAGGCTACTACATCTGAAGTAGTTTCATAGACAAAATCAAACAATTTGGCTCCTTACACAAACCAGTTGGATTCCTGGTGAAATTAATTTAGGGACCCACATAACTTATTCATGAACGAAGCCTTTGTTGATATGGGTGTAAATCTGGCACGTGCATTTTAATCAGAAGTAGTTATTGTTTGAATACATTCGGATATGCCTAGAAAACAATTACTGTCTATTCTTTTCTCGCGTTAAATTTTCTCAATATGAAATGGCCCACATGATTCATGCCAATGTTATTCTGTTTCTTTTTCCATGACCACAGTCTATATTGCCTTAAAATAAAGAGTCTATCCTAAGCTAAAAACAGTCTATGTAGAAAATAGTAATAAACAAAAGTTACTTTTTCACTGATCTGACTGAACTCATGGATTGCCTCTTTCTAGTGATAAATATTTTGCACATATAGAAAGACGCAAAATCTCAATTTTACACACGAAAATTTTCCTTGAAAAAATCTTATATCCAAAAACCTCTTGGCTTCTATTTATATTGAGGAATAGGTCATACATACTGAATTTGCACAAAAAATTATAAAGCTAACAGTTAAATAAGCACTATCCATGTAAAAACAATATCATTAACACTTATGATCTCTCAATAAGGAATTAATAAAATATAATTCAACTCAAAATATAATTCAAAATATATAAGAATATATAATGACTATTGATTTTGACTGAACAAAATTTTTATTTTTTCAGACTTAAAATATGTGATCTTTCCAATTACCAACATAGATTAAGCCAGTTTTTGTTACAGCATTGCATTATTATTATCATTAGAAAGACTTAGAAACAATGCATTCCATTTTCTTTAAGCATTATCTAAATAAAAATTGCATGAAAAATTGAGTTCCATGGCCCACTCATTTATCCACGTATTTCACCAATGTCCTTGAGCAGCTGCTATGTGCCGGGCACTGTTCTCAGTATTTGACTTTTTGCAGCGAACAAAACAAAGATTTACCATTGTGAAGGTTAATTTCCGGAGGGTGAGATGACAATAAAGAAAAAATATAGCTCATATGTTTATTATTTAATCAGCTGAAAGGTGAAAAGTGATTTGAAAAAAAGTAAAATGACCACAGTAAGGAGGATCAGGAAAGTGGGGCTGCTGGTGGGAACATTGTGATTATAAATAGGGTCTTCAGGGGTAGATGTGGAGGAGAAGGTGATATTTGGGAAAAGACTGGACTTGCGTAAAGAGTATGGAATTAAGAGTTTGTGACTATACAGAGAGCTAAGTGTCCACTCAATATTATGAATGTCATCACCAAGTTCAAACAAATAAATACTCGTCTTTTAAAACACTCCTTTTCAAAAGCTGGTTGAGAGTTCCTTGACTGATGGCAAACTATGCATCACTAGCTCTCTTTTATTTTGCGGAGAGGTGCAAATGAGTTTCAGATTTACACTGTGTTTTCTTCCTTTCCTAATTAGCTCTTATTTCCTTACATTTTTATTTTTTAGGTTAACACAGGAAAATACAAGATAAGACATGAGAATCACACTTTCACCTGTGACTTCATTCTGTTGGAACTTTTCTCTTCTTTCCCCGAAGTCTGCTTTACTTCTCCTTTGTATTCATTATTTTTATTATGATTGTAACAGAAAATACAGTCATGATTCTCCTTATCCACAAGGACTCATGACTCCATACTCCAATGTATTGCCTGCTCAGCCATCTCTCTTGTATGGATATCCTGTAGATTTCCAATATTGTTCCCCAAAGGATCTCTAACTTTCTGTCAGGTAGCAGAACTATTTGTTTTGCAGGTTTTGGCTTCCAGATGTGTCTATCCCTCACCCTCTTGATGGTGAGTGCCTTCTCCTGGCAGCAACGTTCCATGATTGCTATGTAACCATCTGTCACCCACTCCACTATCCCGTTCTTATGAGTGACTATGTCAGCATTCTCATGGCTAGAGGGTCCTGGCTTGTTAAGACTGTCAGCTCCGTAGTTCATACAGCTTACACACTCCACCCTCTTTTCTGTGGCTCAAGAGCTATTGATCACTTTCTCAGTGAAGTCCCTGCAATATTGAAATTTTCCTGTATGGACACAACACACTATCAACAAAGAGTTTTTGTAAGCGGCATCGTTTTCCTGCTCATCCCTTTCTCCCTAATCTTTGCTTCTTATGTCCAAGTTCTCCTTACTTCTCCAAATGAAAACATCTGAGGCACAGAAAAAGTCATTTTTCACTTGTTTTTTCCCTATGGTTGTGGTCAAAATGTACTATGGACCATTTATTTTCACTTACATGACACCTAAGTCATACCACCCTCCAGGCCAGGGGAAGTACCTGGCTAGACTTTATACCATTCTCACACTCACACTCAACCCTATTATCTACAGCTTTCAGAGTAAAGATGTTTGGGCAGAAATTATAAATGTGTTCCAAAAAATCTTTCCACATACAAATAGTAGAAAATTCTTGAAGTGTGTGTTGTATTTCCTATATTCAATAGCGAGAAGAAATCCATTATTAGTTTCTCCTGAGAAGAAAATCAAAGTCTCCATCTCTCTAAGATGAGCCTTTAAGTAGTAGAATGTGTTTCCTACAGCCCTTTGGGTCTCCTAGACATAAGCCCCAGTGGTTTTCAAAGCCTCCTGTTTTGAGAGTTCATCTCTCCAGCGCAGGTCCCAATGTTCCAGGTGCCTGATGTGGAGCACAAACCCCCTGCTCCTCAGGAAGACGCTCTGGATTTTGAGATCCATCCCAATTTTGGGCTGCTGTGCTGAGGATGGGCTCTGCCTCTCCTATCCATCTGGATGTAGCCCTTTTACCCTTTGTTGTGGAGGAGTTTTTTAATCTAGTTTTTAGGTCTTTTTAGAGGGAGTTGTTTCATATGTAGCTGTAGGTTTTGTTTTTCTGTGTGAGGGGTTGAGCAGGATCTTCCTGAGCCACCATCTTGAACCACCTCTCCCACCTTTTTTTTTAATGCAAGCCTTACTGTATGACTTGCGCTGGCAAGTGGAGTGTGAATTAAAGTAAAAGACTCCACATGCAAACAGAAGATTTCAGAGCCATTGCCTACTCCCATTACTGTTCTTTCTCCTTTGCTGTGACGGTGAGACAGCAGTGACTCAGCAGAATCCAGTGAGTCTGCAACGCAGGAAACAGGAATGAAGACATGGAGCTGAGTAGCGCTTGACTCATACCTAATAGGTGATGTCAACGACAGATATCCCCACATTGTGAGTCACTGAGATTTGGAAATTGTAATTCAACTGCTCCAGAGCTCAGTTCCAGGGGTAGGAACCAACCATTTGCTGCATAACAGTAGTTTTATTTTTCATGATTATTTCAGGAACATGCATTCAACAAAATGTTACCCAATTTGGTCAGGTATTATCTGGGGAAGGATTCTGATAACTATACCATCTGACAGCTGCCTGAATAGTGTATTGGAGACAGTGTGAATCACAGAGGTGAAGCCTGGTGACTTTTTTTGTATTTTTCCTGCCATAGTCTCCATGCTTAGAATAAAACTAAAACTGGTAAAAGTAGAGAAAAAAATAAGGGATATGTATATTATCAGTCCACTGAATAAAACCATATGCTACATCTGGAAGAGAAACATCAATCTGTGATTACTACACAAATTTGAACTGAGTTTTTAATTATTTACCAAAGAAAGAAATTTTAACTGATTCAATAATAATGAGATTATATGGTGCTGCTTCTGCTGATAATGATGTACACCCATTCCAAGACGTTTATACTCAATATAATTAATATTTTATGCTACCTAAAATATTGACTTACAATACAAGGTGATATAATAGACGTGACCTGTGAGTAATAGGCACATTGCTTCTGACATTCTTCAAATTAGCTGTTTATATTACACTCAATTTAAAATATATCTGTATATTTGCCTTTATCAAATACTTATTCCCTTTAAGTGAACAAATCTATGGGGTGTCTAGGATATTTATATATTCTTAGCACTGGACCTTACTGATGATAATATAAAGGAACATGACATATTTAAAGATATTCCTTCAATAATTTTTTTACTACATTTTAATTGAAGACCCTCCTGGTCTAAGGAAATCACAGTTGGCTAATATTTCAAGTTGCTTTTACTGACTTTTTATCAGTATCTTTGAAATTATCCAACCAAGGGTTTTTGATAGCTTTATATACAGCATCCATCAACCTAATTTCATTCTGATTTCATTTATATTTTACTCTCTGTATTTCACCACACTCACATACTGAAATACCAGTTTAGTTTTCTATAATTGAATTCTCCTAACCTTATGAAATCTTGTTTTTATTCACCGAAGAAAAAATTAAAACAATAAATTGTCGCTTTAAGGCGCTGAAGCACGACTACACTTACATTTGGTCAGTCCAAGGTCATACTCCACTAAATCAAGAGTCCTCTGCTTTCCTTTCTCCCCCTTTTATCTTGGGACTCAGTAAAGATTCAAGAGGAGCCTGTGCGGAGGGTCTCGTCATTGTAACTGCTCTTAGGGAACTGAGTTCCGCTCTGAGCCCTTCCCCTGGTTCTCACCTGCTTCCTGAGGTGCATTTATCCTAACCGTGAACGTGAGTCTGACTGTGACGCATCCCTGTCTTGTCCTCACGTGACTTGTAGTCAGCTCTCCCAGCACAGGCCAAGTACTCGGGTGGGGGGGGGGGCGGGGGGGGATGTGCAGAGGGTCTTGCCATCCCCTCCCACTTGCTCACTTGGCTCCCCCTTTCCCTTCTCTGGTGGCACCAAGTGCCCTCCAAGCTCCGCCGCATCCTCCACGCACTGGCTGCTTGAGCTGCAGCCCAGGCCTTGCTGTGCCCTGGGCCTGCTCCAGGCTGTGCTGGTAGCTGGGGCACACAGCCGTCTGACCTGCCCACTCTCCTGAAGCCACCTCATGTCTTGCTCACTGTGGTCCCCTGAGGAGGATTCTGCCCTGAAGCCACACCACAGGCTTCCTGGGTTTTGCACACTCAAATCCTTGGTGTGCAAGGTATGGTGCTTACGGCAGTTCCTCCATAGCTTTGTTTTTGACCCTCAGGAGTCACTGTGAAGCAGAGTAAAACTGTCTTACTTTTCTTCTAGAATTTTTTTTCTAACTTCCCTCCATCAGTCAAATAAAGTTTCTTGACAGCTCTTTCATCATAGACTTTTTTTGTCCTCTAAAGAAACAAAATAAACATTGTGCTCTGCATCTTCAAAATTGACTTCTTATGTGGAAAACCAAGTGCTTAATTGCCACAAAAGAATGCTTTTTCCAAGTACTTGGGATTGCAAATTTAATGAACTTTGACACTGGGATAATTTTCTTTGCCAAGAAATTTTAAACTTTTTTTTTTTTTAATTTTTGTACTGGATCCACTTTTACCATTAATTATATTATTGGAGACATTTAAACTCTGAGAAGAAGTAGCTATTGTCTGGAGTAAAAGTTGTGTTAATGCAAATTTTCAAAATATCACAAACCAGAGTGAATAATGCATCACCTGTGGAAATCCACATTATTTTATTATTATAAATAACGTGGCATTTCCAACAGAATGGGGGAAAAAAACCCTTACAAATGTATAATCTAAAAACTAAAATGTTAAAAACTATATTATCCAAATTGTGTGAAATATGAAAAAATTAAAAGATTAAAATTTCAGCCAAATAAATTTTACATATAAAATGATTTAATACATTTAATAAAATTAAGTATATAAATATGTATGTGTATATAATTTTCTGTATGTGTAAAATTATGTCTGTAAATGCGTATCAATTTATTTTAGTTTATTAGATGTGTTGGTCAATTTAATAAAAACTAGCAAATTAATTAGTATGTGTGGGCACATTATAACTATGTACTTACTGGATATTAGTATATAAAATATAGAAATACATAAAACTTCAATAAAATGATTTTTTAGAATCCAAATAAATAATAATCATTGGCTTTTTCCCCAAGGAACTGGCAGAGGGAACGTCTGAAACCATGTGGGAAGTTTTTGTGACCCTCCCTCCTGGCTGGGCTGAGGCTGCCCTGCATGTAGTCACTCGCTCTCCATTGACCTGGTTTCAGGGGGCATTCCCGAATGAACACAAACAAAACAACAAATGTTAGAATTAACCTCCAAGTAGAGGAATTTAGAGTCACGGTTGCAGATGCGTCTGCATAGACACATCTGAAATGTCAAGCACAGCATCGAGGGGCGAGTTCGTTCTCTTCTACAGAAAGCGCTCCTGGAAGTTTGCTCAGGTGATGCGCACGGCACTGCCCAGAAGCTGAAAAGACAGGGAGCTGCTGATTCCAGCTTGTGTTTTTATTGAGGAGCATGCAAATGCCTTGGGGACACTTCGATGACAATTAGCAAAGAATTGCTCTTTGTTAAGCCCTGGAATAAGTGACTGAGAAGTCCACATCTCATTAACTAGAGGACTTCAAAAACAAAATTATATTGGGCTCTAATGTGCATAAAATTACTACATGCATTTTTTTTTAAGAAAGATTAGCCCTGAGCTAACATCTGCCATCAATCCTCCTCTTTTTGCTAAGGAAGACTGGCCCTGAGCTAACATCCGTGCCCATCTTCCTCTACTTTATACGTGGGACGCCTACCACAGCATGGCTTGCCAAGTGGTGCCATGTCCATTACTTCATGCATATTTAAAAAAATAAAATAAAAATCAAAGGACTAGATGGTTACTTGTGAACTTTTTTAAGACAGATTTCCATATATGACTAAAACACATGTCATCTTCAATTTTGGGAAGAACTTTTGTGATCACAAATAATCTACCCTAGAAGGAAGGTGAAAAGTGGAAAGCTGTTAATGTTATACATGAGTTTCTTACCTGAACTATGGGGAATCAGGCACGGTCCTGTGCTCAAGGCTGCCCCTTCACAAGATACAGACACTTGAAATGTGAGGATAATGGGTGATGGATACCGAAATAACAGTATAGGTGAACAAAAATAGAACCACAAATGGCAGAGGACTTTATTCATCCTGAGTTGACCAAAGAAATTTATATAATAAGGTGTAATTTAAGGAGAGAATGAAAAATAAATGGGATTTAACACATTGCACAACACAGGGAAAGAGAACTGCAAGATTAGGGGAAAAGGAGACTTTTTAACTATGGTACAGAGTGGCTGGAGGCTGCTGCAGAATCCCTGACACAGAGGAAGGCGACGGCAGAGGCGAGCACGTTTGTGATGTGGCGTTTTCCCATGGAACTGACACTCTACACAGTGGAGATGTTCACACGTTGGGCAACTCACATGATGATACACATTTTAGTTCCATTTTAAGTTATCCTCTTGCCAGTGTGGTTGACTATCTGGAAAGTAACGAAGCTGCAGTTCAGCTGGTCAGTTAGAAGGCAAGTAGAGTTCAGAATTAGACTAGAGGAGGCGTGCTGACTGCTTTCATACATCAGTGTTAGGCTGAGTGCCTGGGGGACAAGCACAGGCAATGATCTGGTGTTTATCTTCCAAGCTAATGTATAGACTTGATGCCTGAATTGGAAGATAGATGAGGGTCAGGCCGAGATCTACTGAAATGGGCTTGTCCAGGGCCCACTCGCGGGAGAACTGAAGTCACGTGGGATGCACAGACTATGCAGGGAATCAAGATAACCGGAGTCAAGTCCTCAATTAAGATCCTGGGGTGTGTTCTTTCCTGTGTGTGGTTTTACTAGTGAGGGTGAAGGGGTGACATGGTCCCTCGGGCTTTTTCTTAGTGTCTGACTCTTACTTGCCCTTTTGCCTTGTGCGCTCACTAAACCTTTAGTAAAATCAGCATAATGATAATTCACAACCTGGCATTGCTCTTGTGAGATTCAAATAGGAATATAAAGAAAAAAATTGGAAAAAACTTCATCATTGTATAATCTTAGCAGATGATGAGTATGCAAATGAAGAAGATAAAGATAGAAAGAAGAAGATCAAAGATACCATTAATTTAGATTTCCTCAATATCGGCAAAATTGACATTCTGGCCAGATCTCCGTTCTGTGAGTGACTGTCCTGTGCACTGGAGAATATTTAGCAGAATTTGCTGGAAGCCAGTAGCACCACTCAGTAGGACAATCAAAACTATCTGCAGACACTGCCCAGTGTCCCCTGGGGAGAGGACAGATTCACCCCCATTCAGAACCATCACATTACCTGACAACTTCTATGTCGGATGTGTTAGCACCCACCATGTATTGCTCCTTTATATTTTACACCTCTTCAATCTGCAAACTACAATCTCACAGAATTAAATTCACCAAAATAATGTCACATTCCTAATAAGTGGCAGTAATAGAGATAAATTTAAGGTTTGACATCAAATTCTGTAAAATTCACTTGTGAAATGTAGCAGCATCAACCCACCCTGCGATACGACACAAGGGAAGCATTCACTCTAGTGCACGCTCTGTGTGTGTGCACATGTGTGTGTATAACATGCTCTTCTCTGTGTGTATAACATGCTCTGCTCTCTGTGCACATGCGTGTGTATAACACATTCTGTTCTGTGTATATAACGGTCTGTGTGCACATGTGTATAACACACTCTGTGTGCACGTGTGTATATAACATGCTATGTGTGTGTGTGCACATGCGCGTGTATAACTTTGATTCTAATTTATTCTGATCTATGGAATTTTATGGTAACATATTCACAAATAGAAATTATCATGTTGTCCTCTAGTTATTGAAAATATAATTTGTTTAAATATTAAATGAGATGCTTGAATCATTTAAGGAATACACAGTATTATGGTGTTAAGCTCCCTGTGCTTCTCCCATCTTGGGATTGGCTAAGTGGAGCTTTAGTGGAAAGAGGGACCTCACACAGGATTGCATCCACAGATGCAGAACTAGACACTATAAGGGAAGTGGGATATTTAGTGTAAGTGAGCTTTGCCTGGTTAGATTCCCTGAAGGATTTCTTAAAACATAAATGATTTTTGAAGAAAATTTATCTTTGCCATAATAGGCTAATTTCTGGTCATGATTATTGCTGGTCTGAAAAGTCACTGCAGAAAAGAAGGGAAGTAGAATTTCAAAATAGTCTGACTTGGAGATAGAACTGCGAACAGTGAGTCAGAAAACACAGATTCTAGACCCAGCCACGCATGGGTCACTGTCTGGTCTTGAATAAATGACTGTAAATCTTTGAGTATTAGCTTTTTATCTGTATAACAATGAGAGTACATTTTAAACATCTGTAACAACAGTAAATAAATGAACTCTAAAATTGAGTCAAATTTTTTCAATATATCACTTCCAAACTTCTGGAGATAAAGACAGAAAAATGAACTTACCCAGGAAAGTTGTTACAGAGATGTAATATGTGAGTCACTTTCCAACTTGTGAAGCAACTGGAGGATGGACTACCGACATCCACAACCCGACTTACGGAGATCACGTGGGTGTCCTGACCCACGGAGATCACATGGGTGTCCTGACCCACGGAGATCACTTGGGTGTCCTGACCCACGGAGATCACGTGGGTGTTCTTTGCTAAACACCCTTCTAGACAGGGACACTTATTGACTGAAAGCAGCATACGATTTACACTTCCCGTGGAGTCCCTGAGACATCGTTTATCTGGAGACGCTATTGTGAGGCCTCACTTCTACTGTCTATCAGGGACTGGATGTGAACTCTTGGGTTCCTGCAGGGAACCAGTGAGAATACGGTAAAACCGGGAGACCTGAGGAAGCACGTCTCTAAGGAGAAGACGTGAAATGTTAAGCTTTAAGCTCTGAAACAATTTTATTTGGGTATAAAATAACTCAAATACATTTTCCATCATCTACTGCCTAGTATGAATAGAGAACTCATGTTTAAATCGCTGCTTTAAAGGAAGTTTTGTGCGGCTAAAATGTGAGTCAACCTTATTTCTCATTTATTGCCTCTCGTAAAGTGAGGTATCTTTTTAGCACTTGACTTTTGAAAGGGTCATTTGTATTAGCTCATTATATCATTTTTTTGTTTGTTTCAAGAACACTTCTTATTTTTGTGGATTTAATATATGATAGATCTCTGAAGATGTTAATTTTTATTTAAAGATTCTTTCTGTGTGTATTTTCTCTTGTTCTTCTCAATTTTTGCTATGTGTATATTTTAATTTCCTCCCTTTTCATGGTGACTTCCTCAAAAATCCAGTAATCTACGGCTTTAGAATTTTAGATGAGTCATAGAGTAATAGCTGACCCAAGCTTGTCCAGGAGTTTCCTGACGTTAAAACTGAAAGCCCCTTGTCCCAAAAACCTCTTCATTTTGGGCAAACCAGAATGGCTGGCAGCCCACTGATGAGGCGTGACGTGATGTCAAAGTGTGCACACTCATAGATTTTCATTTGGAATAAAATTGCTTCCCACCCCAACTGTTTCTTAGGAGGTTGAGACCGTTTCCCTATTAAGTGAGTAACTGTTTCTCCATTCCAATCTCGTCATCTAAAACGTGCTGAAATCTTCCATCTATTTCTTCCTTTATGTATTTTTTTACCTTATGATAGCTAACATCTTTATTCTGTTGCTATTATTTTAGTTGTATTTCAGAGCAAGGGGTGATAAATATTTTACCTCTACTAACACAAGCTTTAAGTGTAACATATTATTTGGTGATAGAGAAAGATGAGCAAGGGAAAGAGCCTCAAAACATTTTGAAATTTCACTCTCACACTTGCGGGTCCTGAGCAGAGTAACTGGGGCTGCAGCGCACACAGCATACAGGAGATCTGGAGAAGGTCTGCCCTTTACTAGAGAGCAAGCCATTGAGCTGGAAGGTAGAAAATGACAATAATGGAGCAATTTGGAAATCAAAACTATTAATTTGCACTTGACAGTATTAAGCAATAAACATATTTTTCTGACCCCATGTCACTCCCTGATAACTGACTTTAGGGAAGATTTATTTAGCTGTATTGGACAGAGTGACATCAGGAAGAAAATCTACATTCTCAACATTAGAACAAAGGTTACAGTTATTCATATATGTCTTAAACGATAAGTAAAGAATATAATTTTAAATAAAGTCACGCATCACTTAATGGCAAGGATTCTGAGAAATGCATGATTAGGCTATTTTTCCATTGTGTGAACGTCATAGAGTGCACTTCCACAAACCCAGCGGTACAGCCTACTGCACGCCTCAGTTATCTGGTGCAGTCTTGTGGGACCACCATCACACACGCAGGCCATCATTGGCTGAAACATCGTTAAGTAGCCCTTGACTGTAGAAAAAAATCATCTTCTGTCTATCAGTGAATTCATTCATGTAATGAGCCAGACCTTTATTCATTTGAAGTGATATTCAGTTTGTGCTCAGTACAGACAAGAATTATGTGTATATTTAATAAAAATATTTGCTGTTTTTGATATGTGAATTTATTAAGGGCAGACAATCATCCATATTCCATTCAAGTAGGTATAGATATTTCCCTTTTATTATTCCATGGATCTTCTACAAAAGATTTTGGATGTAAATGCTTGCCACCTTGTCTTGCGACTTTTGGTAATGGAATGAGATTTCTTTTTCAAAACAGGAAACTTTCATTACTTATTTAGAGAACTGGGGATTTCCTGAAAAAAATCACAGTTACACTAAAAACAAAATGAAAAATAAATGTATAATATAATAACATTTTTAAAATATGTTGCTTGCTCTTGAAAAGTTTACCACATAATACAAAAATGTCTCAAATTTGGAGCAAAAAGAAGACATTTACTGCTTAACATCAATGACAAAATGCTTACTAAGTGTTTAATCTTTTCTAGTAAGATTTTCCAGCTGAATTAAAATGTGATTTGGAATATGATTAGCTAAAGTTCTTAACCAAAGTAAATTTATTTTTTAACAGAAATAAATTCAACCCAATTTAAGCAGAAAGTATTTTATTCAAAAAAGAGAGAGACTTTCAGGATCTTCAGAAGTGCTAGCCAGTGAGGTCTGGAGACTGCACAACCACAAGCAATTCCCAAGACCTGCCTGAGAATGACTCGTGTGAAGACATCATTGTTGCATCTCCTGGGCACTGTTCACAGCCCCAGACCCTTATGATGAACTTCTCTGGAACTTGGTGAATTTATTGTTCTCACAATAAATTCTCATTTATTATTCTTATGCCTTTTCCTTAGTGGATTTGCACATTTACTGCTCCTTTGAGTGACCCAATCCAAAGTTCAAGTTTGAGATCAGATAACCTCGTGCAGATTACAGATGTACACACTGGCCACAGCTGAGAGTCGACAGGCGAGTGACTATTTAGGTCCTAGCGTAGCTGTCAGAACTTTTGCTAAGATAGCACAAGAGAGGGATCAGATACAAAGAGTCTCAATGTTCTCCAGACTTTCTGCTGAAACAGGGGGCCTGTGGCTCCTCAGTTTTCTTCTTACACGGCTCATTATCTGTAAGGACTGTGTGAAAAGTATGATTTTAGGATTGGGTAAATGTGATTATTCATTTAATGATGTATGATTTAATGAAAAATTTAGACTAGACAGAAATTTTTAAAAAATATACATAAACAGTTCACTGCTATTGTTTTCGTTCTTTACTCTTTTTAAAAATTTATTTTGATCTCTACTATATCTGCAACTTATTGTGTAAGTAAGAATTTAATTTGTTTTCTTCCAAATGAGGTAATAAGCACTTTAATACAAGTTACTGAATAATTCACCCTTTTTGTTCTAAATTGGCTACTCACATTTTCATATTCTAAATTTCTATACACTTGAGATTGATTTTTTTTTTAAAGAAGATTAGCCCTGAGCTAACTACTGCCCGTCCTCCTCTTTTTTCTGAGGAAGACTGGCCCTGAGCTAACATCCGTGCCCATCTTCCTCTCCTTTATATGTGGGATGCCTACCACAGCATGGCTTGCCAAGAGGTGCCATGTCCACACCAGGATCAGAACCGGTGAACCCTGGGCCGCCGAAGCGGAAGGTGCGAACTTAACCACTAAGCCACCGGGCCAGCACCAAGATTGATTTTTAATCTTTGATTTTGTTCTCACTGATCTTTTTGTATTACTACAATATAGTTTTTTTCTGTTTCTCCCAACCCACAACCTCTGCTTCTGTCAACCGCTAATCTCTTCTCTGTGTCTATGAGCTTGTTTATATATACATATATATTCCATATATAAGAGAGATCATGCAGTATTTGTCTTTCTCTGTCTGACTTATTTTGCTTAGCATACTGCCCTCAATTCTATATATGTTGTCACAAATGGCAAGAATTCAGTCTTTTTATGGCTGAATAATATTCCATTGTAGATATATACCACAGTTTCTTTATCTGTTCATCAATCAATGGACACTTAGGTTGTTTCCATATCTTTGCTATTGTGAATAATGCTGTAATAAGCATAGGAGTGCATGTATCTTTTCATGTTATTGTTTTCATTTTCTTCAGCTAAACACTTAGAAGTAGAATAGCCCAAAGAATTAAAAGGTATCAAAGTTGAAAAGGAAGAAGTAAAATTATCTCTGTTTATTGATGCCATTATCTTATACATAGGAATTCCTAAAGATTACACAGACACACATACGCATATGCACAAACAAAACTGTTAGAGCTAACAAACAGGATAAGCAAATTTGCAGGATATGAAATAAACATCAAAACTCACTTGTGTTACTTTACCCAACCATGAATATTGTGAAAAGAAAATTAAGAAAACAATTCCACCTACAACAACATCAAAAAGAATAAAATACTGATGAAAATCTCAACCAAGAGGAGCCAGCCTGGTGGTGTAGTGGTTAAGTTCGCATGCTCCACTTCAGTGGCCTGGGGTTTGCAGGTTTGATTCTTGGCCGCGGACCTAGCAACACTCATCAAGCCCTGCTGTGGCAACATCCCACATGAAATAGAGGAAAATTGGAACAGATGTGAGCTCAGGGCCACTCTTCCTCACACACACAAAAAAAATCTCAACCAAGAAGGTGAAAGGCTTACACTGAAATCTACAAAACATTGCTGAAAAGAATTAAAGAAGACATAAACAAATGTCTTTTACATTTCAAGTTTGTGTATTGGAATATACTATTTTTAAGGTGACAATAATATCCAAAGTTATCTACAGTCAAAACAATTCCTATCAAAATCCCAAAGACTTTTTTTGCAGAAATAGAAAAACGTTTTAAAATTAATATTGAATCTTAAGGGAACTTTAAGCACCAAAACAATCTTTAAAAAGAACAAAGTGGAACGCTCACACTTCCTGATTCAAAAACCAACTATAAGGGGCCAGCCCGGTGGTGCAGTGGTTAAGTTCCCACGTTCCGCTCCAGTGGCCTGGGGTTTGGATCCCAGGTACAGACATGGCAGCGCTCATCAAGCCATGCTGTGGCAGGCATCCCATGTGTGAAATAGAGGAAGATGGGCATGGATGTTAGCTCAGGGCCAGTCTTCCTCAGCAAAAAAAGAGGAGGATTTGCAGCAGATGTTAGCTCAGGGCTGATCTTCCTCAAAAAAAAAAAAAACAACTATAAACCTATAGTAATCAAAACAGCATGGTGCTTACAAAAAGACAGACAACAACTGAAAAAGGTATAGAAGCCGGAAACAAACTCTCACATGGATAATCAAATGATTTTCAACAAGGGTGTCAAGACCGTTCAACGAATACAGTATAGTCAACAAATGGTGCTAAGAAAACTGAATATACAGATGCAAAAGAATAAAGTTGAACCATTACCTATACAATTTACAAAAACTAACTCAAAATGGATTAACAACCTAAAAATAAAAGTTAAAACTATATAATTCCTGGAAGAAACATAAAGGAAATTCTTCTTTACGCTGAGTTTAGCAACTAATTCTTGGATATCACATGAAAAGCATAAGCAACCAAAAAAAATTTAAAAAATGGACTTCATCAACATCAAAAAGAAAAGCAGGGGCTGGCCCCACAGTGTAGTGGTTAAGTTTGCACACTCCACTTCCGCAGCCTGGATTTGTAGGTTAGGGTCATGGGTGCACACCTATACCATTCATCATCCGTGCTGTGGCAGCATCCCACATATAAAATAAAGGAAGATTAGCACAGATACTAGCCCATGGCCACTCTTCCTCAAGCAGAATTAGAGGAAGCTTGACAACAGATGTTAGCTCAGGGCAAACCTTCCTCAGTAAAAAAAAAAAAAAAAAAACTTTTGTGCGTCAAAGAACGCTTTCAATAAAATGAAGAAACAACCCACAATGTAGAAAATATATGTTATAAAGGATAAATATCTAAAATGTATAAATAACTCCTAAAACTCAATAACAATAACAAAAACTAAATTAAAACAATGGTAAAGGATTTGAATACACATTACTGCAAGGAAGATACACAAATAGCCGATTAGCACATGATGATACGGTTGGCATCACTAGTTATTAAGGAAATGTAAATCAAAACCACAGTGAAATAATCCTTCATCCCCATTAAGAAAGCTATTATTAAGAAAAAAAAAAAAAAGAAAGGAAATGAAAAGAAAAAGAAATGTGTTGGAAAGGGTATGGAGAAATTGAAATCTTTGCGCATTCCTGATGAGGATGTAAAATGACGAGCTGCTGTGAGAAACAGTATAATTCCTCTGGAAGTCTAACTTAGAACTACCATATGATCCAGCACTTATGCTTCCAAATATATACAAAAAATAACTGAAAGCAGGAACTTGATATATATCTGTACACCAGCGTTCATAGCATAATTCACAATAACCAGAAGATGGAACAATCTAAATGCCAATAAGAGGATGAATGCGTGAACAAAATGTGATATATACATGCAATGGAATATTATTTGACCTTAAAAATAAATAAAATTCTGATACATGGCATAACATGGATAAACCTTGAAAACATTTTTCTCAGTGAAATAAGACAGACGCAAAAGGACAAGTATTGCATTACTACACTTTTATGAGGTACAAAGAATAAGTACTTCATTGAGACAGAAAAAGTTGTATTTAGCAGGACTATGGGGAGGGGAGAAGAATGATTTGTTGCTTATAGTCTGAGAAGCTTCAGTCTGGGATGATAAAATTATCCTGGAGATGGATGGTGGTTATAGTTGCGCAAAACTGTGAGTGCATTTGATGTCACTGAATCCTACCAACAAAAATTGTTAAAATGGTAAATTTTGCTATATATATTTTACACACACAAAGTTAGGGGAAAAAAGCTTTAAACTAGATTAGTAGTACCCTTTCTCAAAAGAAACATATCTTAATGCAAATACTGGACAACATAGGAAATCTAAGGACAGTTAGGGCATTATCTGCAATAAAATAGGCATTACTGAATGTTGTCTGAATAATGTCCCATTAAAGAAAGCAACACTATCTTTTTATCTATTTTAAAATTTTTAAAAAGCTTTATAATTTAATGGTAATTCCCAACATAATGGGAGCAATTTGAAAATAAATGATATCTAAAACAAATTAAAGATATTTGTTTGTGATATTTTTTTTTAAGATTTTATTTTTTTCCTTTTTTTCCCCAAAGCCCCCCAGTACATAGTTGTATATTCTTCATTGTGGGTCCTTCTAGTTGTGGCATGTGGGACGCTGCCTCAGCGTGGTCTGACGAGCAGTGCCATGTCCGCGCCCAGGATTCGAACCAACGAAACACTGGGCCGCCTGCAGCGGAGTGCGCGAACTTAACCACTCGGCCACGGGGCCAGCCCAAGTGTGTGATATTTTAAGAATTTTTTAGCCAACATATTCCAAACTGCCAAATAAATTATACTTACACATTATTCTTATTCACTTACTGAATAAAAGTATGTAAGACATTAGACTCCACAACTTTAGAGACATAATAAAATTGGAAGAATCTGAATAAATACATTTGTTTCTTTACCCGTTGGATTAGCTTTAACTATCTGTGAAAACATCTAAAGAAATTAGCACTCCTTCCCCAACCTTGGCCTAAGGCCGTCCTGAGCAGTTACTGACTTAATCTACATTATTCAAGTCTCTGCAGAGGTTCCCCAGAGAACCCACATACAAAACAGCAAGCGTTACACTTACTAACACACAACGGTGGCCTGGAGTCACGGTTGCCGCTGAGCCCTCATGGAGTTGTTTAAAATGTGAAGAGCAGGGATGAGAGATGAATCTTTGAAAATATTCAAGGACGCCTGCTCCGAAGAATGCCTTTGTTCCTGTGACGACCGCAGCACAGCCGTCAGCTGTCCAATCCGGTGATGTTGTAAAACGGGGAGATAATAAGAGGTACAAGTTCTAATTATATTTTTAGTTTTATTTATTACATAAGAGCTAAGACTCTGCAGCAAGTACTTAAGAGAAGTTTTATTAGAATTAAATTAGAACTGCTTTTTATAAAGTACTAGCATAAGCAATTGATACATTCAGGCATCTCATTTACTAGGAAATTTCAAAAAGAAAAGTTAATTTGATTAGAGTGAGTTGAAAACATTATATACATGTGTGTGTTCATATATATATGCACACAATTAAAAGTAAATGGACTTAAACACTTGTACGCTTTTTAAACACATGAAGCTCTCCTTGATCTTAAAGGATAACTCATTATACAATTGTGGAAAGAATCTGTTTTACTGTTCATAATCTATTGTGAAATAATAAACATAGTAAAATTGGTAATATAGTCAATGGCTGATATTATCTATGAACTTCTTTCCTGGATTTAAGATGCATAAGACTAAGGTCTATACTAAAAGACACAACATGCTCACTTTAAAAATAATAATGTTTCTATGTGACAATATAGACTAAAATTTTATATGAATGCAAATGGAACTTCAAATGTAAGGAGAATTTATTTGTCCATAATTGGACAAAGACATTTTTAGAAACCAATTTAATTTGGAAGATAAATCACATTTATTGAGGAAGGGAAGGTGCATTGTGTCTGAAGATGGGGAAGAGAGCAGCGAAGTGGAGAGTGCTTTACCCTGGCGCACAGAACAGGACTTCTGTTCTCCAGGAGCAGAGCCCTTCTCACCCAAGCCTGTGAGGGGATCACAAGCTGCTGATTCTGCCACATTAATCCTTTCGGCAGTGTGTCTTACTGTCTGGATTAAAATCACTCCAGATTTAGGGTGATCAGTTTAGAAAATGAATGACATAATCTATGTAAGAGTTTGTCAAGCCTCCCATTAGAAGATTTTAATGGAATTTGTATAGGAATGGCTGCACTTCTTATGGCAGAAAGTGGTTTTGGAGCCAGTTCATAAATGTGCTCTCTGGAGGGAAGGGAGCCGGGGTCTTTGTAAGATGCAGAGTGGAGTCATGTTGGAGTAGACTTTGGTGGGCTCACGTGAAGTTCTATAAACAAACCTAACTTATAAGAGTACAAATCCCCAATAATGATTGTAGAGGGTAGAATTTCCTATTTCTTATAGGTTTGTGGGTTTTTTCTGCCAATGAGCACAGTGGTTATATGGTTCCGAGGGTAAACATGAAACTTATTATTGTTTTAACTTCTATAAATCTGTTATGTCTAATTAAATGATTTCTTGTCTAGATTTTATACAAAATATAAAATGGAACTTATAATAAAAGTAAAACAGTAATCACTAAATTTACCTGTATCTGAGGAAATAATGTATTTTCTAAGTTTAAGGGGCATTTTCTGGAAATAATTCAGGTGTTCATAAGAGTAGATGTGTTACGGCTATCCAGTTTTGTTTTGTTTTTTTAACACAGATTGTGCCTTATCGTACTGTGTTTAACTTCCACATTTTATTTTTTAAATTCCTGCTTATATCACTAAACTGTCAATGAAATAACAAAATCTGTACTAGTAATCTAGGGTAATTTGTGAAAATCAAGTGGGAATGGTACGTAGACACAATTGGGAACTATATTGCTGAGAAATATAGGCAGGACAAGTGTGTGGGCGAGAAGGACATGATGGTAAATTTCTTGATGTTGTTGTCAGTTGTGATGATGAAGATGGTAAATGCCACAGCTGCTGTTCAGTGATGACTTCAGCAAAGGCACATTCTAAGAATCCAGTATACATTACCTCAGACAATCTTGCAATAACTCTTGGTTTTTTCCAGCTTTATTGAGATACAACTGACAAATAAAAGTTGTATATATTTAAGGTGTACGACTTGATGTTTTGATATACTTACACATTGTGAAATAATCACCACAATCAAGCTAATTAACATATCCATCAACTTACACAGTTACCATTTGTTTTTTTGCTGGTGAGATCACTTAAGATTTATTCTCCCAGCAAATTTCAAGTATACAATTCAGTATTGTTCACTATATTCATCTTCCTGTATATTAGATCTCTAAAATTTATTCATCTTGCATAATGGAAGCTTTGTAGACTTTGACCAAATCTCTTCATTATTTCCTCCTTTCAGCTACTGACAACCGCCATTCTGCTCTCTGCTTCTGTGAGTTTGAATATTTTAGATTACATATACAAGTGTGATCAAGCAGTGTTTGTCTTTGTCTAGCTTATTTTATTTGGCATAATGTTTTCCAGGTTCATCTATGTTATTGCAAATGGCATAATTTCCCTTTTTTAAGACTGCATAACATTCCAGTGGAATATACATATTCCACATGTTCTTTATCCATTTATTCACTGACGGGCACTTAGGTTATTTCCCTATTTTAGCTGTCGTGGATAAGACTGCAATGATCATACGAGTGCAGGTATCTCTTCAGGACACACATTCCATTTCCTTTGGCCGTGTACCTAGAAATAGGGCTGCTGGGCCATATGTTGGACCTATTTTTAAGTTTTTGAGAAACGTACTTACTGTTTTCTGTAGTGGCTTTACCAATTTACATTCCCACCAAAAGTGCACAAGGGTTCCCTTTCCTCCACATCCTGCCAAGACTTGTCTTTTGTCTTTCTGATAATAGCCTTTCTAAGAGGTGTGAGATCATATTTCATTGTGGTTTTGATTTGCTGATTTACAAGATACAAGCTAAGAGAGTGAAATCACTAATCCAGGTTTACACTTCTAGGAAGTGACAGAACTAGAATTAGATCAAGTTTTGACAGCAAACTATCCACAGTGCGCTTGTGCAATAAAACAGAATTACACCTGTCTGAATCCCAGCTCACAGTATACACACTAGAAATCACTTTCTATTTGTCTCTCACAATATCTGTTTACTTAATTTCCTATTCATCTATCTATTAATGCTGATCCACTATTGAGGAATTTCATGAAGGTATATAATTTGGAGGAATACAAATATGTGTGTGGGGACCTGGAATTGGCCACCCCAAGATATGTCTCTTTGGCATCAGGATTATTTGAGGCTGATTGCTTTTGATAAACTGGGACAGGGAAGGAGGCTCTGAGGAATGGAACTTGCCCTTCCTTAGGACACATTTACATTTGTAAGGTAAATCTCTATCTGTAAAAGGTGCCTCCCTCTCTGTACCAGGAAGAAGAAAGGAGATGACTTTCTCTCTCTAAAAACTCTTAATCAATACCAAAGGCAAGGACATAAAATCTGCATTTTATTGTGCTTCTCTGGTAACCTCCTGTGACTGACTTCCCTCCCTCTCCCAACGTTGGCATCTCCTTAAAGATTAAGCATCTTTCTTTAGGCTGGGAACCAATTGCGGTGCTCATCTGTGACCCCCCCCCCCCAGCCCGAGGCAACACACCTGCCACCCCGCAGCGTTCACTGAGACAGCAGACCTATCTGTCATTTCCATCAAGTTCTGTGCTGACAGAGCGGCCTCGTGACTATTGTGGGAGGGACATTTCAATCACATGTGAAACACCCTGTTTGGGGGTATATAACCACTCTGTGCACCCCACTTCTTCGGTGCCCTTTCTTCCTTCGGGAAGAAAGGCCCCGGGCCATGGTTCCTCATAAAGCTTTGTTTAATTTTCTCTTGCTATTCTGTCTCATGTGAATTTAATTCGTTCTCCGGCCAGACGAACCCCCATTTGGGAAGAGGAAATGTCTTCCTCCCCTACAGTTTTGGCATAGTCGGCAGGATAAATTTTCCTGGCTGGACACTGCTTGCTCCTGGACTGCTGCAGCCAAGAGATCCCGGACCCCTGACAAGAGCCGGCAAGAGCTAAGAGTTCTTACCACGTCAGTCTCCCAGATCTCTGCCTGCAGAGTCCAATGGAAGCAAGAGTGGTGAGTTTTTTGCTCTTCTAAATTTAGATTAGCAGGAGAAAATGTTGGTGAGGCTAGCTTCTCGGATTCAGTGACTCTAGGATTTGAGTACTCACTGGTTGTAGATCCTTTTCCTCCCAGAGATAGACTTTTCCTTGTCTCTGTCTTTTTGTTTGTCGTATGACACAGGCATCTCTATAAGCCTGTTGTCTGGGCTTTTTGTCTTGTTCTGTGTCTTGAGAGCTTGGTTTTGTGACCTTTCTGGTTTCCACCATCGGAGGATGCATGTACCGGCATGCATCTTGGCGGCCAGTCACATAGACTGGGGTTCCGGGACACACTCTTTGTCAGGCTGTTTCAGCTCTTGGGGGAGTTTGTCATAAGAGGTCCCAATTGCTTTCATAAGGGGCCTTTGTCATCTCAACCTTTGTTGCTTGCCTTTACTTTCTTAGGCTATTTTTGGGAGTGAATTTTCTGGATCTCTTTTGGGGACGCCTCTTTGTCCTTGGTTAAGCTTTGGTTGAGTCGCTGTTAAGATCCTACTCGTCAGATCGGCCAGACGATGGATCATTTAAATTCGGAAAACTTCTAAGTTTGGGAAAAAAATTGTGAGCGCTCTCATCATAATTTTTATTGGTATTTATGAAAAAAACACAAATTGAAAAAGGAAACACAAGAAAATGGTAACTAGGTTTAAACCCTGACTCAGGTTATAATTGAATTGGTGAATATAAAGGTCTAAGTGTTGATAAGATTGTAAAGGTTGGAATGCTTCAGGTGATTTTCTTTTTATGAGGAGGTTATATCAACTTTGCCTGACTATGTTTTAAAACGTCTTTCTGGGAATGCTTCCTTATGCAATATTATAAGACTAAGACTTGTTAAATCCTGGCGATGGGTCCTGTCCCCATGCTGCAGCTCTTCACTGCCCATGGGCCCTATCCCCACACTGTTCTCTGAATAGAGGAGCGCTACTTCCAGACCTTGAGTCCAGGAAGTCTTTCTTTTGACTCCTTGGCTTGCTGAGCCCGCTTGCTTCACCAGCTTATCAGCTGAAGTTGTAGTTTTCCTTGTGCCTTTCTCTTTTTCAAGGATGGATCTAAATTCACTGCTCCATTGGGAACTTTCTCGGACAGCTGTATGAATCCACGTTTGCTGCCCATGGCTACTCTATGGGGCAAATTGTGGCATTCAGCCTGAAGAGAATCAGTACCTTAAGCCTGAGGGTGATGGAAAATGAATTAATCCATTCCTTCCTGACTCTATCTCTAATAGACAAATTTTCCATGGGCACGGGTCGGCCACTTAAGTCATTAGGACGGCCGCCAATCTCCAAGACTCCCGTGGAAGATTTCTTTTCCTAAGGCTGGATTGGGATCCCTTCCTCTGGCACCTGACCACTCTCTGAACTGCGGGAAAGTCCCAATCGGGACTCCAGTTCAAGGCAAGTACCAAACTCTAACCTTTGGTTGAGTATGGGAACCCCTTCTTGGGAGAATGGCTCCAGGACGCAATTGGGTAGAATGTCCCCCAGACCGGGGGAAAAATTCTTCACTGTTCTTTCTCTGTTCTTTTATCTTTGGGACAATTCACCTGGCACTTAGGACTGCCAGGCATAATAGGGAAGGTGTACAGGTATGCAAGGCAGAGGGACCCCCTCATTGCCCCTTGCTATAGGAACCCCACAGGCAGAACAAGTAGGACGCTGCCCTAGGTTTAGGAGATTTTGAAGGTAATGGAACCTTTTCTTTCCTCTCTCTTAAAGTGACAGTGACCATTTTTGGGCTCCTTTTGAGCTTTGCAATAGAGAAACAAGGAAATCTTTAAAGTGTCAAAGGCTCCACCTCTGGGAGCCCCCACTCTGGTTTCCAGGCCTGATCACCCCGGCAACCACGTGGGGAGCCCTCTCTTGGCGATTGACTCATTAAGCATTTTAGGTGGCCTACTGAGTTGGTTATGAAGATAGGAGACCTGTGATTTATTCTGTGAACTGTCCTGATGGTGTTGTGTGCCCCAGCATGGGAACTGCTGTGTGACCTTTATCTAGATAACCTTTGGGAAAGAGGCCATGAGGGTGAGGCCTGATCTCTTTTCCTTTGCTCTCCAGGCCTTTGCCTCCTGCTTCCCTGCCTGGCTCACCTGTGCTGGCTCAGGGACTAAGTGCCCTGGGCTAAGTGGGATTTGACTAGATCTTATAACTATGTTGATGTCTGCACTCAGGTGCCTTGGCACCCTTTCTCTGGCCGCTGTCAGTCAGACACCAGCTTTATGGCCATGAGGAATGCCTCAACCTAGAGACTCACCCCCTGTGTGCTTTTTAACTAGTTGGAAACGCTTTCAGTTGGATGGGTTATGCCCCAGAAATTCCAGCTTGGAGAAAACTTGAGGAGTTTCTCTGTGCCTTTGTGATGTAGTTGGACAGGTAGGTCAATCTAGAATGTCATTAAGTTAAACCCAGTAACTTCCAACTGTCCTTGGAAAATCCTTGCAAGACTGGAAATACAGCTCTAGAGGCAGTTCAGATTCCACCCAGTTCCTTTATCTCAAAAAGGATTATCATCTCCCCCTTCCAGGAACTACCATCTAGCCCATCACTAATTCCTAAGACTGAAGGAAAAAAAAAAAAAAAGAGGGGAAAGGTCATAGCGTGCCCTTGCTGAGAAAAAAATCTAGCATCTTGAGTGTCTTCTCCACAAATATTAGTAAAAAGGCTCAGAACAAAATTCGGATTCATAACTAGGGAGCTTTGTATTGTACCTGATTCATGGAATGATTTTTAAAACAATAGGTGTGAAGGCTCTGTGTCTGTGTGTCTATATGTGTGTGATATTTTTACCCCCGGGTGATATGGCCAAAACTAAGAGCTCTGTTTAATTGGATTAAAGTAAGAGCTTACATAAATTCTAAATGCAATAGAAATTAACCCAATGTCTTTCAAGTTAACATGACATAGATTAATCTTTGGTTAATGAAAGTTTAAGTTTGTTGGTTTGATTAAAATGTTTGGACTTGTCCTCCAGAGTTAACACTGCATATGATGCAAACATGCAGTCTGGGTTTACTAGTCAAATAAGTTCATGTTGTCTGTTAGAAATTTGTCACCATAATAACTTTAAATGCTAGCTAAAATTGTCTAATGTCTCAAAGTTTTTGTGGGTAATCTAAACATCATTATTGGGAACAAGTGATTTAGATATAAATGAAATAAGAGTTTATAGATAACATTTTTTAGCAATAATTATAGTTTATGGTGTGTGTATTTAAAATAACTTTCAAAATCTTTTTGGTAACTTGAAACTTTGAAGTTTTGCTAGGTTAATTTAAATGAATGATAAAATTCAGTGAGTAACTAGATCATTTCCAAATAAGATATTAGACATTAATTATTAAATGTAAGTTTATCTACTTTTGGCTTCTTATTGCAAAGAGGCTAAAAGTGTTTGGGTCTATTGGAAAGTATGCCTTGTGTTTTATTGTAAAGTGGCATGTTTCTAGAAATTATGAAAAGTGTTTAGAATGTTGATATAAAAGACAGTTCATAATTGCTTAGTTTTTAGTTTTTCACTAGGGTCTGTTAAGGGTTAAAAGTTCTAATTAACATGTAATTAAAGCTACTGGAAATTAATACGGAAAATGTTTCTGTATTCAAGGAAAGTAAAATATATGTTTTCAGTAAAGACGGTAGAAAGAATGGAAATATTTTGTTTGATTGGTTAAGAAAGATAAACTTGTGCTAAAGTACTAGAAAAAGAAAGAAAGCATGGAACGAATTCTGAATGTAAAAGAAAGTTATAGAAATTCTGAAAAGAGTTTTGTACCTGGTCAAGTTGGTTAAGATTGAAACGAATCTAAGTAAATGGGTTTTAATATGAAAAAGTAAACTGGTGCAGAAATTAGAATTTGGCTTTCTCTCTCAAAAGGATAATTTTCTTGAACTTTTCGGCCTGCTCTAAGTCTACCTAAAAGACAGAAAATCTGTTTTGTTAAACTGATTTCACATCTTCAGAAAGAGGTCTCTTAAGATTTTGACTATTTCAGCTATTTACCCTTGACTATTTGTTGTCATTTTGAATAGATACCTAAGCATTGTTTCACAGTGAGTTTTGTTTCCTATTTGAACAAGTATTTTAAAAACCTTTTGATATATTTGACAAACTTCTCCCTCAAAAATATTCAAGTCCTGAATAAAGGCTTTCTTTTGACCTGGATGAAGGAAGAGGATTTCTCTGGGGATTTTCAGAGGGCCACTGGGACTTCACAGAGAAATTTGCTCTCTCTTCCTATAAGATGGAAGATTCTAAACTTATTAGGCTTATTGGTCTGTTAAATTACATTGGAAGCATTGTCAGATAAGTGATGATAATCTTTCTTAGTTGGTATTATGTGGGTAAATGTTACTGATATAAATGTTCTGAAATTATATAACATTCCTAAAATTCTGATCTGTCCTGGCTATCAGCCATAATTCTAAATATTATTTTAAGGTGTTGTATATCGCAGAAATAACCAAGTTTCTCTGTCAATTGTCATTTTTAAGTCTTTTGTTGTTTACGGTCAGGTGTTTTACTCTGATGCTTTTTGCTTTTGCAAATATGTCTCATCTTCAGAGGGATTCATGGAAAGGACTCTGACACTTACTCTGGAACACAGGTTTCTGACAAACTTTCAGATCATAGAACTGAACTCTGGGTAAGAAATTACAGAAATCTAATGGAGAAACTGATGACCCCATAAAACTGCTAACAGAAGATTAAGATCAAGAACCGGTTATACAGGACTGAATGAACTGGGGATGATGATAAATTTTTTTTTTTTACGACTTTTGTTTGAAATATTCTTTTTGATGTGTTGTTTTGTTTTCTCAGATTCAAGAAAATCTTTTTCTCTTTTCTCTTGTGCTAAATATGACTTAGCAATTTGGTGAAATTATACCTTTGTGAGCAAAACTGAAACATTTATCTTTTTCTCCCTACCTGATCACTCCAGAATTTGGAAACTCTTTGTGAGTATGGTTATTTCATGGCAATACAGTTATTTGCATAAGTTCAATAGGAATCTGTTCTCCTTATAGCAGGACACAATTGGAAACATTGGTTATCTTGCCAAAGCTTTGACTGGAATGTCATATTTGAGAGGAACATACAGACTTGGATATGACAATACTGCCTTTGAGGAATAAGGTTGACTTTGTGAAATAAGCCACTTGGAAATATGGGCCTGGTACCTTGTGTATAGAGATTCTGGCAATCTTACCTGGTAAGTAAGGAAGCTTGCTTATCTGGCAGGTGCATGGAACCTCATAATATTTTGGGGGACCTCGAGAAGAGAGGAATCCACCCAAATCTGTAGGTACTGCAGGCAAAATCTGATGACAAATCCTTGGCTTGGCTTTCCTGGCCTCAAGAAGTCTTTAAGGTTCAATCTGAGATTCCTCATAAAAAAATTCCAGCAAAGCAGATTTAAGAGCCTATATGATCAATTGCTATTCTTGCTGCACTTATGTAAATAATTGGACCAAGTTTTATTGAAACTAAACTTATTTTGCAAACCAATTAGTCTTAATTTGTCTATCTTTGGTAAAAATGAGGGTGATTTTAGAGAGAAGAACTATGTTTCAGTGAAAAACTATAATACGCATTTGTGGATATTAGATCCTAGTTCTGTTAATTGTCTTTGAGGCTTTTTCTACCTGTGAACTGGACTTGATCCTGAATTCTTCTGCTGAAATATCTGGTTACAAATCTCCAAACTAATGTTTTCAATTTTTTTTTACCTCATTTTCATTTGGAATCATTGAAAATTGAACCTGCTCTTTTTCCTGAAGCCTTGCAAACTAAAGCTGGACAACTTGATAGAAACTAGAGACATTCCTGTCTGTTGCTTCGTAAGCTGTAAGCCACTCAGAAAGATACCTGAATGCCCGATGACATCATCAGAGACGTTTCAAGCTGCTAAAGATGCTTCACTCTGACACCTAGAAGTCATCTTGACTGGCTGTCTCCCGGACTCAGGAACTAGTTTATAATTTGCTCCAACCATTAACCTTGTTTTTCTTTTATTTCCATAGAAATACTTATTAAATACCTGATTGCTTGCTTCCAAAATATAGGCCTTACTTTGGGAGCACACCTGCATCGCTGCCTTCTAAAATGACTTTAACTGGACTGATCTATTAACAGGACTAAGAAATGTGTTCAGTGAGATGAAACAATCTACCACTCAGCTTCTGGACTGTGAAACTTTAAAAAGTTTCAAAGGCGGGACTGTGGGGACCTGGAATTGGCCACCCCAAGATATGTCTCTTTGGCATCAGGATTATTTGAGGCTGATTGCTTTTGATAAACTGGGACAGGGAAGGAGGCTCTGAGGAATGGAACTTGCCCTTCCTTAGGACACATTTACATTTGTAAGGTAAATCTCTATCTGTAAAAGGTGCCTCCCTCTCTGTACCAGGAAGAAGAAAGGAGATGACTTTCTCTCTCTAAAAACTCTTAATCAATACCAAAGGCAAGGACATAAAATCTGCATTTTATTGTGCTTCTCTGGTAACCTCCTGTGACTGACTTCCCTCCCTCTCCCAACGTTGGCATCTCCTTAAAGATTAAGCATCTTTCTTTAGGCTGGGAACCAATTGCGGTGCTCATCTGTGACCCCCCCCCCCCCAGCCCGAGGCAACACACCTGCCACCCCGCAGCGTTCACTGGGACAGCAGACCTATCTGTCGTTTCCATCAAGTTCTGTGCTGACAGAGCGGCCTCGTGACTATTGTGGGAGGGACATTTCAATCACATGTGAAACACCCTGTTTGGGGGTATATAACCACTCTGTGCACCCCACTTCTTCGGTGCCCTTTCTTCCTTCGGGAAGAAAGGCCCCGGGCCATGGTTCCTCATAAAGCTTTGTTTAATTTTCTCTTGCTATTCTGTCTCATGTGAATTTAATTCGTTCTCCGGCCAGACGAACCCCCATTTGGGAAGAGGAAATGTCTTCCTCCCCTACATGTGCGTGTACAAATACTGCTTTCCAGATCTCTTTATAACTAAAATAATTATGGTTCTCAAGCTCTATATCCTTCTAAACAATTAAAATACACATTGCTTAAATAATCAATAAGAATATTAATTCCCAAGTAACTAAAGTAATATAAATTATATAATTTCTGTCCCTTCTTAGTAGAATCTATTGTGGAAACCCTTGAAGGGTTGTGGAATCTCATATAGGATTCCAGAAAATGATACTGTGGAGAACTAAGCTTGTCTAGACCCCAGAGGACATTCTTCTGGGTTATCTGATTCAGAATCTCCGAAAGTCATTTTGCAATGCTGTAAATTCTAGATAACTGATGACAATGCAAAATGAGTATTATCTATGGATATGCAGATACAAATATGACCAAAACTTTTAAAGAATGAAGGTAGATTTTGTGGAGCCAATGGGTTCAAAGTTCTCCTCAGAAACTGATGTGGTACCTATTTTATAGAATTCCTCACTTACAGGTGAATAAGGAAGTTCCCTTTGGGGAAAGTTCCACACTTTAGACTATTTCAGAGATCTTGAGAAGAGAGGAAGTGACTCAAATATGTGTAAAACCTGATGGAGAGGTTTTTCTCACAATTAAATGCTTTTGAAAGTCCAGTCAGTGATTCCTTATAAAAGTCCCAGCAAAGCCAACTTAAGCCTTCTTTGGTAAATCCACATTTTTGCCTCATTATCCAAATAATCAGAACAAATGTGACCAGACTTTTTAATGACCAGAAAGATCTTTCTTTGAAATTAATTCTGATCAAAAGCAAGATGGTATAGAAAAAGATCTCCACTTCAGAGAAAAACTCTGCATTGTCTAGTTTCTAGAGGTCACACCATCAGATCCACCACCAGCTCTCTTGTAGTGATCTTATGATATGGTCTTATGTATGCTATATCACTCCATATCACTTATAGTATAGTCTTAAATAATTCAGTCCAAATCTATAGGAATCAGTTTTTCATCCTTATAATAATGAGACTATATTTGAACAATCTATTTCTTCTGTAAATATGTGATCACTAAAGTGAGGCATTTTTTTTCAGTTTTTATTTTCAACTGAATAGACGCATAGGAAAAAGACATCTATGCAAGGAAAATAATGTCTATTGAATTTACGTGATCGGAATTTGCAATTCACTTTGAAACTCTGGCAGCAGTTGGAGGGTCTTCCTCATGATGCGGGAGTGAACCGAATGTATCCTGAATATATACATTTTCAACCTGATTTACAGAGGAGATGATATGGGCGTTTCTTTGTAATCAAAGTCTTCCAGGGAGAGATCCTTTGGGATTGGAAGCTGGACATGAGTGTGAGTTCATTTAGAAGCTCTGAGAATGACATGTGCCTTCTCGCTAGAATTGGATTGTTGTAGGTAACAAGGAGAATACGGTGACCACAGCAAAAAGAGAGAACAGAGGAAGTTCTTGAAATGAGCAAAATTTAAACACTAAACCAATTTATTTGGGCATAAAGGAATTTTTCATACACATTCTCAATCCTCCTTCATCTACAGTGAATTTCCATTTTAATAGCATTAATTTTTCTTATTTTAATTATTTAGTTTTGAGCAGTTAAAAAGATAACCACTCATTTTAGAATTGCCTCAACATTTTTGAAGGGTAGACAGGATATCTCTTTAAATAAAATGTTAATATGCAAATATCTACATCTGTCCAACTAGCATTTAAACTAGCAGGAGAACCAGGGGAAGTAACTTAAAATCTCTGAATCTTTTATCATCGTCTATAAAGTGTCAGTGATTATACGAACCTCAAGAGCTAGTAGTCTCAAGAATTGTGACATGTCAGCTTTCACCCAGTAGAGGTGTTCAATAAGAGTTGATATTTCTGTCTCTCTTCCACATATGGACCTCGTCTGGGCTCAATGCTTGTTTCTCCAATTCACAAGGAATGCATAAGTTTTAGTGGAATTTAAAAAAATCAAGACAGGTGAAAAATCTTTATAAATGATCTGTAAATGAATTAGTTATTGCTATTTCATTAGACAAAAGCAAAATAAAAGGGAAAATAATCTAATTTATTTTTACAGAAGGAAAAATGATCTCTTTACTTTAGACCTTGAAACATATTCAGTAGCTGAGGCTGCTTCCCTTTCAGACCGAATACTTCTTTAAATGATGTTATAGGACAGGTTATTAGCTCATAAGGACAGAGGAACATAGAAGGTCAAAATGATGCTGTGTTGACAGTCACGTGGCATGGCATCGAAGAACACATCTGATTTGCCATTCATTATTTCTGTTCTGTGCGCTTTATCCTCAAGATTAAATGGATAATGTTAACTACCTCATGGAATCTTCGTCTGACTCGGCCCTATATAAAATATAAGTGATGGGAGTACTCTCAATGTTAATTTCACTGGTAATTACAAATAATTACATTTTAAATCTTGCAAATAATTGAAACAATGTAAATTATATCCTGTATTAGTCTAGTATGCTGGTCTCATGTTGAATCCAAATGCCAATTTATTTTAAAAAAATTGCTGTCCTCATTTTTCCTCAGCAAGTTGTCAACAGCCAGACAACAATTAAAAATCAATTGTTCCACAAGTGTCCCCAAGACCCGGCTGTAAGTTTCTTACAATTTATTTGGAGATTCATATATGCAATAATTTGAGTGCATGCAAATTGTTAACTGTGAAATAATTTTACATCACTTTAATATTTTATTTAAATAATGGCATTAACAACCCACAGGGTAAAATGTTGGTCTCATAATCCACTCCTCCTGACACAGGCAAATACTTCAAATTATTTTACAATTTTTCCCTATGTTTCCCTGATATTTTAAACAATACGCTTACCTTCTAAAGCTTGATTCCCAAATCCCAATTACTAGACCACGATTTGTGACTCAGGCCACCATAGAAGAGGGGCTGCCCCCTCCTACATCACCGTCTTCATCCTGTTCCCCTCTTCCCAAGCTCTCAACATAGTTACCTCCCACTCTATGTCTGGGGACGTGGCTTGCTGGCATTTTCTAGAACTTATTGATTGAACATAAAAAAATCTACCATTATTGGGGCTGGCCCCGTGGCCGAGTGGTTAAGTTCGCACGCTCCGCTGCAGGCGGCCCAGTGTTTCGTTGGTTCGAATCCTGGGCACGGACATGGCACTGCTCATTAAACCACGTTGAGGCAGCGTCCCACATGCCACAACTAGAAGGACCCACAACAAAGAATATACAACTATGTACTGGGGGGCTTTGGGGAGAAAAAGTAAAAAATAAAATCTTAAAAAAAAAATCTACCATTATTACAAATCCTGATACTATGTTCTTGGCTGTTACTGCATGTTTCTTCTGATTACATTACTATTATGTCTCTCAAGAACAGTTTAGGATTTTATCTTTATAGGTGATATTGAGAACTGTCAGGAAATTGTTTTCAAGAAAATATTTAGAATTTACCAAAAGATCCTTTAATACGTTATTTCTCATCTACATTTCTGTGTTCTTTGTCAGCTATTTGAATATTGTAGCTTATATAGAATAGTTCTAAGAAAACGTTTTTTCACGATATTTACTCTGTAATTGTCTCATATGCACTTTTAGAAATGCCTATATGTTGGGTCAACTTGCATCAGTTATCTAATTCTATCTTTTCTGAATCTCAAACTTTTGTTTGATTGTTGTTTTCTTTCTGGTCCATTTTCTCCAATTTATCTTTTTAAGCTTTCATTTAATCTATTATATTAATTACTATATTCCTAATTTCCAGAAGTCCTTTATTCTTATCTGGCACTTTCTTTTTATTTACTTATTTTTTTGAGGAAGATTAGCCTTGAACTAACATCTGCCTTCTTTTTGCTGAGGAAGACTGGCCCTGAGCTAACATCAGTGCCCATCTCTACTTTATATGTGGGATGCCTGCCACAGCATGGCCTGACAAGCAATGAGCAGGTCCACAATAGGGATCCAAACTGGTGAACCCCAGGCCACCAAAGCGGAATGTGGTGGTTTCTTTTATATTACACATGGTATTTGTACTGAGGTTTTAACAACTTCTCATATTTCTCTGAATATTTTTTTTTTTGTGACAAAGATTAGCCCTGAGCTAACTGCTGTCAATCCTCCTCTTTTTGCTGGGGAAGACTGGCCCTGAGCTAACATCCATGCCCATCTTTCTCTACTTT
The DNA here is from genome assembly GCF_041296235.1 of Equus asinus. Classification (NCBI taxonomy): domain Eukaryota; kingdom Metazoa; phylum Chordata; class Mammalia; order Perissodactyla; family Equidae; genus Equus; species Equus asinus. Next base: position 95,742,701 of record NC_091791.1, read on the forward strand.
ATACGTGGGACGCCTATCACAGCATGGCATGCCAAATGGTGCTATGTCCGGACCCAGGATCTGAACCGGCAAACCCCGGGCCACGGAGAAGTGGAAAATGCAAACTTAACTGCTGTGCCACTGGGCCGGCCCTTGGATATAATTTTTTAATAAAGTTTTCTTGTACTTTTCCCAATCATTTTTAACTCAGTGTGTGTGGTGTATGTATGTGTGTGTATGTACGTCCCTCTTTCATTTGAGACTTCTCCAAAAGTCTGATGACCATTCGTCTTAGAGCAATATTACAAGACTGAAATACTTCAAGCCTCTTTGGGCATAACACGCTAAGCTTGCTCGCTGACAGTGCTCCCTCTTCGGGAGATTCCCCTACTCAGCCCCACTAAGGAGGTTCTCAGGATGTCGTTTCCCTTCTCCATTTAAGTGACTCACTGCTTCTCAAAATTCCTCTTTTATCCCTGATTCCCCTCTTTGATCTCTTCCCCACTTTCTTTAAATTATAACATTAATTTTTTGTTACCATGTTAGTTGTGGTTTACAACAGAGAGGTGATAAATTTACGTGCTTATACACCCACAATTAGCTAGAAATGGAAAGAGTTTTAAACAAATGAAAACAAAAAGAAAAAAAAGAATGAGTAAGAAAGTGTGCCATGAAGCAACGGATAATGTTGTTTCTTGAAACTGACAAGCAGATGCACAGAATAAATGTCTTCTTTCGGGAGAGCTTCTCTGGGCAGTCATGGAAACCACAATGAAATCACTGTATACATTCTCAGGAAAAGGATTACCTTTAACTAAAGCATTGGGAAGTTGGATGAGGAGGCACTGGAGAGTGACTTTGCATAAATGGGACTTGGCAATAAGAATTCATCGCAGATTGTTTAAAAGAGGAAGGACGTAATTATACTTGACATCTAAAAAGCTTGATTTGGCAAGTTTTTTGAGGACACCTCAGAAAGGGGATATAGATCTATAATATGAGCTGATGGGCTTCTGCAGTTTCAGAGGTATTAGGGCTTAAATATAGAAGAACAAATCATCCCAAAAGAGTCATGAAAATGTGTTCAAACGTGAGTCTATAATTTATGCATTTATGTTGACTTTCTGTGCATACATTTCAGGTGTAAGGACTGACTTTGATGATACCTGAAATTATGTACGGAAATAAAATATTTATATCCTAACAAAGTCATTAGAGATGTATATTATTCTTACAAATTCACAGATTTCTAGAACATATTTTGGCCATAGACGTTGCCTCATCAAAATTTTATCTATGAGGCAAAAACTGGGATTTTTTTCAGAACAGGTAACTTTATTCTTCATTTAAGAGTTGTAATGTCTAATGAATAATCACAGTGTGACTAAAATAATGGATTAAAAATCGCTTATTGTGCTATACTAACGATGTTGTGTCTGTCTTTAGGAAAAACTAAATGAGTGCCCCATGGAAAATTCCAATCAGACGTCCACTGATTTCATCTTATTGGGGTTGTTTCCATCATCAAGAGTTGGCCTGCTCCTCTTCATTCTCATTGTTCTCATTTTCCTAATGGCTCTCTTTGGCAACCTGTCCATGATCCTCCTCATCCTCCTGGACACCCATCTCCACACTCCCATGTATTTCCTACTCAGTCAGCTCTCCCTCATGGACCTGAACTACATCTCCACCATTGCCCCCAAAATGGCTTCCAACTTTTTGCTCGGAAACAAATCTCCTTCATTGGGTGTGGGCTTCTTCTTCTTGACGTTAGCAGGGGCAGAAGACTTACTATTGGCCTCTATGGCCTATGACCGTTACGTAGCTATCTGCTTTCCTCTCCACTATCCCATCCATATGAGCAAAAGAGCGTGCGTGCTCATGATAGCAGGATCTTGGGTAATGGGTTCTATCAACTCCTGTGCCCACACTGCGTATGCCCTCCATATCCCTTACTGCCATTCCAGGGCCATCGATCACTTCTGTGATGTCCCAGCCATGCTGATTCTGGCCTGCATAGACACCCGGGTCTATGAGTACACAGTGTTTGTGAGCACCACCCTCTTCCTCATGTTGCCTTTCATTGGCATTGCATACTCCTATGGCCGGGTTCTCCTTGCTGTCCACCGCATGCACTCAGCAGAAGGGAGGAAGAAGGCTTATTCGACCTGTAGCACCCACCTCACTGTGGTGACTTTCTACTCTGCACCTTTTGCTTACACTTATCTATGCCCGAGGTCACTCCGATCTCCAACAGAGGACAAATTTCTGGCTGTCTTCTACACCATCCTGACCCCGATGCTCAACCCTATTATCTACAGCCTGAGAAACAAGGAGGTGATGGGGGCTCTGAGAAGAATGAATCATAGAATCCTTTCTGTGAAAATGTAACCAACTATCTAACTCAGTCCCCAAGCCTCAGTTACACATCAATTCATCTATGTCCCTTCATGAAAAAAAAATATTCCATGATTAGAGTGAAGGAACTAAAATTAATCTAGTAGATTTAAAAAGTGGAGGGTTCACATAATAATTGTATATCGTATGGCAATATGTTTTTTTTCTTCGTGATCCTTTTTTCCATCAGTATAAAGGGAATGTAGTTTCCACTAACTCAGGGGCAAAAAGTTTTTATTAACACATATAAATGAAAATGAAAAATGCATAAACTGATTATACCATTCAACATACCAGTTCTATAATACTTTTTTATCTCCCAATAAGTGGTTAGGATGGACCTAATCTAATTGGAAACAAAATAATAACTTTTCATTTGTATAATAATTTACACTCTTTTCAAGCTTTATTGAGGCATAATTGACAAATAAATTTGTATATTTTTAAGATGCATGGTGTGATGATTTGATATAATAATGCATTTTGAAATCATCACCACAATTAAGCTAATTAACATATCCATCATCTCACATGGTTACTTTTTTTTGGTAAGAACAGGTAAGACCAACTTTCTTAGCAAAGTTCAAGTATATAATACAATTCTCTTAACTATAGCCTCTCTATTCTACATTAGACCTCCTGCATATGCAAAATTTTGTAACTTTTTACTAAAATTTTCCCATTTTCCCCCTCCCCCAGCTCCTGGAAAACGCCGTTCTACACTCTGCTTCTAAGAGTCTGACTTTTTTGTATTCCACATATAAATGAGATCATGCAGTAATTGTCTTTCTGTGTCTGGCTAATATCACTTAGCATAACGTCCTCCAGGTTTATCCATGTTGTCAGTGACACGATTTCCTTCTTTTCTAAGGCTGGATAACATTCCATTGTGTGTATATTTACCACGTTTTCTTCTACAGTCATCCATCGATGGAAACTTAGGTTGTTTTCATGCCTTGACTACTTGGCTGCTATATAAAATGCTGCAATGAATGTGGGAGTGCAGATACCTCTGTGAAATAGTGATTTTATTTTCTTTGCACATATACCCAGAAGTGAGATTGCTGTATCGTATGGTAGTTCTATTTTTAATTTTTAGAGGAAACTCCATGCTGTTTTACATAATGATTACAACAATTTATGTTCCATCAACAGTGGGAGAGATTTGAAGAGGTTATATGAATTTGGATATTTTTATACTCATGTTAATTAAGCATTTAGTGTTTACTAGAGTACTAACTTATCAACAGCTTGACTTATAGAATGGCAATTGCTTATAAGTTGCTACTCTCCAAATTTAAATTAAGTGGATTTTTCTCATCACAGGGAACTGAATTATAAAATTGTAATAATGTGGGAAAAGATAATAGTTGCTTGCTGATGAAAGATTTACTTCATCTCGCTTAACTATATGACACTAAAGTTTGGAGAAATTTGAAAATTATTATTAAGGACAAAAATATGACATAAAAGACAATTACTGCTTAAGATCAGTGACCAAATACTTACTAAGCATTTCATACATTGTAGGGGACACAAAGACACGTTTCACACAAAATGGTGAGCCAATATGACAGTTGCAAGCTGACATGAATGTTTTATTCTTTCGTTGCAATCAATCAATCAATCAACATTTTCACAGTGTTTTCTAATTGAACATTTTTAGGATCTCTCTTCTTCAATCCCTGTAATCACTTTCTTACTTCAGGTCCTTATCTTCTCTTTACTAGAGTATTTTCCAGCAAGATTTTCCAATTGAATTAAATGAGATTTGGAATATATTACTATCAGCTAAGGTTCTTAACTGGAAATAAATAATAAATTCTATCCAGTTTAAGCTGATAACATACTAAAAATGATCGAAAGAACTATAGAATCTGCAGAAATGGAGGTGAGTCATGTCTGAAGACTGTGCAAACATAAGGAATGTTCTATATCAGCCTGAGAATGGACCCTGTGATGATACCACTGTTTCCCCTTCTGGATGCCATTTCCAGCCTCAGAACCACGTGCTGGGCTCCTCCAGAATCCTCGTGAATTTGTTCCTCCTGCAGCCATGTTCCCTTAGAGGTTGTGCACTTGCCCTGCTTCTTTGAGTGACTCACTCCCAAATTAAAGCCTGCAAATAGAGGACCTAATGCAAATTGTGGGCAGTATGTCTTGGCCACAGCTGTAAGTCAGGCAGGGAATTGAACATTTTGGTTCTATCACAGATATTGAAGTGTTCGTCCATTATCCATGTCAAAAGAGAGTTCAGATAAAAAAATAATAATAAATGAATTCTATACTTTACACCTAACCAGGAATTCTACAGCACCTCATTTATCTATTTACATGGGTCATTGTGAGTGAGATATATATAAGAATATCTGAAAAGTTTGTTTTAGGTACAGTATCTGGGGAAATAGACATAAGAGATGGAAAAAGTAGAAACCATTTGGCTTTCATTCCCCAATTAGGCCACAAAGACTTCCTATGACCCTATTTGGACAGACACAAGTGAGAGGAAGCAGAGAGAGAGAGCCTACCATGAGGTTTGTGAAAGTATTGCACAAGCACTGGTGCCTCCACGGCTTCGTGATTTAATGTGACCCTGAGCTGTGTAGAAAAGTCATCTCTACAATTCATTAATGGACTTAAAGTAGTGGCAACAATGCAGAAATGTTTCTCACTCTCTTTGGCATCTCAAGGTCCTGCGTCTTTCACATGTTCTGGAATGGCGTCTTCCTCATTCCAGCTATTCTCATTCATTTTATGAAGCTAGGAGAATCTGGAGACGACTGTGTTACTCTGCCTATACTCTTCCAACACAAATCTTGGTTTTTCTTCTCTCTCTCTTTAAATCCAGACTGGCTTGAAACTGCTCTTGGAGTTACCTAACTAAAATACATATTGGTGATGTTACTTTTTTCTAGTATTGTAAGAAATTATCTCCTTCAGCTGGCTCATTCCTACATCTGCAGGATCATAGAGCACAACTCCCTACCTAAAACCTTATTTGCTCCTCATGATAAATTGGCTGCAGTTCTTGAAAAGTCACATCTGTAGCAGGCATACACTTGGCGGTACCTTCAGTATATAATCCACCTTCTTCATGGAAAGTTCTTTGATGGGATAATTAATATTTCTCACTGTTCTTAAAGTTTGAGATCAGGGATCATTTACATAAGACAGTTGTATCTTTCCTCTCTGCTTTCATAGATGTCAATATTCCTACTAATGAAACAAGTAACCATGAGATTGTCATCATCATTTTTACTATCACTTCACAGACCATTAACTGGTTTTTTTTCTCTTCTTAAAAAATCTATTATTGAAATATGATATACAAACACTTGATAGATTTTCACAGATTGAAACTGCTGCAGCTGGCAACTGAATTGGGAAGTAGACATGCCTAGTACCTCACAAGCTACCCATGTGTTCCCTTTCATTATCTATCACCCCCAAAGTACCCCTTTTACAACTTCTGATAACATTCATTTTGTCATTTAAATTTTTGTGTCTGGCTTCTTTTCCTTCACCTTATGTCTGTTAAATTCATTCCAGTTATGTGTGCTTTTGAGGTTCATTAATTCACTTTGCTACTGAGTATTCCATTTGGTAACTATCCTCTAATTACTTATGCATTTTTGTTAATGGGCATATGTGAATATTGGAGGGTTTAATCGTTACAAATGCTGTTGCTGTGAATGTTTTTGAACGTGTCTTTTGAAGACTATATGGAAGAATTTCAGTTGAAAGTGACCCAGGAGCGTAAGTTCTAGGTCGTTGGTCATACTTAGATTTATCTTTTCCCCCAGCTTTATTGAGGTTTAATTGACAGATAAAAATTGGATATATTTAAGATGTACACATGGTGATTTGATAAATGCATGGGTCATTAACTGTTCACCATCAATGGCTTGCTATTTTCTTCACATGCCCAGATCTTCCTTACTGAGTGTTTGTTCTACCTTCCAAATATTTGCACCTCAAAGCATGTCTTGCTTATTCTTAGCCCATTACATTTTCATATATTATTAGAATTTGCTTGCAAAATTTTCACCAAAAAAATTTTGGATTTTGAGTGTAATTACATACAATTTGGATGATTTTTTTTGGAAAAATAAAATCTTTCCCATGTTGACTCTTGATTTATTAACAAAAGATATCTCACAACATATCAAGGCTGAAAAAATCCATATCCTACTACATTTATATGAAAATGTTTTTCTTTTAATTTTTCATGGATATTTCCCCCTAAAATTATGAAAATATTTATCACCAGAATCTTACATTTTGGAGACATAGAATGGGGTTTCCTTTTCAAAATAAATAAATGTTATTATTCATTTAAGAGTTGTATGCTTTTAAGAATAATTCAACTAAACTGGATACAGAAATTTAAAAAAAATTAAAAAGCTCAGGATTTCATTTAAGTTCTATACTCTTTTTTCTCATTTTAGAATAAACCAAATGCCATGACCCCACACCACGTTTGGTTTGGTGGTGTCCCCTGGTGAGGTATGCAGCTCTCAGTCCCAACCTCTTTCCCCTGCACTCCTGGGGACTACGAGGGTATTTCAGAAGCACTTTGTTACCTGGGTTTTCTAGGGCATGTAGCCGCTCACTAGGTACTTCTGTTACTGAACAGAGCACAACTTCTATCTCCTTACTCATTATTGGTCTAAGATCTATTTCTTTATGATTCTATCCTTGACAGGTTTATATTTCTAAGGAATTTATTAATTTCTTCTATGTTGCCCAATTTGTTGACATAGAACTTTTCATAGTAGTTTCTTATGGTCTTTTCTATTTCTGTGGTAAAATTTGTAATGTACCCTCTTAATTTATAATTTATTTATTTGTGTCCTCTCTTTTTTCTTTATTAATCTAGCTAACATTTTGTCATTCTTGTTTATCACTTCAAAAAACCTATTCTTAATTTTCTTCATATTTTTGATTATTTTTCTGTTTTCTATTTCATTAATTTCTGCTCTAATCTTTGTTATTTCTTTCCCTTTGCTAACTTTGAGCTTAGTTTGTTCTTCTCTTTCTAGTTCCTTGAGGTGTAATGTTAGGTTGTTTATTTGAGGATTTTTTTATGTTGGTGTAAGTTTTAAACTTTCCTTTTGCTACAGCTTTTGCTGCAACCCACACATTTTGGTATGTTGTGTTTCCATTTTTGTTTTTCTCAAGATATATTTTTAATTTCAATTTTATTTCTCAGTAAAGAAATAAAGCATAGAAAGAACCAAATAAAAATTTTAGAACTGAAAAAATATAGCACGAATATTTAAAAAAATAAATATTGGAAGGGCTAAGTAGTAAAATGGAAAGGATAAAGGAAAGAACCAGTGAAAATGAAGATAGAACAATAGAGATTGCCCAACCTAAAAAAGAGAAGAAAATAAAACAAATGAATATGGACTCAAGAACCTCCAGTACAATAACAAAAGATCTAATATTAATGTTATTAGTGTCTTCCCCAAAACAGGGTACAAATAGAAAAGGCTGAAACAGTAAAAGAGTAATCAAAGAAAGAATGGCTGAGAATTTCTCAAATTTGGTAAAAAACACAACTAAAGATTCAATAAGCTGAGGAATCACCAAACAGGAAAAGCCCAGAGAAATCCACAGTACAACACATCATAATTAAACTTCTGAAAACTAAAGATGAAGAAAAAATTTTGAAGAAAGTAAAAACAAAAAAGACACTACATGTAGAGAAAAAAATCAAATGACAGCGAATTTCTTAGTATAAACTATGGAAATCAGAAGGAAGTAGCACAACGTTGTTTAGTGTAGGAAGAAAAGAATTATCAATCTAGAATTTTATATTCAGAGAACACATTCTTAAACAATAAATGGGAAATAAAGACTTCCTTGAATTAAGAAAAAAACTAAGAGAATGTATCACCAACTGGCTTACCTAAACAAATAACTAAAGATAGTTCTTAAAACAGAAAGAAAGCGACAAAAGAGGGAAACTTGAAACATCAGGGGAAAAGATTTCTTGTTTTCTAAATTATATTTAACAGTTGAAAAGAAATTATAACATATCTGATGCGGTTCTCAAAGTATATAGAGGACGTACTTAAGACACATTATAAACAAGAACAGCCAAAGAAACTTAAAGGGAGGTATATTTTCTACACTTTACTCAAACTTATAAATGTTAACATGTAGACAATGATAAGTTTTGTTTGTCTAATGTAATGTCTAGAGAAACCACTAAACATCCATAAAACAAGATACACCCAAACACACTAAAGATAATTTAAAGTGGAATTCAAAAATAAGTTCATTTAACCTACAGGAAAGCAGAAAAAAACAGAGGCAACAAACAAAAATGGCAGACATAAGCCCTAATTTATCAATAATTGCATTGAAGTTAATAGTTTAAACACAACAATTAAATCACACAGCCTGTTAGAGTGGATTTGAAAAGAAAAAGTAACCCAACTATATACATCTACAATAAACTCAACTCAAAAATGATGATATACAGAGGTTGAAAGTGTAATTATCTGAAAAATATACACAATGAAATATTAATAAAAAATTGAGTGGCTATATTAATATCGGATAAAGTAGACTTTGGGGCAAAAATAATTTTACTAGATACAGAGACGAATGTTACATAATAATAAAAGGGGCAATGCACCAAGAAAGCATCACAGCCTTACATGTGTGCGCACTGAACAACAGAGCGACAAATAAGCGGGGCAAGAACCGCTGAAACTGAAAGAAAGTTACAGCCCTCATGAATTTAGACACAAAAGTTCCTACCAAAATATTAGCAAATAGAGTTCGGTGAAATACACAAATAATTATACCCCATAACCCTTATTTAAGCATGCGAAGCTGGTTCATATTTGAAAGTCAGATAATGTTATCTATCATTTTCAAAGGCTAAAATGAAAAAAAAGCTTTACATGTTCACATCATGTTATGCAGAAAAGGGATTTGACAAAGTTTAACACCTATTCATAATAAAAGACTTCTGAAAATTAGAAGCTAAGAGGAATGTTCTAAAACTTGACCAAAAAATATTTATAAAAACTTAAAACTGATATAATATTTCTATCTATTTTGTTTTACCCCAAGACGGAATGTTTTCTCCCTAGGAATGAGAACAAGGCAACGAGTCTGTTCTCATAATTTTTATTCCCCACAGTTCTAGAATTTTTCCAGTACAAAAGGCAAAATAAATAAATAAATAAATAAAAGGGATATAGATCAGAAAAGAAATAACATTGTCCCCATTTGCAGATAGCATGATGGTCTCTATAAAGTTCCACCAGTCTAAAAGAACGCTCCAAGTACTAATTAGTGAGTCCAGGAAGGTCACATAGTTCAACGTATAAAAAAATTGTATTATCTATATACTAGACAGGAACACATGAAAACTGAAATAAAAATTTTAGTAGAAATTCTGGGAAGATGGCCATGTAGGAGGATTCTGAACTCACCTCATCCCATGGACACAACAAATCTACCACTACCTGTGGAGCAATTTCTTCTGAGACAGCTGTGGAAAATGGATAAAAATAACCCCCACCATGAGGGACGACACTGACAGGGTTGGAAGAGGCAGACATATACTTCTGTTGAGGAAAAACTACATCTAGCCATGGCAATTCTTGGCTGGGAGCAATCTTGAAGGTATAAAGCTTTTCCTGGATGAGTGGGGATTTGTGTGGGTGATCCATGCCACAATGGGCATCCCAGCCTTAGATGGAGGACAACTGAGATAAGACCTCACAACACTTGGTGTTGTTGACATTGGAAGCCGATGGGGAATGCCACTAGAAAAACTATCAAACTATTTTCATAGTGGCTGCACCAGTTTTCATTCCCACCAGCAGTGTATGAGGGTTCCCTTTTCTCCACAGCCTCTCCAAGACTTGTTATTTCTTATCATTAATTATAGCCATTCTGATGGGTGTGAGGCAATATCTCATTGTGGTTTTGATTTGCATTTTCCTAATAATTAGTGATGAACATCTTTTCATGTGCCTGTTGGCCACCAGTCTATCTTCTTTGGAAAAATGTCTTCAGATCCTCTGCCCATTTTTTGATTGGGTTGTTCATTTTTTGTTGTTGAGTTGTATGAGTTCTTTATGTATTTTGGAAATCCCTAGTTGGACACATGATTCACAAATATTTTCTCCCAGTTTGTGGATCATCTTTTAATTTTGTTGACCGTTTCCTTTGCTGTGCAGAGGACTTTTAGTTTGATGTACTCCCATTTGTTCATTTTTTTCTTTTGTTTTCCTTGTCTGAGTAGACGTTATTTGAAAAGATGCTTCTACGATGAATGTTAAAGAGTGTACTCCCTACATCTTCTTCTAGGAGTTGCATGGTTTCAGGTCTTACATGCTAATCCTTAATCAATCAAATCTTTCAATCCTTTGTGAGTTAATTTTTGTGTGTGATGTGAGATAATGGTCTAATTTCATTCTTTTTCACATGGCTGTCCAGTTTCCCCAATGTCATTTATTGAAGAGGCTTTCCTTTCTCCATTGTATGTTCTTGGCTCCTTTGTCAAAGATTAGCTGTCCATAGATAATGTGGTTTCAGTTCTGGGCTCTCAATTCTGTTCCATTGATCTGTGTGTCTGTTTTTCTGCTGGTATCATGCTGTTTTGATTACTATAGCCTTGTAATATATTTTGAACTTAGGGATTGTGATGTTCTTTTTTCTCGGGATTGCACTGGCTATTTGGAGTCTTTTTTTCCTTACAAATTTTTTTATTTTATTTCCATGAAAAATGTTATTGGGATTCTGATTGGGATTGTATTGAATCTATTGATTGCTTTAGGTAATATGAATATTTTAACTACATTTATTCTTCCAATCCTTGAACATTGAATGTCTTTCTATTTCTTTATGTCTTTTTCAATTTCTTTCAATAATGTCTTAGAGTTTCAGTGTATAGATCTTCCACTTCTTGGTTAAATTTATTCCTAGGTACTTATTCTTTTTGTTGTTACTGTAAGTAGCTTTGTATTCTTGATTTCTCTTTCTGCTAGTTTGTTTTTAGTGTTTAGAGATGGCATTGATTTTAGTATGTTGATTTTTTACCCTGCCACTGTACTGCATTTATTATTTCTAATATTATTTCTAATATTCTAATTGGTGGATTCTTTAGGATTTTCTATATATAGAGTCATGTCATCCACAAATAATGATAGTTTTACTTCTTCTTTTACAATTTGCATCCCTTTTATTTCTTTTTCTTGCCTAGCTTCCCTGGCTAAAACTTCCAGTACTATCTTGAAAATGAATGATGAGAGTGAGAATACTTGTCTTGTTCCCATTCTCAGAGGAAGAGCTTTCAGGTTTTTACCATTGCATATGATGTTAGCTGTGTGTTTGTTAATAGGGGCTTTATTACATTGAGGTAGTGTCTGTCTATACCCATTTTATTCAGAGTTTTTATCATAAACGGATGTTGGATCTTGTCAAATGCTTTCTCTGCATCTATTGAGATGATCATGTGATTTTTATTCTTCATTTTGTTAATATAGTTGTATTACATTGATCAGTTTGTGGAGATTGTATCATCCCTACATCCCTGGAGTGAATCCCACTCAATCATCGTGTATGATCCTTTTAATGTATTGTTTTATTTGATTTGCTAATATCGTGTTGAGGATTTTTGCATCTATGTTGATCAGTGATATTGGCCTGTAATTTTCACTTTTTGTACTGTCCTTGTTGTTTTTGGTATCAGGGTAACATTGACCTCAGAATGAGTTAGGAAGCATTCCCATCTCTTGAATTTTTGGGAAGATTTTGTGAAGGACAGGTATTAAATCTTCTTGAGTGTTTGGTAGAATTCCCCAGAGAAGCTGTCTGCTCCTGGACTTTTGTTTTATGGGAGGTTTTTTTATTACTGTTTCCATCTACTTGTGATTGGTCTATTCAGATTTTCTATTCCTTCTTGATTTACTTTTGTTAGGTTGTATGATTCTAAGAATTTTCTGACTCCAATTTGAAGTTTTTAATAATACCAAATTAATCCAAAATTCCAATTAAAATCAGAATTGACAATTATTTAATTTGAATCTTTTTATGTAACATTGTAATGAGGTACTAGAGTGCAGTAAAACAAAATAAATATGGTGTATAATATTTGAAAAGTTAAAAAATCCTTTAGTTATTTGAAGATGATACGATTATCTACATAAAGAATAGAATAAAATCTATAGGAAATCTTTTAAAGCATGACAAAAATCATCCTGCAAATGTAAAATCAATATTATCACTTATCACGCAAAGCCACTTGTCAGTTTATGAACAGACAGATAACAGAAGAATAAGCTTAAAAAACAATATGCATTTAAAAATATTTCACTTTACTAATAACAGGATATGTACATATTATTATAACCTTCAGAGACCTAGAGACATGCGTAAGAATGTACATGAAATATGTTGCTGTATTGTCTGTGGGAACAGCCCAAATTTCCATTCACATAGGAATTGGTAAACACATCATGGTAAAAAAAATAAAATATAATTCCACAACTCAGATAAATGAACCACATCTACATATCTCCACATGTCTCTATAGCATTCAAAATTATTGTGTATAAGTGCCAGCTTCATAATAATATGCATGATATATCATATGTTTTAAATATTAGTGTTTCAAGCAACAATAAGTAACTTTTGTGGATTTATACATTTTTATCCAAAAATTGAACCATGCATTTGTTTCCTCTATCATGGTTAGTGAAGGAAACTAAACAAGAGGGGTTTTAGTAAAGGAATTCGGTGCTGGGCACTTAGGGACTGACTACCTCCACTCAAGACACTCTGCTCCAGCATAATTCAGCAACAATCCATGTGGGTACATTCCCTACAAGAAGGAGGAGAATGGATTCTGGAAGGCTCTTGCAGAAATTGTGGAGGGTGCTACTTCTAAAATGTTGACTAGTGGTGAGAACTGTCAAATAGAGACAGAAGTGACCTCCGGTCCACTCTACATCTCTACTCACTGGAGCAGACATCAAACTGGCCAAACAGGTGACACTTATAGAGGATCAAGGAAGCAAGGTAGTCTAGGGAATAATTTTTGTTGGATTTCAACTAGAAGAATGGTGAAATGGAGTTGGAGTAAGAAAATCCATAATATTCATCATAAAAGGGGATTGACTAATACTGACTTTACGCTACTTGTTACTGCTATAGCAATAGAAGGAGTGAAAAAAAGATGATATTAGGAAAGGCACAAAAGGGCCTCATTTCTATCTGCATTTTATATATTTTTTAAAAGGTATCAGACAAATATAAAATTTTAAGTAAGATTAACCTAGATCCTAGGTTTCTAAATGTGTGTTATATTATCCATACTCTTATCTTCATGTTTGAAAAATTTCAAGGTGTATTAATTATCTGTTATTTTTATTAAAGTATTCTGAATTTGAAACATATACTTTTTGTCTACTGATAAGATTGATAAGATGCTCTAAAGTTGAGGATGCTTATCTTTTTGGATCCTTGGTAGTCTTAAAGACTACCCCAAAGAAATCTTTCGTCGTGGATACATAATGACTCATAAAGTGAGATGATAAAATATGTTCCAGCAGCATATTTCTAGGAGACAGATTTTTACCATATTTTCCTTGTATATATACAGACTGATTACAATAAATTATGTAGTGATTATATTTTGGAGTGAAAATCTACCTTTACTTGATACTAATAAATTATTCTAATTTCTTTTTCATTTGCAGGTTTGAATTACCCCACTTTGGCTTCATGCCTTTATATTTGGACAACAGGAGACAGTGTCTTATTCATAAAAGCTTGTCATATATGTGGTAACTATTGCACCCAACACAGGCTGACTACACTTAACAGGTTTGGTGCGAAGTTCAGAGAGAGGACACTTAACTGCTATGGCACTCAATTCTCTGCCAGGTGTTACCACGGCAACTGCACAACTTTATTGCCTTTCAGTTTGCTAATAAAGGGTCATTACTCATCCCTGAGAATTTCCTTCAATTCCTCTAGTAGATTAAGGATCCAATTAACCAGATTCTAAGTGGGAAAGATAAAGTTTTAACTCTTGCTAATTGGAAGTCTATTTAACAAGGCTCTGTGGGCTCTTAACTTTACCAACTTATTAAAGTTACTCACCACAGTCCCAGTTGACTCATTTAATGAGACCCTGAAGACTGCTTTTCCAATTAAGGTCTTTCCTTCCATGCTGGGAGCACATAGTTTCTGTATTAGTGTCTTGTTATCTCCATTAGTGAAAATCCCATCCCCAATGATTTAAAAGAAAAAAGTGAATCAAAGATTCTTAGAATTTATCTAGACTTCCAGGCAGTTGGAAGTGCCCTTCAACTTCTGTTTACCAATTTTACAAAAGATCTACTGAGTAATAGATGACTTCACAATCTCAAGACATTTTAGAACGCATATAAATAAAAGTATACATATGTCAGTGATTTTGTAGTAGATCCAACAAACCCAGTAGTGATTAGGAAGGATTGTGTGGCAACATCCAAATCTAGAAGGTTGGGGAGATGCTGTTATTTCCAGTCTTTCTTTTTTTCTTAATAATTTAATATGTGAGCATTTAAAGAAACTAAAGAAGAACCTCTTAGACAATTTTTTAGCCAATCATTTCATTTAGTTTCACTACATTTCTTAAGAAGGAAAAGGAGGAAGGCTATCAGACCATTTTATTTCTGAGGTCCTTTTCATCTCTTAAAGGCTGTGGTATATTATTGATATATTCACTTTCAATGGTAGGGAGGCGTCAGAGTGCTAAGGCTCTGTGGCTTTAAGACATGAGGATACTGATCCAAGGACACAGAACCTCAACTTCCCTCTTGGATTCCCCGTAGCCACTCACACAGATGGTCTTTCTGAGAGAATTATGCAGTGTTCAACCCCAGGCAAAAAGATTCTTTTTAAATCCCACGATTTTTGGGGTTTGTCTTTCTCCAAATCCCAATTTAGTTGCTTAAAGCTCTGAACCTGACCGCAAAGCTTCTCTAGTCATCATGTGTTCCTTCTATTTCCCTTCTGCCCAGATTCACAGGCAAGCTCAGCATCTCATGGATTCCACTCTGAGAGTGAGGAAATGTGGCCCCAGGAAGGCACACACTGGGAGAAAGTAGGGGAAAGCCTCTCCATAAAGACTGAGACTAGAGATATTTTGTTTGTTTTGAAACTTGGATTTCAAACATTAGATTAGTCATTATATCAGTTTATCATGTCACAGCTGTATAGTTTCTCCTCATAATAAAACACAAAATGTGAGGGAACATCCCATGAAAGTACATCCGTCTGACCCTGTTTTATGACAATGAGGTGAAGTGAAATGTGTTTCTGCCTGTGGTCATGCGTTGGCCCTAAATGTCTGTCTGCCTCACGTGTTTTCAGGTAGGACATTTCCCAAAGGAAAATGCTCTGGTCTATCTTCTGTAATGATCATTCTCATCACTTGGAAGTAGAATCTAAAAAAGGTACAGATGGAATTGCAAGAATTTACCTGCTTCCCCTGACACGTCTAAAGATCTGTCTTCTAGATTCATGACCCAACTTATTTCTTTAACTGAGTGAAGCTAAGCGTTTTTTGTTGTTGTTGAAAAGGGAGAACCAGAGGAGAACTGGGTTCTAAGCTATGCTGAAGACCAATATTTCCCTGAGTTGTGTTGTAGTTCTTATAAACACTGTCCATTTACATGTAGGACCACAAATAGCCACATTTTCAGGCTTCTTTCTTTGTAGCAAGAATTGGTAATATCTTGTTCCCTTCTTTTGAGTACATAGCACCCTCTCTGCAGAGTATTTCTGAGTAATAAAACATCATGGCCACAGAGCAATGTATGGAAGGGCTGTCTTTTTCCAAATTGGGGTTATTAAGAACAGTGATGCCAAGAAAATTCTCATATATTTTTCCTGGAGTCCATGTGCACAAAATTTTTTTTGGTTATAACCAGAAGTGGAGTTTTTAGCTCAGGTTATTCATGAATTTAATTTTCCAACATTATACTGAGTAGACTTTCAAAATAGGTAATACGAATTTATGCATACCCCATTCATTATGAGATTTTGTTGATTCCTAGATAACTCATGACACTGTGAGCCTGTTAAAAAACTTTTTTACACTTGCTGTGTTTGGTGGTATCTCATTGTGAATTTAATTTTTATTTCTCTGATTTCTGAGGTTAAACAGTTTTTCATCTATTTACTTAACATTTCCATTTCATCTTTGAGAAATGCTTGCTGAAATTTTTTGCTCTTTTATCATATGGTTTGTCTGCTTCTACCTTATTTATTTACTAAAGTTACCTATATGTTCAGGAGACTTGATTTTCAGAAGGCTCAACCCAATATAATGGCACTGCACTCTGCTTGCTTCCTTTCTTGGGCTTTCTTCTTTACACTGAGACAACAAAAATCACAGGACATTCTTGATGCCTGGGCATATTCAAGGCAGAAATGTGCAATCAGGAGATGAGATCCCAATGACAACTTTCTTCTCCTGTCTCCTGCCTTGGAGGACTCTCCTACGTGAAATTCATTCGGATTTGCAGAAAGTGGTCTTATGAAACCAAACCATAATTGACATCCAGTGGTGGCTGACTAGAATGCACATCCCTGTTGGTGCCCTATCCTGCCTTGCCCCAACCCTCTTCTTTTACTCCTGGACCCTAGGATGTGTCTCTCTAATTAAGTAGTAGCAGCTGAGCCTTTGCTCTGGCTTTGCTTTCTGGGGATCCTGGACAAGGAAGATTTAGGAAGAGAGCGCCTGAAAGGAGACTCTCGAGATGGCATAGGGATGACATTGTTGATGGTGAGTGGGTGATGATCCCCATGGCACTCAGAGACACTTAGCCTGCGGCTGAACTGGATGAGACACAGCTGACACAGGAGAATGTGGCGTATGTGGTAGCTGTAACACTTGAACGGTATGATGAAAATTATAAGAATTTTGCAATAACTTGGCTCTTGTTAAAAATCATTGAATATTGAAAAAAGAAGTTGTAAAGTTCAGAGTATCCAATTGCCAATTGCAGACATTCTGAAAAAGCCAAAGGGTCACTGTGTCAGGTGTGGAGAGACTCTCATCTTGAAGCAAAAGTAAGACTATGCCAAAAATCAGGTCAAGAATTTAATTGTAAGGTTATGAAGCTGCACTGGATGCTGGATTCATAGTCCCAACTGGCTTCTTGTGCCAAAATCAGGATCCTGACAGGATATTACTAAGACACGAGAAATGAATCAGTACCGTTGAGGGGGATGAGCCTGTAAACCTTTGAAAAAAAGGTTTTTTTTTTGAGGAAGATGAGCCCTGAGCTAACTGCTGCCAATCCTCCTCTTTTGGCCAAGGAAGGCTGGCCTTGAGCTAACCTCCATGCCCATCTTCCTCTATTTCATATGTGGGACGCCTACCACAGCGTGGCTCGCCCAGCGGTGCCAAGTCCACAGCCGGGATCTGAACCGGCAAACCCCGGGCCGCCGAAGCGGAATGGGCGCACTTAACCACCGCGCCACCGGCCCGGCCTAGTGGCTTTCGTCGCATGTCTTAAATAGAATTTTTAACCCTTAGGAACCTTAATTTTTGTGAAAACTAAGCAGTCAGCAATTAGGAACTGTCCTTCCCATGAGCATTCTGTTGCTTGGCCAATTTCTAAACACTTGGCCACTTTTAGAAACATGGGATTTCATAGGTTTATCTTTTCCTTCACTTTATTTGATTTCATCTCACTTTATTTTTTGGGTGGAGAAGATTGGCCCTCACAGAGCTAACACCTGTTGCCAATCTTCCTCTTCTTTCTGCTTGAGGGAGAGCTGGCCTGAGGTAACATCTGCGCCCCACTTCCTCGATCTTGTGGACGGGATGCCACCACAGCCCGGTATGAGGAGCGGTGGAGGTCCACGCCTGGGATCCGAACCCACGAAACCCGGGCCGCCCAAGCAGAGCACGGGAACCTAACCAGACGCCACCGGGCCAGCCCCCATCATAAAATCTCTTCGGTTTACTTTATTTATTTATTTGTGTGTCGGTTGGTTGTTGTTTTATTATTATTTTTGGCTGGGAAGATCAGCCCTGAGCTAGTGTCTTCTGCCGATCTTCCTCTTTCTGCATTCCACGGCACAGCCAGACGAGCAGTGCTCGGTCCACGCCTGGGATCTGAACCCGAGAACCCCGTGCTGCTGAAACCGAGTGCACGAGTGCACGAGCTTAACCACTATGCCTCCGGGCCGCCGTCCTTTGTAAAATATTTTAATGAAGCACAAGATGTGTTTATCAATAGACCCAAAGGTCTTTTAGCTTCCGTATCCTCACAAACCAAAAGTAGATAAACTTCTATTTAGTCGTTCACGTCTCAGGTTCTATCTAACTCGGAAATGATCTATATCATCAAGGAAATTTTTTTTGTTTTAGGTTTGGCACCCGAGCTAACGACTGTTGCCAATCTTGTTTTTTGTTTTTTGGGTTTTTTTCCCCTCCTGATTTTTCTCCCCAAATCCCCCCAGTACATAGTTGTCTATTTTAGTTGTGGGTCCTTCTAGTTGTGGCATATGGGACGCCGCCTCCACATGGCCTGATGAGCGGTGCCCGGGATCTGAACCGGCAAAACCCTGGGCCGCCAAAGGGGAGCGTGTGAACTTAACCGTTCGGCCACGGGGCTGGCTCCATCCGGGGACTGTTTTATCACCTAATTTCACCTCGCAAAACTTCAAAGTTTCAAGTCATCAGAGAGATTTGGGAAGTTATTTTTATTTATTTAATTAATTAATTTATTTTTCCAGGAAGATGAGCCCTGAGCTAACACCTGCTGCCAATTCTCCTCTTTTTGCCGAGGGAGAGTGGTCCCGAGCTAACATCCGTGCCCATCCTCCTCCACTTGATAGGCGGGACACCGACCACAGCGTGGCTTGCCAAGCGATGCCACGTCCCCACCCTGGATCCGAACCGACGAACCTCTGGCCGGCAAAACGGAACGTGCAAACTTAACCGCTGTGCCACCGGGCTGGCCCATCGGGAAGTTATTTTAAGGACACAGGCCATAAAATAGAATCACCGCTACAGGTTTATCGGAGTGACATCAGCATTCGTGATGGATTGAGTCGTCCCCTCTGTCTCTCCCCTCCAAGGGACAACCAAAGGGACATCTGTCGACCCACAAGGATTCCCTGCATGGCACAGCAGGATGCCTGAGAGATCCACGCAGCCCTACAGCGGCATGTCACATTCACACAGTCAAAATTCAATGACAGAGAAAACGTTAAGGGCAGCGAGAGGGAAGAGAATAACTGGCCCAGGAGCAACAGTGTGAAGAACACGGAGAAGACGGGTCCTCGATGCCGGGGTCTCCGGAGCAACGATTTCATCAGAGGCCCGCGAACGTCCACGATCTCCGGACCTCGTTTATGGCCGACGGCGTGTGTGGGTCCTTTGAAATCGACCAGGCTGCCGTCCGGGCCACTTTGGGACATCGTGTCCAGCTGCCCCGAGCGGTGGAGCTGCCGTTCGAGTGTAAGATGGGGCCCATCCGGGGGGCAGAGAATGGGGACGGGGAAAGGGAGGCAGTGGGAAGTCACGGAGTCTGAGGTGTTCGGAGGAGACCGACTCTTCTAAAGTGGAGGCGGTAGAAGGAGAGCAGCAGGATTTTTGGATTTTTGTTCCATCTGTGAGGTATTTGGGTCCGGAGGAGAGTGGGGCGGGGTGGGGGTGGGGGGGCGGTGAGGCTGAGGCGGGGCTGGTGTTTCCTTTCTGGGTCAGGTGAAAGAGCTCCTCCAGTGGAGGTTTTTGGACAAGGGGTCTGGTGTGTCAGGATGGGAGGCTGCGGGTCGAGCCACAGGGGAGTCTGTCGTAGCTCAGACTCGACCCTTTGAAGAAATAGACAGAGAGAGGAGTTTTGCTCTGTCGCCGCAGCCGGCACCTCAGGAGCAACAACAGAAGGCTTCCTGAATGAGTGAAGGGGCAGGAGCCAGCGTGCCACGTGCCTCTCTCAGCCCTGCGCCGGCAGGGAAGGAAGCAGGCAGGCAGGCAGGCCGGAAGGCCGCACGGCTACTCCTGTCCTACTGTCCTGTCCTACAGGGGCCCGGTGGTCCCTGTCCCGGCCCCGCCCCCGCTCTCCCCCTGACCCTCACAGCTCCCCAGCCCTCTTCTCAGCCAGAAAGGTGATGGGATGGGGGGGCGGTCCCAGAACAAGTTTCCTCTCATCCGCCATCATCTTGCCACCCTGACGACTTGGCCTGAGATCCGGCCTAGGCTGTACCTGTGCCTGGTTTTCCTGTGGACAAGGGGGCCGGTTCACCATTTCGGAGGAAACCCCTAGCCTTCCACTGCCCAGTCGGTGGGACTCACCAGCCGGGGAGGGGGGAGGAGGGAGCGGAGGTCAGGTCAATTCATTCCAACGGGCCTGGTGTCAGGGCTTCATTCAAGTGCAGAAAGCTCTCTCCCTTGGCCTCGGGCTTTTTTCCATTGAACGGCTTTCTTCAACTCCCTCACCCTTAGGCGCAGTCCGCAAAGGGCAGGGAGGCAAGGAGGGAAGATGTCATGGCAGGGTGGCTGTCTGAGAAACTCGCCTTGTCTGGGGCAGAAAGAGTGCCCCCCTCCTTTCCCTAACCCTACTAGACTGCTTGAGGATCACGGATGTGGAGGCTGACATCTTTCTTTACGTCTTCCTCGTGATATGGTGCTGGGCGGGATGGTGGGGGGGGCGGGGGGGGGGCGTGGGGAAGGGGAATGAGTCCAAGGGGGATGCCAAACAGGCGACCTCGGTGTGTTCCAGTTCATAGGACAAACACAAGGCTTGGAGTCTCCAGGGCCCAGGGAGTCCTGGCAGGGGATGGTTTGGCTCATCCATGAGCCCTGCGTTATGGGCCCAGCAAGCAAACTCCTAACTGGCAACCCTCTGCTCTAGGCATGTGTGGGTTTTTTTATCATTCACCTTCAAGCTCGCACAAGATGGGTCCGTGTTCCCCGCCCCGGTTTCCCATGGGAAATCCTCCGTCTCTTTCCACGGACTCACTGGGGACTTCACACAGCGCCTGCCTCCTCCCCCTTAAGAAGGAAGGAAGGAAGGAAGGGGCTGACCCCGTGGCCCAGCGGTTGAGTTCCCACGCTCCGCTTCAGCGGCCCGGGGTTTCGAAGGTTCGCATCCTGGGCACGGACACGGCACCGCTCATCAAGCCATGCTGAGGTGGCGTCCCACACGGCATAACCAGAGGGACCCGCAAAGAGAATATACAACTAGGTACTGGGGTGCTTTGGGGAGAAGAAGAAGAAGGAAGAATAAAAAGAAAAGAAAAGACTGGCAATGAGCTCGGGTGCCAATCTTTAAAAAATAAAAAAGAGGAAGGAAGATGGACAAACAGGAACGAATCCCACTGACAGCACCTCCAAATGGCGGGGGGTGGGGCGTGGGGGGGTGGGGAGTGGCATCATTGGGCCAATTGTGACTCTAAGTCGTGATCCTGGGGTTGTTTTATTTTTTTTTTATTTAATTGATTTATTATTCTATTTTTGAGGAAGATGAGCCCTGAGCTAACATCTGTCGCCAATCCTCCTCTTTTGGCCGAGGAAGACTGGCCCTGAGCCGACATCCGTGCCCATCCTCCTCTACTTTCCAGGTGGGACACCTGCCACAGCGTGGCTCACCAAGTGGTGCCAGGTCCACTCCCGGGATCTGGACCGGCGAACCCCGGGCCGCCGGAGCGGAACACACGAACTTCACCGCCGCGCCACCGGGCGGGCCCCCGGGGTTGTTTTAAAAATCCGATAAGGGGCTGGCCCCGTGGCCGAGTGGTTAAGTTCGTGCACTCCGCTGCAGGCGGCCCAGTGTTTCGTTGGTTCGAATCCTGGGCGCAGACATGACACTGCTCATCAAACCACGCTGAGGCAGCGTCCCACATACCACAACTAGAAGGACCCACAACGAAGAACATACAACGATGTACTGGGGGGCTTTGGGGAGAAAAAGGAAAAAAAATAAAATCTTTAAAAATCCAATAAAACTTTGAGTGAAGACGAGGAAGATGTGAAACGTATCTCACGCCTCCAAGCTGAACCTTCCATTTAGGAAGGGTGACGAGGACCCTTTGTAAGCGATGTCGCTTTTTAAGCACCATTCTAAACAACAGAACAGAACCCCTTCTCCTTGACCCGGAGTGAGAAGGCTCCTGGGTGTGTCAGAGAGGGTCACGTCCTCTGCAGCACGAACGAACCACGAGAAAGACTTTCTTCCTCTCCAGGGGACTAAAAGTCGCCGACGGCAGCGGGCGTAGGTGCTATCCTTCTGGTCCAGGAAAGGCAGGGAGAACTTCAGCCGTGAAGAGAAGAAGGTCTTCCTCGCTCCCCGTTGCGGGAGGGCCCCTTTGGCATGGGAGTTTTGTCTCCTGATTTCAAGTCAGGAAGAAAAGGGAGAGAGAGAGTGTGTCCTTCTCGTGCCAGGTCGGTCTGAGGGGGACCTTCTCTGGTTTCCTCCCTTCCCAGGGAAGGCCATTTGCTCTTTCTTCTAGAAAAAGCTCCCAAAGCACCACCGCCCAGGATGGTAGACCTACGCCCATTGTCCCTCCTTTCCCAATCATTTCTACAGCGACAGAGGGACAGAGGCCCCACCCCCATCCCCATCCCCATCCCCACCCCGTAGCCTGCCTCCTTGATGGCCAAAGGAGCTGCCTCTGAGAATGGAACGGGGCTTGGAAACCTTCTAGAGGGGTGACTCTGACCTGCCTGCCTGCTGGGAAAAGCACCACGCTGTCCATCGGACTGCTCTTTTGGGCAAATGTAGGTGTGCCACGTAGCGATCGACAGCTATGGCGGGGGGCAGGAGGGCGTGGTGGTGCCCAAGATCCACGACACGTGACCGCTGCAGAGCACGAGAGCCCTAAGACCTTGAGGGAGATGGGGTGGTGCGTGAATCTTTTTGGAACGAGAACAACAAGAAATGCTGACGGGGACGTGTTCTCCTCGCGAGAACACACCAACGCCTCACACGGTGTCTGACCCAGGGTGCCTCTGACTTTTGTCATCAGAGACGATCCTCTCGACCGCCTCTCACGCTTTTGGGAAAAGGAGACAGGGACTTGGTAGCACGGGGAAAGCAATCCATCCTTCCTTCCTTTCCGTCTTCACGGCTTCTTCTCGTGGAAAACGAGGAAGCCGTCTGGAGGAACGGAACACTGACCCGGGCCAAAGCGTGGCCCAGCCTGAGCCTCCAAAACCTACTGCTAAGTGAGAGGTGCCAGACATACAAGGCGACCTACGTTGCGATTCCACGGAGAGGAACCTGACCTGAACGCCTCCCCATCGCCCGCCCCCGCGATGCTGATCCGTTCAGCCGATGAGGAGGCCGGTTTTTGGGCGCCACCTGCTGCCCGGCATCCGCTTATATAGTGTTCAAGGAGGTCGACCAGGTGGCCCGGCCGGGATTGGGGGGGGGGGGCGGGAGCGGGTAGGGGGAGAGGAGAGCTAGAACGGTCCAACCCTAGAGGGCGAGAGCAGATGGCAGCGGTGGTCGTGGGGGGGGGGGGGCAGGTCCGGGAGTGGGGCTGTTTTTTCTTTCGGAGGGAGGGGATGGAAACGGAAACCTTCTGGAAATAGATAGCGGTGATGGATGCGCCACCTTGGGGAGAGACTCCCGAAGGCCACTGGCTTGTGCCCTGTGGAAAGGATGGATTCGGTGGGATGGGAATTCTATCTCCATGTAGAGCGTGTGGTAAACAACGAGGTAGGTGGGTGGGTGGCCAGACGGCCAGTCGGTAGGTCAGTCTACCTCCCTGCCTCGCCTCCACCTAGACGTCCACACACAGAGACCTACGAGGGAGGAAGGGAGGGAGAGAGACAAGACCGACAAAGGCGGAGGCCGAGGCAGTGAGTCAGTGATCGACCCTGGCCATAGGGATTCCTCGGAGGGCGTCTCTTGGTTCCCCAAATGAAGAATGTCTGTGGAGATCGAGAAAGATCACCCACCTAGGAGAACCAGAACGACTTCCTCACCAGCAAGAGAGCCGCTGGGCCCCTGCCGCCCCTGCCACCGCCACCCCTACCCCTTGCCTTTGACAGAGACTCCAACGAAAGGCAGGCAGACGAGTGGGAGAGTCGTGTGGTGGTGTCCCCCAAAGAAGGTCGGTCCATGCCGACCAGCGGTCGTCGGCGTGTGGAAAAGCCAGAGGCGGGCTAACTAGAAGGAGGGCGTCCCTGTGGGAAGGGGCTAGGGTGTGAGGGAGAGAGGCCTATTTCTCTTCCTCTCTGGGTCCCAAGTCAGAAGCCCAGAGGAGGAAAGCTGTCCGTTCCGTTCCGACTCGGACGGTTCGGGGCCGATCCCCGCGGCGGCGCGGTCGGGGCTTTCTGGACCAGAACCCCTCTCTCCGTCGCCTTTCAACCACACGCTTTAGAGGCCAAGAGAAACTGGATCGGGTCTCCCTGTCTCTCTCCCTAGAAAACAAGGGCCGGGGGCCGAGCCCGTGGACGAGCGGTCAAATACGCGCCCCCCCACCCGCTCTTCGACGGCCCAGGTTTTCACCGGTTCGGATCCTGGGCGCAGCCCCAGACCCAGCATCGCTCTTCAAGCCACGCCGAGGCGGCGTCCCACATAGCAGAAACCCGAAAGACCTACCACTGGAACCTACAACTGTGGACGGGACCGGCTGGGGGTGGGGGGTGGCGGGGCCCCAGGGCGGCTTTGGGGAGAAGGAAGAAAGAAAAAATAAAAAAGCACAAGAACGTGTCATTGTGATAGTTCTTTCCACCTCCATACATATGTTAACATCACCCAAGTTTTCCGACCTCCATTTGGATGTATGTTAACTAAATGGACAAGCTATTCAAAGGACTCCTCTAAAAGTCCACGTTCTTCTTTCTAAATGATAATGAAAATCATCGTCACAACCACTATTCCGACCCTCCATGTCCAGATGGCCTCCCGCCCCGCCCCCATCCCCAACTCCCGCCCCGCCCCCCCACCGGCATTCTCCCCGCCCACCTTCCCCTCTCCATTCCACCGCCCCCCCCCCCCCCCCCCCCCGCCCCGGACACCTCCCCCCTCCTCAATCCCGGCCGGGCCACCTGGTCGACCTCCTTGAACACTATATAAGCGGATGCCGGGCAGCAGGTGGCGCCCGACAACCAGCCTCCTCATCGGCCTGACGGATCAGCATCGCGGGGGCGGGCGATGGGGAGGCGTTCAGGTCAGGTCAGGTCGGGGGAGGGAGGATGCAGCGCTGGCCGGCCTGGTGCGTGGCCTGGTCCCGATCCACCCCGTGTCTCGTTTCACGGGCCGGGGAGAGCACAGGCGGAGAGGCCGACTCGGTCACGGAAAGCGGCCTTGGGAAGGTTTTGGCGAACGTCCCTGTCCCAGGGATGTCTGCCGACTAGGGGACGGAGTCCTCCTCCATGAGCCTGCTCGCTCCCAGTCGGGAGGGTTGTGGGTCGCGCGGTCGACTTGGCCATTTCACCGGAGGCATCCTGAGGGGGCTCCCTCCCTCGGCCGGTGCCAGTGGTCCTCGGGCGGCTGGGAAATTGGCGCGCAGCGAACGAACGAAGCCCCTCCCTCCTGCGTCGGCACGGATCAGACACAGCCCCGGTGGATGGAGCCGCTTTCCTCGGGTTTTCTTTGCCTTTTGGCCGCTGCTGCCACCAAACCTCCCTAAACGATAGGAATGAAAACGGGAACCGTTGGAATAATAAAAGCGTTTTGGTTGGCGTGTTTCTTGGCTTTCGGGGACTCGAGAGGTATGATGGATGATCTCCGATTGACCTTTGGAAGGTCTATTTCATTCTAGCCGCATGAACCCTAAAAACGTGCAGCTGGAGGAGGGAGGGAGGCCAACCACGGGATTTCCGCACGACCAGCTGATGGGCATGAGCGCCCCGTGAGCGGGGGGGGGGGGGGGGGGGGGAGGGCAGCCGCCCGGGTCTCGCGACTACTTGTCCGCGGAGCTCTCGGGGCTCCAAGAAGTCTGAGCGCCCCGCAGCCCTGCGGCGCTCGGCGCGGACATCTGGTCGACCCGGGCGCCACGTCCCAGCCGGGATGCTGGTCGACCCGGCGTGGCGGTGTCCCCGGAGCCCTCGGGTCTCCGAGAAGCTCGAAAGCCCCAGCGTTCCGCGGCGCTCGGCGCGGACATCTGGTCGACCCGTGCGCCACCGGACCCGGGGTCCAAGTCCGGGACGGGACGGTGGTCGGCCCGGCAGGGCGGCGGCCCCGGGGTCCTCGCGGCTACGAGTCCGGGGGACCCTCGGGGCCTACGGAGCCCAGCAGCCCCGAGAGCCACGCAGCCCCGAGCCTGGCGCGGCCCCGGCGCCCGGCCTCCCGCCGCCGCACCTTCTCTCCCTCTCCCCACCCACGCGTACGTGGCTGGTCGAATCCAGCGGCGGAATGCTGGTCGACCCAGAATGCAAGCGGAGAGAGAGAGGTGGGGCGGGGAAGCGCAAGGGCCACGCACCGGCCGGCACGCCGATCCGCCGGCACGACACGCCCGCCAGGCGCGGCGGCCGTCGGACCGGGGCCGCCCGGGCGGCGTCAGCGCCACGAGCGCACCGCCGAGGCCCCGCCCCCGGCCCGCGGGCCCCCTGGGAAAGCGGTCGCCAGGCCGCCCCCGGTGGCCCACCGCTCGGCCGCGCCCGCCACTCTCCGAGGCCTCGGCCGGGTCGGAGAGGGGGCGGTGCGCCGCCGAGGCGGGGACGCGCCGGAGGGGCGCCCCGCCCGCACACTCTGCTCAACCTCCGCCGGCCGGCCGGCGGAGGCGGCGCCGCAGGGACCACGCACCCGTGGGCGGGACGGGCGCCTGCCGAACCCTCTTGCCGCCGCCGCCGCCGCCTCAGAGTGCGGCGGCGCGGGGCAGGGCAGCCGGGAGCGCGCGCGAGGCCCGCCGCCCGCTCCGCCGCGTGGAGCGGGGTGGGGAGACCCGAGGGCGCCACCAGCCGCGGGCCCCGGGGCCTGCCGGAGAGGG